>NW_027363167.1:0-1200000 GCF_046119375.1 Phyllobates terribilis | reverse complement strand
AGGTGCAATTCTGAAATTTTTTGCTTTTTCCTGCTCCTCTTAGCATGATAAAGAAGATTCAAAGAGAGTGAGATGCCAGCTCCTTTCATTCAGTCAGTAGCTTCAAACATTTCTGGACGTTTTTCAATGGCAAAAATCAATGAATATTGTAAATGCACAAACAGTAATTTCTCCGCATTGCAAGGTGCAATTCTGAAATTTTTTGCTTTTTCCTGCTCCTCTTAGCATGATAAAGAAGATTCAAAGAGAGTGAAATGCCAGCTCCTTTCATTCAGTCAGTAGCTTCAATCATTTCTGGTATATGAATAACATGATGTTTTTCAATGGCAAAAATCAATGAATATTGTAAATGCACAAAAAGTAATTTCTCCGCATTGCAAGGTGCAATCCTGAAATTTTTTGCTTTTTCCTGCTCCTCTTAGCATGATAAAAAAGATTCAAAGAGAGTGAGATGCCAGCTCCTTTCATTCAGTCAGTAGCTTCAAACATTTCTGGTATATGAATAACATGATGTTTTTCAATGGCAAAAATCAATGAATATTGTAAATGCACAAACAGTAATTTCTCCGCATTGCAAGGTGCAATTCTGAAATTTTTTGCTTTTTCCTGCTCCTCTTAGCATCATGAAGAAGATTCAAAGAGAGTGAGATGCCAGCTCCTTTCATTCAGTCAGTAGCTTCAATCATTTCTGGTATATGAATAACATGATGTTTTTCAATGGCAAAAATCAATGAATATTGTAAATGCACAAACAGTAATTTCTCCGCATTGCAAGTTGCAATTCTGAAATTTTTTGCTTTTTTCTGCTCCTCTTAGCATGATAAAGAAGATTCAAAGAGAGTGAGATGCCAGCTTCTTTCATTCAGTCAGTAGCTTCAAACATTTTTGGACTTTTTCAATGGCAAAAATCAATGAATATTGTAAATGCACAAACAGTAATTTCTCCGCATTGCAAGGTGCAATTCTGAAATTTTTTGCTTTTTCCTGCTCCTCTTAGCATGATAAAGAAGATTCAAAGAGAGTGAGATGCCAGCTCCTTTCATTCAGTCAGTAGCTTCAAACATTTCTGGACGTTTTTCAATGGCAAAAATCAATGAATATTGTAAATGCACAAACAGTAATTTCTCCGCATTGCAAGGTGCAATTCTGAAATTTTTTGCTTTTTCCTGCTCCTCTTAGCATGATAAAGAAGATTCATAGAGAGTGAGATGCCAGCTCCTTTCATTCAGTCAGTAGCTTCAAACATTTCTGGACGTTTTTCAATGGCAAAAATCAATGAATATTGTAAATGCACAAACAGTAATTTCTCCGCATTGCAAGGTGCAATTCTGAAATTTTTTGCTTTTTCCTGCTCCTCTTAGCATGATAAAGAAGATTCAAAGAGAGTGAGATGCCAGCTCCTTTCATTCAGTCAGTAGCTTCAAACATTTCTGGACGTTTTTCAATGGCAAAAATCAATGAATATTGTAAATGCACAAACAGTAATTTCTCCGCATTGCAAGGTGCAATTCTGAAATTTTTTGCTTTTTCCTGCTCCTCTTAGCATGAAAAAGAAGATTCAAAGAGAGTGAGATGCCAGCTCCTTTCATTCAGTCAGTAGCTTCAATCATTTCTGGATGTTTTTCAATGGCAAAAATCAATGAATATTGTAAATGCACAAACAGTAATTTCTCCGCATTGCAAGGTGCAATTCTGAATTTTTTTGCTTTTTCCTTCTCCTCTTAGCATGATAAAGAAGATTCAAAGAGAGTGAGATGAAAGCTCCTTTCATTCAGTCAGTAGCTTCAAACATTTCTGGACGTTTTTCAATGGCAAAAATCAATGAATATTGTAAATGCACAAACAGTAATTTCTCCGCATTGCAAGGTGCAATTCTGAAATTTTTTGCTTTTTCCTGTTCCTCTTAGCATGATAAAGAAGATTCAAAGAGAGTGAGATGCCAGCTCCTTTCATTCAGTCAGTAGCTTCAAACATTTCTGGTATATGAATAACATGTTTTTCAATGGCAAAAATCAATGAATATTGTAAATGCACAAACAGTAATTTCTCCGCATTGCAAAGTGCAATTCTGAAATTTTTTGCTTTTTCCTGCTCCTCTTAGCATGATAAAGAAGATTCAAAGAGAGTGAGATGCCAGCTCCTTTCATTCAGTCAGTAGCTTCAATCATTTCTGGATGTTTTTCAATGGCAAAAATCAATGAATATTGTAAATGCACAAACAGTAATTTCTCCGCATTGCAAGGTGCAATTCTGAAATTTTTTGCTTTTTCCTGCTCCTCTTAGCATGATAAAGAAGATTCAAAGAGAGTGAGATGCCAGCTCTTTTCATTCAGTCAGTAGCTTCAAACATTTCTGGTATATGAATAACATGTTTTTCAATGGCAAAAATCAATGAATATTGTAAATGCACAAACAGTAATTTCTCCGCATTGCAAGTTGCAATTCTGAAATTTTTTGCTTTTTCCTGCTCCTCTTAGCATGATAAAGAAGATTCAAAGAGAGTGAGATGCCAGCTCCTTTCATTCAGTCAGTAGCTTCAAACATTTTTGGACGTTTTTCAATGGCAAAAATCAATGAATATTGTAAATGCACAAACAGTAATTTCTCCGCATTGCAAGGTGCAATTCTGAAATTTTTTGCTTTTTCCTGCTCCTCTTAGCATGATAAAGAAGATTCAAAGAGAGTGAGATGCCAGCTCCTTTCATTCAGTCAGTAGCTTCAAACATTTCTGGACGTTTTTCAATGGCAAAAATCAATGAATATTGTAAATGCACAAACAGTAATTTCTCCGCATTGCAAGGTGCAATTCTGAAATTTTTTGCTTTTTCCTGCTCCTCTTAGCATGATAAAGAAGATTCAAAGAGAGTGAGATGCCAGCTCCTTTCATTCAGTCAGTAGCTTCAAACATTTCTGGACGTTTTTCAATGGCAAAAATCAATGAATATTGTAAATGCACAAACAGTAATTTCTCCGCATTGCAAGGTGCAATTCTGAAATTTTTTGCTTTTTCCTGCTCCTCTTAGCATGATAAAGAAGATTCAAAGAGAGTGAAATGCCAGCTCCTTTCATTCAGTCAGTAGCTTCAATCATTTCTGGTATATGAATAACATGATGTTTTTCAATGGCAAAAATCAATGAATATTGTAAATGCACAAAAAGTAATTTCTCCGCATTGCAAGGTGCAATCCTGAAATTTTTTGCTTTTTCCTGCTCCTCTTAGCATGATAAAAAAGATTCATAGAGAGTGAGATGCCAGCTCCTTTCATTCAGTCAGTAGCTTCAAACATTTCTGGTATATGAATAACATGATGTTTTTCAATGGCAAAAATCAATGAATATTGTAAATGCACAAACAGTAATTTCTCCGCATTGCAAGGTGCAATTCTGAAATTTTTTGCTTTTTCCTGCTCCTCTTAGCATCATGAAGAAGATTCAAAGAGAGTGAGATGCCAGCTCCTTTCATTCAGTCAGTAGCTTCAATCATTTCTGGTATATGAATAACATGATGTTTTTCAATGGCAAAAATCAATGAATATTGTAAATGCACAAACAGTAATTTTTCTGCATTGCAAGTTGCAATTTTGAAATTTTTTGCTTTTTTCTGCTCCTCTTAGCATGATAAAGAAGATTCAAAGAGAGTGAGATGCCAGCTCCTTTCATTCAGTCAGTAGCTTCAAACATTTTTGGACTTTTTCAATGGCAAAAATCAATGAATATTGTAAATGCACAAACAGTAATTTCTCAGCATTGCAAGGTGCAATTCTGAAATTTTTTGCTTTTTCCTGCTCCTCTTAGCATCATGAAGAAGATTCAAAGAGAGTGAGATGCCAGCTCCTTTCATTCAGTCAGTAGCTTCAATCATTTCTGGTATATGAAGAACATGATGTTTTTCAATGGCAAAAATCAATGAATATTGTAAATGCACAAACAGTAATTTCTCCGCATTGCAAGTTGCAATTCTGAAATTTTTTGCTTTTTTCTGCTCCTCTTAGCATGATAAAGAAGATTCAAAGAGAGTGAGATGCCAGCTCCTTTCATTCAGTCAGTAGCTTCAAACATTTTTGGACTTTTTCAATGGCAAAAATCAATGAATATTGTAAATGCACAAACAGTAATTTCTCCGCATTGCAAGGTGCAATTCTGAAATTTTTTGCTTTTTCCTGCTCCTCTTAGCATGATAAAGAAGATTCAAAGAGAGTGAGATGCCAGCTCCTTTCATTCAGTCAGTAGCTTCAAACATTTCTGGACGTTTTTCAATGGCAAAAATCAATGAATATTGTAAATGCACAAACAGTAATTTCTCCGCATTGCAAGGTGCAATTCTGAAATTTTTTGCTTTTTCCTGCTCCTCTTAGCATGATAAAGAAGATTCATAGAGAGTGAGATGCCAGCTCCTTTCATTCAGTCAGTAGCTTCAAACATTTCTGGACGTTTTTCAATGGCAAAAATCAATGAATATTGTAAATGCACAAACAGTAATTTCTCCGCATTGCAAGGTGCAATTCTGAAATTTTTTGCTTTTTCCTGCTCCTCTTAGCATGATAAAGAAGATTCAAAGAGAGTGAGATGCCAGCTCCTTTCATTCAGTCAGTAGCTTCAAACATTTCTGGACGTTTTTCAATGGCAAAAATCAATGAATATTGTAAATGCACAAACAGTAATTTCTCCGCATTGCAAGGTGCAATTCTGAAATTTTTTGCTTTTTCCTGTTCCTCTTAGCATGATAAAGAAGATTCAAAGAGAGTGAGATGCCAGCTCCTTTCATTCAGTCAGTAGCTTCAAACATTTCTGGTATATGAATAACATGTTTTTCAATGGCAAAAATCAATGAATATTGTAAATGCACAAACAGTAATTTCTCCGCATTGCAAAGTGCAATTCTGAAATTTTTTGCTTTTTCCTGCTCCTCTTAGCATGATAAAGAAGATTCAAAGAGAGTGAGATGCCAGCTCCTTTCATTCAGTCAGTAGCTTCAATCATTTCTGGACGTTTTTCAATGGCAAAAATCAATGAATATTGTAAATGCACAAACAGTAATTTCTCCGCATTGCAAGGTGCAATTCTGAAATTTTTTGCTTTTTCCTGCTCCTCTTAGCATGATAAAGAAGATTCAAAGAGAGTGAGATGCCAGCTCTTTTCATTCAGTCAGTAGCTTCAAACATTTCTGGTATATGAATAACATGTTTTTCAATGGCAAAAATCAATGAATATTGTAAATGCACAAAC
Organism: Phyllobates terribilis; assembly: GCF_046119375.1. NCBI lineage: Eukaryota > Metazoa > Chordata > Amphibia > Anura > Dendrobatidae > Phyllobates > Phyllobates terribilis. The sequence goes on along the minus strand of NW_027363167.1, from coordinate 1,194,774 downwards.
AGTAATTTCTCCGCATTGCAAGTTGCAATTCTGAAATTTTTTGCTTTTTCCTGCTCCTCTTAGCATGATAAAGAAGATTCAAAGAGAGTGAGATGCCAGCTCCTTTCATTCAGTCAGTAGCTTCAAACATTTTTGGACGTTTTTCAATGGCAAAAATCAATGAATATTGTAAATGCACAAACAGTAATTTCTCCGCATTGCAAGGTGCAATTCTGAAATTTTTTGCTTTTTCCTGCTCCTATTAGCATGATAAAGAAGATTCAAAGAGAGTGAGATGCCAGCTCCTTTCATTCAGTCAGTAGCTTCAAACATTTCTGGACGTTTTTCAATGGCAAAAATCAATGAATATTGTAAATGCACAAACAGTAATTTCTCCGCATTGCAAGGTGCAATTCTGAAATTTTTTGCTTTTTCCTGCTCCTCTTAGCATGATAAAGAAGATTCAAAGAGAGTGAGATGCCAGCTCCTTTCATTCAGTCAGTAGCTTCAAACATTTCTGGACGTTTTTCAATGGCAAAAATCAATGAATATTGTAAATGCACAAACAGTAATTTCTCCGCATTGCAAGGTGCAATTCTGAAATTTTTTGTTTTTTCCTGCTCCTCTTAGCATGATAAAGAAGATTCAAAGAGAGTGAAATGCCAGCTCCTTTCATTCAGTCAGTAGCTTCAATCATTTCTGGTATATGAATAACATGATGTTTTTCAATGGCAAAAATCAATGAATATTGTAAATGCACAAAAAGTAATTTCTCCGCATTGCAAGGTGCAATCCAGAAATTTTTTGCTTTTTCCTGCTCCTCTTAGCATGATAAAAAAGATTCATAGAGAGTGAGATGCCAGCTCCTTTCATTCAGTCAGTAGCTTCAAACATTTCTGGTATATGAATAACATGATGTTTTTCAATGGCAAAAATCAATGAATATTGTAAATGCACAAACAGTAATTTCTCCGCATTGCAAGGTGCAATTCTGAAATTTTTTGCTTTTTCCTGCTCCTCTTAGCATCATGAAGAAGATTCAAAGAGAGTGAGATGCCAGCTCCTTTCATTCAGTCAGTAGCTTCAATCATTTCTGGTATATGAATAACATGATGTTTTTCAATGGCAAAAATCAATGAATATTGTAAATGCACAAACAGTAATTTCTCCGCATTGCAAGTTGCAATTTTGAAATTTTTTGCTTTTTTCTGCTCCTCTTAGCATGATAAAGAAGATTCAAAGAGAGTGAGATGCCAGCTCCTTTCATTCAGTCAGTAGCTTCAAACATTTTTGGACTTTTTCAATGGCAAAAATCAATGAATATTGTAAATGCACAAACAGTAATTTCTCCGCATTGCAAGGTGCAATTCTGAAATTTTTTGCTTTTTCCTGCTCCTCTTAGCATGATAAAGAAGATTCAAAGAGAGTGAGATGCCAGCTCCTTTCATTCAGTCAGTAGCTTCAAACATTTCTGGACGTTTTTCAATGGCAAAAATCAATGAATATTGTAAATGCACAAACAGTAATTTCTCCGCATTGCAAGGTGCAATTCTGAAATTTTTTGCTTTTTCCTGCTCCTCTTAGCATGATAAAGAAGATTCAAAGAGAGTGACATGCCAGCTCCTTTCATTCAGTCAGTAGCTTCAATAATTTCTGGACGTTTTTCAATGGCAAAAATCAATGAATATTGTAAATGCACAAACAGTAATTTCTCCGCATTGCAAGGTGCAATTCTGAATTTTTTTGCTTTTTCCTTCTCCTCTTAGCATGATAAAGAAGATTCAAAGAGAGTGAGATGAAAGCTCCTTTCATTCAGTCAGTAGCTTCAAACATTTCTGGACGTTTTTCAATGGCAAAAATCAATGAATATTGTAAATGCACAAACAGTAATTTCTCCGCATTGCAAGGTGCAATTCTGAAATTTTTTGCTTTTTCCTGTTCCTCTTAGCATGATAAAGAAGATTCAAAGAGAGTGAGATGCCAGCTCCTTTCATTCAGTCAGTAGCTTCAAACATTTCTGGTATATGAATAACATGTTTTTCAATGGCAAAAATCAATGAATATTGCAAATGCACAAACAGTAATTTCTCCGCATTGCAAAGTGCAATTCTGAAATTTTTTGCTTTTTCCTGCTCCTCTTAGCATGATAAAGAAGATTCAAAGAGAGTGAGATGCCAGCTCCTTTCATTCAGTCAGTAGCTTCAATCATTTCTGGACGTTTTTCAATGGCAAAAATCAATGAATATTGTAAATGCACAAACAGTAATTTCTCCGCATTGCAAGGTGCAATTCTGAAATTTTTTGCTTTTTCCTGCTCCTCTTAGCATGATAAAGAAGATTCAAAGAGAGTGAGATGCCAGCTCTTTTCATTCAGTCAGTAGCTTCAAACATTTCTGGTATATGAATAACATGTTTTTCAATGGCAAAAATCAATGAATATTGTAAATGCACAAACAGTAATTTCTCCGCATTGCAAGTTGCAATTCTGAAATTTTTTGCTTTTTCCTGCTCCTCTTAGCATGATAAAGAAGATTCAAAGAGAGTGAGATGCCAGCTCCTTTCATTCAGTCAGTAGCTTCAAACATTTTTGGACGTTTTTCAATGGCAAAAATCAATGAATATTGTAAATGCACAAACAGTAATTTCTCCGCATTGCAAGGTGCAATTCTGAAATTTTTTGCTTTTTCCTGCTCCTCTTAGCATGATAAAGAAGATTCAAAGAGAGTGAGATGCCAGGTCCTTTCATTCAGTCAGTAGCTTCAAACATTTCTGGTATATGAATAACATGATGTTTTTCAATGGCAAAAATCAATGAATATTGTAAATGCACAAACAGTAATTTCTCCGCATTGCAAGGTGCAATTCTGAAATTTTTTGCTTTTTCCTGCTACTCTTAGCATGATAAAGAAGATTCAAAGAGAGTGAGATGCCAGCTCCTTTCATTCAGTCAGTAGCTTCAAACATTTCTGGTATATGAATAACATGATGTTTTTCAATGGCAAAAATCAATGAATATTGTAAATGCACAAACAGTAATTTCTCCGCATTGCAAGGTGCAATTCTGAAATTTTTTGCTTTTTCCTGCTCCTCTTAGCATGATAAAGAAGATTCAAAGAGAGTGAGATGCCAGCCCCTTTCATTCAGTCAGTAGCTTCAATCATTTCTGGACGTTTTACAATGGCAAAAATCAATGAATATTGTAAATGCACAAACAGTAATTTCTCCGCATTGCAAGGTGCAATTCTGAATTTTTTTGCTTTTTCCTGCTCCTCTTAGCATGATAAAGAAGATTCAAAGAGAGTGAGATGCCAGCTCCTTTCATTCAGTCAGTAGCTTCAATCATTTCTGGACGTTTTTCAATGGCAAAAATCAATGAATATTGTAAATGCACAAACAGTAATTTCTCCGCATTGCAAGGTGTAATTCTGAAATTTTTTGCTTTTTCCTGCTCCTCTTAGCATGATAAAGAAGATTCAAAGAGAGTGAGATGCCAGCTCTTTTCTTTCAGTCAGTAGCTTCAAACATTTCTGGTATATGAATAACATGTTTTTCAATGGCAAAAATCAATGAATATTGTAAATGCACAAACAGTAATTTCTCCGCATTGCAAGGTGCAATTCTGAAATTTTTTGCTTTTTCCTGCTCCTCTTAGCATGATAAATAAGATTCAAAGAGAGTGAGATGCCAGCTCCTTTCATTCAGTCAGTTGCTTCAAACATTTCTGGTATATGAATAACATGATGTTTTTCAATGGCAAAAATCAATGAATATTGTAAATGCACAAACAGTAATTTCTCCGCATTGCAAGGTGCAATTCTGAAATTTTTTGCTTTTTCCTGCTCCTCTTAGCATGATAAAGAAGATTCAAAGAGAGTGAGATGCCAGCTCCTTTCATTCAGTCAGTAGCTTCAATCATTTCTGGACGTTTTTCAATGGCAAAAATCAATGAATATTGTAAATGCACAAACAGTAATTTCTCCACATTGCAAGGTGCAATTCTGAAATTTTTTGCTTTTTCCTGCTCCTCTTAGCATGATAAAGAAGATTCAAAGAGAGTGAGATGCCAGCTCCTTTCATTCAGTCAGTAGCTTCAAACATTTCTGGACGTTTTTCAATGGCAAAAATCAATGAATATTGTAAATGCACAAACAGTAATTTCTCCGCATTGCAAGGTGCAATTCTGAAATTTTTTGCTTTTTCCTGCTCCTCTTAGCATGATAAAGAAGATTCAAAGAGAGTGACATGCCAGCTCCTTTCATTCAGTCAGTAGCTTCAATCATTTCTGGACGTTTTTCAATGGCAAAAATCAATGAATATTGTAAATGCACAAACAGTAATTTCTCCGCATTGCAAGGTGCAATTCTGAAATTTTTTGCTTTTTCCTGCTCCTCTTAGCATGATAAAGAAGATTCAAAGAGAGTGAGATGCCAGCTCCTTTCATTCAGTCAGTAGCTTCAAACATTTCTGGACGTTTTTCAATGGCAAAAATCAATGAATATTGTAAATGCACAAACAGTAATTTCTCCGCATTGCAAGTTGCAATTCTGAAATTTTTTGCTTTTTTCTGCTCCTCTTAGCATGATAAAGAAGATTCACAGAGAGTGAGATGCCAGCTCCTTTCATTCAGTCAGTAGCTTCAAACATTTTTGGACGTTTTTCAATGGCAAAAATCAATGAATATTGTAAATGCACAAACAGTAATTTCTCCGCATTGCAAGGTGCAATTCTGAAATTATTTGCTTTTTCCTGCTCCTCTTAGCATGATAAAGAAGAATCAAAGAGAGTGAGATGCCAGCTCCTTTCATTCAGTCAGTAGCTTCAAACATTTCTGGACGTTTTTCAATGGCAAAAATCAATGAATATTGTAAATGCACAAACAGTAATTTCTCCGCATTGCAAGGTGCAATTCTGAAATTTTTTGCTTTTTCCTGCTCCTCTTAGCATGATAAAGAAGATTCAAAGAGAGTGAGATGCCAGCTCCTTTCATTCAGTCAGTAGCTTCAAACATTTCTGGACGTTTTTCAATGGCAAAAATCAATGAATATTGTAAATGCACAAACAGTAATTTCTCCGCATTGCAAGGTGCAATTCTGAAATTTTTTGCTTTTTCCTGCTCCTCTTAGCATGATAAAGAAGATTCAAAGAGAGTGAGATGCCAGCTCCTTTCATTCAGTCAGTAGCTTCAAACATTTCTGGACGTTTTTCAATGACAAAAATCAATGAATATTGTAAATGCACAAACAGTAATTTCTCCGCATTGCAAGGTGCAATTCTGAAATTTTTTGCTTTTTCCTGCTCCTCTTAGCATGATAAAGAAGATTCAAAGAGAGTGAGATGCCAGCTCCTTTCATTCAGTCAGTAGCTTCAATCATTTCTGGACGTTTTTCAATGGCAAAAATCAATGAATATTGTAAATGCACAAACAGTAATTTCTCCGCATTGCAAGGTGCAATTCTGAATTTTTTTGCTTTTTCCTTCTCCTTTTAGCATGATAAATAAGATTCAAAGAGAGTGAGATGCCAGCTCCTTTCATTCAGTCAGTAGCTTCAAACATTTCTGGACGTTTTTCAATGGCAAAAATCAATGAATATTGTAAATGCACAAACAGTAATTTCTCCGCATTGCAAGGTGCAATTCTGAAATTTTTTGCTTTTTCCTGTTCCTCTTAGCATGATAAAGAAGATTCAAAGAGAGTGAGATGCCAGCTCCTTTCATTCAGTCAGTAGCTTCAAACATTTCTGGTATATGAATAACATGTTTTTCAATGGCAAAAATCAATGAATATTGTAAATGCACAAACAGTAATTTCTCCGCATTGCAAAGTGCAATTCTGAAATTTTTTGCTTTTTCCTGCTCCTCTTAGCATGATAAAGAAGATTCAAAGAGAGTGAGATGCCAGCTCCTTTCATTCAGTCAGTAGCTTCAATCATTTCTGGACGTTTTTCAATGGCAAAAATCAATGAATATTGTAAATGCACAAACAGTAATTTCTCCGCATTGCAAGGTGCAATTCTGAAATTTTTTGCTTTTTCCTGCTCCTCTTAGCATGATAAAGAAGATTCAAAGAGAGTGAGATGCCAGCTCTTTTTATTCAGTCAGTAGCTTCAAACATTTCTGGTATATGAATAACATGTTTTTCAATGGCAAAAATCAATGAATATTGTAAATACACAAACAGTAATTTCTCCGCATTGCAAGTTGCAATTCTGAAATTTTTTGCTTTTTCCTGCTCCTCTTAGCATGATAAAGAAGATTCAAAGAGAGTGAGATGCCAGCTCCTTTCATTCAGTCAGTAGCTTCAAACATTTTTGGACGTTTTTCAATGGCAAAAATCAATGAATATTGTAAATACACAAACAGTAATTTCTCCACATTGCAAGGTGCAATTCTGAAATTTTTTGCTTTTTCCTGCTCCTCTTAGCATGATAAAGAAGATTCAAAGAGAGTGAGATGCCAGCTCCTTTCATTCAGTCAGTAGCTTCAAACATTTCTGGACGTTTTTCAATGGCAAAAATCAATGAATATTGTAAATGCACAAACAGTAATTTCTCCGCATTGCAAGGTGCAATTCTGAAATTTTTTTGCTTTTTCCTGCTCCTCTTAGCATGATAAAGAAGATTCAAAGAGAGTGAGATGCCAGCTCCTTTCATTCAGTCAGTAGCTTCAATCATTTCTGGTATATGAATAACATGATGTTTTTCAATGGCAAAAATCAATGAAGATTGTAAATGCACAAAAAGTAATTTCTCCGCATTGCAAGGTGCAATCCTGAAATTTTTGGCTTTTTCCTGCTCCTCTTAGCATGATAAAAAAGATTCAAAGAGAGTGAGATGCCAGCTCCTTTCATTCAGTCAGTAGCTTCAAACATTTCTGGTATATGAATAACATGATGTTTTTCAATGGCAAAAATCAATGAATATTGTAAATGCACAAACAGTAATTTCTCCGCATTGCAAGGTGCAATTCTGAAATTTTTTGCTTTTTCCTGCTCCTCTTAGCATCATAAAGAAGATTCAAAGAGAGTGAGATGCCAGCTCCTTTCATTCAGTCAGTAGCTTCAATCATTTCTGGTATATGAATAACATGATGTTTTTCAATGGCAAAAATCAATGAATATTGTAAATGCACAAACAGTAATTTCTCCGCATTGCAACGTGCAATTCCGAAATTTTTTGCTTTTTCCTGCTCCTCTTAGCATGATAAAGAAGATTCAAAGAGAGTGAGATGCCAGCTCCTTTCATTCAGTCAGTAGCTTCAAACATTTCTGGTATGTGAATAACATGATGTTTTTCAATGGCAGAAATCAATGAATATTGTAAATGCACAAACAGTAATTTCTCCGCATTGCAAGGTGCAATTCTGAAATTTTTTGCTTTTTCCTGCTCCTCTTAGCATGATAAAGAAGATTCAAAGAGCGTGAGATGCCAGCTCCTTTCATTCAGTCAGTAGCTTCAATCATTTCTGGACGTTTTTCAATGGCAAAAATCAATAAATATTGTAAATGCACAAACAGTAATTTCTCCGCATTGCAAGGTGCAATTCTGAAATTTTTTGCTTTTTCCTGCTCCTCTTAGCATGATAAAGAAGATTCAAAGAGAGTGAGATGCCAGCTCCTTTCATTCAGTCAGTAGCTTCAAACATTTCTGGACGTTTTTCAATGGCAAAAATCAATGAATATTGTAAATGCACAAACAGTAATTTCTCCGCATTGCAAGGTGCAATTCTGAAATTTTTTGCTTTTTCCTGCTCCTCTTAGCATGATAAAGAAGATTCAAAGAGAGTGAGATGCCAGCTCCTTTCATTCAGTCAGTAGCTTCAAACATTTCTGGACGTTTTTCAATGGCAAAAATCAATGAATATTGTAAATGCACAAACAGTAATTTCTCCGCATTGCAAGGTGCAATTCTGAAATTTTTTGCTTTTTCCTGCTCCTCTTAGCATGATAAAGAAGATTCAAAGAGAGTGAGATGCCAGCTCCTTTCATTCAGTCAGTAGCTTCAAACATTTCTGGACGTTTTTCAATGGCAAAAATCAATGAATATTGTAAATGCACAAACAGTATTTTCTCCGCATTGCAAGGTGCAATTCTGAAATTTTTTGCTTTTTCCTGCTCCTCTTAGCATGATAAAGAAGATTCAAAGAGAGTGAGATGCCAGCTCCTTTCATTCAGTCAGTAGCTTCAAACATTTCTAGACGTTTTTCAATGGCAAAAATCAATGAATATTGTAAATGCACAAACAGTAATTTCTCCGCATTGCAAGGTGCAATTCTGAAATTTTTTGCTTTTTCCTGCTCCTCTTAGCATGATAAAGAAGATTCAAAGAGAGTGAGATGCCAGCTCCTTTCATTCAGTCAGTAGCTTCAAACATTTCTGGACGTTTTTCAATGGCAAAAATCAATGAATATTGTAAATGCACAAACAGTAATTTCTCCGCATTGCAAGGTGCAATTCTGAAATTTTTTGCTTTTTCCTGCTCCTCTTAGCATGATAAAGAAGATTCAAAGAGAGTGAGATGCCAGCTCCTTTCATTCAGTCAGAAGCTTCAATCATTTCTGGTATATGAATAACATGATGTTTTTCAATGGCAAAAATCAATGAATATTGTAAATGCACAAAAAGTAATTTCTCCGCATTGCAAGGTGCAATCCTGAAATTTTTTGCTTTTTCCTGCTCCTCTTAGCATGATAAAGAAGATTCAAAGAGAGTGAGATGCCAGCTCCTTTCATTCAGTCAGTAGCTTCAAACATTTCTGGACGTTTTTCAATGACAAAAATCAATGAATATTGTAAATGCACAAACAGTAATTTCTCCGCATTGCAAGGTGCAATTCTGAAATTTTTTGCTTTTTCCTGCTCCTCTTAGCATGATAAAGAAGATTCAAAGAGAGTGAGATGCCAGCTCCTTTCATTCAGTCAGTAGCTTCAATCATTTCTGGACGTTTTTCAATGGCAAAGATCAATGAATATTGTAAATGCACAAACAGTAATTTCTCCGCATTGCAAGGTGCAATTCTGAATTTTTTTGCTTTTTCCTTCTCCTTTTAGCATGATAAATAAGATTCAAAGAGAGTGAGATGCCAGCTCCTTTCATTCAGTCAGTAGCTTCAAACATTTCTGGACGTTTTTCAATGGCAAAAATCAATGAATATTGTAAATGCACAAACAGTAATTTCTCCGCATTGCAAGGTGCAATTCTGAAATTTTTTGCTTTTTCCTGTTCCTCTTAGCATGATAAAGAAGATTCAAAGAGAGTGAGATGCCAGCTCCTTTCATTCAGTCAGTAGCTTCAAACATTTCTGGTATATGAATAACATGTTTTTCAATGGCAAAAATCAATGAATATTGTAAATGCACAAACAGTAATTTCTCCGCATTGCAAAGTGCAATTCTGAAATTTTTTGCTTTTTCCTGCTCCTCTTAGCATGATAAAGAAGATTCAAAGAGAGTGAGATGCCAGCTCTTTTCATTCAGTCAGTAGCTTCAAACATTTCTGGTATATGAATAACATGTTTTTCAATGGCAAAAATCAATGAATATTGTAAATGCACAAACAGTAATTTCTCCGCATTGCAAGGTGCAATTCTGAAATTTTTTGCTTTTTCCTGCTCCTCTTAGCATGATAAATAAGATTCAAAGAGAGTGAGATGCCAGCTCCTTTCATTCAGTCAGTAGCTTCAAACATTTCTGGTATATGAATAACATGATGTTTTTCAATGGCAAAAATCAATGAATATTGTAAATGCACAAACAGTAATTTCTCCGCATTGCAAGGTGCAATTCTGAAATTTTTTGCTTTTTCCTGCTCCTCTTAGCATGATAAAGAAGATTCAAAGAGAGTGAGATGCCAGCTCCTTTCATTCAGTCAGTAGCTTCAATCATTTCTGGACGTTTTTCAATGGCAAAAATCAATGAATATTGTAAATGCACAAACAGTAATTTCTCCACATTGCAAGGTGCAATTCTGAAATTTTTTGTTTTTTCCTGCTCCTCTTAGCATGATAAAGAAGATTCAGAGAGAGTGAGATGCCAGCTCCTTTCATTCAGTCAGTAGCTTCAAACATTTCTGGACGTTTTTCAATGGCAAAAATCAATGAATATTGTAAATGCACAAACAGTAATTTCTCCGCATTGCAAGGTGCAATTCTGAAATTTTTTGCTTTTTCCTGCTCCTCTTAGCATGATAAAGAAGATTCAAAGAGAGTGAGATGCCAGCTCCTTTCATTCAGTCAGTAGCTTCAATCATTTCTGGACGTTTTTCAATGGCAAAAATCAATGAATATTGTAAATGCACAAACAGTAATTTCTCCGCATTGCAAGGTGCAATTCTGAAATTTTTTGCTTTTTCCTGCTCCTCTTAGCATGATAAAGAAGATTCAAAGAGAGTGAGATGCCAGCTCCTTTCATTCAGTCAGTAGCTTCAAACATTTCTGGTATATGAATAACATGATGTTTTTCAATGGCAAAAATCAATGAATATTGTAAATGCACAAACAGTAATTTCTCCGCATTGCAAGGTGCAATACTGAAATTTTTTGCTTTTTCCTGCTCCTCTTAGCATGATAAAGAAGATTCAAAGAGAGTGAGATGCCAGCTCCTTTCATTCAGTCAGTAGCTTCAAACATTTCTGGACGTTTTTCAATGGCAAAAATCAATGAATATTGTAAATGCACAAACAGTAATTTCTCCGCATTGCAAGTTGCAATTCTGAAATTTTTTGCTTTTTCCTGCTCCTCTTAGCATGATAAAGAAGATTCAAAGAGAGTGAGATGCCAGCTCCTTTCATTCAGTCAGTAGCTTCAAACATTTTTGGACGTTTTTCAATGGCAAAAATCAATGAATATTGTAAATGCACAAACAGTAATTTCTCCGCATTGCAAGGTGCAATTCTGAAATTTTTTGCTTTTTCCTGCTCCTCTTAGCATGATAAAGAAGAATCAAAGAGAGTGAGATGCCAGCTCCTTTCATTCAGTCAGTAGCTTCAAACATTTCTGGACGTTTTTCAATGGCAAAAATCAATGAATATTGTAAATGCACAAACAGTAATTTCTCCGCATTGCAAGGTGCAATTCTGAAATTTTTTGCTTTTTCCTGCTCCTCTTAGCATGATAAAGAAGATTCAAAGAGAGTGAGATGCCAGCTCCTTTCATTCAGTCAGTAGCTTCAAACATTTCTGGACGTTTTTCAATGGCAAAAATCAATGAATATTGTAAATGCACAAACAGTAATTTCTCCGCATTGCAAGGAGCAATTCTGAAATTTTTTGCTTTTTCCTGCTCCTCTTAGCATGATAAAGAAGATTCAAAGAGAGTGAGATGCCAGCTCCTTTCATTCAGTCAGTAGCTTCAAACATTTCTGGACGTTTTTCAATGACAAAAATCAATGAATATTGTAAATGCACAAACAGTAATTTCTCCGCATTGCAAGGTGCAATTCTGAAATTTTTTGCTTTTTCCTGCTCCTCTTAGCATGATAAAGAAGATTCAAAGAGAGTGAGATGCCAGCTCCTTTCATTCAGTCAGTAGCTTCAAACATTTCTGGACGTTTTTCAATGGCAAAATCAATGAATATTGTAAATGCACAAACAGTAATTTCTCCGCATTGCAAGGTGCAATTCTGAAATTTTTTGCTTTTTCCTGTTCCTCTTAGCATGATAAAGAAGATTCAAAGAGAGTGAGATGCCAGCTCCTTTCATTCAGTCAGTAGCTTCAAACATTTCTGGTATATGAATAACATGTTTTTCAATGGCAAAAATAAATGAATATTGTAAATGCACAAACAGTAATTTCTCCGCATTGCAAAGTGCAATTCTGAAATTTTTTGCTTTTTCCTGCTCCTCTTAGCATGATAAAGAAGATTCAAAGAGAGTGAGATGCCAGCTCCTTTCATTCAGTCAGTAGCTTCAATCATTTCTGGACGTTTTTCAATGGCAAAAATCAATGAATATTGTAAATGCACAAACAGTAATTTCTCCGCATTGCAAGGTGCAATTCTGAAATTTTTTGCTTTTTCCTGCTCCTCTTAGCATGATAAAGAAGATTCAAAGAGAGTGAGATGCCAGCTCCTTTCATTCAGTCAGTAGCTTCAAACATTTCTGGACGTTTTTCAATGGCAAAAATCAATGAATATTGTAAATGCACAAACAGTAATTTCTCCGCATTGCAAGGTGTAATTCTGAAATTTTTTGCTTTTTCCTGCTCCTCTTAGCATGATAAAGAAGATTCAAAGAGAGTGAGATGCCAGCTCCTTTCATTCAGTCAGTAGCTTCAATCATTTCTGGACGTTTTTCAATGGCAAAAATCAATGAATATTGTAAATGCACAAACAGTAATTTCTCCGCATTGCAAGGTGCAATTCTGAAATTTTTTGCTTTTTCCTGCTACACTTAGCATGATAAAGAAGATTCAAAGAGAGTGAGATGCCAGCTCCTTTCATTCAGTCAGTAGCTTCAAACATTTCTGGTATATGAATAACATGATGTTTTTCAATGGCAAAAATCAATGAATATTGTAAATGCACAAACAGTAATTTCTCCGCATTGCAAGGTGCAATACTGAAATTTTTTGCTTTTTCCTGCTCCTCTTAGCATGATAAAGAAGATTCAAAGAGAGTGAGATGCCAGCTCCTTTCATTCAGTCAGTAGCTTCAAACATTTCTGGACGTTTTTCAATGGCAAAAATCAATGAATATTGTAAATGCACAAACAGTAATTTCTCCGCATTGCAAGTTGCAATTCTGAAATTTTTTGCTTTTTTCTGCTCCTCTTAGCATGATAAAGAAGATTCAAAGAGAGTGAGATGCCAGCTCCTTTCATTCAGTCAGTAGCTTCAAACATTTTTGGACGTTTTTCAATGGCAAAAATCAATGAATATTGTAAATGCACAAACAGTAATTTCTCCGCATTGCAAGGTGCAATTCTGAAATTTTTTGCTTTTTCCTGCTCCTCTTAGCATGATAAAGAAGAATCAAAGAGAGTGAGATGCCAGCTCCTTTCATTCAGTCAGTAGCTTCAAACATTTCTGGACGTTTTTCAATGGCAAAAATCAATGAATATTGTAAATGCACAAACAGTAATTTCTCCGCATTGCAAGGTGCAATTCTGAAATTTTTTGCTTTTTCCTGCTCCTCTTAGCATGATAAAGAAGATTCAAAGAGAGTGAGATGCCAGCTCCTTTCATTCAGTCAGTAGCTTCAAACATTTCTGGACGTTTTTCAATGGCAAAAATCAATGAATATTGTAAATGCACAAACAGTAATTTCTCCGCATTGCAAGGTGCAATTCTGAAATTTTTTGCTTTTTCCTGCTCCTCTTAGCATGATAAAGAAGATTCAAAGAGAGTGAGATGCCAGCTCCTTTCATTCAGTCAGTAGCTTCAAACATTTCTGGACGTTTTTCAATGACAAAAATCAATGAATATTGTAAATGCACAAACAGTAATTTCTCCGCATTGCAAGGTGCAATTGTGAAATTTTTTGCTTTTTCCTGCTCCTCTTAGCATGGTAAATAAGATTCAAAGAGAGTGAGATGCCAGCTCCTTTCATTCAGTCAGTAGCTTCAATCATTTCTGGACGTTTTTCAATGGCAAAAATCAATGAATATTGTAAATGCACAAACAGTAATTTCTCCGCATTGCAAGGTGCAATTATGAATTTTTTTGCTTTTTCCTTCTCCTTTTAGCATGATAAATAAGATTCAAAGAGAGTGAGATGCCAGCTCCTTTCATTCAGTCAGTAGCTTCAAACATTTCTGGACGTTTTTCAATGGCAAAAATCAATGAATATTGTAAATGCACAAACAGTAATTTCTCCGCATTGCAAGGTGCAATTCTGAAATTTTTTGCTTTTTCCTGTTCCTCTTAGCATGATAAAGAAGATTCAAAGAGAGTGAGATGCCAGCTCCTTTCATTCAGTCAGTAGCTTCAAACATTTCTGGTATATGAATAACATGTTTTTCAATGGCAAAAATCAATGTATATTGTAAATGCACAAACAGTAATTTCTCCGCATTGCAAAGTGCAATTCTGAAAATTTTTGCTTTTTCCTGCTCCTCTTAGCATGATAAAGAAGATTCAAAGAGAGTGAGATGCCAGCTCCTTTCATTCAGTGAGTAGCTTCAATCATTTCTGGACGTTTTTCAATGGCAAAAATCAATGAATATTGTAAATGCACAAACAGTAATTTCTCCGCATTGCAAGGTGCAATTCTGAAATTTTTTGCTTTTTCCTGCTCCTCTTAGCATGATAAAGAAGATTCAAAGAGAGTGAGATGCCAGCTCTTTTTATTCAGTCAGTAGCTTCAAACATTTCTGGTATATGAATAACATGTTTTTCAATGGCAAAAATCAATGAATATTGTAAATGCACAAACAGTAATTTCTCCGCATTGCAAGTTGCAATTCTGAAATTTTTTGCTTTTTCCTGCTCCTCTTAGCATGATAAAGAAGATTCAAAGAGAGTGAGATGCCAGCTCCTTTCATTCAGTCAGTAGCTTCAAACATTTTTGGACGTTTTTCAATGGCAAAAATCAATGAATATTGTAAATGCACAAACAGTAATTTCTCCGCATTGCAAGGTGCAATTCTGAAATTTTTTGCTTTTTCCTGCTCCTCTTAGCATGATAAAGAAGATTCAAAGAGAGTGAGATGCCAGCTCCTTTCATTCAGTCAGTAGCTTCAAACATTTCTGGACGTTTTTCAATGGCAAAAATCAATGAATATTGTAAATGCACAAACAGTAATTTCTCCTCATTGCAAGGTGCAATTCTGAAATTTTTTGCTTTTTCCTGCTCCTCTTAGCATGATAAAGAAGATTCAAAGAGAGTGAGATGCCAGCTCCTTTCATTCAGTCAGTAGCTTCAATCATTTCTGGTATATGAATAACATGATGTTTTTCAATGGCAAAAATCAATGAATATTGTAAATGCACAAACAGTAATTTCTCCGCATTGCAAGGTGCAATTCTGAAATTTTTTGCTTTTTCCTGCTCCTCTTAGCATCATAAAGAAGATTCAAAGAGAGTGAGATGCCAGCTCCTTTCATTCAGTCAGTAGCTTCAATCATTTCTGGTATATGAATAACATGATGTTTTTCAATGGCAAAAATCAATGAATATTGTAAATGCACAAACAGTAATTTCTCCGCATTGCAACGTGCAATTCTGAAATTTTTTGCTTTTTCCTGCTCCTCTTAGCATGATAAAGAAGATTCAAAGAGAGTGAGATGCCAGCTCCTTTCATTCAGTCAGTAGATTCAAACATTTCTGGTATGTGAATAACATGATGTTTTTCAATGGCAGAAATCAATGAATATTGTAAATGCACAAACAGTAATTTCTCCGCATTGCAAGGTGCAATTCTGAAATTTTTTGCTTTTTCCTGTTCCTCTTAGCATGATAAAGAAGATTCAAAGAGAGTGAGATGCCAGCTCCTTTCATTCAGTCAGTAGCTTCAAACATTTCTGGACGTTTTTCAATGGCAAAAATCAATGAATATTGTAAATGCACAAACAGTAATTTCTCCGCATTGCAAGGTGCAATTCTGAAATTTTTTGCTTTTTCCTGCTCCTCTTAGCATGATAAAGAAGATTCAAAGAGAGTGAGATGCCAGCTCCTTTCATTCACTCAGTAGCTTCAAACATTTCTGGACGTTTTTCAATGGCAAAAATCAATGAATATTGTAAATGCACAAACAGTAATTTCTACGCATTGCAAGGTGCAATTCTGAAATTTTTTGCTTTTTCCTGCTCCTCTTAGCATGATAAAGAAGATTCAAAGAGCGTGAGATGCCAGCTCCTTTCATTCAGTCAGTAGCTTCAAACATTTCTGGACGTTTTTCAATGGCAAAAATCAATGAATATTGTAAATGCACAAACAGTAATTTCTACGCATTGCAAGGTGCAATTCTGAAATTTTTTGCTTTTTCCTGCTCCTCTTAGCATGA
Source organism: Phyllobates terribilis (assembly GCF_046119375.1). NCBI lineage: Eukaryota > Metazoa > Chordata > Amphibia > Anura > Dendrobatidae > Phyllobates > Phyllobates terribilis. The sequence continues at coordinate 1,178,862 of NW_027363167.1, read as the reverse complement.
TAAAGAAGATTCAAAGAGAGTGAGATGCCAGCTCCTTTCATTCAGTCAGAAGCTTCAATCATTTCTGGTATATGAATAACATGATGTTTTTCAATGGCAAAAATCAATGAATATTGTAAATGCACAAAAAGTAATTTCTCCGCATTGCAAGGTGCAATCCTGAAATTTTTTGCTTTTTCCTGCTCCTCTTAGCATGATAAAAAAGATTCAAAGAGAGTGAGATGCCAGCTCCTTTCATTCAGTCAGTAGCTTCAAACATTTCTGGTATATGAATAACATGATGTTTTTCAATGGCAAAAATCAATGAATATTGTAAATGCACAAACAGTAATTTCTCCGCATTGCAAGGTGCAATTCTGAAATTTTTTGCTTTTTCCTGCTCCTCTTAGCATGATAAAGAAGATTCAAAGAGAGTGAGATGCCAGCTCCTTTCATTCAGTCAGTAGCTTCAAACATTTCTGGACGTTTTTCAATGACAAAAATCAATGAATATTGTAAATGCACAAACAGTAATTTCTCCGCATTGCAAGGTGCAATTCTGAAATTTTTTGCTTTTTCCTGCTCCTCTTAGCATGATAAAGAATATTCAAAGAGAGTGAGATGCCAGCTCCTTTCATTCAGTCAGTAGCTTCAATCATTTCTGGACGTTTTTCAATGGCAAAAATCAATGAATATTGTAAATGCACAAACAGTAATTTCTCCGCATTGCAAGGTGCAATTCTGAATTTTTTTGCTTTTTCCTTCTCCTTTTAGCATGATAAATAAGATTCAAAGAGAGTGAGATGCCAGCTCCTTTCATTCAGTCAGTAGCTTCAAACATTTCTGGACGTTTTTCAATGGCAAAAATCAATGAATATTGTAAATGCACAAACAGTAATTTCTCCGCATTGCAAGGTGCAATTCTGAAATTTTTTGCTTTTTCCTGTTCCTCTTAGCATGATAAAGAAGATTCAAAGAGAGTGAGATGCCAGCTCCTTTCATTCAGTCAGTAGCTTCAAACATTTCTGGTATATGAATAACATGTTTTTCAATGGCAAAAATCAATGAATATTGTAAATGCACAAACAGTAATTTCTCCGCATTGCAAAGTGCAATTCTGAAATTTTTTGCTTTTTCCTGCTCCTCTTAGCATGATAAAGAAGATTCAAAGAGAGTGAGATGCCAGCTCTTTTCATTCAGTCAGTAGCTTCAAACATTTCTGGTATATGAATAACATGTTTTTCAATGCCAAAAATCAATGAATATTGTAAATGCACAAACAGTAATTTCTCCGCATTGCAAGGTGCAATTCTGAAATTTTTTGCTTTTTCCTGCTCCTCTTAGCATGATAAATAAGATTCAAAGAGAGTGAGATGCCAGCTCCTTTCATTCAGTCAGTAGCTTCAAACATTTCTGGTATATGAATAACATGATGTTTTTCAATGGCAAAAATCAATGAATATTGTAAATGCACAAACAGTAATTTCTCCGCATTGCAAGGTGCAATTCTGAAATTTTTTGCTTTTTCCTGCTCCTCTTAGCATGATAAAGAAGATTCAAAGAGAGTGAGATGCCAGCTCCTTTCATTCAGTCAGTAGCTTCAATCATTTCTGGACGTTTTTCAATGGCAAAAATCAATGAATATTGTAAATGCACAAACAGTAATTTCTCCACATTGCAGGTGCAATTCTGAAATTTTTTGCTTTTTCCTGCTCCTCTTAGCATGTAAAGAAGATTCAGAGAGAGTGAGATGCCAGCTCCTTTCATTCAGTCAGTAGCTTCAAACATTTCTGGACGTTTTTCAATGGCAAAAATCAATGAATATTGTAAATGCACAAACAGTAATTTCTCCGCATTGCAAGGTGCAATTCTGAAATTTTTTGCTTTTTCCTGCTCCTCTTAGCATGATAAAGAAGATTCAAAGAGAGTGAGATGCCAGCTCCTTTCATTCAGTCAGTAGCTTCAATCATTTCTGGACGTTTTTCAATGGCAAAAATCAATGAATATTGTAAATGCACAAACAGTAATTTCTCCGCATTGCAAGGTGCAATTCTGAAATTTTTTGCTTTTTCCTGCTCCTCTTAGCATGATAAAGAAGATTCAAAGAGAGTGAGATGCCAGCTCCTTTCATTCAGTCAGTAGCTTCAAACATTTCTGGACGTTTTTCAATGGCAAAAATCAATGAATATTGTAAATGCACAAACAGTAATTTCTCCGCATTGCAAGTTGCAATTCTGAAATTTTTTGCTTTTTTCTGCTCCTCTTAGCATGATAAAGAAGATTCAAAGAGAGTGAGATGCCAGCTCCTTTCATTCAGTCAGTAGCTTCAAACATTTTTGGACGTATTTCAATGGCAAAAATCAATGAATATTGTAAATGCACAAACAGTAATTTCTCCGCATTGCAAGGTGCAATTCTGAAATTTTTTGCTTTTTCCTGCTCCTCTTAGCATGATAAAGAAGAATCAAAGAGAGTGAGATGCCAGCTCCTTTCATTCAGTCAGTAGCTTCAAACTTTTCTGGACGTTTTTCAATGGCAAAAATCAATGAATATTGTAAATGCACAAACAGTAATTTCTCCGCATTGCAAGGTGCAATTCTGAAATTTTTTGCTTTTTCCTGCTCCTCTTAGCATGATAAAGAAGATTCAAAGAGAGTGAGATGCCAGCTCCTTTCATTCAGTCAGTAGCTTCAAACATTTCTGGACGTTTTTCAATGGCAAAAATCAATGAATATTGTAAATGCACAAACAGTAATTTCTCCGCATTGCAAGGTGCAATTCTGAAATTTTTTGCTTTTTCCTGCTCCTCTTGGCATGATAAAGAAGATTCAAAGAGAGTGAGATGCCAGCTCCTTTCATTCAGTCAGTAGCTTCAAACATTTCTGGACGTTTTTCAATGACAAAAATCAATGAATATTGTAAATGCACAAACAGTAATTTCTCCGCATTGCAAGGTGCAATTCTGAAATTTTTTGCTTTTTCCTGCTCCTCTTAGCATGATAAAGAAGATTCAAAGAGAGTGAGATGCCAGCTCCTTTCATTCAGTCAGTAGCTTCAATCATTTCTGGACGTTTTTCAATGGCAAAAATCAATGAATATTGTAAATGCACAAACAGTAATTTCTCCGCATTGCAAGGTGCAATTCTGAATTTTTTTGCTTTTTCCTTCTCCTTTTAGCATGATAAATAAGATTCAAAGAGATTGAGATGCCAGCTCCTTTCATTCAGTCAGTAGCTTCAAACATTTCTGGATGTTTTTCAATGGCAAAAATCAATGAATATTGTAAATGCACAAACAGTAATTTCTCCGCATTGCAAGGTGCAATTCTGAAATTTTTTGCTTTTTCCTGTTCCTCTTAGCATGATAAAGAACATTCAAAGAGAGTGAGATGCCAGCTCCTTTCATTCAGTCAGTAGCTTCAAACATTTCTGGTATATGAATAACATGTTTTTCAATGGCAAAAATCAATGAATATTGTAAATGCACAAACAGTAATTTCTCCGCATTGCAAAGTGCAATTCTGAAATTTTTTGCTTTTTCCTGCTCCTCTTAGCATGATAAAGAAGATTCAAAGAGAGTGAGATGCCAGCTCCTTTCATTCAGTCAGTAGCTTCAATCATTTCTGGACGTTTTTCAATGGCAAAAATCAATGAATATTGTAAATGCACAAACAGTAATTTCTCCGCATTGCAAGGTGCAATTCTGAAATTTTTTGCTTTTTCCTGCTCCTCTTAGCATGATAAAGAAGATTCAAAGAGAGTGAGATGCCAGCTCTTTTTATTCAGTCAGTAGCTTCAAACATTTCTGGTATATGAATAACATGTTTTTCAATGGCAAAAATCAATGAATATTGTAAATGCACAAACAGTAATTTCTCCGCATTGCAAGGTGCAATTCTGAAATTTTTTGCTTTTTCCTGCTCCTCTTAGCATGATAAAGAAGATTCAAAGAGAGTGAGATGCCAGCTCCTTTCATTCAGTCAGTAGCTTCAAACATTTCTGGACGTTTTTCAATGGCAAAAATCAATGAATATTGTAAATGCACAAACAGTAATTTCTCCGCATTGCAAGTTGCAATTCTGAAATTTTTTGCTTTTTTCTGCTCCTCTTAGCATGATAAAGAAGATTCAAAGAGAGTGAGATGCCAGCTCCTTTCATTCAGTCAGTAGCTTCAAACATTTTTGGACGTTTTTCAATGGCAAAAATCAATGAATATTGTAAATGCACAAACAGTAATTTCTCCGCATTGCAAGGTGCAATTCTGAAATTTTTTGCTTTTTCCTGCTCCTCTTAGCATGATAAAGAAGAATCAAAGAGAGTGAGATGCCAGCTCCTTTCATTCAGTCAGTAGCTTCAAACATTTCTGGATGTTTTTCAATGGCAAAAATCAATGAATATTGTAAATGCACAAACAGTAATTTCTCCGCATTGCAAGGTGCAATTCTGAAATTTTTTGCTTTTTCCTGCTCCTCTTAGCATGATAAAGAAGATTCAAAGAGAGTGAGATGCCAGCTCCTTTCATTCAGTCAGTAGCTTCAAACATTTCTGGACGTTTTTCAATGGCAAAAATCAATGAATATTGTAAATGCACAAACAGTAATTTCTCCGCATTGCAAGGTGCAATTCTGAATTTTTTTGCTTTTTCCTTCTCCTTTTACCATGATAAATAAGATTCAAAGAGAGTGAGATGCCAGCTCCTTTCATTCAGTCAGTAGCTTCAAACATTTCTGGACGTTTTTCAATGGCAAAAATCAATGAATATTGTAAATGCACAAACAGTAATTTCTCCGCATTGCAAGGTGCAATTCTGAAATTTTTTGCTTTTTCCTGTTCCTCTTAGCATGATAAAGAAGATTCAAAGAGAGTGAGATGCCAGCTCCTTTCATTCAGTCAGTAGCTTCAAACATTTCTGGTATATGAATAACATGTTTTTCAATGGCAAAAATCAATGAATATTGTAAATGCACAAACAGTAATTTCTCCGCATTGCAAAGTGCAATTCTGAAATTTTTTGGTTTTTCCTGCTCCTCTTAGCATGATAAAGAAGATTCAAAGAGAGTGAGATGCCAGCTCTTTTCATTCAGTCAGTAGCTTCAAACATTTATGGTATATGAATAACATGTTTTTCAATGCCAAAAATCAATGAATATTGTAAATGCACAAACAGTAATTTCTCCGCATTGCAAGGTGCAATTCTGAAATTTTTTGCTTTTTCCTGCTCCTCTTAGCATGATAAATAAGATTCAAAGAGAGTGAGATGCCAGCTCCTTTCATTCAGTCAGCAGCTTCAAACATTTCTGGTATATGAATAACATGATGTTTTTCAATGGCAAAAATCAATGAATATTGTAAATGCACAAACAGTAATTTCTCCGCATTGCAAGGTGCAATTCTGAAATTTTTTGCTTTTTCCTGCTCCTCTTAGCATGATAAAGAAGATTCAAAGAGAGTGAGATGCCAGCTCCTTTCATTCAGTCAGTAGCTTCAATCATTTCTGGACGTTTTTCAATGGCAAAAATCAATGAATATTGTAAATGCACAAACAGTAATTTCTCCACATTGCAAGGTGCAATTCTGAAATTTTTTGCTTTTTCCTGCTCCTCTTAGCATGTAAAGAAGATTCAGAGAGAGTGAGATGCCAGCTCCTTTCATTCATTCAGTAGCTTCAAACATTTCTGGACGTTTTTCAATGGCAAAAATCAATGAATATTGTAAATGCACAAACAGTAATTTCTCCGCATTGCAAGGTGCAATTCTGACATTTTTTGCTTTTTCCTGCTCCTCTTAGCATGATAAAAAAGATTCAAAGAGAGTGAGATGCCAGCTCCTTTCATTCAGTCAGTAGCTTCAAACATTTCTGGACGTTTTTCAATGGCAAAAATCAATGAATATTGTAAATGCACAAACAGTAATTTCTCCGCATTGCAAGGTGCAATTCTGAAATGTTTTGCTTTTTCCTGCTCCTCTTAGCATGATAAAGAAGATTCAAAGAGAGTGAGATGCCAGCTCCTTTCATTCAGTCAGTAGCTTCAAACATTTCTGGACGTTTTTCAATGGCAAAAATCAATGAATATTGTAAATGCACAAACAGTAATTTCTCCGCATTGCAAGTTGCAATTCTGAAATTTTTTGCTTTTTTCTGCTCCTCTTAGCATGATAAAGAAGATTCAAAGAGAGTGAGATGCCAGCTCCTTTCATTCAGTCAGTAGCTTCAAACATTTTTGGACGTATTTCAATGGCAAAAATCAATGAATATTGTAAATGCACAAACAGTAATTTCTCCGCATTGCAAGGTGCAATTCTGAAATTTTTTGCTTTTTCCTGCTCCTCTTAGCATGATAAAGAAGAATCAAAGAGAGTGAGATGCCAGCTCCTTTCATTCAGTCAGTAGCTTCAAACATTTCTGGACGTTTTTCAATGGCAAAAATCAATGAATATTGTAAATGCACAAACAGTAATTTCTCCGCATTGCAAGGTGCAATTCTCAAATTTTTTGCTTTTTCCTGCTCCTCTTAGCATGATAAAGAAGATTCAAAGAGAGTGAGATGCCAGCTCCTTTCATTCAGTCAGTAGCTTCAAACATTTCTGGACGTTTTTCAATGGCAAAAATCAATGAATATTGTAAATGCACAAACAGTAATTTCTCCGCATTGCAAGGTGCAATTCTGAAATTTTTTGCTTTTTCCTGCTCCTCTTGGCATGATAAAGAAGATTCAAAGAGAGTGAGATGCCAGCTCCTTTCATTCAGTCAGTAGCTTCAAACATTTCTGGACGTTTTTCAATGACAAAAATCAATGAATATTGTAAATGCACAAACAGTAATTTCTCCGCATTGCAAAGTGCAATTCTGAAATTTTTTGCTTTTTCCTGCTCCTCTTAGCATGATAAAGAAGATTCAAAGAGAGTGAGATGCCAGCTCCTTTCATTCAGTCAGTAGCTTCAATCATTTCTGGACGTTTTTCAATGGCAAAAATCAATGAATATTGTAAATGCACAAACAGTAATTTCTCCGCATTGCAAGGTGCAATTCTGAAATTTTTTGCTTTTTCCTGCTCCTCTTAGCATGATAAAGAAGATTCAAAGAGAGTGAGATGCCAGCTCTTTTTATTCAGTCAGTAGCTTCAAACATTTCTGGTATATGAATAACATGTTTTTCAATGGCAAAAATCAATGAATATTGTAAATGCACAAACAGTAATTTCTCCGCATTGCAAGGTGCAATTCTGAAATTTTTTGCTTTTTCCTGCTCCTCTTAGCATGATAAAGAAGATTCAAAGAGAGTGAGATGCCAGCTCCTTTCATTCAGTCAGTAGCTTCAAACATTTCTGGACGTTTTTCAATGGCAAAAATCAATGAATATTGTAAATGCACAAACAGTAATTTCTCCGCATTGCAAGTTGCAATTCTGAAATTTTTTGCTTTTTTCTGCTCCTCTTAGCATGATAAAGAAGATTCAAAGAGAGTGAGATGCCAGCTCCTTTCATTCAGTCAGTAGCTTCAAACATTTTTGGACGTTTTTCAATGGCAAAAATCAATGAATATTGTAAATGCACAAACAGTAATTTCTCCGCATTGCAAGGTGCAATTCTGAAATTTTTTGCTTTTTCCTGCTCCTCTTAGCATGATAAAGAAGAATCAAAGAGAGTGAGATGCCAGCTCCTTTCATTCAGTTAGTAGCTTCAAACATTTCTGGATGTTTTTCAATGGCAAAAATCAATGAATATTGTAAATGCACAAACAGTAATTTCTCCGCATTGCAAGGTGCAATTCTGAAATTTTTTGCTTTTTCCTGCTCCTCTTAGCATGATAAAGAAGATTCAAAGAGAGTGAGATGCCAGCTCCTTTCATTCAGTCAGTAGCTTCAAACATTTCTGGACGTTTTTCAATGGCAAAAATCAATGAATATTGTAAATGCACAAACAGTAATTTCTCCGCATTGCAAGGTGCAATTCTGAAATTTTTTGCTTTTTCCTGCTCCTCTTAGCATGATAAAGAAGATTCAAAGAGAGTGAGATGCCAGCTCCTTTCATTCAGTCAGTAGCTTCAAACATTTCGGAACGTTTTTCAATGACAAAAATCAATGAATATTGTAAATGCACAAACAGTAATTTCTCCGCATTGCAAGGTGCAATTCTGAAATTTTTTGCTTTTTCCTGCTCCTCTTAGCATGATAAAGAAGATTCAAAGAGAGTGAGATGCCAGCTCCTTTCATTCAGTCAGTAGCTTCAATCATTTCTGGACGTTTTTCAATGGCAAAAATCAATGAATATTGTAAATGCACAAACAGTAATTTCTCCGCATTGCAAGGTGCAATTCTGAATTTTTTTGCTTTTTCCTTCTCCTTTTAGCATGATAAATAAGATTCAAAGAGAGTGAGATGCCAGCTCCTTTCATTCAGTCAGTAGCTTCAAACATTTCTGGACGTTTTTCAATGGCAAAAATCAATGAATATTGTAAATGCACAAACAGTAATTTCTCCGCATTGCAAGGTGCAATTCTGAAATTTTTTGCTTTTTCCTGTTCCTCTTAGCATGATAAAGAAGATTCAAAGAGAGTGAGATGCCAGCTCCTTTCATTCAGTCAGTAGCTTCAAACATTTCTGGTATATGAATAACATGTTTTTCAATGGCAAAAATCAATGAATATTGTAAATGCACAAACAGTAATTTCTCCGCATTGCAAAGTGCAATTCTGAAATTTTTTGCTTTTTCCTGCTCCACTTAGCATGATAAAGAAGATTCAAAGAGAGTGAGATGCCAGCTCCTTTCATTCAGTCAGTAGCTTCAATCATTTCTGGACGTTTTTCAATGGCAAAAATCAATGAATATTGTAAATGCACAAACAGTAATTTCTCCGCATTGCAAGGTGCAATTCTGAAATTTTTTGCTTTTTCCTTCTCCTTTTAGCATGATAAATAAGATTCAAAGAGAGTGAGATGCCAGCTCCTTTCATTCAGTTAGTAGCTTCAAACATTTCTGGACGTTTTTCAATGGCAAAAATCAATGAATATTGTAAATGCACAAACAGTAATTTCTCCGCATTGCAAGGTGCAATTCTGAAATTTTTTGCTTTTTCCTGTTCCTCTTAGCATGATAAAGAAGATTCAAAGAGAGTGAGATGCCAGCTCCTTTCATTCAGTCAGTAGCTTCAAACATTTCTGGTATATGAATAACATGTTTTTCAATGGCAAAAATCAATGAATATTGTAAATGCACAAACAGTAATTTCTCCGCATTGCAAAGTGCAATTCTGAAATTTTTTGCTTTTTCCTGCTCCTCTTAGCATGATAAAGAAGATTCAAAGAGAGTGAGATGCCAGCTCCTTTCATTCAGTCAGTAGCTTCAATCATTTCTGGACGTTTTTCAATGGCAAAAATCAATGAATATTGTAAATGCACAAACAGTAATTTCTCCGCATTGCAAGGTGCAATTCTGAAATTTTTTGCTTTTTCCTGCTCCTCTTAGCATGATAAAGAAGATTCAAAGAGAGTGAGATGCCAGCTCTTTTTATTCAGTCAGTAGCTTCAAACATTTCTGGTATATGAATAACATGTTTTTCAATGGCAAAAATCAATGAATATTGTAAATGCACAAACAGTAATTTCTCCGCATTGCAAGTTGCAATTCTGAAATTTTTTGCTTTTTTCTGCTCCTCTTAGCATGATAAAGAAGATTCAAAGAGAGTGAGATGCCAGCTCCTTTCATTCAGTCAGTAGCTTCAAACATTTTTGGACGTTTTTCAATGGCAAAAATCAATGAATATTGTAAATGCACAAACAGTAATTTCTCCGCATTGCAAGGTGCAATTCTGAAATTTTTTGCTTTTTCCTGCTCCTCTTAGCATGATAAAGAAGAATCAAAGAGAGTGAGATGCCAGCTCCTTTCATTCAGTCAGTAGCTTCAAACATTTCTGGATGTTTTTCAATGGCAAAAATCAATGAATATTGTAAATGCACAAACAGTAATTTCTCCGCATTGCAAGGTGCAATTCTGAAATTTTTTGCTTTTTCCTGCTCCTCTTAGCATGATAAAGAAGATTCAAAGAGAGTGAGATGCCAGCTCCTTTCATTCAGTCAGTAGCTTCAAACATTTCTGGACGTTTTTCAATGGCAAAAATCAATGAATATTGTAAATGCACAAACAGTAATTTCTCCGCATTGCAAGGTGCAATTCTGAAATTTTTTGCTTTTTCCTGCTCCTCTTAGCATGATAAAGAAGATTCAAAGAGAGTGAGATGCCAGCTCCTTTCATTCAGTCAGTAGCTTCAAACATTTCGGAACGTTTTTCAATGACAAAAATCAATGAATATTGTAAATGCACAAACAGTAATTTCTCCGCATTGCAAGGTGCAATTCTGAAATTTTTTGCTTTTTCCTGCTCCTCTTAGCATGATAAAGAAGATTCAAAGAGAGTGAGATGCCAGCTCCTTTCATTCAGTCAGTAGCTTCAATCATTTCTGGACGTTTTTCAATGGCAAAAATCAATGAATATTGTAAATGCACAAACAGTAATTTCTCCGCATTGCAAGGTGCAATTCTGAATTTTTTTGCTTTTTCCTTCTCCTTTTAGCATGATAAATAAGATTCAAAGAGAGTGAGATGCCAGCTCCTTTCATTCAGTCAGTAGCTTCAAACATTTCTGGACGTTTTTCAATGGCAAAAATCAATGAATATTGTAAATGCACAAACAGTAATTTCTCCGCATTGCAAGGTGCAATTCTGAAATTTTTTGCTTTTTCCTGTTCCTCTTAGCATGATAAAGAAGATTCAAAGAGAGTGAGATGCCAGCTCCTTTCATTCAGTCAGTAGCTTCAAACATTTCTGGTATATGAATAACATGTTTTTCAATGGCAAAAATCAATGAATATTGTAAATGCACAAACTGTAATTTCTCCGCATTGCAAAGTGCAATTCTGAAATTTTTTGCTTTTTCCTGCTCCACTTAGCATGATAAAGAAGATTCAAAGAGAGTGAGATGCCAGCTCCTTTCATTCAGTCAGTAGCTTCAATCATTTCTGGACGTTTTTCAATGGCAAAAATCAATGAATATTGTAAATGCACAAACAGTAATTTCTCCGCATTGCAAGGTGCAATTCTGAAATTTTTTGCTTTTTCCTGCTCCTCTTAGCATGATAAAGAAGATTCAAAGAGAGTGAGATGCCAGCTCTTTTTATTCAGTCAGTAGCTTCAAACATTTCTGGTATATGAATAACATGTTTTTCAATGGCAAAAATCAATGAATATTGTAAATGCACAAACAGTAATTTCTCCGCATTGCAAGTTGCAATTCTGAAATTTTTTGCTTTTTCCTGCTCCTCTTAGCATGATAAAGAAGATTCAAAGACAGTGAGATGCCAGCTCCTTTCATTCAGTCAGTAGCTTCAAACATTTTTGGACGTTTTTCAATGGCAAAAATCAATGAATATTGTAAATGCACAAACAGTAATTTCTCCGCATTGCAAGGTGCAATTCTGAAATTTTTTGCTTTTTCCTGCTCCTCTTAGCATGATAAAGAAGATTCAAAGAGAGTGAGATGCCAGCTCCTTTCATTCAGTCAGTAGCTTCAATCATTTCTGGTATATGAATAACATGATGTTTTTCAATGGCAAAAATCAATGAATATTGTAAATGCACAAAAAGTAATTTCTCCGCATTGCAAGGTGCAATCCTGAAATTTTTTGCTTTTTCCTGCTCCTCTTAGCATGATAAAAAAGATTCAAAGAGAGTGAGATGCCAGCTCCTTTCATTCAGTCAGTAGCTTCAAACATTTCTGGTATATGAATAACATGATGTTTTTCAATGGCAAAAATCAATGAATATTGTAAATGCACAAACAGTAATTTCTCCGCATTGCAAGGTGCAATTCTGAAATTTTTTGCTTTTTCCTGCTCCTCTTAGCATCATAAAGAAGATTCAAAGAGAGTGAGATGCCAGCTCCTTTCATTCAGTCAGTAACTTCAAACATTTCTGGTATGTGAATAACATGATGTTTTTCAATGGCAGAAATCAATGAATATTGTAAATGCACAAACAGTAATTTCTCCGCATTGCAAGGTGCAATTCTGAAATTTTTTGCTTTTTCCTGCTCCTCTTAGCATGATAAAGAAGATTCAAAGAGAGTGAGATGCCAGCTCCTTTCATTCAGTCAGTAGCTTCATTCATTTCTGGACGTTTTTCAATGGCAAAAATCAATAAATATTGTAAATGCACAAACAGTAATTTCTCCGCATTGCAAGGTGCAATTCTGAAATTTTTTGCTTTTTCCTGCTCCTCTTAGCATGATAAAGAAGATTCAAAGAGAGTGAGATGCCAGCTCCTTTCATTCAGTCAGTAGCTTCAATCATTTCTGGTATATGAATAACATGATGTTTTTCAATGGCAAAAATCAATGAATATTGTAAATGCACAAACAGTAATTTCTCCGCATTGCAAGGTGCAATTCTGAAATTTTTTCCTTTTTCCTGCTCCTCTTAGCATGATAAAGAAGATTCAAAGAGAGTGAGACGCCAGCTCCTTTCATTCAGTCAGTAGCTTCAAACATTTCTGGACGTTTTTCAATGGCAAAAATCAATGAATATTGTAAATGCACAAACAGTAATTTCTCCGCATTGCAAGGTGCAATTCTGAAATTTTTTGCTTTTTCCTGCTCCTCTTAGCATGATAAAGAAGATTCAAAGAGAGTGAGATGCCAGCTCCTTTCATTCAGTCAGTAGCTTCAAACATTTCTGGACGTTTTTCAATGGCAAAAATCAATGAATATTGTAAATGCACAAACAGTAATTTCTCCGCATTGCAAGGTGCAATTCTGAAATTTTTTGCTTTTTCCTGCTCCTCTTTGCATGATAAAGAAGATTCAAAGAGAGTGAGATGCCAGCTCCTTTCATTCAGTCAGTAGCTTCAAACATTTCTGGACGTTTTTCAATGGCAAAAATCAATGAATATTGTAAATGCACAAACAGTAATTTCTCCGCATTGCAAGGTGCAATTCTGAAATTTTTTGCTTTTTCCTGCTCCTCTTAGCATGATAAAGAAGATTCAAAGAGAGTGAGATGCCAGCTCCTTTCATTCAGTCAGTAGCTTCAAACATTTCTAGACGTTTTTCAATGGCAAAAATCAATGAATATTGTAAATGCACAAACAGTAATTTCTCCGCATTGCAAGGTGCAATTCTGAAACTTTTTGCTTTTTCCTGCTCCTCTTAGCATGATAAAGAAGATTCAAAGAGAGTGAGATGCCAGCTCCTTTCATTCAGTCAGTAGCTTCATACATTTCTGGACGCTTTTCAATGGCAAAAATCAATGAATATTGTAAATGCACAAACAGTAATTTCTCCGCATTGCAAGGTGCAATTCTGAAATTTTTTGCTTTTTCCTGCTCCTCTTAGCATGATAAAGAAGATTCAAAGAGAGTGAGATACCAGCTCCTTTCATTCAGTCAGAAGCTTCAATCATTTCTGGTATATGAATAACATGATGTTTTTCAATGGCAAAAATCAATGAATATTGTAAATGCACTAAAAGTAATTTCTCCGCATTGCAAGGTGCAATCCTGAAATTTTTTGCTTTTTCCTGCTCCTCTTAGCATGATAAAAAAGATTCAAAGAGAGTGAGATGCCAGCTCCTTTCATTCAGTCAGTAGCTTCAAACATTTCTGGTATATGAATAACATGATGTTTTTCAATGGCAAAAATCAATGAATATTGTAAATGCACAAACAGTAATTTCTCCGCATTGCAAGGTGCAATTCTGAAATTTTTTGCTTTTTCCTGCTCCTCTTAGCATGATAAAGAAGATTCAAAGAGAGTGAGATGCCAGCTCCTTTCATTCAGTCAGTAGCTTCAAACATTTCTGGACGTTTTTCAATGACAAAAATCAATGAATATTGTAAATGCACAAACAGTAATTTCTCCGCATTGCAAGGTGCAATTCTGAAATTTTTTGCTTTTTCCTGCTCCTCTTAGCATGATAAAGAATATTCAAAGAGAGTGAGATGCCAGCTCCTTTCATTCAGTCAGTAGCTTCAATCATTTCTGGACGTTTTTCAATGGCAAAAATCAATGAATATTGTAAATGCACAAACAGTAATTTCTCCGCATTGCAAGGTGCAATTCTGAATTTTTTTGCTTTTTCCTTCTCCTTTTAGCATGATAAATAAGATTCAAAGAGAGTGAGATGCCAGCTCCTTTCATTCAGTCAGTAGCTTCAAACATTTCTGGACGTTTTTCAATGGCAAAAATCAATGAATATTGTAAATGCACAAACAGTAATTTCTCCGCATTGCAAGGTGCAATTCTGAAATTTTTTGCTTTTTCCTGTTCCTCTTAGCATGATAAAGAAGATTCAAAGAGAGTGAGATGCCAGCTCCTTTCATTCAGTCAGTAGCTTCAAACATTTCTGGTATATGAATAACATGTTTTTCAATGGCAAAAATCAATGAATATTGTAAATGCACAAACAGTAATTTCTCCGCATTGCAAAGTGCAATTCTGAAATTTTTTGCTTTTTCCTGCTCCTCTTAGCATGATAAAGAAGATTCAAAGAGAGTGAGATGCCAGCTCCTTTCATTCAGTCAGTAGCTTCAATCATTTCTGGACGTTTTTCAATGGCAAAAATCAATGAATATTGTAAATGCACAAACAGTAATTTCTCCGCATTGCAAGGTGCAATTCTGAAATTTTTTGCTTTTTCCTGCTCCTCTTAGCATGATAAAGAAGATTCAAAGAGAGTGAGATGCCAGCTCTTTTTATTCAGTCAGTAGCTTCAAACATTTCTGGTATATGAATAACATGTTTTTCAATGGCAAAAATCAATGAATATTGTAAATGCACAAACAGTAATTTCTCCGCATTGCAAGTTGCAATTCTGAAATTTTTTGCTTTTTCCTGCTCCTCTTAGCATGATAAAGAAGATTCAAAGAGAGTGAGATGCCAGCTCCTTTCATTCAGTCAGTAGCTTCAAACATTTTTGGACGTTTTTCAATGGCAAAAATCAATGAATATTGTAAATGCACAAACAGTAATTTCTCCGCATTGCAAGGTGCAATTCTGAAATTTTTTGCTTTTTCCTGCTCCTCTTAGCATGATAAAGAAGATTCAAAGAGAGTGAGATGCCAGCTCCTTTCATTCAGTCAGTAGCTTCAAACATTTCTGGACGTTTTTCAATGGCAAAAATCAATGAATATTGTAAATGCACAAACAGTAATTTCTCCGCATTGCAAGGTGCAATTCTGAAATTTTTTGCTTTTTCCTGCTCCTCTTAGCATGATAAAGAAGATTCAAAGAGAGTGAGATGCCAGCTCCTTTCATTCAGTCAGTAGCTTCAATCATTTCTGGTTTATGAATAACATGATGTTTTTCAATGGCAAAAATCAATGAATATTGTAAATGCACAAAAAGTAATTTCTCCGCATTGCAAGGTGCAATCCTGAAATTTTTTGCTTTTTCCTGCTCCTCTTAGCATGATAAAAAAGATTCAAAGAGAGTGAGATGCCAGCTCCTTTCATTCAGTCAGTAGCTTCAAACATTTCTGGTATATGAATAACATGATGTTTTTCAATGGCAAAAATCAATGAATATTGTACATGCACAAACAGTAATTTCTCCGCATTGCAAGGTGCAATTCTGAAATTTTTTGCTTTTTCCTGCTCCTCTTAGCATCATAAAGAAGATTCAAAGAGAGTGAGATGCCAGCTCCTTTCATTCAGTCAGTAGCTTCAATCATTTCTGGTATATGAATAACATGATGTTTTTCAATGGCAAAAATCAATGAATATTGTAAATGCACAAACAGTAATTTCTCCGCATTGCAACGTGCAATTCTGAAATTTTTTGCTTTTTCCTGCTCCTCTTAGCATTATAAAGAATATTCAAAGAGAGTGAGATGCCAGCTCCTTTCATTCAGTCAGTAGCTTCAAACATTTCTGGTATGTGAATAACATGATGTTTTTCAATGGCAGAAATCAATGAATATTGTAAATGCACAAACAGTAATTTCTCCGCATTGCAAGGTGCAATTCTGAAATTTTTTGCTTTTTCCTGCTCCTCTTAGCATGATAAAGAAGATTCAAAGAGAGTGAGATGCCAGCTCCTTTCATTCAGTCAGTAGCTTCAATCATTTCTGGACGTTTTTCAATGGCAAAAATCAATAAATATTGTAAATGCACAAACAGTAATTTCTCCGCATTGCAAGGTGCAATTCTGAAATTTTTTGCTTTTTCCTGCTCCTCTTAGCATGATAAAGAAGATTCAAAGAGAGTGAGATGCCAGCTCCTTTCATTCAGTCAGTAGCTTCAATCATTTCTGGTATATGAATAACATGATGTTTTTCAATGGCAAAAATCAATGAATATTGTAAATGCACAAACAGTAATTTCTCCGCATTGCAAGGTGCAATTCTTAAATTTTTTCCTTTTTCCTGCTCCTCTTAGCATGATAAAGAAGATTCAAAGAGAGTGAGACTCCAGCTCCTTTCATTCAGTCAGTAGCTTCAAACATTTCTGGACGTTTTTCAATGGCAAAAATCAATGAATATTGTAAATGCACAAACAGTAATTTCTCCGCATTGCAAGGTGCAATTCTGAAATTTTTTGCTTTTTCCTGCTCCTCTTAGCATGATAAAGAAGATTCAAAGAGAGTGAGATGCCAGCTCCTTTCATTCAGTCAGTAGCTTCAAACATTTCTGGACGTTTTTCAATGGCAAAAATCAATGAATATTGTAAATGCACAAACAGTAATTTCTCCGCATTGCAAGGTGCAATTCTGAAATTTTTTGCTTTTTCCTGCTCCTCTTAGCATGATAAAGAAGATTCAAAGAGAGTGAGATGCCAGCTTCTTTCATTCAGTCAGTAGCTTCAAACATTTCTGGACGTTTTTCAATGGCAAAAATCAATGAATATTGTAAATGCACAAACAGTAATTTCTCCGCATTGCAAGGTGCAATTCTGAAATTTTTTGCTTTTTCCTGCTCCTCTTAGCATGATAAAGAAGATTCAAAGAGAGTGAGATGCCAGCTCCTTTCATTCAGTCAGTAGCTTCAAACATTTCTAGACGTTTTTCAATGGCAAAAATCAATGAATATTGTAAATGCACAAACAGTAATTTCTCCGCATTGCAAGGTGCAATTCTGAAATTTTTTGCTTTTTCCTGCTCCTCTTAGCATGATAAAGAAGATTCAAAGAGAGTGAGATGCCAGCTCCTTTCATTCAGTCAGTAGCTTCAAACATTTCTGGACGTTTTTCAATGGCAAAAATCAATGAATATTGTAAATGCACAAACAGTAATTTCTCCGCATTGCAAGGTGCAATTCTGAAATTTTTTGCTTTTTCCTGCTCCTCTTAGCATGATAAAAAAGATTCAAAGAGAGTGAGATGCCAGGTCCTTTCATTCAGTCAGTAGCTTCAAACATTTCTGGTATATGAATAACATGATGTTTTTCAATGGCAAAAATCAATGAATATTGTAAATGCACAAACAGTAATTTCTCCGCATTGCAAGGTGCAATTCTGAAATTTTTTGCTTTTTCCTGCTCCTCTTAGCATCATAAAGAAGATTCAAAGAGAGTGAGATGCCAGCTCCTTTCATTCAGTCAGTAGCTTCAATCATTTCTGGTATATGAATAACATGATGTTTTTCAATGGCAAAAATCAATGAATATTGTAAATGCACAAACAGTAATTTCTCCGCATTGCAACGTGCAATTCTGAAATTTTTTGCTTTTTCCTGCTCCTCTTAGCATGATAAAGAAGATTCAAAGAGAGTGAGATGCCAGCTCCTTTCATTCAGTCAGTAGCTTCAAACATTTCTGGTATGTGAATAACATGATGTTTTTCAATGGCAGAAATCAATGAATATTGTAAATGCACAAACAGTAATTTCTCCGCATTGCAAGGTGCAATTCTGAAATTTTTTGCTTTCTCCTGCTCCTCTTAGCATGATAAAGAAGATTCAAAGAGAGTGAGATGCCAGCTCCTTTCATTCAGTCAGTAGCTTCAATCATTTCTGGACGTTTTTCAATGGCAAAAATCAATAAATATTGTAAATGCACAAACAGTAATTTCTCCGCATTGCAAGGTGCAATTCTGAAATTTTTTGCTTTTTCCTGCTCCTCTTAGCATGATAAAGAAGATTCAAAGAGAGTGAGATGCCAGCTCCTTTCATTCAGTCAGTAGCTTCAATCATTTCTGGTATATGAATAACATGATGTTTTTCAATGGCAAAAATCAATGAATATTGTAAATGCACAAACAGTAATTTCTCCACATTGCAAGGTGCAATTCTGAAATTTTTTGCTTTTTCCTGCTCCTCTTAGCATGATAAAGAAGATTCAAAGAGAGTGAGATGCCAGCTCCTTTCATTCAGTCAGTAGCTTCATTCATTTCTGGACGTTTTTCAGTGGCAAAAATCAATGAATATTGTAAATGCACAAACAGTAATTTCTCCGCATTGCAAGGTGCAATTCGGAAATTTTTTGCTTTTTCCTGCTCCTCTTAACATGATGAAGATTCAAAGAGAGTGAGATGCCAGCTCCTTTCAGTCAGTAGCTTCAATCATTTCTGGACGTTTTTCAATGGCAAAAATCAATGAATATTGTAAATGCACAAACAGTAATTTCTCCGCATTGCAAGGTGCAATTCTGAAATTTTTTGCTTTTTCCTGCTCCTCTTAGCATGATAAAGAAGATTCAAAGAGAGTGAGATGCCAGCTCCTTTCATTCAGTCAGTAGCTTCAATCATTTCTGGTATATGAATAACATGATGTTTTTCAATGGCAAAAATCAATGAATATTGTAAATGCACAAACAGTAATTTCTCCGCATTGCAAGGTGCAATTCTGAAATTTTTTGCTTTTTCCTGCTCCTCTTAGCATGATAAAGAAGATTCAAAGAGAGTGAGATGCCAGCTCCTTTCATTCAGTCAGTAGCTTCAAACATTTCTGGTATATGAATAACATGATGTTTTTCAATGGCAAAAATCAATGAATATTGTAAATGCACAAACACTAATTTCTCCGCATTGCAAGGTGCAATTCTGAAATTTTTTGCTTTTTCCTGCTCCTCTTAGCAGGATAAAGAAGATTCAAAGAGAGTGAGATGCCAGCTCCTTTCATTCAGTCACTAGCTTCAAACATTTCTGGTATATGAATAACATGATGTTTTTCAATGGCAAAAATCAATGAATACTGTAAATGCACAAACAGTAATTTCTCCGCATTGCAAGATGCAATTCTGAAATTTTTTGCTTTTTCCTGCTCCTCTTAGCATGATAAAGAAGATTCAAAGAGAGTGAGATGCCAGCTCCTTTCATTCAGTAAGTAGCTTCAATCATTTCTGGACGTTTTTCAATGGCAAAAATCAATGAATATTGTAAATGCACAAACAGTAATTTCTCCGCATTGAAAGGTGCAATTCTGAAATTTTTTGCTTTTTCCTGCTCCTCTTAGCATGATAAAGAAGATTCAAAGAGAGTGAGATGCCAGCTCCTTTCATTCAGTCAGTAGCTTCATTCATTTCTGGACGTTTTTCAGTGGCAAAAATCAATGAATATTGTAAATGCACAAACAGTAATTTCTCCGCATTGCAAGGTGCAATTCGGAAATTTTTTGCTTTTTCCTGCTCCTCTTAACATGATGAAGATTCAAAGAGAGTGAGATGCCAGCTCCTTTCAGTCAGTAGCTTCAATCATTTCTGGATGTTTTTCAATGGCAAAAATCAATGAATATTGTAAATGCACAAACAGTAATTTCTCCGCATTGCAAGGTGCAATTCTGAAATTTTTTGCTTTTTCCTGCTCCTCTTAGCATGATAAAGAAGATTCAAAGAGAGTGAGATGCCAGCTCCTTTCATTCAGTCAGTAGCTTCAATCATTTCTGGACGTTTTTCAATGGCAAAAATCAATGAATATTGTAAATGCACAAACAGTAATTTCTCCGCATTGCAAGGTGCAATTCTGAAATTTTTTGCTTTTTCCTGCTCCTCTTAGCATGATAAAGAAGATTTAAAGAGAGTGAGATGCCAGCTCCTTTCATTCAGTCAGTAGCTTCAAACATTTCTGGTATATGAATAACATGATGTTTTTCAATGGCAAAAATCAATGAATATTGTAAATGCACAAACAGTAATTTCTCCGCATTGCAAGGTGCAATTCTGAAATTTTTTGCTTTTTCCTGCTCCTCTTAGCATGATAAAGAAGATTCAAAGAAAGTGAGATGCCAGCTCCTTTCATTCAGTCAGTAGCTTCAATCTTTTCTGGACGTTTTTCAATGGCAAAAATCAATGAATATTGTAAATGCACAAACAGTAATTTCTCCGCATTGCAAGGAGCAATTCTGAAATGTTTTGCTTTTTCCTGCTCCTCTTAGCATGATAAACAAGATTCAAAGAGAGTGAGATGCCAGCTCCTTTCATTCAGTCAGTAGCTTCAAACATTTCTGGACATTTTTCAATGGCAAAAATCAATGAATATTGTAAATGCACAAACAGTAATTTCTCCCCATTGCAAGGTGCAATTCTGAAATATTTTGCTTTTTCCTGCTCCTCTTAGCATGATAAAAAAGATTCAAAGAGAGTGAGATGCCAGCTCCTTTCATTCAGTCAGTAGCTTCAAACATTTCTGGTATATGAATAACATGATGTTTTTCAATGGCAAAAATCAATGAATATTGTAAATGCACAAACAGTAATTTCTCCGCATTGCAAGGTGCAATTCTGAAATTTTTTGATTTTTCCTGCTCCTCTTAGCATGATAAAGAAGATTCAAAGAGAGTGAGATACCAGCTCCTTTCATTCAGTCAGTAGCTTCAATCATTTCTGGTATATGAATAACATGATGTTTTTCAATGGCAAAAATCAATGAATATTGTAAATGCACAAACAGTAATTTCTCCGCATTGCAAGGTGCAATTCCGAAATTGTTTGCTTTTTCCTGCTCCTCTTAGCATGATAAAGAAGATTCAAAGAGAGTGAGATGCCAGCTCCTTTCATTCAGTCAGTAGCTTCAATCATTTCTGGTATATGAATAACATGATGTTTTTCAATGGCAAAAATCAATGAATATTGTAAATGCACAAACAGTAATTTCTCCGCATTGCAAGGTGCAATTCTGAAATTTTTTGCTTTTTCCTGTTCCTCTTAGCATGATAAAGAAGATTCAAAGAGAGTGAGATGCCAGCTCCTTTCATTCAGTCAGTAGCTTCAATCATTTCTGGATGTTTTTCAATGGCAAAAATCAATGAATATTGTAAATGCACAAACAGCAATTTCTCCGCATTGCAAGGTGCAATTCTGAAATTTTTTGCTTTTTCCTGCTCCTCTTAGCATGATAAAGAAGATTCAAAGAGAGTGAGATGCCAGCTCCTTTCCTTCAGTCAGTAGCTTCTATCATTTCTGGACGTTTTTCAATGGCAAAAATCAATGAATATTGTAAATGCACAAACAGTAATTTCTCCGCATTGCAAGGTGCAATTCTGAAATTTTTTGCTTTTTCCTGCTCCTCTTAGCATGATAAAGAAGATTCAAAGAGAGTGAGATGCCAGCTCCTTTCATTCAGTCAGTAGCTTCAAACATTTCTGGTATATGAATAACATGATATTTTTCAATGGCAAAAATCAATGAATATTGTAAATGCACAAACAGTAATATCTCCACATTGCAAGGTGCAATTCTGAAATTTTTTGCTTTTTCCTGCTAATCCTAGCATGATAAAGAAGATTCAAAGAGAGTGAGATGCCAGCTCCTTTCATTCAGTCAGTAGCTTCAAACATTTCTGGTATATGAATAACATGATGGTTTTCAATGGCAAAAATCAATGAATATTGTAAATGCACAAACAGTAATATCTCCACATTGCAAGGTGCAATTCTGAAATTTTTTGCTTTTTCCTGCTAATCCTAGCATGATAAAGAAGATTCAAAGAGAGTGAGATGCCAGCTCCTTTCATTCAGTCAGTAGCTTCAAACATTTCTGGACGTTTTTCAATGGCAAAAATCAATGAATATTGTAAATTCACAAACAGTAATATCTCCACATTGCAAGGTGCAATTCTGAATTTTTTTGCTTTTTCCTGCTAATCCTAGCATGATAAAGAAGATTCAAAGAGAGTGAGATGCCAGCTCCTTTCATTCAGTCAGTAGCTTCAAACATTTCTGGACGTTTTTCAATGGCAAAAATCAATAAATATTGTAAATGCACAAACAGTAATATCTCCACATTGTAAGGTGCAATTCTGAAATTTTTTGCTTTTTCCTGCTAATCCTAGCATGATAAAGAAGATTCAAAGAGAGTGAGATGCCAGCTCCTTTCATTCAGTCAGTAGCTTCAAACATTTCTGGTATATGAATAACATGATGTTTTTCAATGGCAAAAATCAATGAATATTGTAAATGCACAAAGAGTAATATCTCCACATTGCAAGGTGCAATTCTGAAATTTTTTGCTTTTTCCTGCTAATCCTAGCATGATAAAGAAGATTCAAAGAGAGTGAGATGCCAGCTCCTTTCATTCAGTCAGTAGCTTCAAACATTTCTGGACGTTTTTCAATGGCAAAAATCAATGAATATTGTAAATGCACAAACAGTAATATCTCCACATTGCAAGGTGCAATTCTGAAATTTTTTGCTTTTTCCTGCTAATCCTAGCATGATAAAGAAGATACAAAGAGAGTGAGATGCCAGCTCCTTTCATTCAGTCAGTAGCTTCAAACATTTCTGGACGTTTTTCAATGGCAAAAATCAATGAATATTGTAAATGCACAAACAGTAATATCTCCACATTGCAAGGTGCAATTCTGAAATTTTTTGCTTTTTCCTGCTAATCCTAGCATGATAAAGAAGATTCAAAGAGAGTGAGATGCCAGCTCCTTTCATTCAGTCAGTAGCTTCAAACATTTCTGGTATATGAATAACATGATGTTTTTCAATGGCAAAAATCAATGAATATTGTAAATACACAAACAGTAATATCTCCACATTGCAAGGTGCAATTCTGAAATTTTTTGCTTTTTCCTGCTAATCCTAGCATGATAAAGAAGATTCAAAGAGAGTGAGATGCCAGCTCCTTTCATTCAGTCAGTAGCTTCAAACATTTCTGGACGTTTTTCAATGGCAAAAATCAATGAATATTGTAAATGCACAAACAGTAATATCTCCACATTGCAAGGTGAAATTCTGAAATTTTTTGCTTTTTCCTGCTAATCCTAGCATGATAAAGAAGATTCAAAGAGAGTGAGATGCCAGCTCCTTTCATTCAGTCAGTAGCTTCAAACATTTCTGGACGTTTTTCAATGGCAAAAATCAATGAATATTGTAAATGCACAAACAGTAATATCTCCACATTGCAAGGTGCAATTCTGAAATTTTTTGCTTTTTCCTGCTAATCCTAGCATGATAAAGAAGATTCAAAGAGAGTGAGATGCCAGCTCCTTTCATTCAGTCAGTAGCTTCAAACATTTCTGGACGTTTTTCAATGGCAAAAATCAATGAATATTGTAAATGCACAAACAGTAATATCTCCACATTGCAAGGTGCAATTCTGAAATTTTTTGCTTTTTCCTGCTAATCCTAGCATGATAAAGAAGATTCAAAGAGAGTGAGATGCCAGCTCCTTTCATTCAGTCAGTAGCTTCAAACATTTCTGGTATATGAATAACATGATGTTTTTCAATGGCAAAAATCAATGAATATTGTAAATGCACAAACTGTAATATCTCCACATTGCAAGGTGCAATTCTGAAATTTTTTGCTTTTTCCTGCTAATCCTAGCATGATAAAGAAGATTCAGAGAGTGAGATGCCAGCTCCTTTCATTCAGTCAGTAGCTTCAAACATTTCTGGTATATGAATAACATGATGTTTTTCAATGGCAAAAATCAATGAATATTGTCAATGCACAAACAGTAATATCTCCACATTGCAAGGTGCAATTCTGAAATTTTTTGCTTTTTCCTGCTAATCCTAGCATGATAAAGAAGATTCAAAGAGAGTGAGATGCCAGCTCCTTTCATTCAGTCAGTAGCTTCAAACATTTCTGGACGTTTTTCAATGGCAAAAATCAATGAATATTGTAAATGCACAAATAGTAATATCTCCACATTGCAAGGTGCAATTCTGAAATTTTTTGCTTTTTCCTGCTAATCCTAGCATGATAAAGAAGATTCAAAGAGAGTGAGATGCCAGCTCCTTTCATTCAGTCAGTAGCTTCAAACATTTCTGGTATATGAATAACATGATGTTTTTCAATGGCAAAAATCAATGAATATTGTAAATGCACAAACAGTAATATCTCCACATTGCAAGGTGCAATTCTGAAATTTTTTGCATTTTCCTGCTAATCCTAGCATGATAAAGAAGATTCAAAGAGAGTGAGATGCCAGCTCCTTTCATTCAGTCAGTAGCTTCAAACATTTCTGGTATATGAATAACATGATGTTTTTCAATGGCAAAAATCAATGAATATTGTAAATGCACAAACAGTAATATCTCCACATTGGAAGGTGCAATTCTGAAATTTTTTGCTTTTTCCTGCTAATCCTAGCATGATAAAGAAGATTCAAAGAGAGTGAGATGCCAGCTCCTTTCATTCAGTCAGTAGCTTCAAACATTTCTGGTATATGAATAACATGATGTTTTTCAATGGCAAAAATCATTGAATATTGTAAATGCACAAACAGTAATATCTCCACATTGCAAGGTGCAATTCTGAAATTTTTTGCTTTTTCCTGCTAATCCTAGCATGATAAAGAAGATTCAAAGAGAGTGAGATGCCAGCTCCTTTCATTCAGTCAGTAGCTTCAAACATTTCTGGTATATGAATAACATGATGTTTTTCAATGGCAAAAATCAATGAATATTGTAAATGCACAAACAGTAATATCTCCACATTGCAAGGTGCAATTCTGAAATTTTTTGCTTTTTCCTGCTAATCCTAGCATGATAAAGAAGATTCAAAGAGAGTGAGATGCCAGCTCCTTTCATTCAGTCAGTAGCTTCAAACATTTCTGGTATATGAATAACATGATGTTTTTCAATGGCAAAAATCAATGAATATTGTAAATGCACAAACAGTAATATCTCCACATTGCAAGGTGCAATTCTGAAATTTTTTGCTTTTTCCTGCTAATCCTAGCATGATAAAGAAGATTCAAAGAGAGTGAGATGCCAGCTCCTTTCATTCAGTCAGTAGCTTCAAACATTTCTGGACGTTTTTCAATGGCAAAAATCAATGAATATTGTAAATGCACAAACAGTAATATCTCCACATTGCAAGGTGCAATTCTGAATTTTTTTGCTTTTTCCTGCTAATCCTAGCATGATAAAGAAGATTCAAAGAGAGTGAGATGCCAGCTCCTTTCATTCAGTCAGTAGCTTCAAACATTTCTGGACGTTTTTCAATGGCAAAAATCAATAAATATTGTAAATGCACAAACAGTAATATCTCCACATTGCAAGGTGCAATTCTGAAATTTTTTGCTTTTTCCTGCTAATCCTAGCATGATAAAGAAGATTCAAAGAGAGTGAGATGCCAGCTCCTTTCATTCAGTCAGTAGCTTCAAACATTTCTGGTATATGAATAACATGATGTTTTTCAATGGCAAAAATCAATGAATATTGTAAATGCACAAAGAGTAATATCTCCACATTGCAAGGTGCAATTCTGAAATTTTTTGCTTTTTCCTGCTAATCCTAGCATGATAAAGAAGATTCAAAGAGAGTGAGATGCCAGCTCCTTTCATTCAGTCAGTAGCTTCAAACATTTCTGGACGTTTTTCAATGGCAAAAATCAATGAATATTGTAAATGCACAAACAGTAATATCTCCACATTGCAAGGTGCAATTCTGAAATTTTTTGCTTTTTCCTGCTAATCCTAGCATGATAAAGAAGATTCAAAGAGAGTGAGATGCCAGCTCCTTTCATTCAGTCAGTAGCTTCAAACATTTCTGGACGTTTTTCAATGGCAAAAATCAATGAATATTGTAAATGCACAAACAGTAATATCTCCACATTGCAAGGTGCAATTCTGAAATTTTTTGCTTTTTCCTGCTAATCCTAGCATGATAAAGAAGATTCAAAGAGAGTGAGATGCCAGCTCCTTTCATTCAGTCAGTAGCTTCAAACATTTCTGGTATATGAATAACATGATGTTTTTCAATGGCAAAAATCAATGAATATTGTAAATACACAAACAGTAATATCTCCACATTGCAAGGTGCAATTCTGAAATTTTTTGCTTTTTCCTGCTAATCCTAGCATGATAAAGAAGATTCAAAGAGAGTGAGATGCCAGCTCCTTTCATTCAGTCAGTAGCTTCAAACATTTCTGGACGTTTTTCAATGGCAAAAATCAATGAATATTGTAAATGCACAAACAGTAATATCTCCACATTGCAAGGTGAAATTCTGAAATTTTTTGCTTTTTCCTGCTAATCCTAGCATGATAAAGAAGATTCAAAGAGAGTGAGATGCCAGCTCCTTTCATTCAGTCAGTAGCTTCAAACATTTCTGGACGTTTTTCAATGGCAAAAATCAATGAATATTGTAAATGCACAAACAGTAATATCTCCACATTGCAAGGTGCAATTCTGAAATTTTTTGCTTTTTCCTGCTAATCCTAGCATGATAAAGAAGATTCAAAGAGAGTGAGATGCCAGCTCCTTTCATTCAGTCAGTAGCTTCAAACATTTCTGGACGTTTTTCAATGGCAAAAATCAATGAATATTGTAAATGCACAAACAGTAATATCTCCACATTGCAAGGTGCAATTCTGAAATTTTTTGCTTTTTCCTGCTAATCCTAGCATGATAAAGAAGATTCAAAGAGAGTGAGATGCCAGCTCCTTTCATTCAGTCAGTAGCTTCAAACATTTCTGGTATATGAATAACATGATGTTTTTCAATGGCAAAAATCAATGAATATTGTAAATGCACAAACTGTAATATCTCCACATTGCAAGGTGCAATTCTGAAATTTTTTGCTTTTTCCTGCTAATCCTAGCATGATAAAGAAGATTCAGAGAGTGAGATGCCAGCTCCTTTCATTCAGTCAGTAGCTTCAAACATTTCTGGTATATGAATAACATGATGTTTTTCAATGGCAAAAATCAATGAATATTGTAAATGCACAAACAGTAATATCTCCACATTGCAAGGTGCAATTCTGAAATTTTTTGCTTTTTCCTGCTAATCCTAGCATGATAAAGAAGATTCAAAGAGAGTGAGATGCCAGCTCCTTTCATTCAGTCAGTAGCTTCAAACATTTCTGGACGTTTTTCAATGGCAAAAATCAATGAATATTGTAAATGCATAAACAGTAATATCTCGACATTGCAAGGTGAAATTCTGAAATTTTTTGCTTTTTCCTGCTAATCCTAGCATGATAAAGAAGATTCAAAGAGAGTGAGATGCCAGCTCCTTTCATTCATTCAGTAGCTTCAAACATTTCTGGACGTTTTTCAATGGCAAAAATCAATGAATATTGTAAATGCACAAACAGTAATATCTCCACATTGCAAGGTGCAATTTTGAAATTTTTTGCTTTTTCCTGCTAATCCTAGCATGATAAAGAAGATTCAAAGAGAGTGAGATGCCAGCTCCTTTCATTCAGTCAGTAGCTTCAAACATTTCTGGACGTTTTTCAATGGCAAAAATCAATGAATATTGTAAATGCACAAATAGTAATATCTCCACATTGCAAGGTGCAATTCTGAAATTTTTTGCTTTTTCCTGCTAATCCTAGCATGATAAAGAAGATTCAAAGAGAGTGAGATGCCAGCTCCTTTCATTCAGTCAGTAGCTTCAAACATTTCTGGTATATGAATAACATGATGTTTTTCAATGGCAAAAATCAATGAATATTGTAAATGCACAAACAGTAATATCTCCACATTGCAAGGTGCAATTCTGAAATTTTTTGCATTTTCCTGCTAATCCTAGCATGATAAAGAAGATTCAAAGAGAGTGAGATGCCAGCTCCTTTCATTCAGTCAGTAGCTTCAAACATTTCTGGTATATGAATAACATGATGTTTTTCAATGGCAAAAATCAATGAACATTGTAAATGCACAAACAGTAATATCTCCACATTGGAATGTGCAATTCTGAAATTTTTTGCTTTTTCCTGCTAATCCTAGCATGATAAAGAAGATTCAAAGAGAGTGAGATGCCAGCTCCTTTCATTCAGTCAGTAGCTTCAAACATTTCTGGTATATGAATAACATGATGTTTTTCAATGGCAAAAATCAATGAATATTGTAAATGCACAAACAGTAATATCTCCACATTGCAAGGTGCAATTCTGAAATTTTTTGCTTTTTCCTGCTAATCCTAGCATGATAAAGAAGATTCAAAGAGAGTGAGATGCCAGCTCCTTTCATTCAGTCAGTAGCTTCAAACATTTCTGGTATATGAATAACATGATGTTTTTCAATGGCAAAAATCAATGAATATTGTAAATGCACAAACAGTAATATCTCCACATTGCAAGGTGCAATTCTGAAATTTTTTGCTTTTTCCTGCTAATCCTAGCATGATAAAGAAGATTCAAAGAGAGTGAGATGCTAGCTCCTTTCATTCAGTCAGTAGCTTCAAACATTTCTGGTATATGAATAACATGATGTTTTTCAATGGCAAAAATCAATGAATATTGTAAATGCACAAACAGTAATATCTCCACATTGCAAGGTGCAATTCTGAAATTTTTTGCTTTTTCCTGCTAATCCTAGCATGATAAAGAAGATTCAAAGAGAGTGAGATGCCAGCTCCTTTCATTCAGTCAGTAGCTTCAAACATTTCTGGACGTTTTTCAATGGCAAAAATCAATGAATATTGTAAATGCACAAACAGTAATATCTCCACATTGCAAGGTGAAATTCTGAAATTTTTTGCTTTTTCCTGCTAATCCTAGCATGATAAAGAAGATTCAAAGAGAGTGAGATGCCAGCTCCTTTCATTCAGTCAGTAGCTTCAAACATTTCTGGACGTTTTTCAATGGCAAAAATCAATGAATATTGTAAATGCACAAACAGTAATATCTCCACATTGCAAGGTGCAATTCTGAAATTTTTTGCTTTTTCCTGCTAATCCTAGCATGATAAAGAAGATTCAAAGAGAGTGAGATGCCAGCTCCTTTCATTCAGTCAGTAGCTTCAAACATTTCTGGACGTTTTTCAATGGCAAAAATCAATGAATATTGTAAATGCACAAACCGTAATATCTCCACATTGCAAGGTGCAATTCTGAAATTTTTTGCTTTTTCCTGCTAATCCTAGCATGATAAAGAAGATTCAAAGAGAGTGAGATGCCAGCTCCTTTCATTCAGTCAGTAGCTTCAAACATTTCTGGTATATGAATAACATGATGTTTTTCAATGGCAAAAATCAATGAATATTGTAAATGCACAAACAGTAATATCTCCACATTGCAAGGTGCAATTCTGAAATTTTTTGCTTTTTCCTGCTAATCCTAGCATGATAAAGAATATTCAAAGAGAGTGAGATGCCAGCTCCTTTCATTCAGTCAGTAGCTTCAAACATTTCTGGTATATGAATAACATGATGTTTTTCAATGGCAAAAATCAATGAATATTGTAAATGCACAAACAGTAATATCTCCACATTGCAAGGTGCAATTCTGAAATTTTTTGCTTTTTCCTGCTAATCCTAGCATGTTAAAGAAGATTCAAAGAGAGTGAGATGCCAGCTCCTTTCATTCAGTCAGCAGCTTCAAACATTTCTGGTATATGAATAACATGATGTTTTTCAATGGCAAAAATCAATGAATATTGTAAATGCACAAACAGTAATATCTCCACATTGCAAGGTGCAATTCTGAAATTTTTTTGCTTTTTCCTGCTAATCCTAGCATGATAAAGAAGATTCAAAGAGAGTGAGATGCCAGCTCCTTTCATTCAGTCAGTAGCTTCAAACATTTCTGGTATATGAATAACATGATGTTTTTCAATGGCAAAAATCAATGAATATTGTAAATGCACAAACAGTAATATCTCCACATTGCAAGGTGCAATTCTGAAATTTTTTGCTTTTTCCTGCTAATCCTAGCATGATAAAGAAGATTCAAAGAGAGTGAGATGCCAGCTCCTTTCATTCAGTCAGTAGCTTCAAACATTTCTGGTATATGAATAACATGATGTTTTTCAATGGCAAAAATCAATGAATATTGTAAATGCACAAACAGTAATATCTCCACATTGCAAGGTGCAATTCTGAAATTTTTTGCTTTTTCCTGCTAATCCTAGCATGATAAAGAAGATTCAAAGAGAGTGAGATGCCAGCTCCTTTCATTCAGTCAGTAGCTTCAAACATTTCTGGTATATGAATAACATGATGTTTTTCAATGGCAAAAATCAATGAATATTGTAAATGCACAAACAGTAATATCTCCACATTGCAATGTGCAATTCTGAAATTTTTTGCTTTTTCCTGCTAATCCTAGCATGATAAAGAAGATTCAAAGAGAGTGAGATGCCAGCTCCTTTCATTCAGTCAGTAGCTTCAAACATTTCTGGACGTTTTTCAATGGCAAAAATCAATTAATATTGTAAATGCACAAACAGTAATATCTCCACATTGCAAGGTGCAATTCTGAAATTTTTTGCTTTTTCCTGCTAATCCTAGCATGATAAAGAAGATTCAAAGAGAGTGAGATGCCAGCTCCTTTCATTCAGTCAGTAGCTTCAAACATTTCTGGTATATGAATAACATGATGTTTTTCAATGGCAAAAATCAATGAATATTGTA
This sequence comes from Phyllobates terribilis, assembly GCF_046119375.1. Classification (NCBI taxonomy): domain Eukaryota; kingdom Metazoa; phylum Chordata; class Amphibia; order Anura; family Dendrobatidae; genus Phyllobates; species Phyllobates terribilis. The sequence continues at coordinate 1,148,150 of NW_027363167.1, read as the reverse complement.
AATGCACAAACAGTAATATCTCCACATTGCAAGGTGCAATTCTGAAATTTTTTGCTTTTTCCTGCTAATCCTAGCATGATAAAGAAGATTCAAAGAGAGTGAGATGCCAGCTCCTTTCATTCAATCAGTAGCTTCAAACATTTCTGGTATATGAATAACATGATGTTTTTCAATGGCAAAAATCAATGAATATTGTAAATGCACAAAAAGTAATATCTCCACATTGCAAGGTGCAATTCTGAAATTTTTTGCTTTTTCCTGCTAATCCTAGCATGATAAAGAAGATTCAAAGAGAATGAGATGCCAGCTCCTTTCATTCAGTCAGTAGCTTCAAACATTTCTGGTATATGAATAACATGATGTTTTTCAATGGCAAAATTCAATGAATATTGTAAATGCACAAACAGTAATATCTCCACATTGCAAGGTGCAATTCTGAAATTTTTTGCTTTTTCCTGCTAATCCTAGCATGATAAAGAAGATTCAAAGAGAGTGAGATGCCAGCTCCTTTCATTCAGTCAGTAGCTTCAAACATTTCTGGACGTTTTTCAATGGCAAAAATCAATGAATATTGTAAAGGCACAAGCAGTAATATCTCCACATTGCAAGGTGCAATTCTGAAATTTTTTGCTTTTTCCTGCTAATCCTAGCATGATAAAGAAGATTCAAAGAGAGTGAGATGCCAGCTCCTTTCATTCAGTCAGTAGCTTCAAACATTTCTGGACGTTTTTCAATGGCAAAAATCAATGAATATTGTAAATGCACAAACAGTAATATCTCCACATTGCAAGGTGCAATTCTGAAATTTTTTGCTTTTTCCTGCTAATCCTTGCATGATAAAGAAGATTCAAAGAGAGTGAGATGCCAGCTCCTTTCATTCAGTCAGTAGCTTCAAACATTTCTGGACGTTTTTCAATGGCAAAAATCAATGAATATTGTAAATGCACAAACAGTAATATCTCCACATTGCAAGGTGCAATTCTGAAATTTTTTGCTTTTTCCTGCTAATCCTAGCATGATAAAGAAGATTCAAAGAGAATGAGATGCCAGCTCCTTTCATTCAGTCAGTAGCTTCAAACATTTATGGTATATGAATAACATGATGTTTTTCAATGGCAAAAATCAATGAATATTGTAAATGCACAAACAGTAATATCTCCACATTGCAAGGTGCAATTCTGATTTTTTTTGCTTTTTCCTGCTAATCCTAGCATGAAAAAGAAGATTCAAAGAGAGTGAGATGCCAGCTCCTTTCATTCAGTCAGTAGCTTCAAACATTTCTGGAAGTTTTTCAATGGCAAAAATCAATGAATATTGTAAATGCACAAACAGTAATATCTCCACATTGCAAGGTGCAATTCTGAAATTTTTTGCTTTTTCCTGCTAATCCTAGCATGATAAAGAAGATTCAAAGAGAGTGAGATGCCAGCTCCTTTCATTCAGTCAGTAGCTTCAAACATTTCTGGTATATGAATAACATGATGTTTTTCAATGGCAAAAATCAATGAATATTGTAAATGCACAAACAGTAATATCTCCACATTGCAAGGTGCAATTCTGAAATTTTTTGCTTTTTCCTGCTAATCCTAGCATGATAAAGAAGATTCAAAGAGAGTGAGATGCCAGCTCCTTTCATTCAGTCAGTAGCTTCAAACATTTCTGGACGTTTTTCAATGGCAAAAATCAATGAATATTGTAAATGCACAAACAGTAATATCTCCACATTGCAAGGTGCAATTCTGAAATTTTTTGCTTTTTCCTGCTAATCCTAGCATGATAAAGAAGATTCAAAGAGAGTGAGATGCCAGCTCCTTTCATTCAGTCAGTAGCTTCAAACATTTCTGGACGTTTTTCAATGGCAAAAATCAATGAATATTGTAAATGCACAAACAGTAATATCTCCACATTGCAAGGTGCAATTCTGAAATTTTTTGCTTTTTCCTGCTAATCCTAGCATGATAAAGACGATTCAAAGAGAGTGAGATGCCAGCTCCTTTCATTCAGTCAGTAGCTTCAAACATTTCTGGTATATGAATAACATGATGTTTTTCAATGGCAAAAATCAATGAATATTGTAAATGCACAAACAGTAATATCTCCACATTGCAAGGTGCAATTCTGAAATTTTTTGCTTTTTCCTGCTAATCCTAGCATGATAAAGAAGATTCAAAGAGAGTGAGATGCCAGCTCCTTTCATTCAGTCAGTAGCTTCAAACATTTCTGGACGTTTTTCAATGGCAAAAATCAATGAATATTGTAAATGCACAAACAGTAATATCTCCACATTGCAAGGTGCAATTCTGAAATTTTTTGCTTTTTCCTGCTAATCCTAGCATGATAAAGAAGATTCAAAGAGAGTGAGATGCCAGCTCCTTTCATTCAGTCAGTAGCTTCAAACATTTCTGGTATATGAATAACATGATGTTTTTCAATGGCAAAAATCAATGAATATTGTAAATGCACAAACAGTAATATCTCCACATTGCAAGGTGCAATTCTGAAATTTTTTGCTTTTTCCTGCTAATCCTTGCATGATAAAGAAGATTCAAAGAGAGTGAGATGCCAGCTCCTTTCATTCAGTCAGTAGCTTCAAACATTTCTGGACGTTTTTCAATGGCAAAAATCAATGAATATTGTAAATGCACAAACAGTAATATCTCCACATTGCAAGGTGCAATTCTGAAATTTTTTGCTTTTTCCTGCTAATCCTAGCATGATAAAGAAGATTCAAAGAGAGTGAGATGCCAGCTCCTTTCATTCAGTCAGTAGCTTCAAACATTTCTGGTATATGAATAACATGATGTTTTTCAATGGCAAAAATCAATGAATATTGTAAATGCACAAACAGTAATATCTCCACATTGCAAGGTGCAATTCTGATTTTTTTTGCTTTTTCCTGCTAATCCTAGCATGATAAAGAAGATTCAAAGAGAGTGAGATGCCAGCTCCTTTCATTCAGTCAGTAGCTTCAAACATTTCTGGAAGTTTTTCAATGGCAAAAATCAATGAATATTGTAAATGCACAAACAGTAATATCTCCACATTGCAAGGTGCAATTCTGAAATTTTTTGCTTTTTCCTGCTAATCCTAGCATGATAAAGAAGATTCAAAGAGAGTGAGATGCCAGCTCCTTTCATTCAGTCAGTAGCTTCAAACATTTCTGGTATATGAATAACATGATGTTTTTCAATGGCAAAAATCAATGAATATTGTAAATGGACAAACAGTAATATCTCCACATTGCAAGGTGCAATTCTGAAATTTTTTGCTTTTTCCTGCTAATCCTAGCATGATAAAGAAGATTCAAAGAGAGTGAGATGCCAGCTCCTTTCATTCAGTCAGTAGCTTCAAACATTTCTGGACGTTTTTCAATGGCAAAAATCAATGAATATTGTAAATGCACAAACAGTAATATCTCCACATTGCAAGGTGCAATTCTGAAATTTTTTGCTTTTTCCTGCTAATCCTAGCATGATAAAGAAGATTCAAAGAGAGTGAGATGCCAGCTCCTTTCATTCAGTCAGTAGCTTCAAACATTTCTGGACGTTTTTCAATGGCAAAAATCAATGAATATTGTAAATGCACAAACAGTAATATCTCCACATTGCAAGGTGCAATTCTGAAATTTTTTGCTTTTTCCTGCTAATCCTAGCATGATAAAGACGATTCAAAGAGAGTGAGATGCCAGCTCCTTTCATTCAGTCAGTAGCTTCAAACATTTCTGGTATATGAATAACATGATGTTTTTCAATGGCAAAAATCAATGAATATTGTAAATGCACAAACAGTAATATCTCCACATTGCAAGGTGCAATTCTGAAATTTTTTGCTTTATCCTGCTAATCCTAGCAGGATAAAGAAGATTCAAAGAGAGTGAGATGCCAGCTCCTTTCATTCAGTCAGTAGCTTCAAACATTTCTGGAAGTTTTTCAATGGCAAAAATCAATGAATATTGTAAATGCACAAACAGTAATATCTCCACATTGCAAGGTGCAATTCTGAAATTTTTTGCTTTTTCCTGCTAATCCTAGCATGATAAAGAAGATTCAAAGAGAGTGAGATGCCAGCTCCTTTCATTCAGTCAGTAGCTTCAAACATTTCTGGTATATGAATAACATGATGTTTTTCAATGGCAAAAATCAATGAATATTGTAAATGCACAAACAGTAATATCTCCACATTGCAAGGTGCAATTCTGAAATTTTTTGCTTTTTCCTGCTAATCCTAGCATGATAAAGAAGATTCAACGAGAGTGAGATGCCAGCTCCTTTCATTCAGTCAGTAGCTTCAAACATTTCTGGACGTTTTTCAATGGCAAAAATCAATGAATATTGTAAATGCACAAACAGTAATATATCCACATTGCAAGGTGCAATTCTGAAATTTTTTGCTTTTTCCTGCTAATCCTAGCATGATAAAGAAGATTCAAAGAGAGTGAGATGCCAGCTCCTTTCATTCAGTCAGTAGCTTCAAACATTTCTGGACGTTTTTCAATGGCAAAAATCAATGAATATTGTAAATGCACAAACAGTAATATCTCCACATTGCAAGGTGCAATTCTGAAATGTTTTGCTTTTTCCTGCTAATCCTAGCATGATAAAGAAGATTCAAAGAGAGTGAGATGCCAGCTCTTTTCATTCAGTCAGTAGCTTCAAACATTTCTGGACGTTTTTCAATGGCAAAAATCAATGAATATTGTAAATGCACAAACAGTAATATCTCCACATTGCAAGGTGCAATTCTGAAATTTTTTGCTTTTTCCTGCTAATCCTAGCATGATAAAGAAGATTCAAAGAGAGTGAGATGCCAGCTCCTTTCATTCAGTCAGTAGCTTCAAACATTTCTGGTATATGAATAACATGATGTTTTTCAATGGCAAAAATCAATGAATATTGTAAATGCACAAACAGTAATATCTCCACATTGCAAGGTGCAATTCTGAAATTTTTTGCTTTTTCCTGCTAATCCTAGCATGATAAAGAAGATTCAAAGAGAGTGAGATGCCAGCTCCTTTCATTCAGTCAGTAGCTTCAAACATTTCTGGACGTTTTTCAATGGCAAAAATCAATGAATATTGTAAATGCACAAACAGTAATATCTCCACATTGCAAGGTGCAATTCTGAAATTTTTTGCTTTTTCCTGCTAATCCTAGCATGATAAAGAAGATTCAAAGAGAGTGAGATGCCAGCTCCTTTCATTCAGTCAGTAGCTTCAAACATTTCTGGTATATGAATAACATGATGTTTTTCAATGGCAAAAATCAATGAATATTGTAAATGCACAAACAGTAATATCTCCACATTGCAAGGTGCAATTCTGAAATTTTTTGCTTTTTCCTGCTAATCCTAGCATGATAAAGAAGATTCAAAGAGAGTGAGATGCCAGCTCCTTTCATTCTTTCAGTAGCTTCAAACATTTCTGGAAGTTTTTCAATGGCAAAAATCAATGAATATTGTAAATGCACAAACAGTAATATCTCCACATTGCAAGGTGCAATTCTGAAATTTTTTGCTTTTTCCTGCTAATCCTAGCATGATAAAGAAGATTCAAAGAGAGTGAGATGCCAGCTCCTTTCATTCAGTCAGTAGCTTCAAACATTTCTGGTATATGAATAACATGATGTTTTTCAATGGCAAAAATCAATGAATATTGTAAATGCACAAACAGTAATATCTCCACATTGCAAGGTGCAATTCTGAAATTTTTTGCTTTTTCCTGCTAATCCTAGCATGATAAAGAAGATACAAAGAGAGTGAGATGCCAGCTCCTTTCATTCAGTCAGTAGCTTCAAACATTTCTGGACGTTTTTCAATGGCAAAAATCAATGAATATTGTAAATGCACAAACAGTAATATCTCCACATTGCAAGGTGCAATTCTGAAATTTTTTGCTTTTTCCTGCTAATCCTAGCATGATAAAGAAGATTCAAAGAGAGTGAGATGCCAGCTCCTTTCATTCAGTCAGTAGCTTCAAACATTTCTGGACGTTTTTCAATGGCAAAAATCAATGAATATTGTAAATGCACAAACAGTAATATCTCCACATTGCAAGGTGCAATTCTGAAATTTTTTGCTTTTTCCTGCTAATCCTAGAATGATAAAGAAGATTCAAAGAGAGTGAGATGCCAGCTCCTTTCATTCAGTCAGTAGCTTCAAACATTTCTGGTATATGAATAACATGATGTTTTTCAATGGCAAAAATCAATGAATATTGTAAATGCACAAACAGTAATATCTCCACATTGCAAGGTGCAATTCTGAAATTTTTTGCTTTTTCCTGCTAATCCTAGCATGATAAAGAAGATTCAAAGAGAGTGAGATGCCAGCTCCTTTCATTCAGTCAGTAGCTTCAAACATTTCTGGACGTTTTTCAATGGCAAAAATCAATGAATATTGTAAATGCACAAACAGTAATATCTCCACATTGCAAGGTGCAATTCTGAAATTTTTTGCTTTTTCCTGCTAATCCTAGCATGATAAAGAAGATTCAAAGAGAGTGAGATGCCAGCTCCTTTCATTCAGTCAGTAGCTTCAAACATTTCTGGACGTTTTTCAATGGCAAAAATCAATGAATATTGTAAATGCACAAACAGTAATAACTCCACATTGCAAGGTGCAATTCTGAAATTTTTTGCTTTTTCCTGCTAATCCTAGCATGATAAAGAAGATTCAAAGAGAGTGAGATGCCAGCTCCTTTCATTCAGTCAGTAGCTTCAAACATTTCTGGTATATGAATAACATGATGTTTTTCAATGGCAAAAATCAATGAATATTGTAAATGCACAAACAGTAATATCTCCACATTGCAAGGTGCAATTCTGAAATTTTTTGCTTTTTCCTGCTAATCCTAGCATGATAAAGAAGATTCAAAGAGAGTGAGATGCCAGATCCTTTCATTCAGTCAGTAGCTTCAAACATTTCTGGTATATGAATAACATGTTGTTTTTCAATGGCAAAAATCAATGAATATTGTAAATGCACAAACAGTAATTTCTCCGCATTGCAAGGTGAAATTCTGAAATTTTTTGCTTTTTCCTGCTCCTCTTAGCATGATAAAGAAGATTCATAGAGAGTGAGATGCCAGCTCCTTTCATTCAGTCAGTAGCTTCAATCATTTCTGGACGTTTTTCAATGGCAAAAATCAATGAATATTCTAAATGCACAAACAGTAATTTCTCCGCATTGCAAGGTGCAATTCTGAAATTTTTTGCTTTTTCCTGCTCCTCTTAGCATGATAAAGAAGATTCAAAGAGAGTGAGATGCCAGCTCCTTTCATTCAGTCAGTAGCTTCAAACATTTCTGGACGTTTTTCAATGGCAAAAATCAATGAATATTGTAAATGCACAAACAGTAATTTCTCCGCATTGCAAGGTGCAATTCTGAAATTTTTTGCTTTTTCCTGCTCCTCTTAGCATGATAAAGAAGATTCAAAGAGAGTGAGATGCCAGCTCCTTTCATTCAGTCAGTAGCTTCAAACATTTCTGGTATATGAATAACATGATGTTTTTCAATGGCAAAAATCAATGAATATTGTAAATGCACAAACAGTAATTTCTCCGCATTGCAAGGTGCAATTCTGAAATTTTTTGCTTTTTCCTGCTCCTCTTAGCATGATAAAGATGATTCAAAGAGAGTGAGATGCCAGCTCCTTTCATTCAGTCAGTAGCTTCAAACATTTCTGGTAAATGAATAACATGATGTTTTTCAATGGCAAAAATCAATGAATATTGTAAATGCACAAACAGTAATTTCTCCGCATTGCAAGGTGCAATTCTGAAATTTTTTGCTTTTTCCTGCTCCTCTTAGCATGATAAAGAAGATTCAAAGAGAGTGAGATGCCAGCTCCTTTCATTCAGTCAGTAGCTTCAATCATTTCTGGACGTTTTTCAATGGCAAAAATCAATGAATATTGTAAATGCACAAACAGTAATTTCTCCGCATTGCAAGGTGCAATTCTGAAATTTTTTGCTTTTTCCTGCTCCTCTTAGCATGATAAAGAAGATTCAAAGAGAGTGAGATGCCAGCTCCTTTCATTCAGTCAGTAGCTTCAAACATTTCTGGACGTTTTTCAATGGCAAAAATCAATGAATATTGTAAATGCACAAACAGTAATTTCTCCGCATTGCAAGGTGCAATTCTGAAATTTTTTGCTTTTTCCTGCTCCTCTTAGCATGATAAAGAAGATTCAAAGAGAGTGAGATGCCAGCTCCTTTCATTCAGTCAGTAGCTTCAATCATTTCTGGACGTTTTTCAATGGCAAAAATCAATGAATATTGTAAATGCACAAACAGTAATTTCTCCGCATTGCAAGGTGCAATTCTGAAATTTTTTGCTTTTTCCTGCTCCTCTTAGCATGATAAAGAAGATTCAAAGAGAGTGAGATGCCAGCTCCTTTCATTCAGTCAGTAGCTTCAAACATTTCTGGTATATGAATAACATGATGTTTTTCAATGGCAAAAATCAATGAATATTGTAAATGCACAAACAGTAATTTCTCGGCATTGCAAGGTGCAATTCTGAAATTTTTTGCTTTTTCCTGCTCCTCTTAGCATGATAAAGAAGATTCAAAGAGAGTGAGATGCCAGCTCCTTTCATTCAGTCAGTAGCTTCAAACATTTCTGGTATATGAATAACATGATGTTTTTCAATGGCAAAAATCAATGAATATTGTAAATGCACAAACAGTAATTTCTCCGCATTGCAAGGTGCAATTCTGAAATTTTTTGCTTTTTCCTGCTCCTCTTAGCATGATAAAGAAGATTCAAAGAGAGTGAGATGCCAGCTCCTTTCATTCAGTCAGTAGCTTCAATCATTTCTGGACGTTTTTCAATGGCAAAAATCAATGAATATTGTAAATGCACAAACAGTAATTTCTCCGCATTGCAAGGTGCAATTCTGAAATTTTTTGCTTTTTCCTGCTCCTCTTAGCATGATAAAGATTCAAAGAGAGTGAGATGCCAGCTCCTTTCAGTCAGTAGCTTCAATCATTTCTGGACGTTTTTCAATGGCAAAAATCAATGAATATTGTAAATGCAAAAACAGTAATTTCTCCGCATTGCAAGGTGCAATTCTGAAATTTTTTGCTTTTTCCTGCTCCTCTTAGCATGATAAAGAAGATTCAAAGAGAGTGAGATGCCAGCTCCTTTCATTCAGTCAGTAGCTTCAATCATTTCTGGTATATGAATAACATGATGTTTTTCAATGGCAAAAATCAATGAATATTGTAAATGCACAAACAGTAATTTCTCGGCATTGCAAGGTGCAATTCTGAAATTTTTTGCTTTTTCCTGCTCCTCTTAGCATGATAAAGAAGATTCAAAGAGAGTGAGATGCCAGCTCCTTTCATTCAGTCAGTAGCTTCAATCATTTCTGGACGTTTTTCAATGGCAAAAATCAATGAATATTGTAAATGCACAAACAGTAATTTCTCCGCATTGCAAGGTGCAATTCTGAAATTTTTTGCTTTTTCCTGCTCCTCTTAGCATGATAAAGAAGATTCAAAGAGAGTGAGATGCCAGCTCCTTTCATTCAGTCAGTAGCTTCAAACATTTCTGGACGTTTTTCAATGGCAAAAATCAATGAATATTGTAAATGCACAAACAGTAATTTCTCCGCATTGCAAGGTGCAATTCTGAAATTTTTTGCTTTTTCCTGCTCCTCTTAGCATGATAAAGAAGATTCAAAGAGAGTGAGATGCCAGCTCCTTTCATTCAGTCAGTAGCTTCAATCATTTCTGGACGTTTTTCAATGGCAAAAATCAATGAATATTGTAAATGCACAAACAGTAATTTCTCCGCATTGCAAGGTGCAATTCTGAAATTTTTTGCTTTTTCCTGCTCCTCTTAGCATGATAAAGAAGATTCAAAGAGAGTGAGATGCCAGCTCCTTTCATTCAGTCAGTAGCTTCAAACATTTCTGGTATATGAATAACATGATGTTTTTCAATGGCAAAAATCAATGAATATTGTAAATGCACAAACAGTAATTTCTCGGCATTGCAAGGTGCAATTCTGAAATTTTTTGCTTTTTCCTGCTCCTCTTAGCATGATAAAGAAGATTCAAAGAGAGTGAGATGCCAGCTCCTTTCATTCAGTCAGTAGCTTCAAACATTTCTGGTATATGAATAACATGATGTTTTTCAATGGCAAAAATCAATGAATATTGTAAATGCACAAACAGTAATTTCTCCGCATTGCAAGGTGCAATTCTGAAATTTTTTGCTTTTTCCTGCTCCTCTTAGCATGATAAAGAAGATTCAAAGAGAGTGAGATGCCAGCTCCTTTCATTCAGTCAGTAGCTTCAATCATTTCTGGACGTTTTTCAATGGCAAAAATCAATGAATATTGTAAATGCACAAACAGTAGTTTCTCCGCATTGCAAGGTGCAATTCTGAAATTTTTTGCTTTTTCCTGCTCCTCTTAGCATGATAAAGATTCAAAGAGAGTGAGATGCCAGCTCCTTTCAGTCAGTAGCTTCAATCATTTCTGGACGTTTTTCAATGGCAAAAATCAATGAATATTGTAAATGCAAAAACAGTAATTTCTCCGCATTGCAAGGTGCAATTCTGAAATTTTTTGCTTTTTCCTGCTCCTCTTAGCATGATAAAGAAGATTCAAAGAGAGTGAGATGCCAGCTCCTTTCATTCAGTCAGTAGCTTCAATCATTTCTGGTATATGAATAACATGATGTTTTTCAATGGCAAAAATCAATGAATATTGTAAATGCACAAACAGTAATTTCTCGGCATTGCAAGGTGCAATTCTGAAATTTTTTGCTTTTTCCTGCTCCTCTTAGCATGATAAAGAAGATTCAAAGAGAGTGAGATGCCAGCTCCTTTCATTCAGTCAGTAGCTTCAAACATTTCTGGTATATGAATAACATGATGTTTTTCAATGGCAAAAATCAATGAATATTGTAAATGCACAAACAGTAATTTCTCCGCATTGCAAGGTGCAATTCTGAAATTTTTTGCTTTTTCCTGCTCCTCTTAGCATGATAAAGAAGATTCAAAGAGAGTGAGATGCCAGCTCCTTTCATTCAGTCAGTAGCTTCAATCATTTCTGGACGTTTTTCAATGGCAAAAATCAATGAATATTGTAAATGCACAAACAGTAATTTTTCCGCATTGCAAGGTGCAATTCTGAAATTTTTTGCTTTTTCCTGCTCCTCTTAGCATGATAAAGATTCAAAGAGAGTGAGATGCCAGCTCCTTTCAGTCAGTAGCTTCAATCATTTCTGGACGTTTTTTAATGGCAAAAATCAATGAATATTGTAAATGCACAAACAGTAATTTCTCCGCCTTGCAAGGTGCAATTCTGAAATTTTTTGCTTTTTCCTGCTCCTCTTAGCATGATAAAGAAGATTCAAAGAGAGTGAGATGCCAGCTCCTTTCATTCAGTCAGTAGCTTCAATCATTTCTGGTATATGAATAACATGATGTTTTTCAATGGCAAAAATCAATGAATATTGTAAATGCACAAACAGTAATTTCTCCGCATTGCAAGGTGCAATTCTGAAATTTTTTGCTTTTTCCTGCTCCTCTTAGCATGATAAAGAAGATTCAAAGAGTGTGAGATGCCAGCTCCTTTCATTCAGTCAGTAGCTTCAAACATTTCTGGTATATGAATAACATGATGTTTTTCAATGGCAAAAATCAATGAATATTGTAAATGCACAAACAGTAATTTCTCCGCATTGCAAGGTGCAATTCTGAAATTTTTTGCTTTTCCTGCCCCTCTTAGCATGATAAAGAAGATTCAAAGAGAGTGAGATGCCAACTCCTTTCATTCAGTCAGCAGCTTCAATCATTTCTGGTATATGAATAACATGATGTTTTTCAATGGCAAAAATCAATGAATATTGTAAATGCACAAACAGTAATTTCTCCGCATTGCAAGGTGCAATTCTGAAATTTTTTGCTTTTTCCTGCTCCTCTTAGCATGATAAAGAAGATTCAAAGAGAGTGAGATGCCAGCTCCTTTCATTCAGTCAGTAGCTTCAATCATTTCTGGACGTTTTTCAATGGCAAAAATCAATGAATATTGTAAATGCACAAACAGTAATTTCTCCGCATTGCAAGGTGCAATTTTGAAATTTTTTGCTTTTTCCTGCTCCTCTTAGCATGATAAAGAAGATTCAAAGAGAGATGCCAGCTCTTTTCATTCAGTCAGTAGCTTCAAACATTTCTGGTATATGAATAACATGTTTTTCAATGGCAAAAATCAATGAATATTGTAAATGCACAAACAGTAGTTTCTCCGCATTGCAAGGTGCAATTCTGAAATTTTTTGCATTTTCCTGCTCCTCTTAGCATGATAAAGAAGATTCAAAGAGAGTGATATGCCAGCTCCTTTCATTCAGTCAGTAGCTTCAATCATTTCTGGACGTTTTTCAATGGCAAAAATCAATGTATATTGTAAATGCACAAACAGTAATTTCTCCACATTGCAAGGTGCAATTCTGAAATTTTTTGCTTTTTCCTGCTCCTCTTAGCATGATAAAGAAGATTCAAAGAGAGGGAGATGCCAGCTCCTTTCATTCAGTCAGTAGCTTCAATCATTTCTGGACGTTTTTCAATGGCAAAAATCAATGAATATTGTAAATGCACAAACAGTAATTTCTCCGCATTGCAAGGTGCAATTCTGAAATTTTTTGCTTTTTCCTGCTCCTCTTAGCATGATAAAGATTCAAAGAGAGTGAGATGCCAGCTCCTTTCAGTCAGTAGCTTCAATCATTTCTGGACGTTTTTCAATGGCAAAAATCAATGAATATTGTAAATGCAAAAACAGTAATTTCTCCGCATTGCAAGGTGCAATTCTGAAATTTTTTGCTTTTTCCTGCTCCTCTTAGCATGATAAAGAAGATTCAAAGAGAGTGAGATGCCAGCTCCTTTCATTCAGTCAGTAGCTTCAATCATTTCTGGTATATGAATAACATGATGTTTTTCAATGGCAAAAATCAATGAATATTGTAAATGCACAAACAGTAATTTCTCGGCATTGCAAGGTGCAATTCTGAAATTTTTTGCTTTTTCCTGCTCCTCTTAGCATGATAAAGAAGATTCAAAGAGAGTGAGATGCCAGCTCCTTTCATTCAGTCAGTAGCTTCAAACATTTCTGGTATATGAATAACATGATGTTTTTCAATGGCAAAAATCAATGAATATTGTAAATGCACAAACAGTAATTTCTCCGCATTGCAAGGTGCAATTCTGAAATTTTTTGCTTTTTCCTGCTCCTCTTAGCATGATAAAGAAGATTCAAAGAGAGTGAGATGCCAGCTCCTTTCATTCAGTCAGTAGCTTCAATCATTTCTGGACGTTTTTCAATGGCAAAAATCAATGAATATTGTAAATGCACAAACAGTAATTTTTCCGCATTGCAAGGTGCAATTCTGAAATTTTTTGCTTTTTCCTGCTCCTCTTAGCATGATAAAGATTCAAAGAGAGTGAGATGCCAGCTCCTTTCAGTCAGTAGCTTCAATCATTTCTGGACGTTTTTTAATGGCAAAAATCAATGAATATTGTAAATGCACAAACAGTAATTTCTCCGCCTTGCAAGGTGCAATTCTGAAATTTTTTGCTTTTTCCTGCTCCTCTTAGCATGATAAAGAAGATTCAAAGAGAGTGAGATGCCAGCTCCTTTCATTCAGTCAGTAGCTTCAATCATTTCTGGTATATGAATAACATGATGTTTTTCAATGGCAAAAATCAATGAATATTGTAAATGCACAAACAGTAATTTCTCCGCATTGCAAGGTGCAATTCTGAAATTTTTTGCTTTTTCCTGCTCCTCTTAGCATGATAAAGAAGATTCAAAGAGTGTGAGATGCCAGCTCCTTTCATTCAGTCAGTAGCTTCAAACATTTCTGGTATATGAATAACATGATGTTTTTCAATGGCAAAAATCAATGAATATTGTAAATGCACAAACAGTAATTTCTCCGCATTGCAAGGTGCAATTCTGAAATTTTTTGCTTTTCCTGCCCCTCTTAGCATGATAAAGAAGATTCAAAGAGAGTGAGATGCCAACTCCTTTCATTCAGTCAGCAGCTTCAATCATTTCTGGTATATGAATAACATGATGTTTTTCAATGGCAAAAATCAATGAATATTGTAAATGCACAAACAGTAATTTCTCCGCATTGCAAGGTGCAATTCTGAAATTTTTTGCTTTTTCCTGCTCCTCTTAGCATGATAAAGAAGATTCAAAGAGAGTGAGATGCCAGCTCCTTTCATTCAGTCAGTAGCTTCAATCATTTCTGGACGTTTTTCAATGGCAAAAATCAATGAATATTGTAAATGCACAAACAGTAATTTCTCCGCATTGCAAGGTGCAATTTTGAAATTTTTTGCTTTTTCCTGCTCCTCTTAGCATGATAAAGAAGATTCAAAGAGAGTGAGATGCCAGCTCTTTTCATTCAGTCAGTAGCTTCAAACATTTCTGGTATATGAATAACATGTTTTTCAATGGCAAAAATCAATGAATATTGTAAATGCACAAACAGTAGTTTCTCCGCATTGCAAGGTGCAATTCTGAAATTTTTTGCATTTTCCTGCTCCTCTTAGCATGATAAAGAAGATTCAAAGAGAGTGAGATGCCAGCTCCTTTCATTCAGTCAGTAGCTTCAATCATTTCTGGACGTTTTTCAATGGCAAAAATCAATGTATATTGTAAATGCACAAACAGTAATTTCTCCACATTGCAAAGTGCAATTCTGAAATTTTTTGCTTTTTCCTGCTCCTCTTAGCATGATAAAGAAGATTCAAAGAGAGTGAGATGCCAGCTCCTTTCATTCAGTCAGTAGCTTCAATCATTTCTGGACGTTTTTCAATGGCAAAAATCAATGAATATTGTAAATGCACAAACAGTAATTTCTCCGCATTGCAAGGTGCAATTCTGAAATTTTTTGCTTTTTCCTGCTCCTCTTAGCATGATAAAGAAGATTCAAAGAGAGTGAGATGCCAGCTCCTTTCATTCAGTCAGTAGCTTCAAACATTTCTGGACGTTTCTCAATGGCAAAAATCAATGAATATTGTAAATGCACAAACAGTAATTTCTCCGCATTGCAAGGTGCAATTCTGAAATTTTTTGCTTTTTCCTGCTCCTCTTAGCATGATAAAGAAGATTCAAAGAGAGTGAGATGCCAGCTCCTTTCATTCAGTCAGTAGCTTCAAACATTTCTGGTATATGAATAACATGATGTTTTTCAATGGCAAAAATCAAAGAATATTGTAAATGCACAAACAGTAATTTCTCGGCATTGCAAGGTGCAATTCTGAAATTTTTTGCTTTTTCCTGCTCCTCTTAGCATGATAAAGAAGATTCAAAGAGAGTGAGATGCCAGCTCCTTTCATTCAGTCAGTAGCTTCAAACATTTCTGGTATATGAATAACATGATGTTTTTCAATGGCAAAAATCAATGAATATTGTAAATGCACAAACAGTAATTTCTCCGCATTGCAAGGTGCAATTCTGAAATTTTTTGCTTTTTCCTGCTCCTCTTAGCATGATAAAGAAGATTCAAAGAGAGTGAGATGCCAGCTCCTTTCATTCAGTCAGTAGCTTCAATCATTTCTGGACGTTTTTCAATGGCAAAAATCAATGAATATTGTAAATGCAGAAACAGTAATTTCTCCGCATTGCAAGGTGCAATTCTGAAATTTTTTGCTTTTTCCTGCTCCTCTTAGCATGATAAAGATTCAAAGAGAGTGAGATGCCAGCTCCTTTCAGTCAGTAGCTTCAATCATTTCTGGACGTTTTTCAATGGCAAAAATCAATGAATATTGTAAATGCAAAAACAGTAATTTCTCCGCATTGCAAGGTGCAATTCTGAAATTTTTTGCTTTTTCCTGCTCCTCTTAGCATGATAAAGAAGATTCAAAGAGAGTGAGATGCCAGCTCCTTTCATTCAGTCAGTAGCTTCAATCATTTCTGGTATATGAATAACATGATGTTTTTCAATGGCAAAAATCAATGAATATTGTAAATGCACAAACAGTAATTTCTCGGCATTGCAAGGTGCAATTCTGAAATTTTTTGCTTTTTCCTGCTCCTCTTAGCATGATAAAGAAGATTCAAAGAGAGTGAGATGCCAGCTCCTTTCATTCAGTCAGTAGCTTCAAACATTTCTGGTATATGAATAACATGATGTTTTTCAATGGCAAAAATCAATGAATATTGTAAATGCACAAACAGTAATTTCTCCGCATTGCAAGGTGAAATTCTGAAATTTTTTGCTTTTTCCTGCTCCTCTTAGCATGATAAAGAAGATTCAAAGAGAGTGAGATGCCAGCTCCTTTCATTCAGTCAGTAGCTTCAATCATTTCTGGACGTTTTTCAATGGCAAAAATCAATGAATATTGTAAATGCACAAACAGTAATTTTTCCGCATTGCAAGGTGCAATTCTGAAATTTTTTGCTTTTTCCTGCTCCTCTTAGCATGATAAAGATTCAAAGAGAGTGAGATGCCAGCTCCTTTCAGTCAGTAGCTTCAATCATTTCTGGACGTTTTTTAATGGCAAAAATCAATGAATATTGTAAATGCACAAACAGTAATTTCTCCGCCTTGCAAGGTGCAATTCTGAAATTTTTTGCTTTTTCCTGCTCCTCTTAGCATGATAAAGAAGATTCAAAGAGAGTGAGATGCCAGCTCCTTTCATTCAGTCAGTAGCTTCAATCATTTCTGGTATATGAATAACATGATGTTTTTCAATGGCAAAAATCAATGAATATTGTAAATGCACAAACAGTAATTTCTCCGCATTGCAAGGTGCAATTCTGAAATTTTTTGCTTTTTCCTGCTCCTCTTAGCATGATAAAGAAGATTCAAAGAGTGTGAGATGCCAGCTCCTTTCATTCAGTCAGTAGCTTCAAACATTTCTGGTATATGAATAACATGATGTTTTTCAATGGCAAAAATCAATGAATATTGTAAATGCACAAACAGTAATTTCTCCGCATTGCAAGGTGCAATTCTGAAATTTTTTGCTTTTCCTGCCCCTCTTAGCATGATAAAGAAGATTCAAAGAGAGTGAGATGCCAACTCCTTTCATTCAGTCAGCAGCTTCAATCATTTCTGGTATATGAATAACATGATGTTTTTCAATGGCAAAAATCAATGAATATTGTAAATGCACAAACAGTAATTTCTCCGCATTGCAAGGTGCAATTCTGAAATTTTTTGCTTTTTCCTGCTCCTCTTAGCATGATAAAGAAGATTCAAAGAGAGTGAGATGCCAGCTCCTTTCATTCAGTCAGTAGCTTCAATCATTTCTGGACGTTTTTCAATGGCAAAAATCAATGAATATTGTAAATGCACAAACAGTAATTTCTCCGCATTGCAAGGTGCAATTTTGAAATTTTTTGCTTTTTCCTGCTCCTCTTAGCATGATAAAGAAGATTCAAAGAGAGTGAGATGCCAGCTCTTTTCATTCAGTCAGTAGCTTCAAACATTTCTGGTATATGAATAACATGTTTTTCAATGGCAAAAATCAATGAATATTGTAAATGCACAAACAGTAGTTTCTCCGCATTGCAAGGTGCAATTCTGAAATTTTTTGCATTTTCCTGCTCCTCTTAGCATGATAAAGAAGATTCAAAGAGAGTGAGATGCCAGCTCCTTTCATTCAGTCAGTAGCTTCAATCATTTCTGGACGTTTTTCAATGGCAAAAATCAATGTATATTGTAAATGCACAAACAGAAATTTCTCCACATTGCAAGGTGCAATTCTGAAATTTTTTGCTTTTTCCTGCTCCTCTTAGCATGATAAAGAAGATTCAAAGAGAGTGAGATGCCAGCTCCTTTCATTCAGTCAGTAGCTTCAAACATTTCTGGACGTTTTTCAATGGCAAAAATCAATGAATATTGTAAATGCACAAACAGTAATTTCTCCGCATTGCAAGGTGCAATTCTGAAATTTTTTGCTTTTTCCTGCTCCTCTTAGCATGATAAAGAAGATTCAAAGAGAGTGAGATGCCAGCTCCTTTCATTCAGTCAGTAGCTTCAATCATTTCGGGACGTTTTTCAATGGCAAAAATCAATGAATATTGTAAATGCACAAACAGTAATTTCTCCGCATTGCAAGGTGCAATTCTGAAATTTTTTGCTTTTTCCTGCTCCTCTTAGCATGATAAAGAAGATTCAAAGAGAGTGAGATGCCAGCTCCTTTCATTCAGTCAGTAGCTTCAAACATTTCTGGTATATGAATAACATGATGTTTTTCAATGGCAAAAATCAATGAATATTGTAAATGCACAAACAGTAATTTCTCCGCATTGCAAGGTGCAATTCTGAAATTTTTTGCTTTTTCCTGCTCCTCTTAGCATGATAAAGAAGATTCAAAGAGAGTGAGATGCCAGCTCCTTTCATTCAGTCAGTAGCTTCAAACATTTCTGGACGTTTTTCAATGGCAAAAATCAATGAATATTGTAAATGCACAAACAGTAATTTCTCCGCATTGCAAGTTGCAATTCTGAAATTTTTTGCTTTCTCCTGCTCCTCTTAGCATGATAAAGAAGATTCAAAGAGAGTGAGATGCCAGCTCCTTTCATTCAGTCAGTAGCTTCAAACATTTTTGGACGTTTTTCAATGGCAAAAATCAATGAATATTGTAAATGCACAAACTATAATTTCTCCGCATTGCAAGGTGCAATTCTGAAATTTTTTGCTTTTTCCTGCTCCTCTTAGCATGATAAAGAAGATTCAAAGAGAGTGAGATGCCAGCTCCTTTCATTCAGACAGTAGCTTCAAACATTTCTGGACGTTTTTCAATGGCAAAAATCAATGAATATTGTAAATGCACAAACAGTAATTTCTCCGCATTGCAAGGTGCAATTCTGAAATTTTTTGCTTTTCCTGCCCCTCTTAGCATGATAAAGAAGATTCAAAGAGAGTGAGATGCCAACTCCTTTCATTCAGTCAGCAGCTTCAATCATTTCTGGTATATGAATAACATGATGTTTTTCAATGGCAAAAATCAATGAATATTGTAAATGCACAAACAGTAATTTCTCCGCATTGCAAGGTGCAATTCTGAAATTTTTTGCTTTTTCCTGCTCCTCTTAGCATGATAAAGAAGATTCAAAGAGAGTGAGATGCCAGCTCCTTTCATTCAGTCAGTAGCTTCAATCATTTCTGGACGTTTTTCAATGGCAAAAATCAATGAATATTGTAAATGCACAAACAGTAATTTCTCCGCATTGCAAGGTGCAATTTTGAAATTTTTTGCTTTTTCCTGCTCCTCTTAGCATGATAAAGAAGATTCAAAGAGAGTGAGATGCCAGCTCTTTTCATTCAGTCAGTAGCTTCAAACATTTCTGGTATATGAATAACATGTTTTTCAATGGCAAAAATCAATGAATATTGTAAATGCACAAACAGTAGTTTCTCCGCATTGCAAGGTGCAATTCTGAAATTTTTTGCATTTTCCTGCTCCTCTTAGCATGATAAAGAAGATTCAAAGAGAGTGAGATGCCAGCTCCTTTCATTCAGTCAGTAGCTTCAATCATTTCTGGACGTTTTTCAATGGCAAAAATCAATGTATATTGTAAATGCACAAACAGTAATTTCTCCACATTGCAAGGTGCAATTCTGAAATTTTTTGCTTTTTCCTGCTCCTCTTAGCATGATAAAGAAGATTCAAAGAGAGTGAGATGCCAGCTCCTTTCATTCAGTCAGTAGCTTCAATCATTTCTGGACGTTTTTCAATGGCAAAAATCAATGAATATTGTAAATGCACAAACAGTAATTTCTCCGCATTGCAAGGTGCAATTCTGAAATTTTTTGCTTTTTCCTGCTCCTCTTAGCATGATAAAGAAGATTCAAAGAGAGTGAGATGCCAGCTCCTTTCATTCAGTCAGTAGCTTCAAACATTTCTGGACGTTTTTCAATGGCAAAAATCAATGAATATTGTAAATGCACAAACAGTAATTTCTCCGCATTGCAAGGTGCAATTCTGAAATTTTTTGCTTTTTCCTGCTCCTCTTAGCATGATAAAGAAGATTCAAAGAGAGTGAGATGCCAGCTCCTTTCATTCAGTCAGTAGCTTCAAACATTTCTGGTATATGAATAACATGATGTTTTTCAATGGCAAAAATCAATGAATATTGTAAATGCACAAACAGTAATTTCTCGGCATTGCAAGGTGCAATTCTGAAATTTTTTGCTTTTTCCTGCTCCTCTTAGCATGATAAAGAAGATTCAAAGAGAGTGAGATGCCAGCTCCTTTCATTCAGTCAGTAGCTTCAAACATTTCTGGTATATGAATAACATGATGTTTTTCAATGGCAAAAATCAATGAATATTGTAAATGCACAAACAGTAATTTCTCCGCATTGCAAGGTGCAATTCTGAAATTTTTTGCTTTTTCCTGCTCCTCTTAGCATGATAAAGAAGATTCAAAGAGAGTGAGATGCCAGCTCCTTTCATTCAGTCAGTAGCTTCAATCATTTCTGGACGTTTTTCAATGGCAAAAATCAATGAATATTGTAAATGCACAAACAGTAATTTTTCCGCATTGCAAGGTGCAATTCTGAAATTTTTTGCTTTTTCCTGCTCCTCTTAGCATGATAAAGATTCAAAGAGAGTGAGATGCCAGCTCCTTTCAGTCAGTAGCTTCAATCATTTCTGGACGTTTTTTAATGGCAAAAATCAATGAATATTGTAAATGCACAAACAGTAATTTCTCCGCCTTGCAAGGTGCAATTCTGAAATTTTTTGCTTTTTCCTGCTCCTCTTAGCATGATAAAGAAGATTCAAAGAGAGTGAGATGCCAGCTCCTTTCATTCAGTCAGTAGCTTCAATCATTTCTGGTATATGAATAACATGATGTTTTTCAATGGCAAAAATCAATGAACATTGTAAATGCACAAACAGTAATTTCTCCGCATTGCAAGGTGCAATTCTGAAATTTTTTGCTTTTTCCTGCTCCTCTTAGCATGATAAAGAAGATTCAAAGAGTGTGAGATGCCAGCTCCTTTCATTCAGTCAGTAGCTTCAAACATTTCTGGTATATGAATAACATGATGTTTTTCAATGGCAAAAATCAATGAATATTGTAAATGCACAAACAGTAATTTCTCCGCATTGCAAGGTGCAATTCTGAAATTTTTTGCTTTTCCTGCCCCTCTTAGCATGATAAAGAAGATTCAAAGAGAGTGAGATGCCAACTCCTTTCATTCAGTCAGCAGCTTCAATCATTTCTGGTATATGAATAACATGATGTTTTTCAATGGCAAAAATCAATGAATATTGTAAATGCACAAACAGTAATTTCTCCGCATTGCAAGGTGCAATTCTGAAATTTTTTGCTTTTTCCTGCTCCTCTTAGCATGATAAAGAAGATTCAAAGAGAGTGAGATGCCAGCTCCTTTCATTCAGTCAGTAGCTTCAATCATTTCTGGACGTTTTTCAATGGCAAAAATCAATGAATATTGTAAATGCACAAACAGTAATTTCTCCGCATTGCAAGGTGCAATTTTGAAATTTTTTGCTTTTTCCTGCTCCTCTTAGCATGATAAAGAAGATTCAAAGAGAGTGAGATGCCAGCTCTTTTCATTCAGTCAGTAGCTTCAAACATTTCTGGTATATGAATAACATGTTTTTCAATGGCAAAAATCAATGAATATTGTAAATGCACAAACAGTAGTTTCTCCGCATTGCAAGGTGCAATTCTGAAATTTTTTGCATTTTCCTGCTCCTCTTAGCATGATAAAGAAGATTCAAAGAGAGTGAGATGCCAGCTCCTTTCATTCAGTCAGTAGCTTCAATCATTTCTGGACGTTTTTCAATGGCAAAAATCAATGTATATTGTAAATGCACAAACAGTAATTTCTCCACATTGCAAAGTGCAATTCTGAAATTTTTTGCTTTTTCCTGCTCCTCTTAGCATGATAAAGAAGATTCAAAGAGAGTGAGATGCCAGCTCCTTTCATTCAGTCAGTAGCTTCAATCATTTCTGGACGTTTTTCAATGGCAAAAATCAATGAATATTGTAAATGCACAAACAGTAATTTCTCCGCATTGCAAGGTGCAATTCTGAAATTTTTTGCTTTTTCCTGCTCCTCTTAGCATGATAAAGAAGATTCAAAGAGAGTGAGATGCCAGCTCCTTTCATTCAGTCAGTAGCTTCAAACATTTCTGGACGTTTTTCAATGGCAAAAATCAATGAATATTGTAAATGCACAAACAGTAATTTCTCCGCATTGCAAGGTGCATTTCTGAAATTTTTTGCTTTTTCCTGCTCCTCTTAGCATGATAAAGAAGATTCAAAGAGAGTGAGATGCCAGCTCCTTTCATTCAGTCAGTAGCTTCAAACATTTCTGGTATATGAATAACATGATGTTTTTCAATGGCAAAAATCAATGAATATTGTAAATGCACAAACAGTAATTTCTCGGCATTGCAAGGTGCAATTCTGAAATTTTTTGCTTTTTCCTGCTCCTCTTAGCATGATAAAGAAGATTCAAAGAGAGTGAGATGCCAGCTCCTTTCATTCAGTCAGTAGCTTCAAACATTTCTGGTATATGAATAACATGATGTTTTTCAATGGCAAAAATCAATGAATATTGTAAATGCACAAACAGTAATTTCTCCGCATTGCAAGGTGCAATTCTGAAATTTTTTGCTTTTTCCTGCTCCTCTTAGCATGATAAAGAAGATTCAAAGAGAGTGAGATGCCAGCTCCTTTCATTCAGTCAGTAGCTTCAATCATTTCTGGACGTTTTTCAATGGCAAAAATCAATGAATATTGTAAATGCACAAACAGTAATTTCTCCGCATTGCAAGGTGCAATTTTGAAATTTTTTGCTTTTTCCTGCTCCTCTTAGCATGATAAAGAAGATTCAAAGAGAGTGAGATGCCAGCTCTTTTCATTCAGTCAGTAGCTTCAAACATTTCTGGTATATGAATAACATGTTTTTCAATGGCAAAAATCAATGAATATTGTAAATGCACAAACAGTAGTTTCTCCGCATTGCAAGGTGCAATTCTGAAATTTTTTGCATTTTCCTGCTCCTCTTAGCATGATAAAGAAGATTCAAAGAGAGTGAGATGCCAGCTCCTTTCATTCAGTCAGTAGCTTCAATCATTTCTGGACGTTTTTCAATGGCAAAAATCAATGTATATTGTAAATGCACAAACAGTAATTTCTCCACATTGCAAGGTGCAATTCTGAAATTTTTTGCTTTTTCCTGCTCCTCTTAGCATGATAAAGAAGATTCAAAGAGAGTGAGATGCCAGCTCCTTTCATTCAGTCAGTAGCTTCAAACATTTCTGGACGTTTTTCAATGGCAAAAATCAATGAATATTGTAAATGCACAAACAGTAATTTCTCCGCATTGCAAGGTGCAATTCTGAAATTTTTTGCTTTTTCCTGCTCCTCTTAGCATGATAAAGAAGATTCAAAGAGAGTGAGATGCCAGCTCCTTTCATTCAGTCAGTAGCTTCAATCATTTCGGGACGTTTTTCAATGGCAAAAATCAATGAATATTGTAAATGCACAAACAGTAATTTCTCCGCATTGCAAGGTGCAATTCTGAAATTTTTTGCTTTTTCCTGCTCCTCTTAGCATGATAAAGAAGATTCAAAGAGAGTGAGATGCCAGCTCCTTTCATTCAGTCAGTAGCTTCAAACATTTCTGGTATATGAATAACATGATGTTTTTCAATGGCAAAAATCAATGAATATTGTAAATGCACAAACAGTAATTTCTCCGCATTGCAAGGTGCAATTCTGAAATTTTTTGCTTTTTCCTGCTCCTCTTAGCATGATAAAGAAGATTCAAAGAGAGTGAGATGCCAGCTCCTTTCATTCAGTCAGTAGCTTCAAACATTTCTGGACGTTTTTCAATGGCAAAAATCAATGAATATTGTAAATGCACAAACAGTAATTTCTCCGCATTGCAAGTTGCAATTCTGAAATTTTTTGCTTTCTCCTGCTCCTCTTAGCATGATAAAGAAGATTCAAAGAGAGTGAGATGCCAGCTCCTTTCATTCAGTCAGTAGCTTCAAACATTTTTGGACGTTTTTCAATGGCAAAAATCAATGAATATTGTAAATGCACAAACTATAATTTCTCCGCATTGCAAGGTGCAATTCTGAAATTTTTTGCTTTTTCCTGCTCCTCTTAGCATGATAAAGAAGATTCAAAGAGAGTGAGATGGCAGCTCCTTTCATTCAGACAGTAGCTTCAAACATTTCTGGACGTTTTTCAATGGCAAAAATCAATGAATATTGTAAATGCACAAACAGTAATTTCTCCGCATTGCAAGGTGCAATTCTGAAATTTTTTGCTTTTTCCTGCTCCTCTTAGCATGATAAAGAAGATTCAAAGAGAGTGAGATGCCAGCTCCTTTCATTCAGTCAGTAGATTCAATCATTTCTGGACGTTTTTCAATGGCAAAAATCAATGAATATTGTAAATGCACAAACAGTAATTTCTCCGCATTGCAAGGTGCAATTCTGAAATTTTTTGCTTTTTCCTGCTCCTCTTAGCATGATAAAGAAGATTCAAAGAGAGTGAGATGCCAGCTCCTTTCATTCAGTCAGTAGCTTCAATCATTTCTGGTATATGAATAACATGATGTTTTTCAATGGCAAAAAACAATGAATATTGTAAATGCACAAAAAGTAATTTCTCCGCATTGCAAGGTGCAATCCTGAAATTTTTTGCTTTTTCCTGCTCCTCTTAGCATGATAAAGAAGATTCAAAGAGAGTGAGATGCCAGCTCCTTTCATTCAGTCAGTAGCTTCAATCATTTCTGGTATATGAATAACATGATGTTTTTCAATGGCAAAAATCAATGAATATTGTAAATGCACAAACAGTAATTTCTCCGCATTGCAACGTGCAATTCTGAAATTTTTTGCTTTTTCCTGCTCCTCTTAGCATGATAAAGAAGATTCAAAGAGACTGAGATGCCAGCTCCTTTCATTCAGTCAGTAGCTTCAAACATTTCTGGTATGTGAATAACATGATGTTTTTCAATGTCAAAAATCAAATAATATTGTAAATGCACAAACAGTAATTTCTCCGCATTGCAAGGTGCAATTCTGAAATTTTTTGCTTTTTCCTGCTCCTCTTAGCATGATAAAGAAGATTCAAAGAGAGTGAGATGCCAGCTCCTTTCATTCAGTCAGTAGCTTCAATCATTTCTGGACGTTTTTCAATGGCAAAAATCAATGAATATTGTAAATGCACAAACAGTAATTTCTCCGCATTGCAAGGTGCAATTCTGATATTTTTTGCTTTTTCCTGCTCCTCTTAGCATGATAAAGAAGATTCAAAGAGAGTGAGATGCCAGCTCCTTTCATTCAGTCAGTAGCTTCAATCATTTCTGGTATATGAATAACATGATGTTTTTCAATGGCAAAAATCAATGAATATTGTAAATGCACAAACAGTAATTTCTCCACATTGCAAGGTGCAATTCTGAAATTTTTTGCTTTTTCCTGCTCCTCTTAGCATGATAAAGATTCAAAGAGAGTGAGATGCCAGCTCCTTTCAGTCAGTAGCTTCAATCATTTCTGGACGTTTTTCAATGGCAAAAATGAATGAATATTGTAAATGCAAAAACAGTAATTTCTCCGCATTGCAAGGTGCAATTCTGAAATTTTTTGCTTTTTCCTGCTCCTCTTAGCATGATAAAGAAGATTCAAAGAGAGTGAGATGCCAGCTCCTTTCATTCAGTCAGTAGCTTCAATCATTTCTGGTATATGAATAACATGATGTTTTTCAATGGCAAAAATCAATGAATATTGTAAATGCACAAACAGTAATTTCTCGGCATTGCAAGGTGCAATTCTGAAATTTTTTGCTTTTTCCTGCTCCTCTTAGCATGATAAAGAAGATTCAAAGAGAGTGAGATGCCAGCTCCTTTCATTCAGTCAGTAGCTTCAAACATTTCTGGTATATGAATAACATGATGTTTTTCAATGGCAAAAATCAATGAATATTGTAAATGCACAAACAGTAATTTCTCCGCATTGCAAGGTGAAATTCTGAAATTTTTTGCTTTTTCCTGCTCCTCTTAGCATGATAAAGAAGATTCAAAGAGAGTGAGATGCCAGCTCCTTTCATTCAGTCAGTAGCTTCAATCATTTCTGGACGTTTTTCAATGGCAAAAATCAATGAATATTGTAAATGCACAAACAGTAATTTTTCCGCATTGCAAGGTGCAATTCTGAAATTTTTTGCTTTTTCCTGCTCCTCTTAGCATGATAAAGATTCAAAGAGAGTGAGATGCCAGCTCCTTTCAGTCAGTAGCTTCAATCATTTCTGGACGTTTTTTAATGGCAAAAATCAATGAATATTGTAAATGCACAAACAGTAATTTCTCCGCCTTGCAAGGTGCAATTCTGAAATTTTTTGCTTTTTCCTGCTCCTCTTAGCATGATAAAGAAGATTCAAAGAGAGTGAGATGCCAGCTCCTTTCATTCAGTCAGTAGCTTCAATCATTTCTGGTATATGAATAACATGATGTTTTTCAATGGCAAAAATCAATGAATATTGTAAATGCACAAACAGTAATTTCTCCGCATTGCAAGGTGCAATTCTGAAATTTTTTGCTTTTTCCTGCTCCTCTTAGCATGATAAAGAAGATTCAAAGAGTGTGAGATGCCAGCTCCTTTCATTCAGTCAGTAGCTTCAAACATTTCTGGTATATGAATAACATGATGTTTTTCAATGGCAAAAATCAATGAATATTGTAAATGCACAAACAGTAATTTCTCCGCATTGCAAGGTGCAATTCTGAAATTTTTTGCTTTTCCTGCCCCTCTTAGCATGATAAAGAAGATTCAAAGAGAGTGAGATGCCAACTCCTTTCATTCAGTCAGCAGCTTCAATCATTTCTGGTATATGAATAACATGATGTTTTTCAATGGCAAAAATCAATGAATATTGTAAATGCACAAACAGTAATTTCTCCGCATTGCAAGGTGCAATTCTGAAATTTTTTGCTTTTTCCTGCTCCTCTTAGCATGATAAAGAAGATTCAAAGAGAGTGAGATGCCAGCTCCTTTCATTCAGTCAGTAGCTTCAATCATTTCTGGACGTTTTTCAATGGCAAAAATCAATGAATATTGTAAATGCACAAACAGTAATTTCTCCGCATTGCAAGGTGCAATTTTGAAATTTTTTGCTTTTTCCTGCTCCTCTTAGCATGATAAAGAAGATTCAAAGAGAGTGAGATGCCAGCTCTTTTCATTCAGTCAGTAGCTTCAAACATTTCTGGTATATGAATAACATGTTTTTCAATGGCAAAAATCAATGAATATTGTAAATGCACAAACAGTAGTTTCTCCGCATTGCAAGGTGCAATTCTGAAATTTTTTGCATTTTCCTGCTCCTCTTAGCATGATAAAGAAGATTCAAAGAGAGAGAGATGCCAGCTCCTTTCATTCAGTCAGTAGCTTCAATCATTTCTGGACGTTTTTCAATGGCAAAAATCAATGTATATTGTAAATGCACAAACAGTAATTTCTCCACATTGCAAGGTGCAATTCTGAAATTTTTTGCTTTTTCCTGCTCCTCTTAGCATGATAAAGAAGATTCAAAGAGAGTGAGATGCCAGCTCCTTTCATTCAGTCAGTAGCTTCAAACATTTCTGGTATATGAATAACATGATGTTTTTCAATGGCAAAAATCAATGAATATTGTAAATGCACAAACAGTAATTTCTCCGCATTGCAAGGTGCAATTCTGAAATTTTTTGCTTTTTCCTGCTCCTCTTAGCATGATAAAGAAGATTCAAAGAGAGTGAGATGCCAGCTCCTTTCATTCAGTCAGTAGCTTCAAACATTTCTGGACGTTTTTCAATGGCAAAAATCAATGAATATTGTAAATGCACAAACAGTAATTTCTCCGCATTGCAAGTTGCAATTCTGAAATTTTTTGCTTTCTCCTGCTCCTCTTAGCATGATAAAGAAGATTCAAAGAGAGTGAGATGCCAGCTCCTTTCATTCAGTCAGTAGCTTCAAACATTTTTGGACGTTTTTCAATGGCAAAAATCAATGAATATTGTAAATGCACAAACTATAATTTCTCCGCATTGCAAGGTGCAATTCTGAAATTTTTTGCTTTTTCCTGCTCCTCTTAGCATGATAAAGAAGATTCAAAGAGAGTGAGATGCCAGCTCCTTTCATTCAGACAGTAGCTTCAAACATTTCTGGACGTTTTTCAATGGCAAAAATCAATGAATATTGTAAATGCACAAACAGTAATTTCTCCGCATTGCAAGGTGCAATTCTGAAATTTTTTGCTTTTTCCTGCTCCTCTTAGCATGATAAAGAAGATTCAAAGAGAGTGAGATGCCAGCTCCTTTCATTCAGTCAGTAGATTCAATCATTTCTGGACGTTTTTCAATGGCAAAAATCAATGAATATTGTAAATGCACAAACAGTAATTTCTCCGCATTGCAAGGTGCAATTCTGAAATTTTTTGCTTTTTCCTGCTCCTCTTAGCATGATAAAGAAGATTCAAAGAGAGTGAGATGCCAGCTCCTTTCATTCAGTCAGTAGCTTCAATCATTTCTGGTATATGAATAACATGATGTTTTTCAATGGCAAAAAACAATGAATATTGTAAATGCACAAAAAGTAATTTCTCCGCATTGCAAGGTGCAATCCTGAAATTTTTTGCTTTTTCCTGCTCCTCTTAGCATGATAAAGAAGATTCAAAGAGAGTGAGATGCCAGCTCCTTTCATTCAGTCAGTAGCTTCAATCATTTCTGGTATATGAATAACATGATGTTTTTCAATGGCAAAAATCAATGAATATTGTAAATGCACAAACAGTAATTTCTCCGCATTGCAACGTGCAATTCTGAAATTTTTTGCTTTTTCCTGCTCCTCTTAGCATGATAAAGAAGATTCAAAGAGACTGAGATGCCAGCTCCTTTCATTCAGTCAGTAGCTTCAAACATTTCTGGTATGTGAATAACATGATGTTTTTCAATGTCAAAAATCAAATAATATTGTAAATGCACAAACAGTAATTTCTCCGCATTGCAAGGTGCAATTCTGAAATTTTTTGCTTTTTCCTGCTCCTCTTAGCATGATAAAGAAGATTCAAAGAGAGTGAGATGCCAGCTCCTTTCATTCAGTCAGTAGCTTCAATCATTTCTGGACGTTTTTCAATGGCAAAAATCAATGAATATTGTAAATGCACAAACAGTAATTTCTCCGCATTGCAAGGTGCAATTCTGATATTTTTTGCTTTTTCCTGCTCCTCTTAGCATGATAAAGAAGATTCAAAGAGAGTGAGATGCCAGCTCCTTTCATTCAGTCAGTAGCTTCAATCATTTCTGGTATATGAATAACATGATGTTTTTCAATGGCAAAAATCAATGAATATTGTAAATGCACAAACAGTAATTTCTCCACATTGCAAGGTGCAATTCTGAAATTTTTTGCTTTTTCCTGCTCCTCTTAGCTTGATAAAGAAGATTCAAAGAGAGTGAGATGCCAGCTCCTTTCATTCAGTCAGTAGCTTCAAACATTTCTGGACGTTTTTCAATGGCAAAAATCAATGAATATTGTAAATGCACAAACAGTAATTTCTCCGCATTGCAAGGAGCAATTCTGAAATTTTTTGCTTTTTCCTGCTCCTCTTAGCATGATAAAGAAGCTTCAAAGAGAGTGAGATGCCAGCTCCTTTCATTCAGTCAGTAGCTTCAAACATTTCTGGACGTTTTTCAATGGCAAAAATCAATGAATATTGTAAATGCACAAACAGTAATTTCTCCGCATTGCAAGGTGCAATTCTGAAATTTTTTGCTTTTTCCTGCTCCTCTTAGCATGATAAAGAAGATTCAAAGAGAGTGAGATGCCAGCTCCTTTCATTCAGTCAGTAGCTTCAAACATTTCTGGACGTTTTTCAATGGCAAAAATCAATGAATATTGTAAATGCACAAAGAGTAATTTCTCCACATTGCAAGGTGCAATTCTGAAATTTTTTGCTTTTTCCTGCTCCTCTTAGCATGATAAAGAAGATTCAAAGAGAGTGAGATGCCAGCTCCTTTCATTCAGTCAGTAGCTTCAAACATTTCTGGACGTTTTTCAATGGCAAAAATCAATGAATATTGTAAATGCACAAACAGTAATTTCTCCGCATTGCAAGGTGCAATTCTGAAATTTTTTGCTTTTTCCTGCTCCTCTTAGCATGATAAAGAAGATTCAAAGAGAGTGAGATGCCAGCTGTTTTCATTCAGTCAGTAGATTCAAACATTTCTGGACATTTTTCAATGGCAAAAATCAATGAATATTGTAAATGCACAAACAGTAATTTCTCCGCATTGCAAGGTGCAATTCTGAAATTTTTTGCTTTTTCCTTCTCCTCTTAGCATGATAAAGAAGATTCAAAGAGAGTGAGATGCCAGCTCCTTTCATTCAGTCAGTAGCTTCAATCATTTCTGGTATATGAATAACATGATGTTTTTCAATGGCAAAAATCAATGAATATTGTAAATGCACAAAAAGTAATTTCTCCGCATTGCAAGGTGCAATCCTGAAATTTTTTGCTTTTTCCTGCTCCTCTTAGCATGATAAAGAAGATTCAAAGAGAGTGAGATGCCAGCTCCTTTCATTCAGTCAGTAGCTTCAATCATTTCTGGTATATGAATAACATGATGTTTTTCAATGGCAAAAATCAATGAATATTGTAAATGCACAAACAGTAATTTCTCCGCATTGCAACGTGCAATTCTGAAATTTTTTGCTTTTTCCTGCTCCTCTTAGCATGATAAAGAAGATTCAAAGAGAGTGAGATGCCAGCTCCTTTCATTCAGTCAGTAGCTTCAAACATTTCTGGTATGTGAATAACATGATGTTTTTCAATGGCAAAAATCAATGAATATTGTAAATGCACAAACAGTAATTTCTCCGCATTGCAAGGTGCAATTCTGAAATTTTTTGCTTTTTCCTGCTCCTCTTAGCATGGTAAAGAAGATTCAAAGAGAGTGAGATGCCAGCTCCTTTCATTCAGTCAGTATCTTCAATCATTTCTGGTATATGAATAACATGATGTTTTTCAATGGCAAAAATCAATGAATATTGTAAATGCACAAACAGTAATTTCTCCGCATTGCAAGGTGCAATTCTGAAATTTTTTGCTTTTTCCTGCTCCTCTTAGCATGATAAAGAAGATTCAAAGAGAGTGAGATGCCAGCTCCTTTCATTCAGTCAGTAGCTTCAAACATTTCTGGACGTTTTTCAATGGCAAAAATCAATGAATATTGTAAATTCACAAACAGTAATTTCTCCGCATTGCAAGGTGCAATTCTGAAATTTTTTGCTTTTTCCTGCTCCTCTTAGCATGATAAAGAAGATTCAAAGAGAGTGAGATGCCAGCTCCTTTCATTCAGTCAGTAGCTTCAATCATTTCTGGTATATGAATAACATGATGTTTTTCAATGGCAAAAATCAATGAATATTGTAAATGCACAAACAGTAATTTCTCCGCATTGCAAGGTGCAATTCTGAAATTTTTTGCTTTTTCCTGCTCCTCTTAGCATGATAAAGAAGATTCAAAGAGAGTGAGATGCCAGCTCCTTTCATTCAGTCAGTAGCTTCAATCATTTCTGGACGTTTTTCAATGGCAAAAATAAATGAATATTGTAAATGCACAAACAGTAATTTCTCCGCATTGCAAGGTGCAATTCTGAAATTTTTTGCTTTTTCCTGCTCCTCTTAGCATGATAAAGAAGATTCAAAGAGAGTGAGATGCCAGCTCCTTTCATTCAGTCAGTAGCTTCAATCATTTCTGGTCGTTTTTCAATGGCAAAAAATCAATGAATATTGTAAATGCACAAACAGTAATTTCTCCGCATTGCAAGGTGCAATTCTGAAATTTTTTAGTTTTTCCTGCTCCTCTTAGCATGATAAAGAAGATTCAAAGAGAGTGAGATGCCAGCTCCTTTCATTCAGTCAGTAGCTTCAAACATTTCTGGTATATGAATAACATGATGTTTTTCAATGGCAAAAATCAATGAATATTGTAAATGCACAAACAGTAATTTCTCCGCATTGCAAGGTGCAATTCTGAAATTTTTCGCTTTTTCCTGCTCCTCTTAGCATGATAAAGAAGATTCAAAGAGAGTGAGATGCCAGCTCCTTTCATTCAGTCAGTAGCTTCAATCATTTCTGGACGTTTTTCAATGGCAAAAATCAATGAATATTGTAAATGCACAAACAGTAATTTCTCCGCATTGCAAGGTGCAATTCTGAAATTTTTTGCTTTTTCCTGCTCCTCTTAGCATGATAAAGAAGATTCAAAGAGAGTGAGATGCCAGCTCCTTTCATTCAGTCAGTAGCTTCAATCATTTCTGGTATATGAATAACATGATGTTTTTCAATGGCAAAAATCAATGAATATTGTAAATGCACAAACAGTAATTTCTCCGCATTGCAAGGTGCAATTCTGAAATTTTTTGCTTTTTCCTGCTCCTCTTAGCATGATAAAGAAGATTCAAAGAGAGTGAGATGCCAGCTCCTTTCATTCAGTCAGTAGCTTCAATCATTTCTGTACGTTTTTCAATGGCAAAAATCAATGAATATTGTAAATGCACAAACAGTAATTTCTCCGCATTGCAAGGTGCAATTCTGAAATTTTTTGCTTTTTCCTGCTCCTCTTAGCATGATAAAGAAGATTCAAAGAGAGTGAGATGCCAGCTCCTTTCATTCAGTCAGTAGCTTCAATCATTTCTGGACGTTTTTCAATGGCAAAAATCAATGAATATTGTAAATGCACAAACAGTAATTTCTCCGCATTGCAAGGTGCAATTCTGAAATTTTTTGCTTTTTCCTGCTCCTCTTAGCATGATAAAGAAGATTCAAAGAGAGTGAGATACCAGCTCCTTTCATTCAGTCAGTAGCTTCAATCATTTCTGGACGTTTTTCAATGGCAAAAATCAATGAATATTGTAAATGCACAAACAGTAATTTCTCCGCATTGCAAGGTGCAATTCTGAAATTTTTTGCTTTTTACTGCTCCTCTTAGCATGATAAAGAAGATTCAAAGAGAGTGAGATGCCAGCTCCTTTCATTCAGTCAGTAGCTTCAATCATTTCTGGTATATGAATAACATGATGTTTTTCAATGGCAAAAATCAATGAATATTGTAAATGCACAAACAGTAATTTCTCCGCATTGCAAGGTGCAATTCTGAAATTTTTTGCTTTTTCCTGCTCCTCTTAGCATGATAAAGAAGATTCAAAGAGAGTGAGATGCCAGCTCCTTTCATTCAGTCAGTAGCTTCAATCATTTCTGTACGTTTTTCAATGGCAAAAATCAATGAATATTGTAAATGCACAAACAGTAATTTCTCCGCATTGCAAGGTGCAATTCTGAAATTTTTTGCTTTTTCCTGCTCCTCTTAGCATGATAAAGAAGATTCAAAGAGAGTGAGATGCCAGCTCCTTTCATTCAGTCAGTAGCTTCAATCATTTCTGGACGTTTTTCAATGGCAAAAATCAATGAATATTGTAAATGCACAAACAGTAATTTCTCCGCATTGCAAGGTGCAATTCTGAAATTTTTTGCTTTTTCCTGCTCCTCTTAGCATGATAAAGAAGATTCAAAGAGAGTGAGATGCCAGCTCCTTTCATTCAGTCAGTAGCTTCAATCATTTCTGGTATATGAATAACATGATGTTTTTCAATGGCAAAAATCAATGAATATTGTAAATGCACAAAAAGTAATTTCTCCGCATTGCAAGGTGCAATCCTGAAATTTTTTGCTTTTTCCTGCTCCTCTTAGCATGATAAAGAAGATTCAAAGAGAGTGAGATGCCAGCTCCTTTCATTCAGTCAGTAGCTTCAATCATTTCTGGTATATGAATAACATGATGTTTTTCAATGGCAAAAATCAATGAATATTGTAAATGCACAAACAGTAATTTCTCCGCATTGCAAGGTGCAATTCTGAAATTTTTTGCTTTTTCCTGCTCCTCTTAGCATGATAAAGAAGATTCAAAGAGAGTGAGATGCCAGCTCCTTTCATTCAGTCAGTAGCTTCAATCATTTCTGTACGTTTTTCAATGGCAAAAATCAATGAATATTGTAAATGCACAAACAGTAATTTCTCCGCATTGCAAGGTGCAATTCTGAAATTTTTTGCTTTTTCCTGCTCCTCTTAGCATGATAAAGAAGATTCAAAGAGAGTGAGATGCCAGCTCCTTTCATTCAGTCAGTAGCTTCAATCATTTCTGGACGTTTTTCAATGACAAAAATCAATGAATATTGTAAATGCACAAACAGTAATTTCTCCGCATTGCAAGGTGCAATTCTGAAATTTTTTGCTTTTTCCTGCTCCTCTTAGCATGATAAAGAAGATTCAAAGAGAGTGAGATACCAGCTCCTTTCATTCAGTCAGTAGCTTCAATCATTTCTGGACGTTTTTCAATGGCAAAAATCAATGAATATTGTAAATGCACAAACAGTAATTTCTCCGCATTGCAAGGTGCAATTCTGAAATTTTTTGCTTTTTCCTGCTCCTCTTAGCATGATAAAGAAGATTCAAAGAGAGTGAGATGCCAGCTCCTTTCATTCAGTCAGTAGCTTCAAACATTTCTGGTATATGAATAACATGTTTTTCAATGGCAAAAATCAATGAATATTGTAAATGCACAGACAGTAATTTCTCCGCATTGCAAAGTGCAATTCTGAAATTTTTTGCTTTTTCCTGCTCCTCTTAGCATGATAAAGAAGATTCAAAGAGAGTGAGATGCCAGCTCCTTTCATTCAGTCAGTAGCTTCAAACATTTCTGGTATATGAATAACATGATGTTTTTCAATGGCAAAAATCAATGAATATTGTAAATGCACAAACAGTAATTTCTCCGCATTGCAAGGTGCAATTCTGAAATTTTTTGCTTTTTCCTGCTCCTCTTAGCATGATAAAGAAGATTCAAAGAGAGTGAGATGCCAGCTCCTTTCATTCAGTCAGTAGCTTCAATCATTTCTGGACGTTTTTCAATGGCAAAAAT
This sequence comes from Phyllobates terribilis, assembly GCF_046119375.1. Lineage (NCBI taxonomy): Eukaryota > Metazoa > Chordata > Amphibia > Anura > Dendrobatidae > Phyllobates > Phyllobates terribilis. The sequence goes on along the minus strand of NW_027363167.1, from coordinate 1,113,170 downwards.
CAATGAATATTGTAAATGCACAAACAGTAATTTCTCCGCATTGCAAAGTGCAATTCTGAAATTTTTTGCTTTTTCCTGCTCCTCTTAGCATGATAAAAAAGATTCAAAGAGAGTGAGATGCCAGCTCCTTTCATTCAGTCAGTAGCTTCAAACATTTCTGGTATATGAATAACATGATGTTTTTCAATGGCAAAAATCAATGAATATTGTAAATGCACAAACAGTAATTTCTCCGCATTGCAAAGTGCAATTCTGAAATTTTTTGCTTTTTCCTGCTCCTCTTAGCATGATAAAAAAGATTCAAAGAGAGTGAGATGCCAGCTCCTTTCATTCAGTCAGTAGCTTCAATCATTTCTGGACGTTTTTCAATGGCAAAAATCAATGAATATTGTAAATGCACAAACAGTAATTTCTCCGCATTGCAAAGTGCAATTCTGAAATTTTTTGCTTTTTCCTGCTCCTCTTAGCATGATAAAGAAGATTCAAAGAGAGTGAGATGCCAGCTCCTTTCATTCAGTCAGTAGCTTCAAACATTTCTGGTATATGAATAACATGATGTTTTTCAATGGCAAAAATCAATGAATATTTTAAATGCACAAATAGTAATTTCTCCGCATTTCAAGGTGCAATTCTGAAATTGTTTGCTTTTTCCTGCTCCTCTTAGCATGATAAAGACGATTCAAAGAGAGTGAGATACCAGCTCCTTTCATTCAGTCAGTAGCTTCAATCATTTCTGGACGTTTTTCAATGGCAAAAATCAATGAATATTGTAAATGCACAAACAGTAATTTCTCCGCATTGCAAGGTGCAATTCTGAAATTTTTTGCTTTTTCCTGCTCCTCTTAGCATAATAAAGAAGATTCAAAGAGAGTGAGATGCCAGCTCCTTTCATTCAGTCAGTAGATTCAATCATTTCTGGACGTTTTTCAATGGCAAAAATCAATGAATATTGTAAATGCACAAACAGTAATTTCTCCGCATTGCAAGGTGCAATTCTGAAATTTTTTGCTTTTTCCTGCTCCTCTTAGCATGATAAAGAAGATTCAAAGAGAGTGAGATGCCAGCTCCTTTCATTCAGTCAGTAGCTTCAATCATTTCTGAACGTTTTTCAATGGCAAAAATCAATGAATATTGTAAATGCACAAACAGTAATTTCTCCACATTGCAAGGTGCAATTCTGAAATTTTTTGCTTTTTCCTGCTCCTCTTAGCATGATAAAGAAGATTCAAAGAGAGTGAGATGCCAGCTCCTTTCATTCAGTCAGTAGCTTCAAACATTTCTGGTATATGAATAACATGATGTTTTTCAATGGCAAAAATCAATGAATATTGTAAATGCACAAACAATAATTTCTCCGCATTGCAAGGTGCAATTCTGAAATTTTTTGCTTTTTCCTGCTCCTCTTAGCATGATAAAGAAGATTCAAAGAGAGTGAGATTCCAGCTCCTTTCATTCAGTCAGTAGCTTCAATCATTTCTGGACGTTTTTCAATGGCAAAAATCAATGAATATTGTAAATGCACAAACAGTAATTTCTCCGCATTGCAAGGTGCAATTCTGAAATTTTCTGCTTTTTCCTGCTCCGTTTAGCATGATAAAGAAGATTCAAAGAGAGTGAGATGCCAGCTCCTTTCATTCAGTCAGTAGCTTCAATCATTTCTGGACGTTTTTCAATGGCAAAAATCAATGAATATTGTAAATGCACAAACAGTAATTTCTCCGCATTGCAAGGTGCAATTCTGAAATTTTTTGCTTTTTCCTGCTCCTCTTAGCATGATAAAGAAGATTCAAAGAGAGTGAGATGCCAGCTCCTTTCATTCAGTCAGTAGCTTCAAACATTTCTGGTATATGAATAACATGATGTTTTTCAATGGCAAAAATCAATGAATATTGTAAATGCACAAACAGTAATTTCTCCGCATTGCAAGGTGCAATTCTGAAATTTTTTGCTTTTTCCTGCTCCTCTTAGCATGATAAAGAAGATTCAAAGAGAGTGAGATGCCAGCTCCTTTCATTCAGTCAGTAGCTTCAATCATTTCTGGACGTTTTTCAATGGCAAAAATCAATGAATATTGTAAATGCACAAACAGTAATTTCTCCGCATTGCAAGGTACAATTCTGAAATTTTTTGCTTTTTCCTGCTCCTCTTAGCATGATAAAGAAGATTCAAAGAGAGTGAGATGCCAGCTCCTTTCATTCAGTCAGTAGCTTCAATCATTTCTGGTATATGAATAACATGATGTTTTTCAATGGCAAAAATCAATGAATATTGTAAATGCACAAACAGTAATTTCTCCGCATTGCAAGGTGCAATTCTGAAATTTTTTGCTTTTTCCTGCTCCTCTTAGCATGATAAAGAAGATTCAAAGAGAGTGAGATGCCAGCTCCTTTCATTCAGTCAGTAGCTTCAATCATTTCTGGACGTTTTTCAATGGCAAAAATCAATGAATATTAAAAATGCACAAACAGTAATTTCTCCGCATTGCAAGGCACAATTCTGAATTTTTTTGCTTTTTCCTGCTCCTCTTAGCATGATAAAGAAGATTCAAAGAGAGTGAGATGCCAGCTCCTTTCATTCAGTCAGTAGCTTCAATCATTTCTGGTATATGAATAACATGATGTTTTTCAATGGCAAAAATCAATGAATATTGTAAATGCACAAACAGTAATTTCTCCGCATTGCAACGTGCAATTCTGAAATTTTTTGCTTTTTCCTGCTCCTCTTAGCATGATAAAGAAGATTCAAAGAGACTGAGATGCCAGCTCCTTTCATTCAGTCAGTAGCTTCAAACATTTCTGGTATGTGAATAACATGATGTTTTTCAATGTCAAAAATCAAATAATATTGTAAATGCACAAACAGTAATTTCTCCGCATTGCAAGGTGCAATTCTGAAATTTTTTGCTTTTTCCTGCTCCTCTTAGCATGATAAAGAAGATTCAAAGAGAGTGAGATGCCAGCTCCTTTCATTCAGTCAGTAGCTTCAATCATTTCTGGACGTTTTTCAATGGCAAAAATCAATGAATATTGTAAATGCACAAACAGTAATTTCTCCGCATTGCAAGGTGCAATTCTGATATTTTTTGCTTTTTCCTGCTCCTCTTAGCATGATAAAGAAGATTCAAAGAGAGTGAGATGCCAGCTCCTTTCATTCAGTCAGTAGCTTCAATCATTTCTGGTATATGAATAACATGATGTTTTTCAATGGCAAAAATCAATGAATATTGTAAATGCACAAACAGTAATTTCTCCACATTGCAAGGTGCAATTCTGAAATTTTTTGCTTTTTCCTGCTCCTCTTAGCTTGATAAAGAAGATTCAAAGAGAGTGAGATGCCAGCTCCTTTCATTCAGTCAGTAGCTTCAAACATTTCTGGACGTTTTTCAATGGCAAAAATCAATGAATATTGTAAATGCACAAACAGTAATTTCTCCGCATTGCAAGGAGCAATTCTGAAATTTTTTGCTTTTTCCTGCTCCTCTTAGCATGATAAAGAAGCTTCAAAGAGAGTGAGATGCCAGCTCCTTTCATTCAGTCAGTAGCTTCAAACATTTCTGGACGTTTTTCAATGGCAAAAATCAATGAATATTGTAAATGCACAAACAGTAATTTCTCCGCATTGCAAGGTGCAATTCTGAAATTTTTTGCTTTTTCCTGCTCCTCTTAGCATGATAAAGAAGATTCAAAGAGAGTGAGATGCCAGCTCCTTTCATTCAGTCAGTAGCTTCAAACATTTCTGGACGTTTTTCAATGGCAAAAATCAATGAATATTGTAAATGCACAAAGAGTAATTTCTCCACATTGCAAGGTGCAATTCTGAAATTTTTTGCTTTTTCCTGCTCCTCTTAGCATGATAAAGAAGATTCAAAGAGAGTGAGATGCCAGCTCCTTTCATTCAGTCAGTAGCTTCAAACATTTCTGGACGTTTTTCAATGGCAAAAATCAATGAATATTGTAAATGCACAAACAGTAATTTCTCCGCATTGCAAGGTGCAATTCTGAAATTTTTTGCTTTTTCCTGCTCCTCTTAGCATGATAAAGAAGATTCAAAGAGAGTGAGATGCCAGCTGTTTTCATTCAGTCAGTAGCTTCAAACATTTCTGGACATTTTTCAATGGCAAAAATCAATGAATATTGTAAATGCACAAACAGTAATTTCTCCGCATTGCAAGGTGCAATTCTGAAATTTTTTGCTTTTTCCTTCTCCTCTTAGCATGATAAAGAAGATTCAAAGAGAGTGAGATGCCAGCTCCTTTCATTCAGTCAGTAGCTTCAATCATTTCTGGTATATGAATAACATGATGTTTTTCAATGGCAAAAATCAATGAATATTGTAAATGCACAAAAAGTAATTTCTCCGCATTGCAAGGTGCAATCCTGAAATTTTTTGCTTTTTCCTGCTCCTCTTAGCATGATAAAGAATATTCAAAGAGAGTGAGATGCCAGCTCCTTTCATTCAGTCAGTAGCTTCAATCATTTCTGGTATATGAATAACATGATGTTTTTCAATGGCAAAAATCAATGAATATTGTAAATGCACAAACAGTAATTTCTCCGCATTGCAACGTGCAATTCTGAAATTTTTTGCTTTTTCCTGCTCCTCTTAGCATGATAAAGAAGATTCAAAGAGAGTGAGATGCCAGCTCCTTTCATTCAGTCAGTAGCTTCAAACATTTCTGGTATGTGAATAACATGATGTTTTTCAATGGCAAAAATCAATGAATATTGTAAATGCACAAACAGTAATTTCTCCGCATTGCAAGGTGCAATTCTGAAATTTTTTGCTTTTTCCTGCTCCTCTTAGCATGGTAAAGAAGATTCAAAGAGAGTGAGATGCCAGCTCCTTTCATTCAGTCAGTAGCTTCAATCATTTCTGGTATATGAATAACATGATGTTTTTCAATGGCAAAAATCAATGAATATTGTAAATGCACAAACAGTAATTTCTCCGCATTGCAAGGTGCAATTCTGAAATTTTTTGCTTTTTCCTGCTCCTCTTAGCATGATAAAGAAGATTCAAAGAGAGTGAGATGCCAGCTCCTTTCATTCAGTCAGTAGCTTCAAACATTTCTGGACGTTTTTCAATGGCAAAAATCAATGAATATTGTAAATTCACAAACAGTAATTTCTCCGCATTGCAAGGTGCAATTCTGAAATTTTTTGCTTTTTCCTGCTCCTCTTAGCATGATAAAGAAGATTCAAAGAGAGTGAGATGCCAGCTCCTTTCATTCAGTCAGTAGCTTCAATCATTTCTGGTATATGAATAACATGATGTTTTTCAATGGCAAAAATCAATGAATATTGTAAATGCACAAACAGTAATTTCTCCGCATTGCAAGGTGCAATTCTGAAATTTTTTGCTTTTTCCTGCTCCTCTTAGCATGATAAAGAAGATTCAAAGAGAGTGAGATGCCAGCTCCTTTCATTCAGTCAGTAGCTTCAATCATTTCTGGACGTTTTTCAATGGCAAAAATAAATGAATATTGTAAATGCACAAACAGTAATTTCTCCGCATTGCAAGGTGCAATTCTGAAATTTTTTGCTTTTTCCTGCTCCTCTTAGCATGATAAAGAAGATTCAAAGAGAGTGAGATGCCAGCTCCTTTCATTCAGTCAGTAGCTTCAATCATTTCTGGTCGTTTTTCAATGGCAAAAAATCAATGAATATTGTAAATGCACAAACAGTAATTTCTCCGCATTGCAAGGTGCAATTCTGAAATTTTTTAGTTTTTCCTGCTCCTCTTAGCATGATAAAGAAGATTCAAAGAGAGTGAGATGCCAGCTCCTTTCATTCAGTCAGTAGCTTCAAACATTTCTGGTATATGAATAACATGATGTTTTTCAATGGCAAAAATCAATGAATATTGTAAATGCACAAACAGTAATTTCTCCGCATTGCAAGGTGCAATTCTGAAATTTTTCGCTTTTTCCTGCTCCTCTTAGCATGATAAAGAAGATTCAAAGAGAGTGAGATGCCAGCTCCTTTCATTCAGTCAGTAGCTTCAATCATTTCTGGACGTTTTTCAATGGCAAAAATCAATGAATATTGTAAATGCACAAACAGTAATTTCTCCGCATTGCAAGGTGCAATTCTGAAATTTTTTGCTTTTTCCTGCTCCTCTTAGCATGATAAAGAAGATTCAAAGAGAGTGAGATGCCAGCTCCTTTCATTCAGTCAGTAGCTTCAATCATTTCTGGTATATGAATAACATGATGTTTTTCAATGGCAAAAATCAATGAATATTGTAAATGCACAAACAGTAATTTCTCCGCATTGCAAGGTGCAATTCTGAAATTTTTTGCTTTTTCCTGCTCCTCTTAGCATGATAAAGAAGATTCAAAGAGAGTGAGATGCCAGCTCCTTTCATTCAGTCAGTAGCTTCAATCATTTCTGTACGTTTTTCAATGGCAAAAATCAATGAATATTGTAAATGCACAAACAGTAATTTCTCCGCATTGCAAGGTGCAATTCTGAAATTTTTTGCTTTTTCCTGCTCCTCTTAGCATGATAAAGAAGATTCAAAGAGAGTGAGATGCCAGCTCCTTTCATTCAGTCAGTAGCTTCAATCATTTCTGGACGTTTTTCAATGGCAAAAATCAATGAATATTGTAAATGCACAAACAGTAATTTCTCCGCATTGCAAGGTGCAATTCTGAAATTTTTTGCTTTTTCCTGCTCCTCTTAGCATGATAAAGAAGATTCAAAGAGAGTGAGATACCAGCTCCTTTCATTCAGTCAGTAGCTTCAATCATTTCTGGACGTTTTTCAATGGCAAAAATCAATGAATATTGTAAATGCACAAACAGTAATTTCTCCGCATTGCAAGGTGCAATTCTGAAATTTTTTGCTTTTTACTGCTCCTCTTAGCATGATAAAGAAGATTCAAAGAGAGAGAGATGCCAGCTCCTTTCATTCAGTCAGTAGCTTCAATCATTTCTGGTATATGAATAACATGATGTTTTTCAATGGCAAAAATCAATGAATATTGTAAATGCACAAACAGTAATTTCTCCGCATTGCAAGGTGCAATTCTGAAATTTTTTGCTTTTTCCTGCTCCTCTTAGCATGATAAAGAAGATTCAAAGAGAGTGAGATGCCAGCTCCTTTCATTCAGTCAGTAGCTTCAATCATTTCTGTACGTTTTTCAATGGCAAAAATCAATGAATATTGTAAATGCACAAACAGTAATTTCTCCGCATTGCAAGGTGCAATTCTGAAATTTTTTGCTTTTTCCTGCTCCTCTTAGCATGATAAAGAAGATTCAAAGAGAGTGAGATGCCAGCTCCTTTCATTCAGTCAGTAGCTTCAATCATTTCTGGACGTTTTTCAATGGCAAAAATCAAAGAATATTGTAAATGCACAAACAGTAATTTCTCCGCATTGCAAGGTGCAATTCTGAAATTTTTTGCTTTTTCCTGCTCCTCTTAGCATGATAAAGAAGATTCAAAGAGAGTGAGATGCCAGCTCCTTTCATTCAGTCAGTAGCTTCAATCATTTCTGGTATATGAATAACATGATGTTTTTCAATGGCAAAAATCAATGAATATTGTAAATGCACAAAAAGTAATTTCTCCGCATTGCAAGGTGCAATCCTGAAATTTTTTGCTTTTTCCTGCTCCTCTTAGCATGATAAAGAAGATTCAAAGAGAGTGAGATGCCAGCTCCTTTCATTCAGTCAGTAGCTTCAATCATTTCTGGTATATGAATAACATGATGTTTTTCAATGGCAAAAATCAATGAATATTGTAAATGCACAAACAGTAATTTCTCCGCATTGCAAGGTGCAATTCTGAAATTTTTTGCTTTTTCCTGCTCCTCTTAGCATGATAAAGAAGATTCAAAGAGAGTGAGATGCCAGCTCCTTTCATTCAGTCAGTAGCTTCAATCATTTCTGTACGTTTTTCAATGGCAAAAATCAATGAATATTGTAAATGCACAAACAGTAATTTCTCCGCATTGCAAGGTGCAATTCTGAAATTTTTTGCTTTTTCCTGCTCCTCTTAGCATGATAAAGAAGATTCAAAGAGAGTGAGATACCAGCTCCTTTCATTCAGTCAGTAGCTTCAATCATTTCTGGACGTTTTTCAATGGCAAAAATCAATGAATATTGTAAATGCACAAACAGTAATTTCTCCGCATTGCAAGGTGCAATTCTGAAATTTTTTGCTTTTTACTGCTCCTCTTAGCATGATAAAGAAGATTCAAAGAGAGAGAGATGCCAGCTCCTTTCATTCAGTCAGTAGCTTCAATCATTTCTGGTATATGAATAACATGATGTTTTTCAATGGCAAAAATCAATGAATATTGTAAATGCACAAACAGTAATTTCTCCACATTGCAAGGTGCAATTCTGAAATTTTTTGCTTTTTCCTGCTCCTCTTAGCTTGATAAAGAAGATTCAAAGAGAGTGAGATGCCAGCTCCTTTCATTCAGTCAGTAGCTTCAAACATTTCTGGACGTTTTTCAATGGCAAAAATCAATGAATATTGTAAATGCACAAACAGTAATTTCTCCGCATTGCAAGGAGCAATTCTGAAATTTTTTGCTTTTTCCTGCTCCTCTTAGCATGATAAAGAAGCTTCAAAGAGAGTGAGATGCCAGCTCCTTTCATTCAGTCAGTAGCTTCAAACATTTCTGGACGTTTTTCAATGGCAAAAATCAATGAATATTGTAAATGCACAAACAGTAATTTCTCCGCATTGCAAGGTGCAATTCTGAAATTTTTTGCTTTTTCCTGCTCCTCTTAGCATGATAAAGAAGATTCAAAGAGAGTGAGATGCCAGCTCCTTTCATTCAGTCAGTAGCTTCAAACATTTCTGGACGTTTTTCAATGGCAAAAATCAATGAATATTGTAAATGCACAAAGAGTAATTTCTCCACATTGCAAGGTGCAATTCTGAAATTTTTTGCTTTTTCCTGCTCCTCTTAGCATGATAAAGAAGATTCAAAGAGAGTGAGATGCCAGCTCCTTTCATTCAGTCAGTAGCTTCAAACATTTCTGGACGTTTTTCAATGGCAAAAATCAATGAATATTGTAAATGCACAAACAGTAATTTCTCCGCATTGCAAGGTGCAATTCTGAAATTTTTTGCTTTTTCCTGCTCCTCTTAGCATGATAAAGAAGATTCAAAGAGAGTGAGATGCCAGCTGTTTTCATTCAGTCAGTAGCTTCAAACATTTCTGGACATTTTTCAATGGCAAAAATCAATGAATATTGTAAATGCACAAACAGTAATTTCTCCGCATTGCAAGGTGCAATTCTGAAATTTTTTGCTTTTTCCTTCTCCTCTTAGCATGATAAAGAAGATTCAAAGAGAGTGAGATGCCAGCTCCTTTCATTCAGTCAGTAGCTTCAATCATTTCTGGTATATGAATAACATGATGTTTTTCAATGGCAAAAATCAATGAATATTGTAAATGCACAAAAAGTAATTTCTCCGCATTGCAAGGTGCAATCCTGAAATTTTTTGCTTTTTCCTGCTCCTCTTAGCATGATAAAGAAGATTCAAAGAGAGTGAGATGCCAGCTCCTTTCATTCAGTCAGTAGCTTCAATCATTTCTGGTATATGAATAACATGATGTTTTTCAATGGCAAAAATCAATGAATATTGTAAATGCACAAACAGTAATTTCTCCGCATTGCAACGTGCAATTCTGAAATTTTTTGCTTTTTCCTGCTCCTCTTAGCATGATAAAGAAGATTCAAAGAGAGTGAGATGCCAGCTCCTTTCATTCAGTCAGTAGCTTCAAACATTTCTGGTATGTGAATAACATGATGTTTTTCAATGGCAAAAATCAATGAATATTGTAAATGCACAAACAGTAATTTCTCCGCATTGCAAGGTGCAATTCTGAAATTTTTTGCTTTTTCCTGCTCCTCTTAGCATGGTAAAGAAGATTCAAAGAGAGTGAGATGCCAGCTCCTTTCATTCAGTCAGTAGCTTCAATCATTTCTGGTATATGAATAACATGATGTTTTTCAATGGCAAAAATCAATGAATATTGTAAATGCACAAACAGTAATTTCTCCGCATTGCAAGGTGCAATTCTGAAATTTTTTGCTTTTTCCTGCTCCTCTTAGCATGATAAAGAAGATTCAAAGAGAGTGAGATGCCAGCTCCTTTCATTCAGTCAGTAGCTTCAAACATTTCTGGACGTTTTTCAATGGCAAAAATCAATGAATATTGTAAATTCACAAACAGTAATTTCTCCGCATTGCAAGGTGCAATTCTGAAATTTTTTGCTTTTTCCTGCTCCTCTTAGCATGATAAAGAAGATTCAAAGAGAGTGAGATGCCAGCTCCTTTCATTCAGTCAGTAGCTTCAATCATTTCTGGTATATGAATAACATGATGTTTTTCAATGGCAAAAATCAATGAATATTGTAAATGCACAAACAGTAATTTCTCCGCATTGCAAGGTGCAATTCTGAAATTTTTTGCTTTTTCCTGCTCCTCTTAGCATGATAAAGAAGATTCAAAGAGAGTGAGATGCCAGCTCCTTTCATTCAGTCAGTAGCTTCAATCATTTCTGGACGTTTTTCAATGGCAAAAATAAATGAATATTGTAAATGCACAAACAGTAATTTCTCCGCATTGCAAGGTGCAATTCTGAAATTTTTTGCTTTTTCCTGCTCCTCTTAGCATGATAAAGAAGATTCAAAGAGAGTGAGATGCCAGCTCCTTTCATTCAGTCAGTAGCTTCAATCATTTCTGGTCGTTTTTCAATGGCAAAAAATCAATGAATATTGTAAATGCACAAACAGTAATTTCTCCGCATTGCAAGGTGCAATTCTGAAATTTTTTAGTTTTTCCTGCTCCTCTTAGCATGATAAAGAAGATTCAAAGAGAGTGAGATGCCAGCTCCTTTCATTCAGTCAGTAGCTTCAAACATTTCTGGTATATGAATAACATGATGTTTTTCAATGGCAAAAATCAATGAATATTGTAAATGCACAAACAGTAATTTCTCCGCATTGCAAGGTGCAATTCTGAAATTTTTCGCTTTTTCCTGCTCCTCTTAGCATGATAAAGAAGATTCAAAGAGAGTGAGATGCCAGCTCCTTTCATTCAGTCAGTAGCTTCAATCATTTCTGGACGTTTTTCAATGGCAAAAATCAATGAATATTGTAAATGCACAAACAGTAATTTCTCCGCATTGCAAGGTGCAATTCTGAAATTTTTTGCTTTTTCCTGCTCCTCTTAGCATGATAAAGAAGATTCAAAGAGAGTGAGATGCCAGCTCCTTTCATTCAGTCAGTAGCTTCAATCATTTCTGGTATATGAATAACATGATGTTTTTCAATGGCAAAAATCAATGAATATTGTAAATGCACAAACAGTAATTTCTCCGCATTGCAAGGTGCAATTCTGAAATTTTTTGCTTTTTCCTGCTCCTCTTAGCATGATAAAGAAGATTCAAAGAGAGTGAGATGCCAGCTCCTTTCATTCAGTCAGTAGCTTCAATCATTTCTGTACGTTTTTCAATGGCAAAAATCAATGAATATTGTAAATGCACAAACAGTAATTTCTCCGCATTGCAAGGTGCAATTCTGAAATTTTTTGCTTTTTCCTGCTCCTCTTAGCATGATAAAGAAGATTCAAAGAGAGTGAGATGCCAGCTCCTTTCATTCAGTCAGTAGCTTCAATCATTTCTGGACGTTTTTCAATGGCAAAAATCAATGAATATTGTAAATGCACAAACAGTAATTTCTCCGCATTGCAAGGTGCAATTCTGAAATTTTTTGCTTTTTCCTGCTCCTCTTAGCATGATAAAGAAGATTCAAAGAGAGTGAGATACCAGCTCCTTTCATTCAGTCAGTAGCTTCAATCATTTCTGGACGTTTTTCAATGGCAAAAATCAATGAATATTGTAAATGCACAAACAGTAATTTCTCCACATTGCAAGGTGCAATTCTGAAATTTTTTGCTTTTTACTGCTCCTCTTAGCATGATAAAGAAGATTCAAAGAGAGAGAGATGCCAGCTCCTTTCATTCAGTCAGTAGCTTCAATCATTTCTGGTATATGAATAACATGATGTTTTTCAATGGCAAAAATCAATGAATATTGTAAATGCACAAACAGTAATTTCTCCGCATTGCAAGGTGCAATTCTGAAATTTTTTGCTTTTTCCTGCTCCTCTTAGCATGATAAAGAAGATTCAAAGAGAGTGAGATGCCAGCTCCTTTCATTCAGTCAGTAGCTTCAATCATTTCTGTACGTTTTTCAATGGCAAAAATCAATGAATATTGTAAATGCACAAACAGTAATTTCTCCGCATTGCAAGGTGCAATTCTGAAATTTTTTGCTTTTTCCTGCTCCTCTTAGCATGATAAAGAAGATTCAAAGAGAGTGAGATGCCAGCTCCTTTCATTCAGTCAGTAGCTTCAATCATTTCTGGACGTTTTTCAATGGCAAAAATCAAAGAATATTGTAAATGCACAAACAGTAATTTCTCCGCATTGCAAGGTGCAATTCTGAAATTTTTTGCTTTTTCCTGCTCCTCTTAGCATGATAAAGAAGATTCAAAGAGAGTGAGATGCCAGCTCCTTTCATTCAGTCAGTAGCTTCAATCATTTCTGGTATATGAATAACATGATGTTTTTCAATGGCAAAAATCAATGAATATTGTAAATGCACAAAAAGTAATTTCTCCGCATTGCAAGGTGCAATCCTGAAATTTTTTGCTTTTTCCTGCTCCTCTTAGCATGATAAAGAAGATTCAAAGAGAGTGAGATGCCAGCTCCTTTCATTCAGTCAGTAGCTTCAATCATTTCTGGTATATGAATAACATGATGTTTTTCAATGGCAAAAATCAATGAATATTGTAAATGCACAAACAGTAATTTCTCCGCATTGCAAGGTGCAATTCTGAAATTTTTTGCTTTTTCCTGCTCCTCTTAGCATGATAAAGAAGATTCAAAGAGAGTGAGATGCCAGCTCCTTTCATTCAGTCAGTAGCTTCAATCATTTCTGTACGTTTTTCAATGGCAAAAATCAATGAATATTGTAAATGCACAAACAGTAATTTCTCCGCATTGCAAGGTGCAATTCTGAAATTTTTTGCTTTTTCCTGCTCCTCTTAGCATGATAAAGAAGATTCAAAGAGAGTGAGATACCAGCTCCTTTCATTCAGTCAGTAGCTTCAATCATTTCTGGACGTTTTTCAATGGCAAAAATCAATGAATATTGTAAATGCACAAACAGTAATTTCTCCGCATTGCAAGGTGCAATTCTGAAATTTTTTGCTTTTTACTGCTCCTCTTAGCATGATAAAGAAGATTCAAAGAGAGAGAGATGCCAGCTCCTTTCATTCAGTCAGTAGCTTCAATCATTTCTGGTATATGAATAACATGATGTTTTTCAATGGCAAAAATCAATGAATATTGTAAATGCACAAACAGTAATTTCTCCGCATTGCAAGGTGCAATTCTGAAATTTTTTGCTTTTTCCTGCTCCTCTTAGCATGATAAAGAAGATTCAAAGAGAGTGAGATGCCAGCTCCTTTCATTCAGTCAGTAGCTTCAATCATTTCTGTACGTTTTTCAATGGCAAAAATCAATGAATATTGTAAATGCACAAACAGTAATTTCTCCGCATTGCAAGGTGCAATTCTGAAATTTTTTGCTTTTTCCTGCTCCTCTTAGCATGATAAAGAAGATTCAAAGAGAGTGAGATGCCAGCTCCTTTCATTCAGTCAGTAGCTTCAATCATTTCTGGACGTTTTTCAATGGCAAAAATCAATGAATATTGTAAATGCACAAACAGTAATTTCTCCGCATTGCAAGGTGCAATTCTGAAATTTTTTGCTTTTTCCTGCTCCTCTTAGCATGATAAAGAAGATTCAAAGAGAGTGAGATGCCAGCTCCTTTCATTCAGTCAGTAGCTTCAATCATTTCTGGTATATGAATAACATGATGTTTTTCAATGGCAAAAATCAATGAATATTGTAAATGCACAAAAAGTAATTTCTCCGCATTGCAAGGTGCAATCCTGAAATTTTTTGCTTTTTCCTGCTCCTCTTAGCATGATAAAGAAGATTCAAAGAGAGTGAGATGCCAGCTCCTTTCATTCAGTCAGTAGCTTCAATCATTTCTGGTATATGAATAACATGATGTTTTTCAATGGCAAAAATCAATGAATATTGTAAATGCACAAACAGTAATTTCTCCGCATTGCAAGGTGCAATTCTGAAATTTTTTGCTTTTTCCTGCTCCTCTTAGCATGATAAAGAAGATTCAAAGAGAGTGAGATGCCAGCTCCTTTCATTCAGTCAGTAGCTTCAATCATTTCTGGACGTTTTTCAATGGCAAAAATCAATGAATATTGTAAATGCACAAACAGTAATTTCTCCGCATTGCAAGGTGCAATTCTGAAATTTTTTGCTTTTTCCTGCTCCTCTTAGCATGATAAAGAAGATTCAAAGAGAGTGAGATGCCAGCTCCTTTCATTCAGTCAGTAGCTTCAATCATTTCTGGACGTTTTTCAATGGCAAAAATCAATGAATATTGTAAATGCACAAACAGTAATTTCTCCGCATTGCAAAGTGCAATTCTGAAATTTTTTGCTTTTTCCTGCTCCTCTTAGCATGATAAAGAAGATTCAAAGAGAGTGAGATGCCAGCTCCTTTCATTCAGTCAGTAGCTTCAAACATTTCTGGTATATGAATAACATGATGTTTTTCAATGGCAAAAATCAATGAATATTTTAAATGCACAAATAGTAATTTCTCCGCATTTCAAGGTGCAATTCTGAAATTGTTTGCTTTTTCCTGCTCCTCTTAGCATGATAAAGACGATTCAAAGAGAGTGAGATACCAGCTCCTTTCATTCAGTCAGTAGCTTCAATCATTTCTGGACGTTTTTCAATGGCAAAAATCAATGAATATTGTAAATGCACAAACAGTAATTTCTCCGCATTGCAAGGTGCAATTCTGAAATTTTTTGCTTTTTCCTGCTCCTCTTAGCATAATAAAGAAGATTCAAAGAGAGTGAGATGCCAGCTCCTTTCATTCAGTCAGTAGATTCAATCATTTCTGGACGTTTTTCAATGGCAAAAATCAATGAATATTGTAAATGCACAAACAGTAATTTCTCCGCATTGCAAGGTGCAATTCTGAAATTTTTTGCTTTTTCCTGCTCCTCTTAGCATGATAAAGAAGATTCAAAGAGAGTGAGATGCCAGCTCCTTTCATTCAGTCAGTAGCTTCAATCATTTCTGAACGTTTTTCAATGGCAAAAATCAATGAATATTGTAAATGCACAAACAGTAATTTCTCCACATTGCAAGGTGCAATTCTGAAATTTTTTGCTTTTTCCTGCTCCTCTTAGCATGATAAAGAAGATTCAAAGAGAGTGAGATGCCAGCTCCTTTCATTCAGTCAGTAGCTTCAAACATTTCTGGTATATGAATAACATGATGTTTTTCAATGGCAAAAATCAATGAATATTGTAAATGCACAAACAATAATTTCTCCGCATTGCAAGGTGCAATTCTGAAATTTTTTGCTTTTTCCTGCTCCTCTTAGCATGATAACGAAGATTCAAAGAGAGTGAGATTCCAGCTCCTTTCATTCAGTCAGTAGCTTCAATCATTTCTGGACGTTTTTCAATGGCAAAAATCAATGAATATTGTAAATGCACAAACAGTAATTTCTCCGCATTGCAAGGTGCAATTCTGAAATTTTCTGCTTTTTCCTGCTCCGTTTAGCATGATAAAGAAGATTCAAAGAGAGTGAGATGCCAGCTCCTTTCATTCAGTCAGTAGCTTCAATCATTTCTGGACGTTTTTCAATGGCAAAAATCAATGAATATTGTAAATGCACAAACAGTAATTTCTCCGCATTGCAAGGTGCAATTCTGAAATTTTTTGCTTTTTCCTGCTCCTCTTAGCATGATAAAGAAGATTCAAAGAGAGTGAGATGCCAGCTCCTTTCATTCAGTCAGTAGCTTCAAACATTTCTGGTATATGAATAACATGATGTTTTTCAATGGCAAAAATCAATGAATATTGTAAATGCACAAACAGTAATTTCTCCGCATTGCAAGGTGCAATTCTGAAATTTTTTGCTTTTTCCTGCTCCTCTTAGCATGATAAAGAAGATTCAAAGAGAGTGAGATGCCAGCTCCTTTCATTCAGTCAGTAGCTTCAATCATTTCTGGACGTTTTTCAATGGCAAAAATCAATGAATATTGTAAATGCACAAACAGTAATTTCTCCGCATTGCAAGGTACAATTCTGAAATTTTTTGCTTTTTCCTGCTCCTCTTAGCATGATAAAGAAGATTCAAAGAGAGTGAGATGCCAGCTCCTTTCATTCAGTCAGTAGCTTCAATCATTTCTGGTATATGAATAACATGATGTTTTTCAATGGCAAAAATCAATGAATATTGTAAATGCACAAACAGTAATTTCTCCGCATTGCAAGGTGCAATTCTGAAATTTTTTGCTTTTTCCTGCTCCTCTTAGCATGATAAAGAAGATTCAAAGAGAGTGAGATGCCAGCTCCTTTCATTCAGTCAGTAGCTTCAATCATTTCTGGACGTTTTTCAATGGCAAAAATCAATGAATATTAAAAATGCACAAACAGTAATTTCTCCGCATTGCAAGGCACAATTCTGAATTTTTTTGCTTTTTCCTGCTCCTCTTAGCATGATAAAGAAGATTCAAAGAGAGTGAGATGCCAGCTCCTTTCATTCAGTCAGTAGCTTCAATCATTTCTGGACGTTTTTCAATGGCAAAAATCAATGAATAATGTAAATGCACAAACAGTAATTTCTCCGTATTGCAAGGTGCAATTCTGAAATTTTTTGCTTTTTCCTGCTCCTCTTAGCATGATAAAGAAGATTCAAAGAGAGTGAGATGCCAGCTCCTTTCATTCAGTCAGTAGCTTCAAACATTTCTGGTATATGAATAACATGATGTTTTTCAATGGCAAAAATCAATGAATATTGTAAATGCACAAACAGTAATTTCTCCGCATTGCAAGGTGCAATTCTGAAATTTTTTGCTTTTTCCTGCTCCTCTTAGCATGATAAAGAAGATTCAAAGAGAGTGAGATACCAGCTCCTTTCATTCAGTCAGTAGCTTCAATCATTTCTGGACGTTTTTCAATGGCAAAAATCAATGAATATTGTAAATGCACAAACAGTAATTTCTCCGCATTCCAAGGTGCAATTCTGAATTTTTTTGCTTTTTCCTGCTCCTCTTAGCATGATAAAGAAGATTCAAAGAGAGTGAGATGCCAGCTCCTTTCATTCAGTCAGTAGCTTCAATCATTTCTGGACGTTTTTCAATGGCAAAAATCAAGAATATTGTAAATGCACAGACAGTAATTTCTCCGCATTGCAAGGTGCAATTCTGAAATTTTTTGCTTTTTCCTGCTCCTCTTAGCATGATAAAGAAGATTCAAAGAGAGTGAGATGTCAGCTCCTTTCATTCAGTCAGTAGCTTCAAACATTTCTGGTATATGAATAACATGATGTTTTTCAATGGCAAAAATCAATGAATATTGTAAATGCACAAACAGTAATTTCTCCGCATTGCAAGGTGCAATTCTGAAATTTTTTGCTTTTTCCTGCTCCTCTTTGCATGATAAAGAAGATTCAAAGAGAGTGAGATGCCAGCTCCTTTCATTCAGTCAGTAGCTTCAATCATTTCTGGACGTTTTTCAATGGCAAAAATCAATGAATATTGTAAATGCACAAACAGTAATTTCTCCGCATTGCAAGGTGCAATTCTGAAATTTTTTGCTTTTTCCTGCTCCTCTTAGCATGATAAAGAAGATTCAAAGAGAGTGAGATGCCAGCTCCTTTCATTCAGTCAGTAGCTTCAATCATTTCTGGACGTTTTTCAATGGCAAAAATCAATGAATATTGTAAATGCACAAACAGTAATTTCTCCGCATTGCAAGGTGCAATTCTGAAATTTTTTGCTTTTTCCTGCTCCTCTTAGCATGATAAAGAAGATTCAATGAGAGTGAGATGCCAGCTCCTTTCATTCAGTCAGTAGCTTCAAACATTTCTGGTATATGAATAACATGATGTTTTTCAATGGCAAAAATCAATGAATATTGTAAATGCACAAACAGTAATTTCTCCGCATTGCAAGGTGCAATTCTGAAATTTTTTGCTTTTTCCTGCTCCTCTTAGCATGATAAAGAAGATTCAAAGAGAGTGAGATGCCAGCTCCTTTCATTCAGTCAGTAGCTTCAATCATTTCTGGACGTTTTTCAATGGCAAAAATCAATGAATATTGTAAATGCACAAACAGTAATTTCTCTGCATTGCAAGGTGCAATTCTGAAATTTTTTGCTTTTTCCTGCTCCTCTTAGCATGATAAAGAAGATTCAAAGAGAGTGAGATGCCAGCTCCTTTCATTCAGTCAGTAGCTTCAAACATTTCTGGTATATGAATAACATGATGTTTTTCAATGGCAAAAATCAATGAATATTGTAAATGCACAAACAGTAATTTCTCCGCATTGCAAGGTGCAATTCTGAAATTTTTTGCTTTTTCCTGCTCCTCTTAGCATGATAAAGAAGATTCAAAGAGAGTGAGATGCCAGCTCCTTTCATTCAGTCAGTAGCTTCAATCATTTCTGGACGTTTTTCAATGGCAAAAATCAATGAATATTGTAAATGCACAAACAGTAATTTCTCCGCATTGCAAGGTGCAATTCTGAAATTTTTTGCTTTTTCCTGCTCCTCTTAGCATGATAAAGAAGATTCAAAGAGAGTGAGATGCCAGCTCCTTTCATTCAGTCAGTAGCTTCAATCATTTCTGGACGTTTTTCAATGGCAAAAATCAATGAATATTGTAAATGCACAAACAGTAATTTCTCCGCATTGCAAGGTGCAATTCTGAAATTTTTTGCTTTTTTCTGCTCCTCTTAGCATGATAAAGAAGATTCAAAGAGAGTGAGATGCCAGCTCCTTTCATTCAGTCAGTAGCTTCAAACATTTCTGGTATATGAATAACATGATGTTTTTCAATGGCAAAAATCAATGAATATTGTAAATGCACAAACAGTAATTTCTCCGCATTGCAAGGTGCAATTCTGAAATTTTTTGCTTTTTCCTGCTCCTCTTAGCATGATAAAGAAGATTCAAAGAGAGTGATATGCCAGCTCCTTTCATTCAGTCAGTAGCTTCAATCATTTCTGGACGTTTTTCAATGGCAAAAATCAATGAATATTGTAAATGCACAAACAGTAATTTCTCCGCATTGCAAGGTGCAATTCTGAAATTTTTTGCTTTTTCCTGCTCCTCTTAGCATGATAAAGAAGATTCAAAGAGAGTGAGATGCCAGCTCTTTTCATTCAGTCAGTAGCTTCAAACATTTCTGGTATATGAATAACATGATGTTTTTCAATGGCAAAAATCAATGAATATTGTAAATGCACAAACAGTAATTTCTCCGCATTGCAAGGTGCAATTCTGAAATTTTTTGCTTTTTCCTGCTCCTCTTAGCATTATAAAGAAGATTCAAAGAGAGTGAGATGCCAGCTCCTTTCATTCAGTCAGTAGCTTCAATCATTTCTGGACGTTTTTCAATGGCAAAAATCAATGAATATTGTAAATGCACAAACAGTAATTTCTCCGCATTGCAAGGTGCAATTCTGAAATTTTTTGCTTTTTCCTGCTCCTCTTAGCATGATAAAGAAGATTCAAAGAGAGTGAGATGCCAGCTCCTTTCATTCAGTCAGTAGCTTCAATCATTTCTGGACGTTTTTCAATGGCAAAAATCAATGAATATTGTAAATGCACAAACAGTAATTTCTCCGCATTGCAAGGTGCAATTCTGAAATATTTTGCTTTTTCCTGCTCCTCTTAGCATGATAAAGAAGATTCAAAGAGAGTGAGAAGCCAGCTCCTTTCATTCAGTCAGTAGCTTCAAACATTTCTGGTATATGAATAACATGATGTTTTTCAATGGCAAAAATCAATGAATATTGTAAATGCACAAACAGTAATTTCTCCGCATTGCAAGGTGCAATTCTGAAATTTTTTGCTTTTTCCTGCTCCTCTTAGCATGATAAAGAAGATTCAAAGAGAGTGAGATGCCAGCTCCTTTCATTCAGTCAGTAGCTTCAATCATTTCTGGACATTTTTCAATGGCAAAAATCAATGAATATTGTAAATGCACAAACAGTAATTTCTCCGCATTGCAAGGTGCAATTCTGAAATTTTTTGCTTTTTCCTGCTCCTCTTAGCATGATAAAGAAGATTCAAAGAGAGTGAGATGCCAGCTCCTTTCATTCAGTCAGTAGCTTCAAACATTTCTGGTATATGAATAACATGATGTTTTTCAATGGCAAAAATCAATGAATATTGTAAATGCACAAACAGTAATTTCTCCGCATTGCAAGGTGCAATTCTGAAATTTTTTGCTTTTTCCTGCTCCTCTTAGCATGATAAAGAAGATTCAAAGAGAGTGAGATGCCAGCTCCTTTCATTCAGTCAGTAGCTTCAATCATTTCTGGACGTTTTTCAATGGCAAAAATCAATGAATATTGTAAATGCACAAACAGTAATTTCTCCGCATTGCAAGGTGCAATTCTGAAATTTTTTGCTTTTTCCTGCTCCTCTTAGCATGATAAAGAAGATTCAAAGAGAGTGAGATGTCATCTCCTTTCATTCAGTCAGTAGCTTCAAACATTTCTGGTATATGAATAACATGATGTTTTTCAATGGCAAAAATCAATGAATATTGTAAATGCACAAACAGTAATTTCTCCGCATTGCAAGGTGCAATTCTGAAATTTTTTGCTTTTTCCTGCTCCTCTTAGCATGAAAAGAAGATTCAAAGAGAGTGAGATGCCAGCTCCTTTCATTCAGTCAGTAGCTTCAATCATTTCTGGACATTTTTCAATGGCAAAAATCAATGAATATTGTAAATGCACAAACAGTAATTTCTCCGCATTGCAAGGTGCAATTCTGAAATTTTTTGCTTTTTCCTGCTCCTCTTAGCATGATAAAGAAGATTCAAAAAGAGTGAGATGCCAGCTCCTTTCATTCAGTCATTAGCTTCAATCATTTCTGGACGTTTTTCAATGGCAAAAATCAATGAATATTGTAAGTGCACAAACAGTAATTTCTCCGCATTGCAAGGTGCAATTCTGAAATTTTTTGCTTTTTCCTGCTCCTATTAGCATGATAAAGAAAATTCAAAGAGAGTGAGATGCCAGCTCCTTTCATTCAGTCAGTAGCTTCAAACATTTCTGGTATATGAATAACATGATGTTTTTCAATGGCAAAAATCAATGAATATTGTAAATGCACAAACAGTAATTTCTCCGCATTGCAAGGTGCAATTCTGAAATTTTTTGCTTTTTCCTGCTCCTCTTAGCATGATAAAGAAGATTCAAAGAGAGTGAGATGCCAGCTCCTTTCATTCAGTCAGTAGCTTCAATCATTTCTGGACGTTTTTCAATGGCAAAAATCAATGAATATTGTAAATGCACAAACAGTAATTTCTCCGCATTGCAAGGTGCAATTCTGAAATTTTTTGCTTTTTCCTGCTCCTCTTAGCATGAAAAGAAGATTCAAAGAGAGTGAGATGCCAGCTCCTTTCATTCAGTCAGTAGCTTCAATCATTTCTGGACATTTTTCAATGGCAAAAATCAATGAATATTGTAAATGCACAAACAGTAATTTCTCCGCATTGCAAGGTGCAATTCTGAAATTTTTTGCTTTTTCCTGCTCCTCTTAGCATGATAAAGAAGATTCAAAAAGAGTGAGATGCCAGCTCCTTTCATTCAGTCATTAGCTTCAATCATTTCTGGACGTTTTTCAATGGCAAAAATCAATGAATATTGTAAATGCACAAACAGTAATTTCTCCGCATTGCAAGGTGCAATTCTGAAATTTTTTGCTTTTTCCTGCTCCTATTAGCATGATAAAGAAAATTCAAAGAGAGTGAGATGCCAGCTCCTTTCATTCAGTCAGTAGCTTCAAACATTTCTGGTATATGAATAACATGATGTTTTTCAATGGCAAAAATCAATGAATATTTTAAATGCACAAACAGTAATTTCTCCGCATTGCAAGGTGCAATTCTGAAATTGTTTGCTTTTTCCTGCTCCTCTTAGCATGATAAAGAAGATTCAAATAGAGTGAGATACCAGCTCCTTTCATTCAGTCAGTAGCTTCAATCATTTCTGGACGTTTTTCAATGGCAAAAATCAATGAATATTGTAAATGCACAAACAGTAATTTCTCCGCATTGCAAGGTGCAATTCTGAAATTTTTTGCTTTTTCCTGCTCCTCTTAGCATGATAAAGAAGATTCAAAGAGAGTGAGATGCCAGCTCCTTTCATTCAGTCAGTAGCTTCAAACATTTCTCGTATATGAATAACATGTTTTTCAATGGCAAAAATCAATGAATATTGTAAATGCACAGACAGTAATTTCTCCGCATTGCAAAGTGCAATTCTGAAATTTTTTGCTTTTTCCTGCTCCTCTTAGCATGATAAAGAAGATTCAAAGAGAGTGAGATGCCAGCTCCTTTCATTCAGTCAGTAGCTTCAAACATTTCTGGTATATGAATAACATGATGTTTTTCAATGGCAAAAATCAATGAATATTGTAAATGCACAAACAGTAATTTCTCCGCATTGCAAGGTGCAATTCTGAAATTTTTTGCTTTTTCCTGCTCCTCTTAGCATGATAAAGAAGATTCAAAGAGAGTGAGATGCCAGCTCCTTTCATTCAGTCAGTAGCTTCAATCATTTCTGGA
The DNA here is from genome assembly GCF_046119375.1 of Phyllobates terribilis. Lineage (NCBI taxonomy): Eukaryota > Metazoa > Chordata > Amphibia > Anura > Dendrobatidae > Phyllobates > Phyllobates terribilis. Next base: position 1,090,437 of record NW_027363167.1, on the reverse strand, counting down.
CGTTTTTCAATGGCAAAAATCAATGAATATTGTAAATGCACAAACAGTAATTTCTCGGCATTGCAAGGTGCAATTCTGAAATTTTTTGCTTTTTCCTGCTCCTCTTAGCATGATAAAGAAGATTCAAAGAGAGTGAGATGCCAGCTCCTTTCATTCAGTCAGTAGCTTCAATCATTTCTGGACGTTTTTCAATAGCAAAAATCAATGAATATTGTAAATGCACAAACAGTAATTTCTCCGCATTGCAAGGTGCAATTCTGAAATTTTTTGCTTTTTCCTGCTCCTCTTAGCATGATAAAGAAGATTCAAAGAGAGTGAGATGCCAGCTCCTTTCATTCAGTCAGTAGCTTCAAACATTTCTGGTATATGAATAACATGATGTTTTTCAATGGCAAAAATCAATGAATATTGTAAATGCACAAACAGTAATTTCTCGCATTGCAAGGTGCAATTCTGAAATTTTTTGCTTTTTCCTGCTCCTCTTAGCATGATAAAGAAGATTCAAAGAGAGTGAGATGCCAGCTCCTTTCATTCAGTCAGTAGCTTCAATCATTTCTGGACGTTTTTCAATGGCAAAAATCAATGAATATTGTAAATGCACAAACAGTAATTTCTCCGCATTGCAAGGTGCAATTCTGAAATTTTTTGCTTTTTCCTGCTCCTCTTAGCATGATAAAGAAGATTCAAAGAGAGTGAGATGTCATCTCCTTTCATTCAGTCAGTAGCTTCAAACATTTCTGGTATATGAATAACATGATGTTTTTCAATGGCAAAAATCAATGAATATTGTAAATGCACAAACAGTAATTTCTCCGCATTGCAAGGTGCAATTCTGAAATTTTTTGCTTTTTCCTGCTCCTCTTAGCATGAAAAGAAGATTCAAAGAGAGTGAGATGCCAGCTCCTTTCATTCAGTCAGTAGCTTCAATCATTTCTGGACATTTTTCAATGGCAAAAATCAATGAATATTGTAAATGCACAAACAGTAATTTCTCCGCATTGCAAGGTGCAATTCTGAAATTTTTTGCTTTTTCCTGCTCCTCTTAGCATGATAAAGAAGATTCAAAAAGAGTGAGATGCCAGCTCCTTTCATTCAGTCATTAGCTTCAATCATTTCTGGACGTTTTTCAATGGCAAAAATCAATGAATATTGTAAATGCACAAACAGTAATTTCTCCGCATTGCAAGGTGCAATTCTGAAATTTTTTGCTTTTTCCTGCTCCTATTAGCATGATAAAGAAAATTCAAAGAGAGTGAGATGCCAGCTCCTTTCATTCAGTCAGTAGCTTCAAACATTTCTGGTATATGAATAACATGATGTTTTTCAATGGCAAAAATCAATGAATATTTTAAATGCACAAACAGTAATTTCTCCGCATTGCAAGGTGCAATTCTGAAATTGTTTGCTTTTTCCTGCTCCTCTTAGCATGATAAAGAAGATTCAAAGAGAGTGAGATACCAGCTCCTTTCATTCAGTCAGTAGCTTCAATCATTTCTGGACGTTTTTCAATGGCAAAAATCAATGAATATTGTAAATGCACAAACAGTAATTTCTCCGCATTGCAAGGTGCAATTCTGAAATTTTTTGCTTTTTCCTGCTCCTCTTAGCATGATAAAGAAGATTCAAAGAGAGTGAGATGCCAGCTCCTTTCATTCAGTCAGTAGCTTCAAACATTTCTGGTATATGAATAACATGTTTTTCAATGGCAAAAATCAATGAATATTGTAAATGCACAGACAGTAATTTCTCCGCATTTCAAAGTGCAATTCTGAAATTTTTTGCTTTTTCCTGCTCCTCTTAGCATGATAAAGAAGATTCAAAGAGAGTGAGATGCCAGCTCCTTTCATTCAGTCAGTAGCTTCAAACATTTCTGGTATATGAATAACATGATGTTTTTCAATGGCAAAAATCAATGAATATTGTAAATGCACAAACAGTAATTTCTCCGCATTGCAAGGTGCAATTCTGAAATTTTTTGCTTTTTCCTGCTCCTCTTAGCATGATAAAGAAGATTCAAAGAGAGTGAGATGCCAGCTCCTTTCATTCAGTCAGTAGCTTCAATCATTTCTGGACGTTTTTCAATGGCAAAAATCAATGAATATTGTAAATGCACAAACAGTAATTTCTCCGCATTGCAAGGTGCAATTCTGAAATTTTTTGCTTTTTCCTGCTCCTCTTAGCATGATAAAGAAGATTCAAAGAGAGTGAGATGCCAGCTCCTTTCATTCAGTCAGTAGCTTCAATCATTTCTGGACGTTTTTCAATGGCAAAAATCAATGAATATTGTAAATGCACAAACAGTAATTTCTCCGCATTGCAAAGTGCAATTCTGAAATTTTTTGCTTTTTCCTGCTCCTCTTAGCATGATAAAGAAGATTCAAAGAGAGTGAGATGCCAGCTCCTTTCATTCAGTCAGTAGCTTCAAACATTTCTGGTATATGAATAACATGATGTTTTTCAATGGCAAAAATCAATGAATATTTTAAATGCACAAATAGTAATTTCTCCGCATTGCAAGGTGCAATTCTGAAATTGTTTGCTTTTTCCTGCTCCTCTTAGCATGATAAAGACGATTCAAAGAGAGTGAGATACCAGCTCCTTTCATTCAGTCAGTAGCTTCAATCATTTCTGGACGTTTTTCAATGGCAAAAATCAATGAATATTGTAAATGCACAAACAGTAATTTCTCCGCATTGCAAGGTGCAATTCTGAAATTTTTTGCTTTTTCCTGCTCCTCTTAGCATAATAAAGAAGATTCAAAGAGAGTGAGATGCCAGCTCCTTTCATTCAGTCAGTAGATTCAATCATTTCTGGACGTTTTTCAATGGCAAAAATCAATGAATATTGTAAATGCACAAACAGTAATTTCTCCGCATTGCAAGGTGCAATTCTGAAATTTTTTGCTTTTTCCTGCTCCTCTTAGCATGATAAAGAAGATTCAAAGAGAGTGAGATGCCAGCTCCTTTCATTCAGTCAGTAGCTTCAATCATTTCTGAACGTTTTTCAATGGCAAAAATCAATGAATATTGTAAATGCACAAACAGTAATTTCTCCACATTGCAAGGTGCAATTCTGAAATTTTTTGCTTTTTCCTGCTCCTCTTAGCATGATAAAGAAGATTCAAAGAGAGTGAGATGCCAGCTCCTTTCATTCAGTCAGTAGCTTCAAACATTTCTGGTATATGAATAACATGATGTTTTTCAATGGCAAAAATCAATGAATATTGTAAATGCACAAACAATAATTTCTCCGCATTGCAAGGTGCAATTCTGAAATTTTTTGCTTTTTCCTGCTCCTCTTAGCATGATAAAGAAGATTCAAAGAGAGTGAGATTCCAGCTCCTTTCATTCAGTCAGTAGCTTCAATCATTTCTGGACGTTTTTCAATGGCAAAAATCAATGAATATTGTAAATGCACAAACAGTAATTTCTCCGCATTGCAAGGTGCAATTCTGAAATTTTCTGCTTTTTCCTGCTCCGCTTAGCATGATAAAGAAGATTCAAAGAGAGTGAGATGCCAGCTCCTTTCATTCAGTCAGTAGCTACAATCATTTCTGGACGTTTTTCAATGGCAAAAATCAATGAATATTGTAAATGCACAAACAGTAATTTCTCCGCATTGCAAGGTGCAATTCTGAAATTTTTTGCTTTTTCCTGCTCCTCTTAGCATGATAAAGAAGATTCAAAGAGAGTGAGATGCCAGCTCCTTTCATTCAGTCAGTAGCTTCAAACATTTCTGGTATATGAATAACATGATGTTTTTCAATGGCAAAAATCAATGAATATTGTAAATGCACAAACAGTAATTTCTCCGCATTGCAAGGTGCAATTCTGAAATTTTTTGCTTTTTCCTGCTCCTCTTAGCATGATAAAGAAGATTCAAAGAGAGTGAGATGCCAGCTCCTTTCATTCAGTCAGTAGCTTCAATCATTTCTGGACGTTTTTCAATGGCAAAAATCAATGAATATTGTAAATGCACAAACAGTAATTTCTCCGCATTGCAAGGTGCAATTCTGAAATTTTTTGCTTTTTCCTGCTCCTCTTAGCATGATAAAGAAGATTCAAAGAGAGTGAGATGCCAGCTCCTTTCATTCAGTCAGTAGCTTCAATCATTTCTGGTATATGAATAACATGATGTTTTTCAATGGCAAAAATCAGTGAATATTGTAAATGCACAAACAGTAATTTCTCCGCATTGCAAGGTGCAATTCTGAAATTTTTTGCTTTTTCCTGCTCCTCTTAGCATGATAAAGAAGATTCAAAGAGAGTGAGATGCCAGCTCCTTTCATTCAGTCAGTAGCTTCAATCATTTCTGGACGTTTTTCAATGGCAAAAATCAATGAATATTAAAAATGCACAAACAGTAATTTCTCCGCATTGCAAGGCACAATTCTGAATTTTTTTGCTTTTTCCTGCTCCTCTTAGCATGATAAAGAAGATTCAAAGAGAGTGAGATGCCAGCTCCTTTCATTCAGTCAGTAGCTTCAATCATTTCTGGACGTTTTTCAATGGCAAAAATCAATGAATATTGTAAATGCACAAACAGTAATTTCTCCGCATTGCAAGGTGCAATTCTGAAATTTTTTGCTTTTTCCTGCTCCTCTTAGCATGATAAAGAAGATTCAAAGAGAGTGAGATGCCAGCTCCTTTCATTCAGTCAGTAGCTTCAAACATTTCTGGTATATGAATAACATGATGTTTTTCAATGGCAAAAATCAATGAATATTGTAAATGCACAAACAGTAATTTCTCCGCATTGCAAGGTGCAATTCTGAAATTTTTTGCTTTTTCCTGCTCCTCTTAGCATGATAAAGAAGATTCAAAGAGAGTGAGATACCAGCTCCTTTCATTCAGTCAGTAGCTTCAATCATTTCTGGACGTTTTTCAATGGCAAAAATCAATGAATATTGTAAATGCACAAACAGTAATTTCTCCGCATTGCAAGGTGCAATTGTGAATTTTTTTGCTTTTTCCTGCTCCTCTTAGCATGATAAAGAAGATTCAAAGAGAGTGAGATGCCAGCTCCTTTCATTCAGTCAGTAGCTTCAAACATTTCTGGTATATGAATAACATGATGTTTTTCAATGGCAAAAATCAATGAATATTGTAAATGCACAAACAGTAATTTCTCCGCATTGCAAGGTGCAATTCTGAAATTTTTTGCTTTTTCCTGCTCCTCTTAGCATGATAAAGAAGATTCAAAGAGAGTGAGATGCCAGCTCCTTTCATTCAGTCAGTAGCTTCAATCATTTCTGGACGTTTTTCAATGGCAAAAATCAATGAATATTGTAAATGCACAAACAGTAATTTCTCCGCATTGCAAGGTGCAATTCTGAAATTTTTTGCTTTTTTCTGCTCCTCTTAGCATGATAAAGAAGATTCAAAGAGAGTGAGATGTCATCTCCTTTCATTCAGTCAGTAGCTTCAAACATTTCTGGTATATGAATAACATGATGTTTTTCAATGGCAAAAATCAATGAATATTGTAAATGCACAAACAGTAATTTCTCCGCATTGCAAGGTGCAATTCCGAAATTTTTTGCTTTTTCCTGCTCCTCTTAGCATTATAAAGAAGATTCAAAGAGAGTGAGATGCCAGCTCCTTTCATTCAGTCAGTAGCTTCAATCATTTCTGGACGTTTTTCAATGGCAAAAATCAATGAATATTGTAAATGCACAAACAGTAATTTCTCCGCATTGCAAGGTGCAATTCTGAAATTTTTTGCTTTTTCCTGCTTCTCTTAGCATGATAAAGAAGATTCAAAGAGAGTGAGATGCCAGCTCCTTTCATTCAGTCAGTAGCTTCAATCATTTCTGGACGTTTTTCAATGGCAAAAATCAATGAATATTGTAAATGCACAAACAGTAATTTCTCCGCATTGCAAGGTGCAATTCTGAAATTTTTTGCTTTTTCCTGCTCCTCTTAGCATGATAAAGAAGATTCAAAGAGAGTGAGATGCCAGCTCCTTTCATTCAGTCAGTAGCTTCAATCATTTCTGGACGTTTTTCAATGGCAAAAATCAATGAATATTGTAAATGCACAAACAGTAATTTCTCCGCATTGCAAGGTGCAATTCTGAAATTTTTTGCTTTTTCCTGCTCCTCTTAGCATGATAAAGAAGATTCAAAGAGAGTGAGATGCCAGCTCCTTTCATTCAGTCAGTAGCTTCAAACATTTCTGGTATATGAATAACATGATGTTTTTCAATGGCAAAAATCAATGAATATTGTAAATGCACAAACAGTAATTTCTCCGCATTGCAAGGTGCAATTCTGAAATTTTTTGCTTTTTCCTACTCCACTTAGCATGATAAAGAAGATTCAAAGAGAGTGAGATGCCAGCTCCTTTCATTCAGTCAGTAGCTTCAATCATTTCTGGACGTTTTTCAATGGCAAAAATCAATGAATATTGTAAATGCACAAACAGTAATTTCTCCGCATTGCAAGGTGCAATTCTGAAATTTTTTGCTTTTTCCTGCTCCTCTTAGCATGATAAAGAAGATTCAAAGAGAGTGAGATGCCAGCTCCTTTCATTCAGTCAGTAGCTTCAAACATTTCTGGTATATGAATAACATGATGTTTTTCAATGGCAAAAATCAATGAATATTGTAAATGCACAAACAGTAATTTCTCCGCATTGCAAGGTGCAATTCTGAAATTTTTTGCTTTTTCCTGCTCCTCTTAGCATGATAAAGAAGATTCAAAGAGAGTGAGATGCCAGCTCCTTTCATTCAGTCAGTAGCTTCAATCATTTCTGGACGTTTTTCAATGGCAAAAATCAATGAATATTGTAAATGCACAAACAGTAATTTCTCCGCATTGCAAGGTGCAATTCTGAAATTTTTTGCTTTTTCCTGCTCCTCTTAGCATGATAAAGAAGATTCAAAGAGAGTGAGATGTCATCTCCTTTCATTCAGTCAGTAGCTTCAAACATTTCTGGTATATGAATAACATGATGTTTTTCAATGGCAAAAATCAATGAATATTGTAAATGCACAAACAGTAATTTCTCCGCATTGCAAGGTGCAATTCTGAAATTTTTTGCTTTTTCCTGCTCCTCTTAGCATGATAAAGAAGATTCAAAGAGAGTGAGATGCCAGCTCCTTTCATTCAGTCAGTAGCTTCAAACATTTCTGGTATATGAATAACATGTTTTTCAATGGCAAAAATCAATGAATATTGTAAATGCACAGACAGTAATTTCTCCGCATTGCAAAGTGCAATTCTGAAATTTTTTGCTTTTTCCTGCTCCTCTTAGCATGATAAAGAAGATTCAAAGAGAGTGAGATGCCAGCTCCTTTCATTCAGTCAGTAGCTTCAAACATTTCTGGTATATGAATAACATGATGTTTTTCAATGGCAAAAATCAATGAATATTGTAAATGCACAAACAGTAATTTCTCCGCATTGCAAGGTGCAATTCTGAAATTTTTTGCTTTTTCCTGCTCCTCTTAGCATGATAAAGAAGATTCAAAGAGAGTGAGATGCCAGCTCCTTTCATTCAGTCAGTAGCTTCAATCATTTCTGGACGTTTTTCAATGGCAAAAATCAATGAATATTGTAAATGCACAAACAGTAATTTCTCCGCATTGCAAGGTGCAATTCTGAAATTTTTTGCTTTTTCCTGCTCCTCTTAGCATGATAAAGAAGATTCAAAGAGAGTGAGATGCCAGCTCCTTTCATTCAGTCAGTAGCTTCAATCATTTCTGGACGTTTTTCAATGGCAAAAATCAATGAATATTGTAAATGCACAAACAGTAATTTCTCCGCATTGCAAAGTGCAATTCTGAAATTTTTTGCTTTTTCCTGCTCCTCTTAGCATGATAAAGAAGATTCAAAGAGAGTGAGATGCCAGCTCCTTTCATTCAGTCAGTAGCTTCAAACATTTCTGGTATATGAATAACATGATGTTTTTCAATGGCAAAAATCAATGAATATTTTAAATGCACAAATAGTAATTTCTCCGCATTGCAAGGTGCAATTCTGAAATTGTTTGCTTTTTCCTGCTCCTCTTAGCATGATAAAGACGATTCAAAGAGAGTGAGATACCAGCTCCTTTCATTCAGTCAGTAGCTTCAATCATTTCTGGACGTTTTTCAATGGCAAAAATCAATGAATATTGTAAATGCACAAACAGTAATTTCTCCGCATTGCAAGGTGCAATTCTGAAATTTTTTGCTTTTTCCTGCTCCTCTTAGCATAATAAAGAAGATTCAAAGAGAGTGAGATGCCAGCTCCTTTCATTCAGTCAGTAGATTCAATCATTTCTGGACGTTTTTCAATGGCAAAAATCAATGAATATTGTAAATGCACAAACAGTAATTTCTCCGCATTGCAAGGTGCAATTCTGAAATTTTTTGCTTTTTCCTGCTCCTCTTAGCATGATAAAGAAGATTCAAAGAGAGTGAGATGCCAGCTCCTTTCATTCAGTCAGTAGCTTCAATCATTTCTGAACGTTTTTCAATGGCAAAAATCAATGAATATTGTAAATGCACAAACAGTAATTTCTCCACATTGCAAGGTGCAATTCTGAAATTTTTTGCTTTTTCCTGCTCCTCTTAGCATGATAAAGAAGATTCAAAGAGAGTGAGATGCCAGCTCCTTTCATTCAGTCAGTAGCTTCAAACATTTCTGGTATATGAATAACATGATGTTTTTCAATGGCAAAAATCAATGAATATTGTAAATGCACAAACAATAATTTCTCCGCATTGCAAGGTGCAATTCTGAAATTTTTTGCTTTTTCCTGCTCCTCTTAGCATGATAAAGAAGATTCAAAGAGAGTGAGATTCCAGCTCCTTTCATTCAGTCAGTAGCTTCAATCATTTCTGGACGTTTTTCAATGGCAAAAATCAATGAATATTGTAAATGCACAAACAGTAATTTCTCCGCATTGCAAGGTGCAATTCTGAAATTTTCTGCTTTTTCCTGCTCCGCTTAGCATGATAAAGAAGATTCAAAGAGAGTGAGATGCCAGCTCCTTTCATTCAGTCAGTAGCTACAATCATTTCTGGACGTTTTTCAATGGCAAAAATCAATGAATATTGTAAATGCACAAACAGTAATTTCTCCGCATTGCAAGGTGCAATTCTGAAATTTTTTGCTTTTTCCTGCTCCTCTTAGCATGATAAAGAAGATTCAAAGAGAGTGAGATGCCAGCTCCTTTCATTCAGTCAGTAGCTTCAAACATTTCTGGTATATGAATAACATGATGTTTTTCAATGGCAAAAATCAATGAATATTGTAAATGCACAAACAGTAATTTCTCCGCATTGCAAGGTGCAATTCTGAAATTTTTTGCTTTTTCCTGCTCCTCTTAGCATGATAAAGAAGATTCAAAGAGAGTGAGATGCCAGCTCCTTTCATTCAGTCAGTAGCTTCAATCATTTCTGGACGTTTTTCAATGGCAAAAATCAATGAATATTGTAAATGCACAAACAGTAATTTCTCCGCATTGCAAGGTGCAATTCTGAAATTTTTTGCTTTTTCCTGCTCCTCTTAGCATGATAAAGAAGATTCAAAGAGAGTGAGATGCCAGCTCCTTTCATTCAGTCAGTAGCTTCAATCATTTCTGGTATATGAATAACATGATGTTTTTCAATGGCAAAAATCAGTGAATATTGTAAATGCACAAACAGTAATTTCTCCGCATTGCAAGGTGCAATTCTGAAATTTTTTGCTTTTTCCTGCTCCTCTTAGCATGATAAAGAAGATTCAAAGAGAGTGAGATGCCAGCTCCTTTCATTCAGTCAGTAGCTTCAATCATTTCTGGTATATGAATAACATGATGTTTTTCAATGGCAAAAATCAGTGAATATTGTAAATGCACAAACAGTAATTTCTCCGCATTGCAAGGCACAATTCTGAATTTTTTTGCTTTTTCCTGCTCCTCTTAGCATGATAAAGAAGATTCAAAGAGAGTGAGATGCCAGCTCCTTTCATTCAGTCAGTAGCTTCAATCATTTCTGGACGTTTTTCAATGGCAAAAATCAATGAATATTGTAAATGCACAAACAGTAATTTCTCCGCATTGCAAGGTGCAATTCTGAAATTTTTTGCTTTTTCCTGCTCCTCTTAGCATGATAAAGAAGATTCAAAGAGAGTGAGATGCCAGCTCCTTTCATTCAGTCAGTAGCTTCAAACATTTCTGGTATATGAATAACATGATGTTTTTCAATGGCAAAAATCAATGAATATTGTAAATGCACAAACAGTAATTTCTCCGCATTGCAAGGTGCAATTCTGAAATTTTTTGCTTTTTCCTGCTCCTCTTAGCATGATAAAGAAGATTCAAAGAGAGTGAGATACCAGCTCCTTTCATTCAGTCAGTAGCTTCAATCATTTCTGGACGTTTTTCAATGGCAAAAATCAATGAATATTGTAAATGCACAAACAGTAATTTCTCCGCATTGCAAGGTGCAATTGTGAATTTTTTTGCTTTTTCCTGCTCCTCTTAGCATGATAAAGAAGATTCAAAGAGAGTGAGATGCCAGCTCCTTTCATTCAGTCAGTAGCTTCAATCATTTCTGGACGTTTTTCAATGGCAAAAATCAATGAATATTGTAAATGCACAGACAGTAATTTCTCCGCATTGCAAGGTGCAATTCTGAAATTTTTTGCTTTTTCCTGCTCCTCTTAGCATGATAAAGAAGATTCAAAGAGAGTGAGATGTCAGCTCCTTTCATTCAGTCAGTAGCTTCAAACATTTCTGGTATATGAATAACATGATGTTTTTCAATGGCAAAAATCAATGAATATTGTAAATGCACAAACAGTAATTTCTCCGCATTGCAAGGTGCAATTCTGAAATTTTTTGCTTTTTCCTGCTCCTCTTTGCATGATAAAGAAGATTCAAAGAGAGTGAGATGCCAGCTCCTTTCATTCAGTCAGTAGCTTCAATCATTTCTGGACGTTTTTCAATGGCAAAAATCAATGAATATTGTAAATGCACAAACAGTAATTTCTCCGCATTGCAAGGTGCAATTCTGAAATTTTTTGCTTTTTCCTGCTCCTCTTAGCATGATAAAGAAGATTCAAAGAGAGTGAGATGCCAGCTCCTTTCATTCAGTCAGTAGCTTCAATCATTTCTGGACGTTTTTCAATGGCAAAAATCAATGAATATTGTAAATGCACAAACAGTAATTTCTCCGCATTGCAAGGTGCAATTCTGAAATTTTTTGCTTTTTCCTGTTCCTCTTAGCATGATAAAGAAGATTCAATGAGAGTGAGATGCCAGCTCCTTTCATTCAGTCAGTAGCTTCAAACATTTCTGGTATATGAATAACATGATGTTTTTCAATGGCAAAAATCAATGAATATTGTAAATGCACAAACAGTAATTTCTCCGCATTGCAAGGTGCAATTCTGAAATTTTTTGCTTTTTCCTGCTCCTCTTAGCATGATAAAGAAGATTCAAAGAGAGTGAGATGCCAGCTCCTTTCATTCAGTCAGTAGCTTCAATCATTTCTGGACGTTTTTCAATGGCAAAAATCAATGAATATTGTAAATGCACAAACAGTAATTTCTCCGCATTGCAAGGTGCAATTCTGAAATTTTTTGCTTTTTCCTGCTCCTCTTAGCATGATAAAGAAGATTCAAAGAGAGTGAGATGCCAGCTCCTTTCATTCAGTCAGTAGCTTCAAACATTTCTGGTATATGAATAACATGATGTTTTTCAATGGCAAAAATCAATGAATATTGTAAATGCACAAACAGTAATTTCTCCGCATTGCAAGGTGCAATTCTGAAATTTTTTGCTTTTTCCTGCTCCTCTTAGCATGATAAAGAAGATTCAAAGAGAGTGAGATGCCAGCTCCTTTCATTCAGTCAGTAGCTTCAATCATTTCTGGACGTTTTTCAATGGCAAAAATCAATGAATATTGTAAATGCACAAACAGTAATTTCTCCGCATTGCAAGGTGCAATTCTGAAATTTTTTGCTTTTTTCTGCTCCTCTTAGCATGATAAAGAAGATTCAAAGAGAGTGAGATGTCATCTCCTTTCATTCAGTCAGTAGCTTCAAACATTTCTGGTATATGAATAACATGATGTTTTTCAATGGCAAAAATCAATGAATATTGTAAATGCACAAACAGTAATTTCTCCGCATTGCAAGGTGCAATTCCGAAATTTTTTGCTTTTTCCTGCTCCTCTTAGCATTATAAAGAAGATTCAAAGAGAGTGAGATGCCAGCTCCTTTCATTCAGTCAGTAGCTTCAATCATTTCTGGACGTTTTTCAATGGCAAAAATCAATGAATATTGTAAATGCACAAACAGTAATTTCTCCGCATTGCAAGGTGCAATTCTGAAATTTTTTGCTTTTTCCTGCTCCTCTTAGCATGATAAAGAAGATTCAAAGAGAGTGAGATGCCAGCTCCTTTCATTCAGTCAGTAGCTTCAAACATTTCTGGTATATGAATAACATGATGTTTTTCAATGGCAAAAATCAATGAATATTGTAAATGCACAAACAGTAATTTCTCCGCATTGCAAGGTGCAATTCTGAAATTTTTTGCTTTTTCCTGCTCCTCTTAGCATGATAAAGAAGATTCAAAGAGAGTGAGATGCCAGCTCCTTTCATTCAGTCAGTAGCTTCAATCATTTCTGGACGTTTTTCAATGGCAAAAATCAATGAATATTGTAAATGCACAAACAGTAATTTCTCCGCATTGCAAGGTGCAATTCTGAAATTTTTTGCTTTTTCCTGCTCCTCTTAGCATGATAAAGAAGATTCAAAGAGAGTGAGATGCCAGCTCCTTTCATTCAGTCAGTAGCTACAAACATTTCTGGTATATGAATAACATGATGTTTTTCAATGGCAAAAATCAATGAATATTGTAAATGCACAAACAGTAATTTCTCCGCATTGCAAGGTGCAATTCTGAAATTTTTTGCTTTTTCCTGCTCCTCTTAGCATGATAAAGAAGATTCAAAGAGAGTGAGATGCCAGCTCCTTTCATTCAGTCAGTAGCTTCAATCATTTCTGGACGTTTTTCAATGGCAAAAATCAATGAATATTGTAAATGCACAAACAGTAATTTCTCCGCATTGCAAGGTGCAATTCTGAAATTTTTTGCTTTTTCCTGCTCCTCTTAGCATGATAAAGAAGATTCAAAGAGAGTGAGATGCCAGCTCCTTTCATTCAGTCAGTAGCTTCAAACATTTCTGGTATATGAATAACATGATGTTTTTCAATGGCAAAAATCAATGAATATTGTAAATGCACAAACAGTAATTTCTCCGCATTGCAAGGTGCAATTCTGAAATTTTTTGCTTTTTCCTACTCCACTTAGCATGATAAAGAAGATTCAAAGAGAGTGAGATGCCAGCTCCTTTCATTCAGTCAGTAGCTTCAATCATTTCTGGACGTTTTTCAATGGCAAAAATCAATGAATATTGTAAATGCACAAACAGTAATTTCTCCGCATTGCAAGGTGCAATTCTGAAATTTTTTGCTTTTTCCTGCTCCTCTTAGCATGATAAAGAAGATTCAAAGAGAGTGAGATGCCAGCTCCTTTCATTCAGTCAGTAGCTTCAAACATTTCTGGTATATGAATAACATGATGTTTTTCAATGGCAAAAATCAATGAATATTGTAAATGCACAAACAGTAATTTCTCCGCATTGCAAGGTGCAATTCTGAAATTTTTTGCTTTTTCCTGCTCCTCTTAGCATGATAAAGAAGATTCAAAGAGAGTGAGATGCCAGCTCCTTTCATTCAGTCAGTAGCTTCAATCATTTCTGGACGTTTTTCAATGGCAAAAATCAATGAATATTGTAAATGCACAAACAGTAATTTCTCCGCATTGCAAGGTGCAATTCTGAAATTTTTTGCTTTTTCCTGCTCCTCTTAGCATGATAAAGAAGATTCAAAGAGAGTGAGATGTCATCTCCTTTCATTCAGTCAGTAGCTTCAAACATTTCTGGTATATGAATAACATGATGTTTTTCAATGGCAAAAATCAATGAATATTGTAAATGCACAAACAGTAATTTCTCCGCATTGCAAGGTGCAATTCTGAAATTTTTTGCTTTTTCCTGCTCCTCTTAGCATGAAAAGAAGATTCAAAGAGAGTGAGATGCCAGCTCCTTTCATTCAGTCAGTAGCTTCAATCATTTCTGGACATTTTTCAATGGCAAAAATCAATGAATATTGTAAATGCACAAACAGTAATTTCTCCGCATTGCAAGGTGCAATTCTGAAATTTTTTGCTTTTTCCTGCTCCTCTTAGCATGATAAAGAAGATTCAAAAAGAGTGAGATGCCAGCTCCTTTCATTCAGTCATTAGCTTCAATCATTTCTGGACGTTTTTCAATGGCAAAAATCAATGAATATTGTAAGTGCACAAACAGTAATTTCTCCGCATTGCAAGGTGCAATTCTGAAATTTTTTGCTTTTTCCTGCTCCTATTAGCATGATAAAGAAAATTCAAAGAGAGTGAGATGCCAGCTCCTTTCATTCAGTCAGTAGCTTCAAACATTTCTGGTATATGAATAACATGATGTTTTTCAATGGCAAAAATCAATGAATATTGTAAATGCACAAACAGTAATTTCTCCGCATTGCAAGGTGCAATTCTGAAATTTTTTGCTTTTTCCTGCTCCTCTTAGCATGATAAAGAAGATTCAAAGAGAGTGAGATGCCAGCTCCTTTCATTCAGTCAGTAGCTTCAATCATTTCTGGACGTTTTTCAATGGCAAAAATCAATGAATATTGTAAATGCACAAACAGTAATTTCTCCGCATTGCAAGGTGCAATTCTGAAATTTTTTGCTTTTTCCTGCTCCTCTTAGCATGATAAAGAAGATTCAAAGAGAGTGAGATGCCAGCTCCTTTCATTCAGTCATTAGCTTCAATCATTTCTGGACGTTTTTCAATGGCAAAAATCAATGAATATTGTAAGTGCACAAACAGTAATTTCTCCGCATTGCAAGGTGCAATTCTGAAATTTTTTGCTTTTTCCTGCTCCTATTAGCATGATAAAGAAAATTCAAAGAGAGTGAGATGCCAGCTCCTTTCATTCAGTCAGTAGCTTCAAACATTTCTGGTATATGAATAACATGATGTTTTTCAATGGCAAAAATCAATGAATATTGTAAATGCACAAACAGTAATTTCTCCGCATTGCAAGGTGCAATTCTGAAATTTTTTGCTTTTTCCTGCTCCTCTTAGCATGATAAAGAAGATTCAAAGAGAGTGAGATGCCAGCTCCTTTCATTCAGTCAGTAGCTTCAATCATTTCTGGACGTTTTTCAATGGCAAAAATCAATGAATATTGTAAATGCACAAACAGTAATTTCTCCGCATTGCAAGGTGCAATTCTGAAATTTTTTGCTTTTTCCTGCTCCTCTTAGCATGATAAAGAAGATTCAAAGAGAGTGAGATGCCAGCTCCTTTCATTCAGTCAGTAGCTTCAAACATTTCTGGTATATGAATAACATGATGTTTTTCAATGGCAAAAATCAATGAATATTTTAAATGCACAAACAGTAATTTCTCGCATTGCAAGGTGCAATTCTGAAATTTTTTGCTTTTTCCTGCTCCTCTTAGCATGATAAAGAAGATTCAAAGAGAGTGAGATGCCAGCTCCTTTCATTCAGTCAGTAGCTTCAATCATTTCTGGACGTTTTTCAATGGCAAAAATCAATGAATATTGTAAATGCACAAACAGTAATTTCTCCGCATTGCAAGGTGCAATTCTGAAATTTTTTGCTTTTTCCTGCTCCTCTTAGCATGATAAAGAAGATTCAAAGAGAGTGAGATGTCATCTCCTTTCATTCAGTCAGTAGCTTCAAACATTTCTGGTATATGAATAACATGATGTTTTTCAATGGCAAAAATCAATGAATATTGTAAATGCACAAACAGTAATTTCTCCGCATTGCAAGGTGCAATTCTGAAATTTTTTGCTTTTTCCTGCTCCTCTTAGCATGAAAAGAAGATTCAAAGAGAGTGAGATGCCAGCTCCTTTCATTCAGTCAGTAGCTTCAATCATTTCTGGACATTTTTCAATGGCAAAAATCAATGAATATTGTAAATGCACAAACAGTAATTTCTCCGCATTGCAAGGTGCAATTCTGAAATTTTTTGCTTTTTCCTGCTCCTCTTAGCATGATAAAGAAGATTCAAAAAGAGTGAGATGCCAGCTCCTTTCATTCAGTCATTAGCTTCAATCATTTCTGGACGTTTTTCAATGGCAAAAATCAATGAATATTGTAAATGCACAAACAGTAATTTCTCCGCATTGCAAGGTGCAATTCTGAAATTTTTTGCTTTTTCCTGCTCCTCTTAGCATGATAAAGAAAATTCAAAGAGAGTGAGATGCCAGCTCCTTTCTTTCAGTCAGTAGCTTCAAACATTTCTGGTATATGAATAACATGATGTTTTTCAATGGCAAAAATCAATGAATATTGTAAATGCACAAACAGTAATTTCTCCGCATTGCAAGGTGCAATTCTGAAATTTTTTGCTTTTTCCTGCTCCTCTTAGCATGATAAAGAAGATTCAAAGAGAGTGAGATGCCAGCTCCTTTCATTCAGTCAGTAGCTTCAATCATTTCTGGACGTTTTTCAATGGCAAAAATCAATGAATATTGTAAATGCACAAACAGTAATTTCTCCGCATTGCAAGGTGCAATTCTGAAATTTTTTGCTTTTTCCTGCTCCTCTTAGCATGATAAAGAAGATTCAAAGAGAGTGAGATGCCAGCTCCTTTCATTC
Source organism: Phyllobates terribilis (assembly GCF_046119375.1). Taxonomy (NCBI): domain Eukaryota; kingdom Metazoa; phylum Chordata; class Amphibia; order Anura; family Dendrobatidae; genus Phyllobates; species Phyllobates terribilis. Next base: position 1,073,721 of record NW_027363167.1, on the reverse strand, counting down.
AGTCAGTAGCTTCAATCATTTCTGGACGTTTTTCAATGGCAAAAATCAATGAATATTGTAAATGCACAAACAGTAATTTCTCCGCATTGCAAGGTGCAATTCTGAAATTTTTTGCTTTTTCCTGCTCCTCTTAGCATGATAAAGAAGATTCAAAGAGAGTGAGATGCCAGCTCCTTTCATTCAGTCAGTAGCTTCAAACATTTCTGGACGTTTTTTAATGGCAAAAATCAATGAATATTGTAAATGCACAAACAGTAATTTCTCCGCATTGCAAGGTGCAATTCTGAAATTTTTTGCTTTTTCCTGCTCCTCTTAGCATGATAAAGAAGATTCAAAGAGAGTGAGATGCCAGCTCCTTTCATTCAGTCAGTAGCTTCAATCATTTCTGGATGTTTTTCAATGGCAAAAATCAATGAATATTGTAAATGCACAAACAGTAATTTCTCCGCATTGCAAGGTGCAATTCTGAAATTTTTTGCTTTTTCCTGCTCCTCTTAGCATGATAAAGAAGATTCAAAGAGAGTGAGTTGCCAGCTCCTTTCATTCAGTCAGTAGCTTCAAGCATTTCTGGTATATGAATAACATGATGTTTTTCAATGGCAAAAATCAATGAATATTGTAAATGCACAAACAGTAATTTCTCCGCATTGCAAGGTGCAATTCTGACATTTTTTGCTTTTTCCTGCTCCTCTTAGCATGATAAAGAAGATTCAAAGAGAGTGAGATGCCAGCTCCTTTCATTCAGTCAGTAGCTTCAATCATTTCTGGACGTTTTTCAATGGCAAAAATCAATGAATATTGTAAATGCACAAACAGTAATTTCTCCGCATTGCAAGGTGCAATTCTGAAATTTTTTGCTTTTTCCTGCTCCTCTTAGCATGATAAAGAAGATTCAAAGAGAGTGAGATGCCAGCTCCTTTCATTCAGTCAGTAGCTTCAATCATTTCTGGACGTTTTTCAATGGCAAAAATCAATGAATATTGTAAATGCACAAACAGTAATTTCTCCGCATTGCAAGGTGCAATTCTGAAATTTTTTGCTTTTTCCTGCTCCTCTTAGCATGATAAAGAAGATTCAAAGAGAGTGAGATGCCAGCTCCTTTCATTCAGTCAGTAGCTTCAATCATTTCTGGTATATGAATAACATGATGTTTTTCAATGGCAAAAATCAATGAATATTGTAAATGCACAAAAAGTAATTTCTCCGCATTGCAAGGTGCAATCCTGAAATTTTTTGCTTTTTCCTGCTCCTCTTAGCATGATAAAGAAGATTCAAAGAGAGTGAGATGCCAGCTCCTTTCATTCAGTCAGTAGCTTCAATCATTTCTGGTATATGAATAACATGATGTTTTTCAATGGCAAAAATCAATGAATATTGTAAATGCACAAACAGTAATTTCTACGCATTGCAACGTGCAATTCTGAAATTTTTTGCTTTTTCCTGCTCCTCTTAGCATGGTAAAGAAGATTCAAAGAGAGTGAGATGCCAGCTCCTTTCATTCAGTCAGTAGCTTCAATCATTTCTGGACGTTTTTCAATGGCAAAAATCAATGAATATTGTAAATGCACAAACAGTAATTTCTCCGCATTGCAAGGTGCAATTCTGAAATTTTTTGCTTTTTCCTGCTCCTCTTAGCATGATAAAGAAGATTCAAAGAGAGTGAGATACCAGCTCCTTTCATTCAGTCAGTAGCTTCAATCATTTCTGGACGTTTTTCAATGGCAAAAATCAATGAATATTGTAAATGCACAAACAGTAATTTCTCCGCATTGCAAGGTGCAATTCTGAAATTTTTTGCTTTTTCCTGCTCCTCTTAGCATGGTAAAGAAGATTCAAAGAGAGTGAGATGCCAGCTCCTTTCATTCAGTCAGTAGCTTCAATCATTTCTGGTATATGAATAACATGATGTTTTTCAATGGCAAAAATCAATGAATATTGTAAATGCACAAACAGTAATTTCTCCGCATTGCAAGGTGCAATTCTGAAATTTTTTGCTTTTTCCTGCTCCTCTTAGCATGATAAAGAAGATTCAAAGAGAGTGAGATGCCAGCTCCTTTCATTCAGTCAGTAGCTTCAATCATTTCTGTACGTTTTTCAATGGCAAAAATCAATGAATATTGTAAATGCACAAACAGTAATTTCTCCGCATTGCAAGGTGCAATTCTGAAATTTTTTGCTTTTTCCTGCTCCTCTTAGCATGATAAAGAAGATTCAAAGAGAGTGAGATGCCAGCTCCCTTCATTCAGTCAGTAGCTTCAATCATTTCTGGACGTTTTTCAATGGCAAAAATCAATGAATATTGTAAATGCACAAACAGTAATTTCTCCGCATTGCAAGGTGCAATTCTGAAATTTTTTGCTTTTTCCTGCTCCTCTTAGCATGATAAAGAAGATTCAAAGAGAGTGAGATACCAGCTCCTTTCATTCAGTCAGTAGCTTCAAACATTTCTGGTATATGAATAACATGTTTTTCAATGGCAAAAATCAATGAATATTGTAAATGCACAGACAGTAATTTCTCCGCATTGCAAAGTGCAATTCTGAAATTTTTTGCTTTTTCCTGCTCCTCTTAGCATGATAAAGAAGATTCAAAGAGAGTGAGATGCCAGCTCCTTTCATTCAGTCAGTAGCTTCAAACATTTCTGGTATATGAATAACATGATGTTTTTCAATGGCAAAAATCAATGAATATTGTAAATGCACAAACAGTAATTTCTCCGCATTGCAAGGTGCAATTCTGAAATTTTTTGCTTTTTCCTGCTCCTCTTAGCATGATAAAGAAGATTCAAAGAGAGTGAGATGCCAGCTCCTTTCATTCAGTCAGTAGCTTCAATCATTTCTGGACGTTTTTCAATGGCAAAAATCAATGAATATTGTAAATGTACAAACAGTAATTTCTCCGCATTGCAAAGTGCAATTCTGAAATTTTTTGCTTTTTCCTGCTCCTCTTAGCATGATAAAGAAGATTCAAAGAGAGTGAGATGCCAGCTCCTTTCATTCAGTCAGTAGCTTCAAACATTTCTGGTATATGAATAACATGATGTTTTTCAATGGCAAAAATCAATGAATATTTTAAATGCACAAACAGTAATTTCTCCGCATTGCAAGGTGCAATTCTGAAATTGTTTGCTTTTTCCTGCTCCTCTTAGCATGGTAAAGAAGATTCAAAGAGAGTGAGATACCAGCTCCTTTCATTCAGTCAGTAGCTTCAATCATTTCTGGACGTTTTTCAATGGCAAAAATCAATGAATATTGTAAATGCACAAACAGTAATTTCTCCGCATTGCAAGGTGCAATTCTGAAATTTTTTGCTTTTTCCTGCTCCTCTTAGCATGATAAAGAAGATTCAAAGAGAGTGAGATGCCAGCTCCTTTCATTCAGTCAGTAGCTTCAAACATTTCTGGTATATGAATAACATGTTTTTCAATGGCAAAAATCAATGAATATTGTAAATGCACAGACAGTAATTTCTCCGCATTGCAAAGTGCAATTCTGAAATTTTTTGCTTTTTCCTGCTCCTCTTAGCATGATAAAGAAGATTCAAAGAGAGTGAGATGCCAGCTCCTTTCATTCAGTCAGTAGCTTCAAACATTTCTGGTATATGAATAACATGATGTTTTTCAATGGCAAAAATCAATGAATATTGTAAATGCACAAACAGTAATTTCTCCGCATTGCAAGGTGCAATTCTGAAATTTTTTGCTTTTTCCTGCTCCTCTTAGCATGATAAAGAAGATTCAAAGAGAGTGAGATGCCAGCTCCTTTCATTCAGTCAGTAGCTTCAATCATTTCTGGACGTTTTTCAATGGCAAAAATCAATGAATATTGTAAATGCACAAACAGTAATTTCTCCGCATTGCAAGGTGCAATTCTGAAATTTTTTGCTTTTTCCTGCTCCTCTTAGCATGATAAAGAAGATTCAAAGAGAGTGAGAAGCCAGCTCCTTTCATTCAGTCAGTAGCTTCAATCATTTCTGGACGTTTTTCAATGGCAAAAATCAATGAATATTGTAAATGCACAAACAGTAATTTCTCCGCATTGCAAAGTGCAATTCTGAAATTTTTTGCTTTTTCCTGCTCCTCTTAGCATGATAAAGAAGATTCAAAGAGAGTGAGATGCCAGCTCCTTTCATTCAGTCAGTAGCTTCAAACATTTCTGGTATATGAATAACATGATGTTTTTCAATGGCAAAAATCAATGAATGTTTTAAATGCACAAATAGTAATTTCTCCGCATTGCAAGGTGCAATTCTGAAATTGTTTGCTTTTTCCTGCTCCTCTTAGCATGATAAAGAAGATTCAAAGAGAGTGAGAAGCCAGCTCCTTTCATTCAGTCAGTAGCTTCAATCATTTCTGGACGTTTTTCAATGGCAAAAATCAATGAATATTGTAAATGCACAAACAGTAATTTCTCCGCATTGCAAGGTGCAATTCTGAAATTTTTTGCTTTTTCCTGCTCCACTTAGCATAATAAAGAAGATTCAAAGAGAGTGAGTTGCCAGCTCCTTTCATTCAGTCAGTAGATTCAATCATTTCTGGACGTTTTTCAATGGCAAAAATCAATGAATATTGTAAATGCACAAACAGTAATTTCTCCACATTGCAAGGTGCAATTCTGAAATTTTTTGCTTTTTCCTGCTCCTCTTAGCATGATAAAGAAGATTCAACGAGAGTGAGATGCCAGCTCCTTTCATTCAGTCAGTAGCTTCAAACATTTCTGGTATATGAATAACATGATGTTTTTCAATGGCAAAAATCAATGAATATTGTAAATGCACAAACAATAATTTCTCCGCATTGCAAGGTGCAATTCTTAAATTTTTTGCTTTTTCCTGCTCCTCTTAGCATGATAAAGAAGATTCAAAGAGAGTGAGATTCCAGCTCCTTTCATTCAGTCAGTAGCTTCAATCATTTCTGGACGTTTTTCAATGGCAAAAATCAATGAATATTGTAAATGCACAAACAGTAATTTCTCCGCATTGCAAGGTGCAATTCTGAAATTTTCTGCTTTTTCCTGCTCCGCTTAGCATGATAAAGAAGATTCAAAGAGAGTGAGATGCCAGCTCCTTTCATTCAGTCAGTAGCTTCAATCATTTCTGGACGTTTTTCAATGGCAAAAATCAATGAATATTGTAAATGCACAAACAGTAATTTCTCCGCATTGCAAGGTGCAATTCTGAAATTTTTTGCTTTTTCCTGCTCCTCTTAGCATGATAAAGAAGATTCAAAGAGAGTGAGATGCCAGCTCCTTTCATTCAGTCAGTAGCTTCAAACATTTCTGGTATATGAATAACATGATGTTTTTCAATGGCAAAAATCAATGAATATTGTAAATGCACAAACAGTAATTTCTCCGCATTGCAAGGTGCAATTCTGAAATTTTTTGCTTTTTCCTGCTCCTCTTAGCATGATAAAGAAGATTCAAAGAGAGTGAGATGCCAGCTCCTTTCATTCAGTCAGTAGCTTCAATCATTTCTGGACGTTTTTCAATGGCAAAAATCAATGAATATTGTAAATGCACAAACAGTAATTTCTCCGCATTGCAAGGTGCAATTCTGAAATTTTTTGCTTTTTCCTGCTCCTCTTAGCATGATAAAGAAGATTCAAAGAGAGTGAGATGCCAGCTCCTTTCATTCAGTCAGTAGCTTCAATCATTTCTGGTATATGAATAACATGATGTTTTTCAATGGCAAAAATCAATGAATATTGTAAATGCACAAACAGTAATTTCTCCGCATTGCAAGGTGCAATTCTGAAATTTTTTGCTTTTTCCTGCTCCTCTTAGCATGATAAAGAAGATTCAAAGAGAGTGAGATGCCAGCTCCTTTCATTCAGTCAGTAGCTTCAATCATTTCTGGACGTTTTTCAATGGCAAAAATCAATGAATATTAAAAATGCACAAACAGTAATTTCTCCGCATTGCAAGGCGCAATTCTGAATTTTTTTGCTTTTTCCTGCTCCTCTTAGCATGATAAAGAAGATTCAAAGAGAGTGAGATGCCAGCTCCTTTCATTCAGTCAGTAGCTTCAATCATTTCTGGACGTTTTTCAATGGCAAAAATCAATGAATATTGTAAATGCACAAACAGTAATTTCTCCGCATTGCAAGGTGCAATTCTGAAATTTTTTGCTTTTTCCTGCTCCTCTTAGCATGATAAAGAAGATTCAAAGAGAGTGAGATGCCAGCTCCTTTCATTCAGTCAGTAGCTTCAAACATTTCTGGTATATGAATAACATGATGTTTTTCAATGGCAAAAATCAATGAATATTTTAAATGCACAAACAGTAATTTCTCCGCATTGCAAGGTGCAATTCTGAAATTGTTTGCTTTTTCCTGCTCCTCTTAGCATGGTAAAGAAGATTCAAAGAGAGTGAGATACCAGCTCCTTTCATTCAGTCAGTAGCTTCAATCATTTCTGGACGTTTTTCAATGGCAAAAATCAATGAATATTGTAAATGCACAAACAGTAATTTCTCCGCATTGCAAGGTGCAATTCTGAAATTTTTTGCTTTTTCCTGCTCCTCTTAGCATGATAAAGAAGATTCAAAGAGAGTGAGATGCCAGCTCCTTTCATTCAGTCAGTAGCTTCAAACATTTCTGGTATATGAATAACATGTTTTTCAATGGCAAAAATCAATGAATATTGTAAATGCACAGACAGTAATTTCTCCGCATTGCAAAGTGCAATTCTGAAATTTTTTGCTTTTTCCTGCTCCTCTTAGCATGATAAAGAAGATTCAAAGAGAGTGAGATGCCAGCTCCTTTCATTCAGTCAGTAGCTTCAAACATTTCTGGTATATGAATAACATGATGTTTTTCAATGGCAAAAATCAATGAATATTGTAAATGCACAAACAGTAATTTCTCCGCATTGCAAGGTGCAATTCTGAAATTTTTTGCTTTTTCCTGCTCCTCTTAGCATGATAAAGAAGATTCAAAGAGAGTGAGATGCCAGCTCCTTTCATTCAGTCAGTAGCTTCAATCATTTCTGGACGTTTTTCAATGGCAAAAATCAATGAATATTGTAAATGCACAAACAGTAATTTCTCCGCATTGCAAGGTGCAATTCTGAAATTTTTTGCTTTTTCCTGCTCCTCTTAGCATGATAAAGAAGATTCAAAGAGAGTGAGAAGCCAGCTCCTTTCATTCAGTCAGTAGCTTCAATCATTTCTGGACGTTTTTCAATGGCAAAAATCAATGAATATTGTAAATGCACAAACAGTAATTTCTCCGCATTGCAAAGTGCAATTCTGAAATTTTTTGCTTTTTCCTGCTCCTCTTAGCATGATAAAGAAGATTCAATGAGAGTGAGATGCCAGCTCCTTTCATTCAGTCAGTAGCTTCAAACATTTCTGGTATATGAATAACATGATGTTTTTCAATGGCAAAAATCAATGAATGTTTTAAATGCACAAATAGTAATTTCTCCGCATTGCAAGGTGCAATTCTGAAATTGTTTGCTTTTTCCTGCTCCTCTTAGCATGATAAAGAAGATTCAAAGAGAGTGAGAAGCCAGCTCCTTTCATTCAGTCAGTAGCTTCAATCATTTCTGGACGTTTTTCAATGGCAAAAATCAATGAATATTGTAAATGCACAAACAGTAATTTCTCCGCATTGCAAGGTGCAATTCTGAAATTTTTTGCTTTTTCCTGCTACTCTTAGCATAATAAAGAAGATTCAAAGAGAGTGAGTTGCCAGCTCCTTTCATTCAGTCAGTAGATTCAATCATTTCTGGACGTTTTTCAATGGCAAAAATCAATGAATATTGTAAATGCACAAACAGTAATTTCTCCGCATTGCAAGGTGCAATTCTGAAATTTTTTTGCTTTTTCCTGCTCCTCTTAGCATGATAAAGAAGATTCAAAGAGAGTGAGATGCCAGCTCCTTTCATTCAGTCAGTAGCTTCAATCATTTCTGAACGTTTTTCAATGGCAAAAATCAATGAATATTGTAAATGCACAAACAGTAATTTCTCCACATTGCAAGGTGCAATTCTGAAATTTTTTTCTTTTTCCTGCTCCTCTTAGCATGATAAAGAAGATTCAAAGAGAGTGAGATGCCAGCTCCTTTCATTCAGTCAGTAGCTTCAAACATTTCTGGTATATGAATAACATGATGTTTTTCAATGGCAAAAATCAATGAATATTGTAAATGCACAAACAATAATTTCTCCGCATTGCAAGGTGCAATTCTGAAATTTTTTGCTTTTTCCTGCTCCTCTTAGCATGATAAAGAAGATTCAAAGAGAGTGAGATTCCAGCTCCTTTCATTCAGTCAGTAGCTTCAATCATTTCTGGACGTTTTTCAATGGCAAAAATCAATGAATATTGTAAATGCACAAACAGTAATTTCTCCGCATTGCAAGGTGCAATTCTGAAATTTTCTGCTTTTTCCTGCTCCGCTTAGCATGATAAAGAAGATTCAAAGAGAGTGAGATGCCAGCTCCTTTCATTCAGTCAGTAGCTTCAATCATTTCTGGACGTTTTTCAATGGCAAAAATCAATGAATATTGTAAATGCACAAACAGTAATTTCTCCGCATTGCAAGGAGCAATTCTGAAATTTTTTGCTTTTTCCTGCTCCTCTTAGCATGATAAAGAAGATTCAAAGAGAGTGAGATGCCAGCTCCTTTCATTCAGTCAGTAGCTTCAAACATTTCTGGTATATGAATAACATGATGTTTTTCAATGGCAAAAATCAATGAATATTGTAAATGCACAAACAGTAATTTCTCCGCATTGCAAGGTGCAATTCTGAAATTTTTTGCTTTTTCCTGCTCCTCTTAGCATGATAAAGAAGATTCAAAGAGAGTGAGATGCCAGCTCCTTTCATTCAGTCAGTAGCTTCAATCATTTCTGGACGTTTTTCAATGGCAAAAATCAATGAATATTGTAAATGCACAAACAGTAATTTCTCCGCATTGCAAGGTGCAATTCTGAAATTTTTTGCTTTTTCCTGCTCCTCTTAGCATGATAAAGAAGATTCAAAGAGAGTGAGATGCCAGCTCCTTTCATTCAGTCAGTAGCTTCAATCATTTCTGGTATATGAATAACATGATGTTTTTCAATGGCAAAAATCAATGAATATTGTAAATGCACAAACAGTAATTTCTCCGCATTGCAAGGTGCAATTCTGAAATTTTTTGCTTTTTCCTGCTCCTCTTAGCATGATAAAGAAGATTCAAAGAGAGTGAGATGCCAGCTCCTTTCATTCAGTCAGTAGCTTCAATCATTTCTGGACGTTTTTCAATGGCAAAAATCAATGAATATTAAAAATGCACAAACAGTAATTTCTCCGCATTGCAAGGCGCAATTCTGAATTTTTTTGCTTTTTCCTGCTCCTCTTAGCATGATAAAGAAGATTCAAAGAGAGTGAGATGCCAGCTCCTTTCATTCAGTCAGTAGCTTCAATCATTTCTGGACGTTTTTCAATGGCAAAAATCAATGAATATTGTAAATGCACAAACAGTAATTTCTCCGCATTGCAAGGTGCAATTCTGAAATTTTTTGCTTTTTCCTGCTCCTCTTAGCATGATAAAGAAGATTCAAAGAGAGTGAGATGCCAGCTCCTTTCATTCAGTCAGTAGCTTCAAACATTTCTGGTATATGAATAACATGATGTTTTTCAATGGCAAAAATCAATGAATATTGTAAATGCACAAACAGTAATTTCTCCGCATTGCAAGGTGCAATTCTGAAATTTTTTGCTTTTTCCTGCTCCTCTTAGCATGATAAAGAAGATTCAAAGAGAGTGAGATACCAGCTCCTTTCATTCAGTCAGTAGCTTCAATCATTTCTGGACGTTTTTCAATGGCAAAAATCAATGAATATTGTAAATGCACAAACAGTAATTTCTCCGCATTGCAAGGTGCAATTCTGAAATTTTTTGCTTTTTCCTGCTCCTCTTAGCATGATAAAGAAGATTCAAAGAGAGTGAGATGCCAGCTCCTTTCATTCAGTCAGTAGCTTCAATCATTTCTGGACGTTTTTCAATGGCAAAAATCAATGAATATTGTAAATGCACAGACAGTAATTTCTCCGCATTGCAAGGTGCAATTCTGAAATTTTTTGCTTTTTCCTGCTCCTCTTAGCATGATAAAGAAGATTCAAAGAGAGTGAGATGTCAGCTCCTTTCATTCAGTCAGTAGCTTCAAACATTTCTGGTATATGAATAACATGATGTTTTTCAATGGCAAAAATCAATGAATATTGTAAATGCACAAACAGTAATTTCTCCGCATTGCAAGGTGCAATTCTGAAATTTTTTGCTTTTTCCTGCTCCTCTTTGCATGATAAAGAAGATTCAAAGAGAGTGAGATGCCAGCTCCTTTCATTCAGTCAGTAGCTTCAATCATTTCTGGACGTTTTTCAATGGCAAAAATCAATGAATATTGTAAATGCACAAACAGTAATTTCTCCGCATTGCAAGGTGCAATTCTGAAATTTTTTGCTTTTTCCTGCTCCTCTTAGCATGATAAAGAAGATTCAAAGAGAGTGAGATGCCAGCTCCTTTCATTCAGTCAGTAGCTTCAATCATTTCTGGACGTTTTTCAATGGCAAAAATCAATGAATATTGTAAATGCACAAACAGTAATTTCTCCGCATTGCAAGGTGCAATTCTGAAATTTTTTGCTTTTTCCTGCTCCTCTTAGCATGATAAAGAAGATTCAATGAGAGTGAGATGCCAGCTCCTTTCATTCAGTCAGTAGCTTCAAACATTTCTGGTATATGAATAACATGATGTTTTTCAATGGCAAAAATCAATGAATATTGTAAATGCACAAACAGTAATTTCTCCGCATTGCAAGGTGCAATTCTGAAATTTTTTGCTTTTTCCTGCTCCTCTTAGCATGATAAAGAAGATTCAAAGAGAGTGAGATGCCAGCTCCTTTCATTCAGTCAGTAGCTTCAATCATTTCTGGACGTTTTTCAATGTCAAAAATCAATGAATATTGTAAATGCACAAACAGTAATTTCTCCGCATTGCAAGGTGCAATTCTGAAATTTTTTGCTTTTTCCTGCTCCTCTTAGCATGATAAAGAAGATTCAAAGAGAGTGAGATGCCAGCTCCTTTCATTCAGTCAGTAGCTTCAAACATTTCTGGTATATGAATAACATGATGTTTTTCAATGGCAAAAATCAATGAATATTGTAAATGCACAAACAGTAATTTCTCCGCATTGCAAGGTGCAATTCTGAAATTTTTTGCTTTTTCCTGCTCCTCTTAGCATGATAAAGAAGATTCAAAGAGAGTGAGATGCCAGCTCCTTTCATTCAGTCAGTAGCTTCAATCATTTCTGGATGTTTTTCAATGGCAAAAATCAATGAATATTGTAAATGCACAAACAGTAATTTCTCCGCATTGCAAGGTGCAATTCTGAAATTTTTTGCTTTTTCCTGCTCCACTTAGCATGATAAAGAAGATTCAAAGAGAGTGAGATGCCAGCTCCTTTCATTCAGTCAGTAGCTTCAATCATTTCTGGACGTTTTTCAATGGCAAAAATCAATGAATATTGTAAATGCACAAACAGTAATTTCTCCGCATTGCAAGGTGCAATTCTGAAATTTTTTGCTTTTTCCTGCTCCTCTTAGCATGATAAAGAAGATTCAAAGAGAGTGAGATGCCAGCTCCTTTCATTCAGTCAGTAGCTTCAATCATTTCTGGACGTTTTTCAATGGCAAAAATCAATGAATATTGTAAATGCACAAACAGTAATTTCTCCGCATTGCAAGGTGCAATTCTGAAATTTTTTGCTTTTTCCTGCTCCTCTTAGCATGATAAAGAAGATTCAAAGAGAGTGAGATGCCAGCTCCTTTCATTCAGTCAGTAGCTTCAATCATTTCTGGACGTTTTTCAATGGCAAAAATCAATGAATATTGTAAATGCACAAACAGTAATTTCTCCGCATTGCAAGGTGCAATTCTGAAATTTTTTGCTTTTTCCTGCTCCTCTTAGCATGATAAAGAAGATTCAAAGAGAGTGAGATGCCAGCTCCTTTCATTCAGTCAGTAGCTTCAATCATTTCTGGACGTTTTTCAATGGCAAAAATCAATGAATATTGTAAATGCACAAACAGTAATTTCTCCGCATTGCAAGGTGCAATTCTGAAATTTTTTGCTTTTTCCTGCTCCTCTTAGCATGATAAAGAAGATTCAAAGAGAGTGAGATGCCAGCTCCTTTCATTCAGTCAGTAGCTTCAAACATTTCTGGTATATGAATAACATGATGTTTTTCAATGGCAAAAATCAATGAATATTGTAAATGCACAAACAGTAATTTCTCGCATTGCAAGGTGCAATTCTGAAATTTTTTGCTTTTTCCTGCTCCTCTTAGCATGATAAAGAAGATTCAAAGAGAGTGAGATGCCAGCTCCTTTCATTCAGTCAGTAGCTTCAATCATTTCTGGACGTTTTTCAATGGCAAAAATCAATGAATATTGTAAATGCACAAACAGTAATTTCTCCGCATTGCAAGGTGCAATTCTGAAATTTTTTGCTTTTTCCTGCTCCTCTTAGCATGATAAAGAAGATTCAAAGAGAGTGAGATGTCATCTCCTTTCATTCAGTCAGTAGCTTCAAACATTTCTGGTATATGAATAACATGATGTTTTTCAATGGCAAAAATCAATGAATATTGTAAATGCACAAACAGTAATTTCTCCGCATTGCAAGGTGCAATTCTGAAATTTTTTGCTTTTTCCTGCTCCTCTTAGCATGAAAAGAAGATTCAAAGAGAGTGAGATGCCAGCTCCTTTCATTCAGTCAGTAGCTTCAATCATTTCTGGACATTTTTCAATGGCAAAAATCAATGAATATTGTAAATGCACAAACAGTAATTTCTCCGCATTGCAAGGTGCAATTCTGAAATTTTTTGCTTTTTCCTGCTCCTCTTAGCATGATAAAGAAGATTCAAAAAGAGTGAGATGCCAGCTCCTTTCATTCAGTCATTAGCTTCAATCATTTCTGGACGTTTTTCAATGGCAAAAATCAATGAATATTGTAAATGCACAAACAGTAATTTCTCCGCATTGCAAGGTGCAATTCTGAAATTTTTTGCTTTTTCCTGCTCCTCTTAGCATGATAAAGAAAATTCAAAGAGAGTGAGATGCCAGCTCCTTTCATTCAGTCAGTAGCTTCAAACATTTCTGGTATATGAATAACATGATGTTTTTCAATGGCAAAAATCAATGAATATTGTAAATGCACAAACAGTAATTTCTCCGCATTGCAAGGTGCAATTCTGAAATTTTTTGCTTTTTCCTGCTCCTCTTAGCATGATAAAGAAGATTCAAAGAGAGTGAGATGCCAGCTCCTTTCATTCAGTCAGTAGCTTCAATCATTTCTGGACGTTTTTCAATGGCAAAAATCAATGAATATTGTAAATGCACAAACAGTAATTTCTCCGCATTGCAAGGTGCAATTCTGAAATTTTTTGCTTTTTCCTGCTCCTCTTAGCATGATAAAGAAGATTCAAAGAGAGTGAGATGCCAGCTCCTTTCATTCAGTCAGTAGCTTCAAGCATTTCTGGTATATGAATAACATGATGTTTTTCAATGGCAAAAATCAATGAATATTGTAAATGCACAAACAGTAATTTCTCCGCATTGCAAGGTGCAATTCTGACATTTTTTGCTTTTTCCTGCTCCTCTTAGCATGATAAAGAAGATTCAAAGAGAGTGAGATGCCAGCTCCTTTCATTCAGTCAGTAGCTTCAATCATTTCTGGACGTTTTTCAATGGCAAAAATCAATGAATATTGTAAATGCACAAACAGTAATTTCTCCGCATTGCAAGGTGCAATTCTGAAATTTTTTGCTTTTTCCTGCTCCTCTTAGCATGATAAAGAAGATTCAAAGAGAGTGAGATGCCAGCTCCTTTCATTCAGTCAGTAGCTTCAAACATTTCTGGTATATGAATAACATGATGTTTTTCAATGGCAAAAATCAATGAATATTGTAAATGCACAAACAGTAATTTCTCCGCATTGCAAGGTGCAATTCTGAAATTTTTTGCTTTTTCCTGCTCCTCTTAGCATGATAAAGAAGATTCAAAGAGAGTGAGATGCCAGCTCCTTTCATTCAGTCAGCTTCAATCATTTCTGGACGTTTTTCAATGGCAAAAATCAATGAATATTGTAAATGCACAAACAGTAATTTCTCCGCATTGCAAGGTGCAATTCTGACATTTTTTGCTTTTTCCTGCTCCTCTTAGCATGATAAAGAAGATTCAAAGAGAGTCAGATGCCAGCTCCTTTCATTCAGTCAGTAGCTTCAAACATTTCTGGTATATGAATAACATGATGTTTTTCAATGGCAAAAATCAATGAATATCGTAAATGCACAAACAGTAATTTCTCCGCATTGCAAGGTGCAATTCTGAAATTTTTTGCTTTTTCCTGCTCCACTTAGCATGATAAAGAAGATTCAAAGAGAGTGAGATGCCAGCTCCTTTCATTCAGTCAGTAGCTTCAATCATTTCTGGACGTTTTTCAATGGCAAAAATCAATGAATATTGTAAATGCACAAACAGTAATTTCTCCGCATTGCAAGGTGCAATTCTGAAATTTTTTGCTTTTTCCTGCTCCTCTTAGCATGATAAAGAAGATTCAAAGAGAGTGAGATGCCAGCTCCTTTCATTCAGTCAGTAGCTTCAATCATTTCTGGACGTTTTTCAATGGCAAAAATCAATGAATATTGTAAATGCACAAACAGTAATTTCTCCGCATTGCAAGGTGCAATTCTGAAATTTTTTGCTTTTTCCTGCTCCTCTTAGCATGATAAAGAAGATTCAAAGAGAGTGAGATGTCATCTCCTTTCATTCAGTCAGTAGCTTCAATCATTTCTGGTATATGAATAACATGATGTTTTTCAATGGCAAAAATCAATGAATATTGTAAATGCACAAACAGTAATTTCTCCGCATTGCAAGGTGCAATTCTGAAATTTTTTGCTTTTTCCTGCTCCTCTTAGCATGATAAAGAAGATTCAAAGAGAGTGAGATGCCAGCTCCTTTCATTCAGTCAGTAGCTTCAATCATTTCTGTACGTTTTTCAATGGCAAAAATCAATGAATATTGTAAATGCACAAACAGTAATTTCTCCGCATTGCAAGGTGCAATTCTGAAATTTTTTGCTTTTTCCTGCTCCTCTTAGCATGATAAAGAAGATTCAAAGAGAGTGAGATGCCAGCTACTTTCATTCAGTCAGTAGCTTCAATCATTTCTGGACGTTTTTCAATGGCAAAAATCAATGAATATTGTAAATGCACAAACAGTAATTTCTCCGCATTGCAAGGTGCAATTCTGAAATTTTTTGCTTTTTCCTGCTCCTCTTAGCATGATAAAGAAGATTCAAAGAGAGTGAGATGCCAGCTCCTTTCATTCAGTCAGTAGCTTCAATCATTTCTGGTATATGAATAACATGATGTTTTTCAATGGCAAAAATCAATGAATATTGTAAATGCACAAAAAGTAATTTCTCCGCATTGCAAGGTGCAATCCTGAAATTTTTTGCTTTTTCCTGCTCCTCTTAGCATGATAAAGAAGATTCAAAGAGAGTGAGATGCCAGCTCCTTTCATTCAGTCAGTAGCTTCAATCATTTCTGGTATATGAATAACATGATGTTTTTCAATGGCAAAAATCAATGAATATTGTAAATGCACAAACAGTAATTTCTCCGCATTGCAACGTGCAATTCTGAAATTTTTTGCTTTTTCCTGCTCCTCTTAGCATGGTAAAGAAGATTCAAAGAGAGTGAGATGCCAGCTCCTTTCATTCAGTCAGTAGCTTCAATCATTTCTGTACGTTTTTCAATGGCAAAAATCAATGAATATTGTAAATGCACAAACAGTAATTTCTCCGCATTGCAAGGTGCAATTCTGAAATTTTTTGCTTTTTCCTGCTCCTCTTAGCATGATAAAGAAGATTCAAAGAGAGTGAGATGCCAGCTCCTTTCATTCAGTCAGTAGCTTCAATCATTTCTGGACGTTTTTCAATGGCAAAAATCAATGAATATTGTAAATGCACAAACAGTAATTTCTCCGCATTGCAAGGTGCAATTCTGAAATGTTTTGCTTTTTCCTGCTCCTCTTAGCATGATAAAGAAGATTCAAAGAGAGTGAGATACCAGCTCCTTTCATTCAGTCAGTAGCTTCAAACATTTCTGGTATATGAATAACATGTTTTTCAATGGCAAAAATCAATGAATATTGTAAATGCACAGACAGTAATTTCTCCGCATTGCAAAGTGCAATTCTGAAATTTTTTGCTTTTTCCTGCTCCTCTTAGCATGATAAAGAAGATTCAAAGAGAGTGAGATGCCAGCTCCTTTCATTCAGTCAGTAGCTTCAAACATTTCTGGTATATGAATAACATGATGTTTTTCAATGGCAAAAATCAATGAATATTGTAAATGCACAAACAGTAATTTCTCCGCATTGCAAGGTGCAATTCTGAAATTCTTTGCTTTTTCCTGCTCCTCTTAGCATGATAAAGAAGATTCAAAGAGAGTGAGATGCCAGCTCCTTTCATTCAGTCAGTAGCTTCAATCATTTCTGGACGTTTTTCAATGGCAAAAATCAATGAATATTGTAAATGTACAAACAGTAATTTCTCCGCATTGCAAAGTGCAATTCTGAAATTTTTTGCTTTTTCCTGCTCCTCTTAGCATGATAAAGAAGATTCAAAGAGAGTGAGATGCCAGCTCCTTTCATTCAGTCAGTAGCTTCAAACATTTCTGGTATATGAATAACATGATGTTTTTCAATGGCAAAAATCAATGAATATTTTAAATGCACAAACAGTAATTTCTCCGCATTGCAAGGTGCAATTCTGAAATTGTTTGCTTTTTCCTGCTCCTCTTAGCATGATAAAGAAGATTCAAAGAGAGTGAGATACCAGCTCCTTTCATTCAGTCAGTAGCTTCAATCATTTCTGGACGTTTTTCAATGGCAAAAATCAATGAATATTGTAAATGCACAAACAGTAATTTCTCCGCATTGCAAGGTGCAATTCTGAAATTTTTTGCTTTTTCCTGCTCCTCTTAGCATGATAAAGAAGATTCAAAGAGAGTGAGATGCCAGCTCCTTTCATTCAGTCAGTAGCTTCAAACATTTCTGGTATATGAATAACATGTTTTTCAATGGCAAAAATCAATGAATATTGTAAATGCACAGACAGTAATTTCTCCGCATTGCAAAGTGCAATTCTGAAATTTTTTGCTTTTTCCTGCTCCTCTTAGCATGATAAAGAAGATTCAAAGAGAGTGAGATGCCAGCTCCTTTCATTCAGTCAGTAGCTTCAAACATTTCTGGTATATGAATAACATGATGTTTTTCAATGGCAAAAATCAATGAATATTGTAAATGCACAAACAGTAATTTCTCCGCATTGCAACGTGCAATTCTGAAATTTTTTGCTTTTTCCTGCTCCTCTTAGCATGGTAAAGAAGATTCAAAGAGAGTGAGATGCCAGCTCCTTTCATTCAGTCAGTAGCTTCAATCATTTCTGTACGTTTTTCAATGGCAAAAATCAATGAATATTGTAAATACACAAACAGTAATTTCTCCGCATTGCAAGGTGCAATTCTGAAATTTTTTGCTTTTTCCTGCTCCTCTTAGCATGATAAAGAAGATTCAAAGAGAGTGAGATGCCAGCTCCTTTCATTCAGTCAGTAGCTTCAATCATTTCTGGACGTTTTTCAATGGCAAAAATCAATGAATATTGTAAATGCACAAACAGTAATTTCTCCGCATTGCAAGGTGCAATTCTGAAATTTTTTGCTTTTTCCTGCTCCTCTTAGCATGATAAAGAAGATTCAAAGAGAGTGAGATACCAGCTCCTTTCATTCAGTCAGTAGCTTCAATCATTTCTGGACGTTTTTCAATGGCAAAAATCAATGAATATTGTAAATGCACAAACAGTAATTTCTCCGCATTGCAAGGTGCAATTCTGAAATTTTTTGCTTTTTCCTGCTCCTCTTAGCATGATAAAGAAGATTCAAAGAGAGTGAGATGCCAGCTCCTTTCATTCAGTCAGTAGCTTCAATCATTTCTGGTATATGAATAACATGATGTTTTTCAATGGCAAAAATCAATGAATATTGTAAATGCACAAACAGTAATTTCTCCGCATTGCAAGGTGCAATTCTGAAATTTTTTGCTTTTTCCTGCTCCTCTTAGCATGATAAAGAAGATTCAAAGAGAGTGAGATGCCAGCTCCTTTCATTCAGTCAGTAGCTTCAATCATTTCTGTACGTTTTTCAATGGCAAAAATCAATGAATATTGTAGTGCACAAACAGTAATTTCTCCGCATTGCAAGGTGCAATTCTGAAATTTTTTGCTTTTTCCTGCTCCTCTTAGCATGATAAAGAAGATTCAAAGAGAGTGAGATGCCAGCTCCTTTCATTCAGTCAGTAGCTTCAATCATTTCTGGACGTTTTTCAATGGCAAAAATCAATGAATATTGTAAATGCACAAACAGTAATTTCTCCGCATTGCAAGGTGCAATTCTGAAATTTTTTGCTTTTTCCTGCTCCTCTTAGCATGATAAAGAAGATTCAAAGAGAGTGAGATACCAGCTCCTTTCATTCAGTCAGTAGCTTCAAACATTTCTGGTATATGAATATCATGTTTTTCAATGGCAAAAATCAATGAATATTGTAAATGCACAGACAGTAATTTCTCCGCATTGCAAAGTGCAATTCTGAAATTTTTTGCTTTTTCCTGCTCCTCTTAGCATGATAAAGAAGATTCAAAGAGAGTGAGATGCCAGCTCTTTTCATTCAGTCAGTAGCTTCAAACATTTCTGGTATATGAATAACATGATGTTTTTCAATGGCAAAAATCAATGAATATTGTAAATGCACAAACAGTAATTTCTCCGCATTGCAAGGTGCAATTCTGAAATTTTTTGCTTTTTCCTGCTCCTCTTAGCATGATAAAGAAGATTCAAAGAGAGTGAGATGCCAGCTCCTTTCATTCAGTCAGTAGCTTCAATCATTTCTGGACGTTTTTCAATGGCAAAAATCAATGAATATTGTAAATGTACAAACAGTAATTTCTCCGCATTGCAAAGTGCAATTCTGAAATTTTTTGCTTTTTCCTGCTCCTCTTAGCATGATAAAGAAGATTCAAAGAGAGTGAGATGCCAGCTCCTTTCATTCAGTCAGTAGCTTCAAACATTTCTGGTATATGAATAACATGATGTTTTTCAATGGCAAAAATCAATGAATATTTTAAATGCACAAACAGTAATTTCTCCGCATTGCAAGGTGCAATTCTGAAATTGTTTGCTTTTTCCTGCTCCTCTTAGCATGATAAAGAAGATTCAAAGAGAGTGAGATACCAGCTCCTTTCATTCAGTCAGTAGCTTCAATCATTTCTGGACGTTTTTCAATGGCAAAAATCAATGAATATTGTAAATGCACAAACAGTAATTTCTCCGCATTGCAAGGTGCAATTCTGAAATTTTTTGCTTTTTCCTGCTCCTCTTAGCATGATAAAGAAGATTCAAAGAGAGTGAGATGCCAGCTCCTTTCATTCAGTCAGTAGCTTCAAACATTTCTGGTATATGAATAACATGTTTTTCAATGGCAAAAATCAATGAATATTGTAAATGCACAGACAGTAATTTCTCCGCATTGCAAAGTGCAATTCTGAAATTTTTTGCTTTTTCCTGCTCCTCTTAGCATGATAAAGAAGATTCAAAGAGAGTGAGATGCCAGCTCCTTTCATTCAGTCAGTAGCTTCAAACATTTCTGGTATATGAATAACATGATGTTTTTCAATGGCAAAAATCAATGAATATTGTAAATGCACAAACAGTAATTTCTCCGCATTGCAAGGTGCAATTCTGAAATTTTTTGCTTTTTCCTGCTCCTCTTAGCATGATAAAGAAGATTCAAAGAGAGTGAGATGCCAGCTCCTTTCATTCAGTCAGTAGCTTCAATCATTTCTGGACGTTTTTCAATGGCAAAAATCAATGAATATTGTAAATGCACAAACAGTAATTTCTCCGCATTGCAAGGTGCAATTCTGAAATTTTTTGCTTTTTCCTGCTCCTCTTAGCATGATAAAGAAGATTCAAAGAGAGTGAGAAGCCAGCTCCTTTCATTCAGTCAGTAGCTTCAATCATTTCTGGACGTTTTTCAATGGCAAAAATCAATGAATATTGTAAATGCACAAACAGTAATTTCTCCGCATTGCAAAGTGCAATTATGAAATTTTTTGCTTTTTCCTGCTCCTCTTAGCATGATAAAGAAGATTCAAAGAGAGTGAGATGCCAGCTCCTTTCATTCAGTCAGTAGCTTCAAACATTTCTGGTATATGAATAACATGATGTTTTTCAATGGCAAAAATCAATGAATATTTTAAATGCACAAATAGTAATTTCTCCGCATTGCAAGGTGCAATTCTGAAATTGTTTGCTTTTTCCTGCTCCTCTTAGCATGATAAAGAAGATTCAAGAGAGTGAGATACCAGCTCCTTTCATTCAGTCAGTAGCTTCAATCATTTCTGGACGTTTTTCAATGGCAAAAATCAATGAATATTGTAAATGCACAAACAGTAATTTCTCCGCATTGCAAGGTGCAATTCTGAAATTTTTTGCTTTTTCCTGCTCCTCTTAGCATAATAAAGAAGATTCAAAGAGAGTGAGTTGCCAGCTCCTTTCATTCAGTCAGTAGATTCAATCATTTCTGGACGTTTTTCAATGGCAAAAATCAATGAATATTGTAAATGCACAAACAGTAATTTCTCCGCATTGCAAGGTGCAATTCTGAAATTTTTTTGCTTTTTCCTGCTCCTCTTAGCATGATAAAGAAGATTCAAAGAGAGTGAGATGCCAGCTCCTTTCATTCAGTCAGTAGCTTCAATCATTTCTGAACGTTTTTCAATGGCAAAAATCAATGAATATTGTAAATGCACAAACAGTAATTTCTCCACATTGCAAGGTGCAATTCTGAAATTTTTTGCTTTTTCCTGCTCCTCTTAGCATGATAAAGAAGATTCAAAGAGAGTGAGATGCCAGCTCCTTTCATTCAGTCAGTAGCTTCAAACATTTCTGGTATATGAATAACATGATGTTTTTCAATGGCAAAAATCAATGAATATTGTAAATGCACAAACAATAATTTCTCCGCATTGCAAGGTGCAATTCTGAAATTTTTTGCTTTTTCCTGCTCCTCTTAGCATGATAAAGAAGATTCAAAGAGAGTGAGATTCCAGCTCCTTTCATTCAGTCAGTAGCTTCAATCATTTCTGGACGTTTTTCAATGGCAAAAATCAATGAATATTGTAAATGCACAAACAGTAATTTCTCCGCATTGCAAGGTGCAATTCTGAAATTTTCTGCTTTTTCCTGCTCCGCTTAGCATGATAAAGAAGATTCAAAGAGAGTGAGATGCCAGCTCCTTTCATTCAGTCAGTAGCTTCAATCATTTCTGGACGTTTTTCAATGGCAAAAATCAATGAATATTGTAAATGCACAAACAGTAATTTCTCCGCATTGCAAGGTGCAATTCTGAAATTTTTTGCTTTTTCCTGCTCCTCTTAGCATGATAAAGAAGATTCAAAGAGAGTGAGATGCCAGCTCCTTTCATTCAGTCAGTAGCTTCAAACATTTCTGGTATATGAATAACATGATGTTTTTCAATGGCAAAAATCAATGAATATTGTAAATGCACAAACAGTAATTTCTCCGCATTGCAAGGTGCAATTCTGGAATTTTTTGCTTTTTCCTGCTCCTCTTAGCATGATAAAGAAGATTCAAAGAGAGTGAGATGCCAGCTCCTTTCATTCAGTCAGTAGCTTCAATCATTTCTGGACGTTTTTCAATGGCAAAAATCAATGAATATTGTAAATGCACAAACAGTAATTTCTCCGCATTGCAAGGTGCAATTCTGAAATTTTTTGCTTTTTCCTGCTCCTCTTAGCATGATAAAGAAGATTCAAAGAGAGTGAGATGCCAGCTCCTTTCATTCAGTCAGTAGCTTCAATCATTTCTGGTATATGAATAACATGATGTTTTTCAATGGCAAAAATCAATGAATATTGTAAATGCACAAACAGTAATTTCTCCGCATTGCAAGGTGCAATTCTGAAATTTTTTGCTTTTTCCTGCTCCTCTTAGCATGATAAAGAAGATTCAAAGAGAGTGAGATGCCAGCTCCTTTCATTCAGTCAGTAGTTTCAATCATTTCTGGACGTTTTTCAATGGCAAAAATCAATGAATATTAAAAATGCACAAACAGTAATTTCTCCGCATTGCAAGGCGCAATTCTGAATTTTTTTGCTTTTTCCTGCTCCTCTTAGCATGATAAAGAAGATTCAAAGAGAGTGAGATGCCAGCTCCTTTCATTCAGTCAGTAGCTTCAATCATTTCTGGACGTTTTTCAATGGCAAAAATCAATGAATATTGTAAATGCACAAACAGTAATTTCTCCGCATTGCAAGGTGCAATTCTGAAATTTTTTGCTTTTTCCTGCTCCTCTTAGCATGATAAAGAAGATTCAAAGAGAGTGAGATGCCAGCTCCTTTCATTCAGTCAGTAGCTTCAAACATTTCTGGTATATGAATAACATGATGTTTTTCAATGGCAAAAATCAATGAATATTGTAAATGCACAAACAGTAATTTCTCCGCATTGCAAGGTGCAATTCTGAAATTTTTTGCTTTTTCCTGCTCCTCTTAGCATGATAAAGAAGATTCAAAGAGAGTGAGATACCAGCTCCTTTCATTCAGTCAGTAGCTTCAATCATTTCTGGACGTTTTTCAATGGCAAAAATCAATGAATATTGTAAATGCACAAACAGTAATTTCTCCGCATTGCAAGGTGCAATTCTGAAATTTTTTGCTTTTTCCTGCTCCTCTTAGCATGATAAAGAAGATTCAAAGAGAGTGAGATGCCAGCTCCTTTCATTCAGTCAGTAGCTTCAATCATTTCTGGACGTTTTTCAATGGCAAAAATCAATGAATATTGTAAATGCACAGACAGTAATTTCTCCGCATTGCAAGGTGCAATTCTGAAATTTTTTGCTTTTTCCTGCTCCTCTTAGCATGATAAAGAAGATTCAAAGAGAGTGAGATGTCAGCTCCTTTCATTCAGTCAGTAGCTTCAAACATTTCTGGTATATGAATAACATGATGTTTTTCAATGGCAAAAATCAATGAATATTGTAAATGCACAAACAGTAATTTCTCCGCATTGCAAGGTGCAATTCTGAAATTTTTTGCTTTTTCCTGCTCCGCTTTGCATGATAAAGAAGATTCAAAGAGAGTGAGATGCCAGCTCCTTTCATTCAGTCAGTAGCTTCAATCATTTCTGGACGTTTTTCAATGGCAAAAATCAATGAATATTGTAAATGCACAAACAGTAATTTCTCCGCATTGCAAGGTGCAATTCTGAAATTTTTTGCTTTTTCCTGCTCCTCTTAGCATGATAAAGACGATTCAAAGAGAGTGAGATGCCAGCTCCTTTCATTCAGTCAGTAGCTTCAATCATTTCTGGACGTTTTTCAATGGCAAAAATCAATGAATATTGTAAATGCACAAACAGTAATTTCTCCGCATTGCAAGGTGCAATTCTGAAATTTTTTGCTTTTTCCTGCTCCTCTTAGCATGATAAAGAAGATTCAATGAGAGTGAGATGCCAGCTCCTTTCATTCAGTCAGTAGCTTCAAACATTTCTGGTATATGAATAACATGATGTTTTTCAATGGCAAAAATCAATGAATATTGTAAATGCACAAACAGTAATTTCTCCGCATTGCAAGGTGCAATTCTGAAATTTTTTGCTTTTTCCTGCTCCTCTTAGCATGATAAAGAAGATTCAAAGAGAGTGAGATGCCAGCTCCTTTCATTCAGTCAGTAGCTTCAATCATTTCTGGACGTTTTTCAATGGCAAAAATCAATGAATATTGTAAATGCACAAACAGTAATTTCTCCGCATTGCAAGGTGCAATTCTGAAATTTTTTGCTTTTTCCTGCTCCTCTTAGCATGATAAAGAAGATTCAAAGAGAGTGAGATGCCAGCTCCTTTCATTCAGTCAGTAGCTTCAAACATTTCTGGTATATGAATAACATGATGTTTTTCAATGGCAAAAATCAATGAATATTGTAAATGCACAAACAGTAATTTCTCCGCATTGCAAGGTGCAATTCTGAAATTTTTTGCTTTTTCCTGCTCCTCTTAGCATGATAAAGAAGATTCAAAGAGAGTGAGATGCCAGCTCCTTTCATTCAGTCAGTAGCTTCAATCATTTCTGGACGTTTTTCAATGGCAAAAATCAATGAATATTGTAAATGCACAAACAGTAATTTCTCCGCATTGCAAGGTGCAATTCTGAAATTTTTTGCTTTTTCCTGCTCCTCTTAGCATGATAAAGAAGATTCAAAGAGAGTGAGATGCCAGCTCCTTTCATTCAGTCAGTAGCTTCAATCATTTCTGGACGTTTTTCAATGGCAAAAATCAATGAATATTGTAAATGCACAAACAGTAATTTCTCCGCATTGCAAGGTGCAATTCTGAAATTTTTTGCTTTTTCCTGCTCCTCTTAGCATCATAAAGAAGATTCAAAGAGAGTGAGATGTCATCTCCTTTCATTCAGTCAGTAGCTTCAAACATTTCTGGTATATGAATAACATGATGTTTTTCAATGGCAAAAATCAATGAATATTGTAAATGCACAAACAGTAATTTCTCCGCATTGCAAGGTGCAATTCTGAAATTTTTTGCTTTTTCCTGCTCCTCTTAGCATGATAAAGAAGATTCAAAGAGAGTGAGATGCCAGCTCCTTTCATTCAGTCAGTAGCTTCAAACATTTCTGGTATATGAATAACATGATGTTTTTCAATGGCAAAAATCAATGAATATTGTAAATGCACAAACAGTAATTTCTCCGCATTGCAAGGTGCAATTCTGAAATTTTTTGCTTTTTCCTGCTCCTCTTAGCATGATAAAGAAGATTCAAAGAGAGTGATATGCCAGCTCCTTTCATTCAGTCAGTAGCTTCAATCATTTCTGGACGTTTTTCAATGGCAAAAATCAATGAATATTGTAAATGCACAAACAGTAATTTCTCCGCATTGCAAGGTGCAATTCTGAAATTTTTTGCTTTTTCCTGCTCCTCTTAGCATGATAAAGAAGATTCAAAGAGAGTGAGATGCCAGCTCTTTTCATTCAGTCAGTAGCTTCAAACATTTCTGGTATATGAATAACATGATGTTTTTCAATGGCAAAAATCAATGAATATTGTAAATGCACAAACAGTAATTTCTCCGCATTGCAAGGTGCAATTCTGAAATTTTTTGCTTTTTCCTGCTCCTCTTAGCATTATAAAGAAGATTCAAAGAGAGTGAGATGCCAGCTCCTTTCATTCAGTCAGTAGCTTCAATCATTTCTGGACGTTTTTCAATGGCAAAAATCAATGAATATTGTAAATGCACAAACAGTAATTTCTCCGCATTGCAAGGTGCAATTCTGAAATTTTTTGCTTTTTCCTGCTCCTCTTAGCATGATAAAGAAGATTCAAAGAGAGTGAGATGCCAGCTCCTTTCATTCAGTCAGTAGCTTCAATCATTTCTGGACGTTTTTCAATGGCAAAAATCAATGAATATTGTAAATGCACAAACAGTAATTTCTCCGCATTGCAAGGTGCAATTCTGAAATTTTTTGCTTTTTCCTGCTCCTCTTAGCATGATAAAGAAGATTCAAAGAGAGGGAGATGCCAGCTCCTTTCATTCAGTCAGTAGCTTCAAACATTTCTGGTATATGAATAACATGATGTTTTTCAATGGCAAAAATCAATGAATATTGTAAATGCACAAACAGTAATTTCTCCGCATTGCAAGGTGCAATTCTGAATTTTTTTGCTTTTTCCTGCTCCTCTTAGCATGATAAAGAAGATTCAAAGAGAGTGAGATGCCAGCTCCTTTCATTCAGTCAGTAGCTTCAATCATTTCTGGACGTTTTTCAATGGCAAAAATCAATGAATATTGTAAATGCACAAACAGTAATTTCTCCGCATTGCAAGGTGCAATTCTGAAATTTTTTGCTTTTTCCTGCTCCTCTTAGCATGATAAAGAAGATTCAAAGAGAGTAAGATGCCAGCTCCTTTCATTCAGTCAGTAGCTTCAAACATTTCTGGTATATGAATAACATAATGTTTTTCAATGGCAAAAATCAATGAATATTGTAAATGCACAAACAGTAATTTCTCCGCATTGCAAGGTGCAATTCTGAAATTTTTTGCTTTTTCCTACTCCTCTTAGCATGATAAAGAAGATTCAAAGAGAGTGAGATGCCAGCTCCTTTCATTCAGTCAGTAGCTTCAATCATTTCTGGACGTTTTTCAATGGCAAAAATCAATGAATATTGTAAATGCACAAACAGTAATTTCTCCGCATTGCAAGGTGCAATTCTGAAATTTTTTGCTTTTTCCTGCTCCTCTTAGCATGATAAAGAAGATTCAAAGAGAGTGAGATGCCAGCTCCTTTCATTCAGTCAGTAGCTTCAAACATTTCTGGTATATGAATAACATGATGTTTTTCAATGGCAAAAATCAATGAATATTGTAAATGCACAAACAGTAATTTCTCCGCATTGCAAGGTGCAATTCTGAAATTTTTTGCTTTTTCCTGCTCCTCTTAGCATGATAAAGAAGATTCAAAGAGAGTGAGATGCCAGCTCCTTTCATTCAGTCAGTAGCTTCAATCATTTCTGGACGTTTTTCAATGGCAAAAATCAATGAATATTGTAAATGCACAAACAGTAATTTCTCCGCATTGCAAGGTGCAATTCTGAAATTTTTTGCTTTTTCCTGCTCCTCTTAGCATGATAAAGAAGATTCAAAGAGAGTGAGATACCAGCTCCTTTCATTCAGTCAGTAGCTTCAATCATTTCTGGACGTTTTTCAATGGCAAAAATCAATGAATATTGTAAATGCACAAACAGTAATTTCTCCGCATTGCAAGGTGCAATTCTGAAATTTTTTGCTTTTTCCTGCTCCTCTTAGCATGATAAAGAAGATTCAAAGAGAGTGAGATGCCAGCTCCTTTCATTCAGTCAGTAGCTTCAATCATTTCTGGACATTTTTCAATGGCAAAAATCAATGAATATTGTAAATGCACAGACAGTAATTTCTCCGCATTGCAAGGTGCAATTCTGAAATTTTTTGCTTTTTCCTGCTCCTCTTAGCATGATAAAGAAGATTCAAAGAGGTTGAGATGTCAGCTCCTTTCATTCAGTCAGTAGCTTCAAACATTTCTGGTATATGAATAACATGATGTTTTTCAATGGCAAAAATCAATGAATATTGTAAATGCACAAACAGTAATTTCTCCGCATTGCAAGGTGCAATTCTGAAATTTTTTGCTTTTTCCTGCTCCTCTTTGCATGATAAAGAAGATTCAAAGAGAGTGAGATGCCAGCTCCTTTCATTCAGTCAGTAGCTTCAATCATTTCTGGACGTTTTTCAATGGCAAAAATCAATGAATATTGTAAATGCACAAACAGTAATTTCTCCGCATTGCAAGGTGCAATTCTGAAATTTTTTGCTTTTTCCTGCTCCTCTTAGCATGATAAAGAAGATTCAAAGAGAGTGAGATGCCAGCTCCTTTCATTCAGTCAGTAGCTTCAATCATTTCTGGACGTTTTTCAATGGCAAAAATCAATGAATATTGTAAATGCACAAACAGTAATTTCTCCGCATTGCAAGGTGCAATTCTGAAATTTTTTGCTTTTTCCTGCTCCTCTTAGCATGATAAAGAAGATTCAATGAGAGTGAGATGCCAGCTCCTTTCATTCAGTCAGTAGCTTCAAACATTTCTGGTATATGAATAACATGATGTTTTTCAATGGCAAAAATCAATGAATATTGTAAATGCACAAACAGTAATTTCTCCGCATTGCAAGGTGCAATTCTGAAATTTTTTGCTTTTTCCTGCTCCTCTTAGCATGATAAAGAAGATTCAAAGAGAGTGAGATGCCAGCTCCTTTCATTCAGTCAGTAGCTTCAATCATTTCTGGACGTTTTTCAATGGCAAAAATCAATGAATATTGTAAATGCACAAACAGTAATTTCTCCGCATTGCAAGGTGCAATTCTGAAATTTTTTGCTTTTTCCTGCTCCTCTTAGCATGATAAAGAAGATTCAAAGAGAGTGAGATGCCAGCTCCTTTCATTCAGTCAGTAGCTTCAAACATTTCTGGTATATGAATAACATGATGTTTTTCAATGGCAAAAATCAATGAATATTGTAAATGCACAAACAGTAATTTCTCCGCATTGCAAGGTGCAATTCTGAAATTTTTTGCTTTTTCCTGCTCCTCTTAGCATGATAAAGAAGATTCAAAGAGAGTGAGATGCCAGCTCCTTTCATTCAGTCAGTAGCTTCAATCATTTCTGGACGTTTTTCAATGGCAAAAATCAATGAATATTGTAAATGCACAAACAGTAATTTCTCCGCATTGCAAGGTGCAATTCTGAAATTTTTTGCTTTTTCCTGCTCCTCTTAGCATTATAAAGAAGATTCAAAGAGAGTGAGATGCCAGCTCCTTTCATTCAGTCAGTAGCTTCAATCATTTCTGGACGTTTTTCAATGGCAAAAATCAATGAATATTGTAAATGCACAAACAGTAATTTCTCCGCATTGCAAGGTGCAATTCTGAAATTTTTTGCTTTTTCCTGCTCCTCTTAGCATCATAAAGAAGATTCAAAGAGAGTGAGATGTCATCTCCTTTCATTCAGTCAGTAGCTTCAAACATTTCTGGTATATGAATAACATGATGTTTTTCAATGGCAAAAATCAATGAATATTGTAAATGCACAAACAGTAATTTCTCCGCATTGCAAGGTGCAATTCTGAAATTTTTTGCTTTTTCCTGCTCCTCTTAGCATGATAAAGAAGATTCAAAGAGAGTGAGATGCCAGCTCCTTTCATTCAGTCAGTAGCTTCAAACATTTCTGGTATATGAATAACATGATGTTTATCAATGGCAAAAATCAATGAATATTGTAAATGCACAAACAGTAATTTCTCCGCATTGCAAGGTGCAATTCTGAAATTTTTTGCTTTTTCCTGCTCCTCTTAGCATGATAAAGAAGATTCAAAGAGAGTGATATGCCAGCTCCTTTCATTCAGTCAGTAGCTTCAATCATTTCTGGACGTTTTTCAATGGCAAAAATCAATGAATATTGTAAATGCACAAACAGTAATTTCTCCGCATTGCAAGGTGCAATTCTGAAATTTTTTGCTTTTTCCTGCTCCTCTTAGCATGATAAAGAAGATTCAAAGAGAGTGAGATGCCAGCTCTTTTCATTCAGTCAGTAGCTTCAAACATTTCTGGTATATGAATAACATGATGTTTTTCAATGGCAAAAATCAATGAATATTGTAAATGCACAAACAGTAATTTCTCCGCATTGCAAGGTGCAATTCTGAAATTTTTTGCTTTTTCCTGCTCCTCTTAGCATTATAAAGAAGATTCAAAGAGAGTGAGATGCCAGCTCCTTTCATTCAGTCAGTAGCTTCAATCATTTCTGGACGTTTTTCAATGGCAAAAATCAATGAATATTGTAAATGCACAAACAGTAATTTCTCCGCATTGCAAGGTGCAATTCTGAAATTTTTTGCTTTTTCCTGCTCCTCTTAGCATGATAAAGAAGATTCAAAGAGAGTGAGATGCCAGCTCCTTTCATTCAGTCAGTAGCTTCAATCATTTCTGGACGTTTTTCAATGGCAAAAATCAATGAATATTGTAAATGCACAAACAGTAATTTCTCCGCATTGCAAGGTGCAATTCTGAAATTTTTTGCTTTTTCCTGCTCCTCTTAGCATGATAAAGAAGATTCAAAGAGAGTGAGATGCCAGCTCCTTTCATTCAGTCAGTAGCTTCAAACATTTCTGGTATATGAATAACATGATGTTTTTCAATGGCAAAAATCAATGAATATTGTAAATGCACAAACAGTAATTTCTCCGCATTGCAAGGTGCAATTCTGAAATTTTTTGCTTTTTCCTGCTCCTCTTAGCATGATAAAGAAGATTCAAAGAGAGTGAGATGCCAGCTCCTTTCATTCAGTCAGTAGCTTCAATCATTTCTGGACGTTTTTCAATGGCAAAAATCAATGAATATTGTAAATGCACAAACAGTAATTTCTCCGCATTGCAAGGTGCAATTCTGAAATTTTTTGCTTTTTCCTGCTCCTCTTAGCATGATAAAGAAGATTCAAAGAGAGTGAGATGCCAGCTCCTTTCATTCAGTCAGTAGCTTCAAACATTTCTGGTATATGAATAACATGATGTTTTTCAATGGCAAAAATCAATGAATATTGTAAATGCACAAACAGTAATTTCTCCGCATTGCAAGGTGCAATTCTGAAATTTTTTGCTTTTTCCTACTCCTCTTAGCATGATAAAGAAGATTCAAAGAGAGTGAGATGCCAGCTCCTTTCATTCAGTCAGTAGCTTCAATCATTTCTGGACGTTTTTCAATGGCAAAAATCAATGAATATTGTAAATGCACAAACAGTAATTTCTCCGCATTGCAAGGTGCAATTCTGAAATTTTTTGCTTTTTCCTGCTCCTCTTAGCATGATAAAGAAGATTCAAAGAGAGTGAGATGCCAGCTCCTTTCATTCAGTCAGTAGCTTCAAACATTTCTGGTATATGAATAACATGATGTTTTTCAATGGCAAAAATCAATGAATATTGTAAATGCACAAACAGTAATTTCTCCGCATTGCAAGGTGCAATTCTGAAATTTTTTGCTTTTTCCTGCTCCTCTTAGCATGATAAAGAAGATTCAAAGAGAGTGAGATGCCAGCTCCTTTCATTCAGTCAGTAGCTTCAATCATTTCTGGACGTTTTTCAATGGCAAAAATCAATGAATATTGTAAATGCACAAACAGTAATTTCTCCGCATTGCAAGGTGCAATTCTGAAATTTTTTGCTTTTTCCTGCTCCTCTTAGCATGATAAAGAAGATTCAAAGAGAGTGAGATGTCATCTCCTTTCATTCAGTCAGTAGCTTCAAACATTTCTGGTATATGAATAACATGATGTTTTTCAATGGCAAAAATCAATGAATATTGTAAATGCACAAACAGTAATTTCTCCGCATTGCAAGGTGCAATTCTGAAATTTTTTGCTTTTTCCTGCTCCTCTTAGCATGAAAAGAAGATTCAAAGAGAGTGAGATGCCAGCTCCTTTCATTCAGTCAGTAGCTTCAATCATTTCTGGACATTTTTCAATGGCAAAAATCAATGAATATTGTAAATGCACAAACAGTAATTTCTCCGCATTGCAAGGTGCAATTCTGAAATTTTTTGCTTTTTCCTGCTCCTCTTAGCATGATAAAGAAGATTCAAAAAGAGTGAGATGCCAGCTCCTTTCATTCAGTCATTAGCTTCAATCATTTCTGGACGTTTTTCAATGGCAAAAATCAATGAATATTGTAAGTGCACAAACAGTAATTTCTCCGCATTGCAAGGTGCAATTCTGAAATTTTTTGCTTTTTACTGCTCCTATTAGCATGATAAAGAAAATTCAAAGAGAGTGAGATGCCAGCTCCTTTCATTCAGTCAGTAGCTTCAAACATTTCTGGTATATGAATAACATGATGTTTTTCAATGGCAAAAATCAATGAATATTGTAAATGCACAAACAGTAATTTCTCCGCATTGCAAGGTGCAATTCTGAAATTTTTTGCTTTTTCCTGCTCCTCTTAGCATGATAAAGAAGATTCAAAGAGAGTGAGATGCCAGCTCCTTTCATTCAGTCAGTAGCTTCAATCATTTCTGGACGTTTTTCAATGGCAAAAATCAATGAATATTGTAAATGCACAAACAGTAATTTCTCCGCATTGCAAGGTGCAATTCTGAAATTTTTTGCTTTTTCCTGCTCCTCTTGGCATGATAAAGAAGATTCAAAGAGAGTGAGATGCCAGCTAATTTCATTCAGTCAGTAGCTTCAATCATTTCTGGACGTTTTTCAATGGCAAAAATCAATGAATATTGTAAATGCACAAACAGTAATTTCTCCGCATTGCAAGGTGCAATTCTGAAATTTTTTGCTTTTTCCTGCTCCTCTTAGCATGATAAAGAAGATTCAAAGCGAGTGAGATGCCAGCTCCTTTCATTCAGTCAGTAGCTTCAAACATTTCTGGTATATGAATAACATGATGTTTTTCAATGGCAAAAATCAATGAATATTGTAAATGCACAAACAGTAATTTCTCCGCATTGCAAGGTGCAATTCTGAAATTTTTTGCTTTTTCCTGCTCCTCTTAGCATGATAAAGAAGATTCAAAGAGAGTGAGATGCCAGCTCCTTTCATTCAGTCAGTAGCTTCAATCATTTCTGGACGTTTTTCAATGGCAAAAATCAATGAATATTGTAAATGCACAAACAGTAATTTCTCCGCATTGCAAGGTGCAATTCTGAAATTTTTTCCTTTTTCATGCTCCTCTTAGCATGATAAAGAAGATTCAAAGAGAGTGAGATGCCAGCTCCTTTCATTCAGTCAGTAGCTTCAATCATTTCTGGACGTTTTTCAATGGCAAAAATCAATGAATATTGTAAATGCACAAACAGTAATTTCTCCGCATTGCAAGGTGCAATTCTGAAATTTTTTGCTTTTTCCTGCTCCTCTTAGCATGATAAAGAAGATTCAAAGAGAGTGAGATGCCAGCTCCTTTCATTCAGTCAGTAGCTTCAAACATTTTTGGACGTTTTTTAATGGCAAAAATCAATGAATATTGTAAATGCACAAACAGTAATTTCTCCGCATTGCAAGGTGCAATTCTGAAATTTTTTGCTTTTTCCTGCTCCTCTTAGCATGATAAAGAAGATTCAAAGAGAGTGAGATGCCAGCTCCTTTCATTCAGTCAGTAGCTTCAATCATTTCTGGATGTTTTTCAATGGCAAAAATCAATGAATATTGTAAATGCACAAACAGTAATTTCTCCGCATTGCAAGGTGCAATTCTGAAATTTTTTGCTTTTTCCTGCTCCTCTTAGCATGATAAAGAAGATTCAAAGAGAGTGAGATGCCAGCTCCTTTCATTCAGTCAGTAGCTTCAAACATTTCTGGTATATGAATAACATGATGTTTTTCAATGGCAAAAATCAATGAATATTGTAAATGCACAAACAGTAATTTCTCCGCATTGCAAGGTGCAATTCTGAAATTTTTTGCTTTTTCCTGCTCCTCTTAGCATGATAAAGAAGATTCAAAGAGAGTGAGATGCCAGCTCCTTTCATTCAGTCAGCTTCAATCATTTCTGGACGTTTTTCAATGGCAAAAATCAATGAATATTGTAAATGCACAAACAGTAATTTCTCCGCATTGCAAGGTGCAATTCTGACATTTTTTGCTTTTTCCTGCTCCTCTTAGCATGATAAAGAAGATTCAAAGAGAGTGAGATGCCAGCTCCTTTCATTCAGTCAGTAGCTTCAAACATTTCTGGTATATGAATAACATGATGTTTTTCAATGGCAAAAATCAATGAATATCGTAAATGCACAAACAGTAATTTCTCCGCATTGCAAGGTGCAATTCTGAAATTTTTTGCTTTTTCCTGCTCCTCTTAGCATGATAAAGAAGATTCAAAGAGAGTGAGATGCCAGCTCCTTTCATTCAGTCAGTAGCTTCAATCATTTCTGGACGTTTTTCAATGGCAAAAATCAATGAATATTGTAAATGCACAAACAGTAATTTCTCCGCATTGCAAGGTGCAATTCTGAAATTTTTTGCTTTTTCCTGCTCCTCTTAGCATGATAAAGAAGATTCAAAGAGAGTGAGATGCCAGCTCCTTTCATTCAGTCAGTAGCTTCAATCATTTCTGGACGTTTTTCAATGGCAAAAATCAATGAATATTGTAAATGCACAAACAGTAATTTCTCCGCATTGCAAGGTGCAATTCTGAAATTTTTTGCTTTTTCCTGCTCCTCTTAGCATGATAAAGAAGATTCAAAAAGAGTGAGATGCCAGCTCCTTTCATTCAGTCATTAGCTTCAATCATTTCTGGACGTTTTTCAATGGCAAAAATCAATGAATATTGTAAGTGCACAAACAGTAATTTCTCCGCATTGCAAGGTGCAATTCTGAAATTTTTTGCTTTTTACTGCTCCTATTAGCATGATAAAGAAAATTCAAAGAGAGTGAGATGCCAGCTCCTTTCATTCAGTCAGTAGCTTCAAACATTTCTGGTATATGAATAACATGATGTTTTTCAATGGCAAAAATCAATGAATATTGTAAATGCACAAACAGTAATTTCTCCGCATTGCAAGGTGCAATTCTGAAATTTTTTGCTTTTTCCTGCTCCTCTTAGCATGATAAAGAAGATTCAAAGAGAGTGAGATGCCAGCTCCTTTCATTCAGTCAGTAGCTTCAATCATTTCTGGACGTTTTTCAATGGCAAAAATCAATGAATATTGTAAATGCACAAACAGTAATTTCTCCGCATTGCAAGGTGCAATTCTGAAATTTTTTGCTTTTTCCTGCTCCTCTTGGCATGATAAAGAAGATTCAAAGAGAGTGAGATGCCAGCTAATTTCATTCAGTCAGTAGCTTCAATCATTTCTGGACGTTTTTCAATGGCAAAAATCAATGAATATTGTAAATGCACAAACAGTAATTTCTCCGCATTGCAAGGTGCAATTCTGAAATTTTTTGCTTTTTCCTGCTCCTCTTAGCATGATAAAGAAGATTCAAAGCGAGTGAGATGCCAGCTCCTTTCATTCAGTCAGTAGCTTCAAACATTTCTGGTATATGAATAACATGATGTTTTTCAATGGCAAAAATCAATGAATATTGTAAATGCACAAACAGTAATTTCTCCGCATTGCAAGGTGCAATTCTGAAATTTTTTGCTTTTTCCTGCTCCTCTTAGCATGATAAAGAAGATTCAAAGAGAGTGAGATGCCAGCTCCTTTCATTCAGTCAGTAGCTTCAATCATTTCTGGACGTTTTTCAATGGCAAAAATCAATGAATATTGTAAATGCACAAACAGTAATTTCTCCGCATTGCAAGGTGCAATTCTGAAATTTTTTCCTTTTTCATGCTCCTCTTAGCATGATAAAGAAGATTCAAAGAGAGTGAGATGCCAGCTCCTTTCATTCAGTCAGTAGCTTCAATCATTTCTGGACGTTTTTCAATGGCAAAAATCAATGAATATTGTAAATGCACAAACAGTAATTTCTCCGCATTGCAAGGTGCAATTCTGAAATTTTTTGCTTTTTCCTGCTCCTCTTAGCATGATAAAGAAGATTCAAAGAGAGTGAGATGCCAGCTCCTTTCATTCAGTCAGTAGCTTCAAACATTTTTGGACGTTTTTTAATGGCAAAAAT
Source organism: Phyllobates terribilis (assembly GCF_046119375.1). Classification (NCBI taxonomy): domain Eukaryota; kingdom Metazoa; phylum Chordata; class Amphibia; order Anura; family Dendrobatidae; genus Phyllobates; species Phyllobates terribilis. The sequence goes on along the minus strand of NW_027363167.1, from coordinate 1,038,379 downwards.
CAATGAATATTGTAAATGCACAAACAGTAATTTCTCCGCATTGCAAGGTGCAATTCTGAAATTTTTTGCTTTTTCCTGCTCCTCTTAGCATGATAAAGAAGATTCAAAGAGAGTGAGATGCCAGCTCCTTTCATTCAGTCAGTAGCTTCAATCATTTCTGGATGTTTTTCAATGGCAAAAATCAATGAATATTGTAAATGCACAAACAGTAATTTCTCCGCATTGCAAGGTGCAATTCTGAAATTTTTTGCTTTTTCCTGCTCCTCTTAGCATGATAAAGAAGATTCAAAGAGAGTGAGATGCCAGCTCCTTTCATTCAGTCAGTAGCTTCAAACATTTCTGGTATATGAATAACATGATGTTTTTCAATGGCAAAAATCAATGAATATTGTAAATGCACAAACAGTAATTTCTCCGCATTGCAAGGTGCAATTCTGAAATTTTTTGCTTTTTCCTGCTCCTCTTAGCATGATAAAGAAGATTCAAAGAGAGTGAGATGCCAGCTCCTTTCATTCAGTCAGCTTCAATCATTTCTGGACGTTTTTCAATGGCAAAAATCAATGAATATTGTAAATGCACAAACAGTAATTTCTCCGCATTGCAAGGTGCAATTCTGACATTTTTTGCTTTTTCCTGCTCCTCTTAGCATGATAAAGAAGATTCAAAGAGAGTGAGATGCCAGCTCCTTTCATTCAGTCAGTAGCTTCAAACATTTCTGGTATATGAATAACATGATGTTTTTCAATGGCAAAAATCAATGAATATCGTAAATGCACAAACAGTAATTTCTCCGCATTGCAAGGTGCAATTCTGAAATTTTTTGCTTTTTCCTGCTCCTCTTAGCATGATAAAGAAGATTCAAAGAGAGTGAGATGCCAGCTCCTTTCATTCAGTCAGTAGCTTCAATCATTTCTGGACGTTTTTCAATGGCAAAAATCAATGAATATTGTAAATGCACAAACAGTAATTTCTCCGCATTGCAAGGTGCAATTCTGAAATTTTTTGCTTTTTCCTGCTCCTCTTAGCATGATAAAGAAGATTCAAAGAGAGTGAGATGCCAGCTCCTTTCATTCAGTCAGTAGCTTCAATCATTTCTGGACGTTTTTCAATGGCAAAAATCAATGAATATTGTAAATGCACAAACAGTAATTTCTCCGCATTGCAAGGTGCAATTCTGAAATTTTTTGCTTTTTCCTGCTCCTCTTAGCATGATAAAGAAGATTCAAAGAGAGTGAGATGTCATCTCCTTTCATTCAGTCAGTAGCTTCAAACATTTCTGGTATATGAATAACATGATGTTTTTCAATGGCAAAAATCAATGAATATTGTAAATGCACAAACAGTAATTTCTCCGCATTGCAAGGTGCAATTCTGAAATTTTTTGCTTTTTCCTGCTCCTCTTAGCATGAAAAGAAGATTCAAAGAGAGTGAGATGCCAGCTCCTTTCATTCAGTCAGTAGCTTCAATCATTTCTGGACGTTTTTCAATGGCAAAAATCAATGAATATTGTAAATGCACAAACAGTAATTTCTCCGCATTGCAAGGTGCAATTCTGAAATTTTTTGCTTTTTCCTGCTCCTCTTAGCATGATAAAGAAGATTCAAAAAGAGTGAGATGCCAGCTCCTTTCATTCAGTCAGTAGCTTCAATCATTTCTTGACGTTTTTCAATGGCAAAAATCAATGAATATTGTAAATGCACAAACAGTAATTTCTCCGCATTGCAAGGTGCAATTCTGAAATTTTTTGCTTTTTCCTGCTCCTCTTAGCATGATAAAGAAAATTCAAAGAGAGTGAGATGCCAGCTCCTTTCATTCAGTCAGTAGCTTCAAACATTTCTGGTATATGAATAACATGATGTTTTTCAATGGCAAAAATCAATGAATATTGTAAATGCACAAACAGTAATTTCTCCGCATTGCAAGGTGCAATTCTGAAATTTTTTGCTTTTTCCTGCTCCTCTTAGCATGATAAAGAAGATTCAAAGAGAGTGAGATGCCAGCTCCTTTCATTCAGTCAGTAGCTTCAATCATTTCTGGACGTTTTTCAATGGCAAAAATCAATGAATATTGTAAATGCACAAACAGTAATTTCTCCGCATTGCAAGGTGCAATTCTGAAATTTTTTGCTTTTTCCTGCTCCTCTTAGCATGATAAAGAAGATTCAAAGAGAGTGAGATGCCAGCTCCTTTCATTCAGTCAGTAGCTTCAAACATTTCTGGTATATGAATAACATAATGTTTTTCAATGGCAAAAATCAATGAATATTGTAAATGCACAAACAGTAATTTCTCCGCATTGCAAGGTGCAATTCTGAAATTTTTTGCTTTTTCCTACTCCTCTTAGCATGATAAAGAAGATTCAAAGAGAGTGAGATGCCAGCTCCTTTCATTCAGTCAGTAGCTTCAATCATTTCTGGACGTTTTTCAATGGCAAAAATCAATGAATATTGTAAATGCACAAACAGTAATTTCTCCGCATTGCAAGGTGCAATTCTGAAATTTTTTGCTTTTTCCTGCTCCTCTTAGCATGATAAAGAAGATTCAAAGAGAGTGAGATGCCAGCTCCTTTCATTCAGTCAGTAGCTTCAAACATTTCTGGTATATGAATAACATGATGTTTTTCAATGGAAAAATCAATGAATATTGTAAATGCACAAACAGTAATTTCTCCGCATTGCAAGGTGCAATTCTGAAATTTTTTGCTTTTTCCTGCTCCTCTTAGCATGATAAAGAAGATTCAAAGAGAGTGAGATGCCAGCTCCTTTCATTCAGTCAGTAGCTTCAATCATTTCTGGACGTTTTTCAATGGCAAAAATCAATGAATATTGTAAATGCACAAACAGTAATTTCTCCGCATTGCAAGGTGCAATTCTGAAATTTTTTGCTTTTTCCTGCTCCTCTTAGCATGATAAAGAAGATTCAAAGAGAGTGAGATGTCATCTCCTTTCATTCAGTCAGTAGCTTCAAACATTTCTGGTATATGAATAACATGATGTTTTTCAATGGCAAAAATCAATGAATATTGTAAATGCACAAACAGTAATTTCTCCGCATTGCAAGGTGCAATTCTGAAATTTTTTGCTTTTTCCTGCTCCTCTTAGCATGAAAAGAAGATTCAAAGAGAGTGAGATGCCAGCTCCTTTCATTCAGTCAGTAGCTTCAATCATTTCTGGACATTTTTCAATGGCAAAAATCAATGAATATTGTAAAAGCACAAACAGTAATTTCTCCGCATTGCAAGGTGCAATTCTGAAATTTTTTGCTTTTTCCTGCTCCTCTTAGCATGATAAAGAAGATTCAAAAAGAGTGAGATGCCAGCTCCTTTCATTCAGTCATTAGCTTCAATCATTTCTGGACGTTTTTCAATGGCAAAAATCAATGAATATTGTAAGTGCACAAACAGTAATTTCTCCGCATTGCAAGGTGCAATTCTGAAATTTTTTGCTTTTTCCTGCTCCTATTAGCATGATAAAGAAAATTCAAAGAGAGTGAGATGCCAGCTCCTTTCATTCAGTCAGTAGCTTCAAACATTTCTGGTATATGAATAACATGATGTTTTTCAATGGCAAAAATCAATGAATATTGTAAATGCACAAACAGTAATTTCTCCGCATTGCAAGGTGCAATTCTGAAATTTTTTGCTTTTTCCTGCTCCTCTTAGCATGATAAAGAAGATTCAAAGAGAGTGAGATGCCAGCTCCTTTCATTCAGTCAGTAGCTTCAATCATTTCTGGACGTTTTTCAATGGCAAAAATCAATGAATATTGTAAATGCACAAACAGTAATTTCTCCGCATTGCAAGGTGCAATTCTGAAATTTTTTGCTTTTTCCTGCTACTCTTGGCATGATAAAGAAGATTCAAAGAGAGTGAGATGCCAGCTAATTTCATTCAGTCAGTAGCTTCAATCATTTCTGGACGTTTTTCAATGGCAAAAATCAATGAATATTGTAAATGCACAAACAGTAATTTCTCCGCATTGCAAGGTGCAATTCTGAAATTTTTTGCTTTTTCCTGCTCCTCTTAGCATGATAAAGAAGATTCAAAGAGAGTGAGATGCCAGCTCCTTTCATTCAGTCAGTAGCTTCAAACATTTCTGGTATATGAATAACATGATGTTTTTCAATGGCAAAAATCAATGAATATTGTAAATGCACAAACAGTAATTTCTCCGCATTGCAAGGTGCAATTCTGAAATTTTTTGCTTTTTCCTGCTCCTCTTAGCATGATAAAGAAGATTCAAAGAGAGTGAGATGCCAGCTCCTTTCATTCAGTCAGTAGCTTCAATCATTTCTGGACGTTTTTCAATGGCAAAAATCAATGAATATTGTAAATGCACAAACAGTAATTTCTCCGCATTGCAAGGTGCAATTCTGAAATTTTTTCCTTTTTCATGCTCCTCTTAGCATGATAAAGAAGATTCAAAGAGAGTGAGATGCCAGCTCCTTTCATTCAGTCAGTAGCTTCAATCATTTCTGGACGTTTTTCAATGGCAAAAATCAATGAATATTGTAAATGCACAAACAGTAATTTCTCCGCATTGCAAGGTGCAATTCTGAAATTTTTTGCTTTTTCCTGCTCCTCTTAGCATGATAAAGAAGATTCAAAGAGAGTGAGATGCCAGCTCCTTTCATTCAGTCAGTAGCTTCAAACATTTCTGGTATATGAATAACATGATGTTTTTCAATGGCAAAAATCAATGAATATTGTAAATGCACAAACAGTAATTTCTCCGCATTGCAAGGTGCAATTCTGAAATTTTTTGCTTTTTCCTACTCCTCTTAGCATGATAAAGAAGATTCAAAGAGAGTGAGATGCCAGCTCCTTTCATTCAGTCAGTAGCTTCAATCATTTCTGGACGTTTTTCAATGGCAAAAATCAATGAATATTGTAAATGCACAAACAGTAATTTCTCCGCATTGCAAGGTGCAATTCTGAAATTTTTTGCTTTTTCCTGCTCCTCTTAGCATGATAAAGAAGATTCAAAGAGAGTGAGATGCCAGCTCCTTTCATTCAGTCAGTAGCTTCAAACATTTCTGGTATATGAATAACATGATGTTTTTCAATGGCAAAAATCAATGAATATTGTAAATGCACAAACAGTAATTTCTCCGCATTGCAAGGTGCAATTCTGAAATTTTTTGCTTTTTCCTGCTCCTCTTAGCATGATAAAGAAGATTCAAAGAGAGTGAGATGCCAGCTCCTTTCATTCAGTCAGTAGCTTCAATCATTTCTGGACGTTTTTCAATGGCAAAAATCAATGAATATTGTAAATGCACAAACAGTAATTTCTCCGCATTGCAAGGTGCAATTCTGAAATTTTTTGCTTTTTCCTGCTCCTCTTAGCATGATAAAGAAGATTCAAAGAGAGTGAGATGTCATCTCCTTTCATTCAGTCAGTAGCTTCAAACATTTCTGGTATATGAATAACATGATGTTTTTCAATGGCAAAAATCAATGAATATTGTAAATGCACAAACAGTAATTTCTCCGCATTGTAAGGTGCAATTCTGAAATTTTTTGCTTTTTCCTGCTCCTCTTAGCATGAAAAGAAGATTCAAAGAGAGTGAGATGCCAGCTCCTTTCATTCAGTCAGTAGCTTCAATCATTTCTGGACATTTTTCAATGGCAAAAATCAATGAATATTGTAAATGCACAAACAGTAATTTCTCCGCATTGCAAGGTGCAATTCTGAAATTTTTTGCTTTTTCCTGCTCCTCTTAGCATGATAAAGAAGATTCAAAAAGAGTGAGATGCCAGCTCCTTTCATTCAGTCATTAGCTTCAATCATTTCTGGACGTTTTTCAATGGCAAAAATCAATGAATATTGTAAGTGCACAAACAGTAATTTCTCCGCATTGCAAGGTGCAATTCTGAAATTTTTTGCTTTTTCCTGCTCCTATTAGCATGATAAAGAAAATTCAAAGAGAGTGAGATGCCAGCTCCTTTCATTCAGTCAGTAGCTTCAAACATTTCTGGTATATGAATAACATGATGTTTTTCAATGGCAAAAATCAATGAATATTGTAAATGCACAAACAGTAATTTCTCCGCATTGCAAGGTGCAATTCTGAAATTTTTTGCTTTTTCCTGCTCCTCTTAGCATGATAAAGAAGATTCAAAGAGAGTGAGATGCCAGCTCCTTTCATTCAGTCAGTAGCTTCAATCATTTCTGGACGTTTTTCAATGGCAAAAATCAATGAATATTGTAAATGCACAAACAGTAATTTCTCCGCATTGCAAGGTGCAATTCTGAAATTTTTTGCTTTTTCCTGCTCCTCTTGGCATGATAAAGAAGATTCAAAGAGAGTGAGATGCCAGCTAATTTCATTCAGTCAGTAGCTTCAATCATTTCTGGACGTTTTTCAATGGCAAAAATCAATGAATATTGTAAATGCACAAACAGTAATTTCTACGCATTGCAAGGTGCAATTCTGAAATTTTTTGCTTTTTCCTGCTCCTCTTAGCATGATAAAGAAGATTCAAAGAGAGTGAGATGCCAGCTCCTTTCATTCAGTCAGTAGCTTCAAACATTTCTGGTATATGAATAACATGATGTTTTTCAATGGCAAAAATCAATGAATATTGTAAATGCACAAACAGTAATTTCTCCGCATTGCAAGGTGCAATTCTGAAATTTTTTGCTTTTTCCTGCTCCTCTTAGCATGATAAAGAAGATTCAAAGAGAGTGAGATGCCAGCTCCTTTCATTCAGTCAGTAGCTTCAATCATTTCTGGACGTTTTTCAATGGCAAAAATCAATGAATATTGTAAATGCACAAACAGTAATTTCTCCGCATTGCAAGGTGCAATTCTGAAATTTTTTCCTTTTTCATGCTCCTCTTAGCATGATAAAGAAGATTCAAAGAGAGTGAGATGCCAGCTCCTTTCATTCAGTCAGTAGCTTCAATCATTTCTGGACGTTTTTCAATGGCAAAAATCAATGAATATTGTAAATGCACAAACAGTAATTTCTCCGCATTGCAAGGTGCAATTCTGAAATTTTTTGCTTTTTCCTGCTCCTCTTAGCATGATAAAGAAGATTCAAAGAGAGTGAGATGCCAGCTCCTTTCATTCAGTCAGTAGCTTCAAACATTTTTGGACGTTTTTTAATGGCAAAAATCAATGAATATTGTAAATGCACAAACAGTAATTTCTCCGCATTGCAAGGTGCAATTCTGAAATTTTTTGCTTTTTCCTGCTCCTCTTAGCATGATAAAGAAGATTCAAAGAGAGTGAGATGCCAGCTCCTTTCATTCAGTCAGTAGCTTCAATCATTTCTGGATGTTTTTCAATGGCAAAAATCAATGAATATTGTAAATGCACAAACAGTAATTTCTCCGCATTGCAAGGTGCAATTCTGAAATTTTTTGCTTTTTCCTGCTCCTCTTAGCATGATAAAGAAGATTCAAAGAGAGTGAGTTGCCAGCTCCTTTCATTCAGTCAGTAGCTTCAAGCATTTCTGGTATATGAATAACATGATGTTTTTCAATGGCAAAAATCAATGAATATTGTAAATGCACAAACAGTAATTTCTCCGCATTGCAAGGTGCAATTCTGAAATTTTTTGCTTTTTCCTGCTCCTCTTAGCATGATAAAGAAGATTCAAAGAGAGTGAGATGCCAGCTCCTTTCATTCAGTCAGTAGCTTCAATCATTTCTGGACGTTTTTCAATGGCAAAAATCAATGAATATTGTAAATGCACAAACAGTAATTTCTCCGCATTGCAAGGTGCAATTCTGAAATTTTTTGCTTTTTCCTGCTCCTCTTAGCATGATAAAGAAGATTCAAAGAGAGTGAGATGCCAGCTCCTTTCATTCAGTCAGTAGCTTCAAACATTTCTGGTATATGAATAACATGATGTTTTTCAATGGCAAAAATCAATGAATATTGTAAATGCACAAACAGTAATTTCTCCGCATTGCAAGGTGCAATTCTGAAATTTTTTGCTTTTTCCTGCTCCTCTTAGCATGATAAAGAAGATTCAAAGAGAGTGAGATGCCAGCTCCTTTCATTCAGTCAGCTTCAATCATTTCTGGACGTTTTTCAATGGCAAAAATCAATGAATATTGTAAATGCACAAACAGTAATTTCTCCGCATTGCAAGGTGCAATTCTGACATTTTTTGCTTTTTCCTGCTCCTCTTAGCATGATAAAGAAGATTCAAAGAGAGTGAGATGCCAGCTCCTTTCATTCAGTCAGTAGCTTCAAACATTTCTGGTATATGAATAACATGATGTTTTTCAATGGCAAAAATCAATGAATATCGTAAATGCACAAACAGTAATTTCTCCGCATTGCAAGGTGCAATTCTGAAATTTTTTGCTTTTTCCTGCTCCTCTTAGCATGATAAAGAAGATTCAAAGAGAGTGAGATGCCAGCTCCTTTCATTCAGTCAGTAGCTTCAATCATTTCTGGACGTTTTTCAATGGCAAAAATCAATGAATATTGTAAATGCACAAACAGTAATTTCTCCGTATTGCAAGGTGCAATTCTGAAATTTTTTGCTTTTTCCTGCTCCTCTTAGCATGATAAAGAAGATTCAAAGAGAGTGAGATGCCAGCTCCTTTCATTCAGTCAGTAGCTTCAATCATTTCTGGACGTTTTTCAATGGCAAAAATCAATGAATATTGTAAATGCACAAACAGTAATTTCTCCGCATTGCAAGGTGCAATTCTGAAATTTTTTGCTTTTTCCTGCTCCTCTTAGCATGATAAAGAAGATTCAAAGAGAGTGAGATGTCATCTCCTTTCATTCAGTCAGTAGCTTCAAACATTTCTGGTATATGAATAACATGATGTTTTTCAATGGCAAAAATCAATGAATATTGTAAATGCACAAACAGTAATTTCTCCGCATTGCAAGGTGCAATTCTGAAATTTTTTGCTTTTTCCTGCTCCTCTTAGCATGAAAAGAAGATTCAAAGAGAGTGAGATGCCAGCTCCTTTCATTCAGTCAGTAGCTTCAATCATTTCTGGACGTTTTTCAATGGCAAAAATCAATGAATATTGTAAATGCACAAACAGTAATTTCTCCGCATTGCAAGGTGCAATTCTGAAATTTTTTGCTTTTTCCTGCTCCTCTTAGCATGATAAAGAAGATTCAAAAAGAGTGAGATGCCAGCTCCTTTCATTCAGTCAGTAGCTTCAATCATTTCTTGACGTTTTTCAATGGCAAAAATCAATGAATATTGTAAATGCACAAACAGTAATTTCTCCGCATTGCAAGGTGCAATTCTGAAATTTTTTGCTTTTTCCTGCTCCTCTTAGCATGATAAAGAAAATTCAAAGAGAGTGAGATGCCAGCTCCTTTCATTCAGTCAGTAGCTTCAAACATTTCTGGTATATGAATAACATGATGTTTTTCAATGGCAAAAATCAATGAATATTGTAAATGCACAAACAGTAATTTCTCCGCATTGCAAGGTGCAATTCTGAAATTTTTTGCTTTTTCCTGCTCCTCTTAGCATGATAAAGAAGATTCAAAGGGAGTGAGATGCCAGCTCCTTTCATTCAGTCAGTAGCTTCAATCATTTCTGGACGTTTTTCAATGGCAAAAATCAATGAATATTGTAAATGCACAAACAGTAATTTCTCCGCATTGCAAGGTGCAATTCTGAAATTTTTTGCTTTTTCCTGCTCCTCTTAGCATGATAAAGAAGATTCAAAGAGAGTGAGATGCCAGCTCCTTTCATTCAGTCAGTAGCTTCAAACATTTCTGGTATATGAATAACATGATGTTTTTCAATGGCAAAAATCAATGAATATTGTAAATGCACAAACAGTAATTTCTCCGCATTGCAAGGTGCAATTCTGAAATTTTTTGCTTTTTCCTGCTCCTCTTAGCATGATAAAGAAGATTCAAAGAGAGTGAGATGCCAGCTCCTTTCATTCAGTCAGTAGCTTCAATCATTTCTGGACGTTTTTCAATGGCAAAAATCAATGAATATTGTAAATGCACAAACAGTAATTTCTCCGCATTGCAAGGTGCAATTCTGAAATTTTTTGCTTTTTCCTGCTCCTCTTAGCATGATAAAGAAGATTCAAAAGAGAGTGAGATGCCAGCTCCTTTCATTCAGTCAGTAGCTTCAAACATTTCTGGTATATGAATAACATGATGTTTTTCAATGGCAAAAATCAATGAATATTGTAAATGCACAAACAGTAATTTCTCCGCATTGCAAGGTGCAATTCTGAAATTTTTTGCTTTTTCCTGCTCCTCTTAGCATTATAAAGAAGATTCAAAGAGAGTGAGATGCCAGCTCCTTTCATTCAGTCAGTAGCTTCAATCATTTCTGGACGTTTTTCAATGGCAAAAATCAATGAATATTGTAAATGCACAAACAGTAATTTCTCCGCATTGCAAGGTGCAATTCTGAAATTTTTTGCTTTTTCCTGCTCCTCTTAGCATTATAAAGAAGATTCAAAGAGAGTGAGATGCCAGCTCCTTTCATTCAGTCAGTAGCTTCAATCATTTCTGGACGTTTTTCAATGGCAAAAATCAATGAATATTGTAAATGCACAAACAGTAATTTCTCCGCATTGCAAGGTGCAATTCTGAAATTTTTTGCTTTTTCCTGCTCCTCTTAGCATGGTAAAGAAGATTCAAAGAGAGTGAGATGCCAGCTCCTTTCATTCAGTCAGTAGCTTCAATCATTTCTGGACGTTTTTCAATGGCAAAAATCAATGAATATTGTAAATGCACAAACAGTAATTTCTCCGCATTGCAAGGTGCAATTCTGAAATTTTTTGCTTTTTCCTGCTCCTCTTAGCATGATAAAGAAGACTCAAAGAGAGTGAGATGCCAGCTCCTTTCATTCAGTCAGTAGCTTCAAACATTTCTGGTATATGAATAACATGATGTTTTTCAATGGCAAAAATCAATGAATATTGTAAATGCACAAACAGTAATTTCTCCGCATTGCAAGGTGCAATTCTGAAATTTTTTGCTTTTTCCTGCTCCTCTTAGCATGATAAAGAAGATTCAAAGAGAGTGAGATGCCAGCTCCTTTCATTCAGTCAGTAGCTTCAATCATTTCTGGACGTTTTTCAATGGCAAAAATCAATGAATATTGTAAATGCACAAACAGTAATTTCTCCGCATTGCAAGGTGCAATTCTGTAATTTTTTGCTTTTTCCTGCTCCTCTTAGCATGATAAAGAAGATTCAAAGAGAGTGAGATGCCAGCTCCTTTCATTCAGTCAGTAGCTTCAAACATTTCTGGTATATGAATAACATGATGTTTTTCAATGGCAAAAATCAATGAATATTGTAAATGCACAAACAGTAATTTCTCCGCATTGCAAGGTGCAATTCTGAAATTTTTTGCTTTTTCCTGCTCTTCTTAGCATGATAAAGAAGATTCAAAGAGAGTGAGATGCCAGCTCCTTTCATTCAGTCAGCTTCAATCATTTCTGGACGTTTTTCAATGGCAAAAATCAATGAATATTGTAAATGCACAAACAGTAATTTCTCCGCATTGCAAGGTGCAATTCTGAAATTTTTTGCTTTTTCCTGCTCCTCTTAGCATGATAAAGAAGATTCAAAGAGAGTGAGATGCCAGCTCCTTTCATTCAGTCAGTAGCTTCAAACATTTCTGGTATATGAATAACATGATGTTTTTCAATGGCAAAAATCAATGAATATTGTAAATGCACAAACAGTAATTTCTCCGCATTGCAAGGTGCAATTCTGAAATTTTTTGCTTTTTCCTGCTCCTCTTAGCATGAAAAGAAGATTCAAAGAGAGTGAGATGCCAGCTCCTTTCATTCAGTCAGTAGCTTCAATCATTTCTGGACGTTTTTCAATGGCAAAAATCAATGAATATTGTAAATGCACAAACAGTAATTTCTCCGCATTGCAAGGTGCAATTCTGAAATTTTTTGCTTTTTCCTGCTCCTCTTAGCATGATAAAGAAAATTCAAAGAGAGTGAGATGCCAGCTCCTTTCATTCAGTCAGTAGCTTCAAACATTTCTGGTATATGAATAACATGATGTTTTTCAATGGCAAAAATCAATGAATATTGAAAATGCACAAACAGTAATTTCTCCGCATTGCAAGGTGCAATTCTGAAATGTTTTGCTTTTTTCTGCTCCTCTTAGCATGATAAAGAAGATTCAAAGGGAGTGAGATGCCAGCTCCTTTCATTCAGTCAGTAGCTTCAATCATTTCTGGACGTTTTTCAATGGCAAAAATCAATGAATATTGTAAATGCACAAACAGTAATTTCTCCGCATTGCAAGGTGCAATTCTGAAATTTTTTGCTTTTTCCTGCTCCTCTTAGCATGATAAAGAAGATTCAAAGAGAGTGAGATGCCAGCTCCTTTCATTCAGTCAGTAGCTTCAATCATTTCTGGACGTTTTTCAATGGCAAAAATCAATGAATATTGTAAATGCACAAACAGTAATTTCTCCGCATTGCAAGGTGCAATTCTGAAATTTTTTGCTTTTTCCTGCTCCTCTTAGCATGATAAACAAGATTCAAAGAGAGTGAGATGCCAGCTCCTTTCATTCAGTCAGTAGCTTCAAACATTTCTGGTATATGAATAACATGATGTTTTTCAATGGCAAAAATCAATGAATATTGTAAATGCACAAACAGTAATTTCTCCGCATTGCAGGGTGCAATTCTGAAATTTTTTGCTTTTTCCTGCTCCTCTTAGCATTATAAAGAAGATTCAAAGAGAGTGAGATGCCAGCTCCTTTCATTCAGTCAGTAGCTTCAATCATTTCTGGACGTTTTTCAATGGCAAAAATCAATGAATATTGTAAATGCACAAACAGTAATTTCTCCGCATTGCAAGGTGCAATTCTGAAATTTTTTGCTTTTTCCTGCTCCTCTTAGCATGATAAAGAAGATTCAAAGAGAGTGAGATGCCAGCTCCTTTCATTCAGTCAGTAGCATCAATCATTTCTGGACGTTTTTCAATGGCAAAAATCAATGAATATTGTAAATGCACAAACAGTAATTTCTCCGCATTGCAAGGTGCAATTCTGAAATTTTTTGCTTTTTCCTGCTCCTCTTAGCATGATAAAGAAGATTCAAAGAGAGTGAGATGCCAGCTCCTTTCATTCAGTCAGTAGCTTCAAGCATTTCTGGTATATGAATAACATGATGTTTTTCAATGGCAAAAATCAATGAATATTGTAAATGCACAAACAGTAATTTCTCCGCATTGCAAGGTGCAATTCTGAAATTTTTTGCTTTTTCCTGCTCCTCTTAGCATGATAAAGAAGATTCAAAGAGAGTGAGATGCCAGCTCCTTTCATTCAGTCAGTAGCTTCAATCATTTCTGGACGTTTTTCAATGGCAAAAATCAATGAATATTGTAAATGCACAAACAGTAATTTCTCCGCATTGCAAGGTGCAATTCTGAATTTTTTTGCTTTTTCCTGCTCCTCTTAGCATGATAAAGAAGATTCAAAGAGAGTGAGATGCCAGCTCCTTTCATTCAGTCAGTAGCTTCAAGCATTTCTGGTATATGAATAACATGATGTTTTTCAATGGCAAAAATCAATGAATATTGTAAATGCACAAACAGTAATTTCTCCGCATTGCAAGGGGCAATTCTGAAATTTTTTGCTTTTTCCTGCTCCTCTTAGCATGATAAAGAAGATTCAAAGAGAGTGAGATGCCAGCTCCTTTCATTCAGTCAGTAGCTTCAATCATTTCTGGACGTTTTTCAATGGCAAAAATCAATGAATATTGTAAATGCACAAACAGTAATTTCTCCGCATTGCAAGGTGCAATTCTGAAATTTTTTGCTTTTTCCTGCTCCTCTTAGCATGATAAAGAAGATTCAAAGAGAGTGAGATGCCAGCTCCTTTCATTCAGTCAGTAGCTTCAAATATTTCTGGTATATGAATAACATGATGTTTTTCAATGGCAAAAATCAATGAATATTGTAAATGCACAAACAGTAATTTCTCCGCATTGCAAGGTGCAATTCTGAAATTTTTTGCTTTTTCCTGCTCCTCTTAGCATGATAAAGAAGATTCAAAGAGAGTGAGATGCCAGCTCCTTTCATTCAGTCAGTAGCTTCAATCATTTCTGGACGTTTTTCAATGGCAAAAATCAATGAATATTGTAAATGCACTAACAGTAATTTCTCCGCATTGCAAGGTGCAATTCTGAAATTTTTTGCTTTTTCCTGCTCCTCTTAGCATGATAAAGAAGATTCAAAGAGAGTGAGATTCCAGCTCCTTTCATTCAGTCAGTAGCTTCAAACATTTCTGGTATATGAATAACATGATGTTTTTCAATGGCAAAAATCAATGAATATTGTAAATGCACAAACAGTAATTTCTCCGCATTGCAAGGTGCAATTCTGAAATTTTTTGCTTTTTCCTGCTCCTCTTAGCATTATAAAGAAGATTCAAAGAGAGTGAGATGCCAGCTCCTTTCATTCAGTCAGTAGCTTCAATCATTTCTGGACGTTTTTCAATGGCAAAAATCAATGAATATTGTAAATGCACAAACAGTAATTTCTCCCCATTGCAAGGTGCAATTCTAAAATTTTTTGCTTTTTCCTGCTCCTCTTAGCATGATAAAGAAGATTCAAAGAGAGTGAGATGCCAGCTTCTTTCATTCAGTCAGTAGCTTCAATCATTTCTGGACGTTTTTCAATGGCAAAAATCAATGAATATTGTAAATGCACAAACAGCAATTTCTCCGCATTGCAAGGTGCAATTCTGAAATTTTTTGCTTTTTCCTGCTCCTCTTAGCATGATAAAGAAGATTCAAAGAGAGTGAGATGCCAGCTCCTTTCATTCAGTCAGTAGCTTCAAACATTTCTGGTATATGAATAACATGATGTTTTTCAATGGCAAAAATCAATGAATATTGTAAATGCACAAACAGTAATTTCTCCGCATTGCAAGGTGCAATTCTGAAATTTTTTGCTTTTTCCTGCTCCTCTTAGCATGATAAAGAAGATTCAAAGAGAGTGAGATGCCAGCTCCTTTCATTCAGTCAGTAGCTTCAAACATTTCTGGTATATGAATAACATGATGTTTTTCAATGGCAAAAATCAATGAATATTGTAAATGCACAAACAGTAATTTCTCCGCATTGCAAGGTGCAATTCTGAAATTTTTTGCTTTTTCCTGCTCCTCTTAGCATGATAAAGAAGATTCAAAGAGAGTGAGATGCCAGCTCCTTTCATTCAGTCAGCTTCAATCATTTCTGGACGTTTTTCAATGGCAAAAATCAATGAATATTGTAAATGCACAAACAGTAATTTCTCCGCATTGCAAGGTGCAATTCTGAAATTTTTTGCTTTTTCCTGCTCCTCTTAGCATGATAAAGAAGATTCAAAGAGAGTGAGATGCCAGCTCCTTTCATTCATTCAGTAGCTTCAAACATTTCTGGTATATGAATAACATGATGTTTTTCAATGGCAAAAATCAATGAATATTGTAAATGCACAAACAGTAATTTCTCCGAATTGCAAGGTGCAATTCTGAAATTTTTTGCTTTTTCCTGCTCCTCTTAGCATGAAAAGAAGATTCAAAGAGAGTGAGATGCCAGCTCCTTTCATTCAGTCAGTAGCTTCAATCATTTCTGGACGTTTTTCAATGGCAAAAATCAATGAATATTGTAAATGCACAAACAGTAATTTCTCCGCATTGCAAGGTGCAATTCTGAAATTTTTTGCTTTTTCCTGCTCCTCTTAGCATGATAAAGAAAATTCAAAGAGAGTGAGATGCCAGCTCCTTTCATTCAGTCAGTAGCTTCAAACATTTCTGGTATATGAATAACATGATGTTTTTCAATGGCAAAAATCAATGAATATTGTAAATGCACAAACAGTAATTTCTCCGCATTGCAAGGTGCAATTCTGAAATTTTTTGCTTTTTCCTGCTCCTCTTAGCATGATAAAGAAGATTCAAAGGGAGTGAGATGCCAGCTCCTTTCATTCAGTCAGTAGCTTCAATCATTTCTGGACGTTTTTCAATGGCAAAAATCAATGAATATTGTAAATGCACAAACAGTAATTTCTCCGCATTGCAAGGTGCAATTCTGAAATTTTTTGCTTTTTCCTGCTCCTCTTAGCATGATAAAGAAGATTCAAAGAGAGTGAGATGCCAGCTCCTTTCATTCAGTCAGTAGCTTCAAACATTTCTGGTATATGAATAAAATGATGTTTTTCAATGGCAAAAATCAATGAATATTGTAAATGCACAGACAGTAATTTCTCCGCATTGCAAGGTGCAATTCTGAAATTTTTTTGCTTTTTCCTGCTCCTCTTAGCATGATAAAGAAGATTCAAAGAGAGTGAGATGCCAGCTCCTTTCATTCAGTCAGTAGCTTCAATCATTTCTGGACGTTTTTCAATGGCAAAAATCAATGAATATTGTAAATGCACAAACAGTAATTTCTCCGCATTGCAAGGTGCAATTCTGAAATTTTTTGCTTTTTTCTGCTCCTCTTAGCATGATAAAGAAGATTCAAAGAGAGTGAGATGCCAGCTCCTTTCATTCAGTCAGTAGCTTCAATCATTTCTGGACGTTTTTCAATGGCAAAAATCAATGAATATTGTAAATGCACAAACAGTAATTTCTCCGCATTGCAAGGTGCAATTCTGAAATTTTTTGCTTTTTCCTGCTCCTCTTAGCATGATAAAGAAGATTCAAAAAGAGTGAGATGCCAGCTCCTTTCATTCAGTCAGTAGCTTCAATCATTTCTGGACGTTTGTCAATGGCAAAAATCAATGAATATTGTAAATGCACAATCAGTAATTTCTCCGCATTGCAAGGTGCAATTCTGAAATTTTTTGCTTTTTCCTGCTCCTCTTAGCATGATAAAGAAAATTCAAAGAGAGTGAGATGCCAGCTCCTTTCATTCAGTCAGTAGCTTCAAACATTTCTGGTATATGAATAACATGATGTTTTCCAATGGCAAAAATCAATGAATATTGTAAATGCACAAACAGTAATTTCTCCGCATTGCAAGGTGCAATTCTGAAATTTTTTGCTTTTTCCTGCTCCTCTTAGCATGATAAAGAAGATTCAAAGAGAGTGAGATGCCAGCTCCTTTCATTCAGTCAGTAGATTCAATCATTTCTAGACGTTTTTCAATGGCAAAAATCAATGAATATTGTAAATGCACAAACAGTAATTTCTCCGCATTGCAAGGTGCAATTCTGAAATTTTTTGATTTTTCCTGCTCCTCTTAGCATGATAAAGAAGATTCAAAGAGAGTGAGATGCCAGCTCCTTTTATTCATTCAGTAGCTTCAAACATTTCTGGTATATGAATAACATGATGTTTTTCAATGGCAAAAATCAATGAATATTGTAAATGCACAAACAGTAATTTCTCCGCATTGCAAGGTGCAATTCTGAAATTTTTTGCTTTTTCCTGCTCCTCTTAGCATGATAAAGAAGATTCAAAGAGAGTGAGATGCCAGCTCCTTTCATTCAGTCAGTAGCTTCAATCATTTCTGGACGTTTTTCAATGGCAAAAATCAATGAATATTGTAAATGCACAAACAGTAATTTCTCCGCATTGCAAGGTGCAATTCTGAAATTTTTTGCTTTTTCCTGCTCCTCTTAGCATGATAAAGAAGATTCAAAGAGAGTGAGATGCCAGCTCCTTTCATTCAGTCAGTAGCTTCAATCATTTCTGGACGTTTTTCAATGGCAAAAATCAATGAATATTGTATATGCACAAACAGTAATTTCTCCGCATTGCAAGGTGCAATTCTGAAATTTTTTGCTTTTTCCTGCTCCTCTTAGCATGATAAAGAAAATTCAAAGAGAGTGAGATGCCAGCTCCTTTCATTCAGTCAGTAGCTTCAAACATTTCTGGTATATGAATAACATGATGTTTTTCAATGGCAAAAATCAATGAATATTGTAAATGCACAAACAGTAATTTCTCCGCATTGCAAGGTGCAATTCTGAAATTGTTTGCTTTTTCCTGCTCCTCTTAGCATGATAAAGAAGATACAAAGAGAGTGAGATGCCAGCTCCTTTCATTCAGTCAGTAGCTTCAATCATTTCTGGACGTTTTTCAATGGCAAAAATCAATGAATATTGTAAATGCACAAACAGTAATTTCTCCGCTTTGCAAGGTGCAATTCTGAAATTTTTTGCTTTTTCCTGCTCCTCTTAGCATGATAAAGAAGATTCAAAGAGAGTGAGATGCCAGCTCCTTTCATTCAGTCAGTAGCTTCAAACATTTCTGGTATATGAATAACATGATGTTTTTCAATGGCAAAAATCAATGAATATTGTAAATGCACAAACAGTAATTTCTCCGCATTGCAAGGTGCAATTCTGAAATTTTTTGCTTTTTCCTGCTCCTCTTAGCATGATAAAGAAGATTCAAAGAGAGTGAGATGCCAGCTCCTTTCATTCAGTCAGTAGCTTCAATCATTTCTGGACGTTTTTCAATGGCAAAAATCAATGAATATTGTAAATGCACAAACAGTAATTTCTCCGCATTGCAAGGTGGAATTCTGAAATTTTTTGCTTTTTCCTGCTCCTCTTAGCATGATAAAGAAGATTCAAAGAGAGTGAGATGCCAGCTCCTTTCATTCAGTCAGTAGCTTCAATCATTTCTGGACGTTTTTCAATGGCAAAAATCAATGAATATTGTAAATGCACAAACAGTAATTTCTCCGCATTGCAAGGTGCAATTCAGAAATTTTTTGCTTTTTCCTGCTCCTCTTAGCATGATAAAGAAGATTCAAAGAGAGTGAGATGCCAGCTCCTTTCATTCAGTCAGTAGCTTCAAACATTTCTGGTATATGAATAACATGATGTTTTTCAATGGCAAAAATCAATGAATATTGTAAATGCACAAACAGTAATTTCTCCGCATTGCAAGGTGCAATTCTGAAATTGTTTGCTTTTTCCTGCTCCTCTTAGCATGATAAAGAAGATACAAAGAGAGTGAGATGCCAGCTCCTTTCATTCAGTCAGTAGCTTCAATCATTTCTGGACGTTTTTCAATGGCAAAAATCAATGAATATTGTAAATGCACAAACAGTAATTTCTCCGCTTTGCAAGGTGCAATTCTGAAATTTTTTGCTTTTTCCTGCTCCTCTTAGCATGATAAAGAAGATTCAAAGAGAGTGAGATGCCAGCTCCTTTCATTCAGTCAGTAGCTTCAAACATTTCTGGTATATGAATAACATGATGTTTTTCAATGGCAAAAATCAATGAATATTGTAAATGCACAAACAGTAATTTCTCCGCATTGCAAGGTGCAATTCTGAAATTTTTTGCTTTTTCCTGCTCCTCTTAGCATGATAAAGAAGATTCAAAGAGAGTGAGATGCCAGCTCCTTTCATTCAGTCAGTAGCTTCAATCATTTCTGGACGTTTTTCAATGGCAAAAATCAATGAATATTGTAAATGCACAAACAGTAATTTCTCCGCATTGCAAGGTGCAATTCTGAAATTTTTTGCTTTTTCCTGCTCCTCTTAGCATGATAAAGAAGATTCAAAGAGAGTGAGATGCCAGCTCCTTTCATTCAGTCAGTAGCTTCAATCATTTCTGGACGTTTTTCAATGGCAAAAATCAATGAATATTGTAAATGCACAAACAGTAATTTCTCCGCATTGCAAGGTGCAATTCTGAAATTTTTTGCTTTTTCCTGCTCCTCTTAGCATGATAAAGAAGATTCAAAGAGAGTGAGATGCCAGCTCCTTTCATTCAGTCAGTAGCTTCAATCATTTCTGGACGTTTTTCAATGGCAAAAATCAATGAATATTGTAAATGCACAAACAGTAATTTCTCCGCTTTGCAAGGTGCAATTCTGAAATTTTTTGCTTTTTCCTGCTCCTCTTAGCATGATAAAGAAGATTCAAAGAGAGTGAGATGCCAGCTCCTTTCATTCAGTCAGTAGCTTCAAACATTTCTGGTATATGAATAACATGATGTTTTTCAATGGCAAAAATCAATGAATATTGTAAATGCACAAACAGTAATTTCTCCGCATTGCAAGGTGCAATTCTGAAATTTTTTGCTTTTTCCTGCTCCTCTTAGCATGATAAAGAAGATTCAAAGAGAGTGAGATGCCAGCTCCTTTCATTCAGTCAGTAGCTTCAATCATTTCTGGACGTTTTTCAATGGCAAAAATCAATGAATATTGTAAATGCACAAACAGTAATTTCTCCGCATTGCAAGGTGCAATTCTGAAATTTTTTGCTTTTTCCTGCTCCTCTTAGCATGATAAAGAAGATTCAAAGAGAGTGAGATGCCAGCTCCTTTCATTCAGTCAGTAGCTTCAATCATTTCTGGACGTTTTTCAATGGCAAAAATCAATGAATATTGTAAATGCACAAACAGTAATTTCTCCGCATTGCAAGGTGCAATTCTGAAATTTTTTGCTTTTTCCTGCTCCTCTTAGCATGATAAAGAAGATTCAAAGAGAGTGAGATGCCAGCTCCTTTCATTCAGTCAGTAGCTTCAATCATTTCTGGACGTTTTTCAATGGCAAAAATCAATGAATATTGTAAATGCACAAACAGTAATTTCTCCGCATTGCAAGGTGCAATTCTGAAATTTTTTGCTTTTTCCTGCTCCTCTTAGCATGATAAAGAAAATTCAAAGAGAGTGAGATGCCAGCTCCTTTCATTCAGTCAGTAGCTTCAAACATTTCTGGTATATGAATAACATGATGTTTTTCAATGGCAAAAATCAATGAATATTGTAAATGCACAAACAGTAATTTCTCCGCATTGCAAGGTGCAATTCTGAAATTGTTTGCTTTTTCCTGCTCCTCTTAGCATGATAAAGAAGATACAAAGAGAGTGAGATGCCAGCTCCTTTCATTCAGTCAGTAGCTTCAATCATTTCTGGACGTTTTTCAATGGCAAAAATCAATGAATATTGTAAATGCACAAACAGTAATTTCTCCGCTTTGCAAGGTGCAATTCTGAAATTTTTTGCTTTTTCCTGCTCCTCTTAGCATGATAAAGAAGATTCAAAGAGAGTGAGATGCCAGCTCCTTTCATTCAGTCAGTAGCTTCAAACATTTCTGGTATATGAATAACATGATGTTTTTCAATGGCAAAAATCAATGAATATTGTAAATGCACAAACAGTAATTTCTCCGCATTGCAAGGTGCAATTCTGAAATTTTTTGCTTTTTCCTGCTCCTCTTAGCATGATAAAGAAGATTCAAAGAGAGTGAGATGCCAGCTCCTTTCATTCAGTCAGTAGCTTCAATCATTTCTGGACGTTTTTCAATGGCAAAAATCAATGAATATTGTAAATGCACAAACAGTAATTTCTCCGCATTGCAAGGTGCAATTCTGAAATTTTTTGCTTTTTCCTGCTCCTCTTAGCATGATAAAGAAGATTCAAAGAGAGTGAGATGCCAGCTCCTTTCATTCAGTCAGTAGCTTCAATCATTTCTGGACGTTTTTCAATGGCAAAAATCAATGAATATTGTAAATGCACAAACAGTAATTTCTCCGCATTGCAAGGTGCAATTCAGAAATTTTTTGCTTTTTCCTGCTCCTCTTAGCATGATAAAGAAGATTCAAAGAGAGTGAGATGCCAGCTCCTTTCATTCAGTCAGTAGCTTCAAACATTTCTGCTATATGAATAACATGATGTTTTTCAATGGCAAAAATCAATGAATATTGTAAATGCACAAACATTATTTTCTCCGCATTGCAAGGTGCAATTCTGAAATTTTTTGCTTTTTCCTGCTCCTCTTAGCATGATAAAGAAGATTCAAAGAGAGTGAGATGCCAGCTCCTTTCATTCAGTCAGTAGCTTCAATCATTTCTGGACGTTTTTCAATGGTAAAATTCAATGAATATTGTAAATGCACAAACAGTAATTTCTCCGCATTGCAAGGTGCAAGTCTCAAATTTTTTGCTTTTTCCTGCTCCTCTTAGCATGATAAAGAAGATTCAAAGAGAGTGAGATGCCAGCTCCTTTCATTCAGTCAGTAGCTTCAAACATTTCTGGTATATGAATAACATGATGTTTTTCAATGGCAAAAATCAATGAATATTGTATATGCACAAACAGTAATTTCTCCGCATTGCAAGGTGCAATTCTGAAATTTTTTGCTTTTTCCTGCTCCTCTTAGCATGATAAAGAAGATTCAAAGAGAGTGAGATGCCAGCTCCTTTCATTCAGTCAGTAGCTTCAATCATTTCTGGACGTTTTTCAATGGCAAAAATAAATGAATATTGTAAATGCACAAACAGTAATTTCTCCGCATTGCAAGGTGCAATTCTGAAATTTTTTGCTTTTTCCTGCTCCTCTTAGCATGATAAAGAAGATTCAAAGAGAGTGAGATGCCAGCTCCTTTCATTCAGTCAGTAGCTTCAAACATTTCTGGTATATGAATAACATGATGTTTTTCAATGGCAAATATCAATGAATATTGTAAATGCACAAACAGTAATTTCTCCGCATTGCAAGGTGCAATTCTGAAATTTTTTGCTTTTTCTTGCTCCTCTTAGCATGATAAAGAAGATTCAAAGAGAGTGAGATGCCAGCTCCTTTCATTCAGTCAGTAGCTTCAATCATTTCTGGACGTTTTTCAATGGCAAAAATCAATGAATATTGTAAATGCACAAACAGTAATTTCTCCGCATTGCAAGGTGCAATTCAGAAATTTTTTGCTTTTTCCTGCTCCTCTTAGCATGATAAAGAAGATTCAAAGAGAGTGAGATGCCAGCTCCTTTCATTCAGTCAGTAGCTTCAAACATTTCTGGTATATGAATAACATGATGTTTTTCAATGGCTAAAATCAATGAATATTGTAAATGCACAAACATTATTTTCTCCGCATTGCAAGGTGCAATTCTGAAATTTTTTGCTTTTTCCTGCTCCTCTTAGCATGATAAAGAAGATTCAAAGAGAGTGAGCTGCCAGCTCCTTTCATTCAGTCAGAAGCTTCAATCATTTCTGGACGTTTTTCAATGGTAAAAATCAATGAATATTGTAAATGCACAAACAGTAATTTCTCCGCATTGCAAGGTGCAATTCTCAAATTTTTTGCTTTTTCCTGCTCCTCTTAGCATGATAAAGAAGATTCAAAGAGAGTGAGATGCCAGCTCCTTTCATTCAGTCAGTACCTTCAAACATTTCTGGTATATGAATAACATGATGTTTTTCAATGGCAAAAATCAATGAATGTTGTATATGCACAAACAGTAATTTCCCCGCATTGCAAGGTGCAATTCTGAAATTTTTTGCTTTTTCCTGCTCCTCTTAGCATGATAAAGAAGATTCAAAGAGAGTGAGATGCCAGCTCCTTTCATTCAGTCAGTAGCTTCAAACATTTCTGGTATATGAATAACATGATGTTTTTCAATGGCAAAAATCAATGAATATTGTAAATGCACAAACAGTAATTTCTCCGCATTGCAAGGTGCAATTCTGAAATTTTTTGCTTTTTCCTGCTCCTCTTAGCATGATAAAGAAGATTCAAAGAGAGTGAGATGCCAGCTCCTTTCATTCAGTCAGTAGCTTCAATCATTTCTGGACGTTTTTCAATGGCAAAAATCAATGAATATTGTAAATGCACAAACAGTAATTTCTCCGCATTGCAAGGTGCAATTCTGAAATTTTTTGCTTTTTCCTGCTCCTCTTAGCATGATAAAGAAGATTCAAAGAGAGTGAGATGCCAGCTCCTTTCATTCAGTCAGTAGCTTCAAACATTTCTGGTATGTGAATAACATGATGTCTTTCAATGGCAAAAATCAATGAATATTGTAAATGCACAAACAGTAATTTCTCCGCATTGCAAGGTGCAATTCTGAAATTTTTTGCTTTTTCCTGCTCCTCTTAGCATGGTAAAGAAGATTCAAAGAGAGTGAGATGCCAGCTCCTTTCATTTAGTCAGTAGCTTCAATCATTTCTGGTATATGAATAACATGATGTTTTTCAATGGCAAAAATCAATGAATATTGTAAATGCACAAACAGTAATTTCTCCGCATTGCAAGGTGCAATTCTGAAATTTTTTGCTTTTCCCTGCTCCTCTTAGCATGATAAAGAAGATTCAAAGAGAGTGAGATGCCAGCTCCTTTCATTCAGTCAGTAGCTTCAAACATTTTTGGACGTTTTTCAATGGCAAAAATCAATGAATATTGTAAATTCACAAACAGTAATTTCTCCGCATTGCAAGGTGCAATTCTGAAATTTTTTGCTTTTTCCTGCTCCTCTTAGCATGATAAAGAAGATTCAAAGAGAGTGAGATGCCAGCTCCTTTCATTCAGTCAGTAGCTTCAATCATTTCTGGTATATGAATAACATGATGTATTTCAATGGCAAAAATCAATGAATATTGTAAATGCACAAACAGTAATTTCTCTGCATTGCAAGGTGCAATTCTGAAATTTTTTGCTTTTTCCTGCTCCTCTTAGCATGATAAAGAAGATTCAAAGAGAGTGAGATGCCAGCTCCTTTCATTCAGTCAGTAGCTTCAATCATTTCTGGACGTTTTTCAATGGCAAAAATCAATGAATATTGTAAATGCACAAACAGTAATTTCTCCGCATTGCAAGGTGCAATTCTGAAATTTTTTGCTTTTTCCTGCTCCTCTTAGCATGATAAAGAAGATTCAAAGAGAGTGAGATGCCAGCTCCTTTCATTCAGTCTGTAGCTTCAATCATTTCTGGTCGTTTTTCAATGGCAAAAATCAATGAATATTGTAAATGCACAAACAGTAATTTCTCCGCATTGCAAGGTGCAATTCTGAAATTTTTTAGTTTTTCCTGCTCCTCTTAGCATGATAAAGATGATTCAAAGAGAGTGAGATGCCAGCTCCTTTCATTCAGTCAGTAGCTTCAAACATTTCTGGTATATGAATAACATGATGTTTTTCAATGGCAAAAATCAATGAATATTGTAAATGCACAAACAGTAATTTCTCCGCATTGCAAGGTGCAATTCTGAAATTTTTTGCTTTTTCCTGCTCCTCTTAGCATGATAAAGAAGATTCAAAGAGAGTGAGATGCCAGCTCCTTTCATTCAGTCAGTAGCTTCAATCATTTCTGGTATATGAATAACATGATGTTTTTCAATGTCAAAAATCAATGAATATTGTAAATGCACAAACAGTAATTTCTCCGCATTGCAAGGTGCAATTCTGAAATTTTTTGCTTTTTCCTGCTCCTCTTAGCATGATAAAGAAGATTCAAAGAGAGTGAGATGCCAGCTCCTTTCATTCAGTCAGTAGCTTCAATCATTTCTGTACGTTTTTCAATGGCAAAAATCAATGAATATTGTAAATGCACAAACAGTAATTTCTCCGCATTGCAAGGTGCAATTCTGAAATTTTTTGCTTTTTCCTGCTCCTCTTAGCATGATAAAGAAGATTCAAAGAGAGTGAGATGCCAGCTCCTTTCATTCAGTCAGTAGCTTCAATCATTTCTGGACGTTTTTCAATGGCAAAAATCAATGAATATTGTAAATGCACAAACAGTAATTTCTCCGCATTGCAAGGTGCAATTCTGAAATTTTTTGCTTCTTCCTGCTCCTCTTAGCATGATAAAGAAGATTCAAAGAGAGTGAGATACCAGCTCCTTTCATTCAGTCAGTAGCTTCAATCATTTCTGGACGTTTTTCAATGGCAAAAATCAATGAATATTGTAAATGCACAAACAGTAATTTCTCCGCATTGCAAGGTGCAATTCTGAAATTTTTTGCTTTTTCCTGCTCCTCTTAGCATGATAAAGAAGATTCAAAGAGAGTGAGATGCCAGCTCCTTTCATTCAGTCAGTAGCTTCAATCATTTCTGGTATATGAATAACATGATGTTTTTCAATGTCAAAAATCAATGAATATTGTAAATGCACAAACAGTAATTTCTCCGCATTGCAAGGTGCAATTCTGAAATTTTTTGCTTTTTCCTGCTCCTCTTAGCATGATAAAGAAGATTCAAAGAGAGTGAGATGCCAGCTCCTTTCATTCAGT
Organism: Phyllobates terribilis; assembly: GCF_046119375.1. Taxonomy (NCBI): domain Eukaryota; kingdom Metazoa; phylum Chordata; class Amphibia; order Anura; family Dendrobatidae; genus Phyllobates; species Phyllobates terribilis. The sequence goes on along the minus strand of NW_027363167.1, from coordinate 1,012,483 downwards.
CAGTAGCTTCAATCATTTCTGTACGTTTTTCAATGGCAAAAATCAATGAATATTGTAAATGCACAAACAGTAATTTCTCCGCATTGCAAGGTGCAATTCTGAAATTTTTTGCTTTTTCCTGCTCCTCTTAGCATGATAAAGAAGATTCAAAGAGAGTGAGATGCCAGCTCCTTTCATTCAGTCAGTAGCTTCAATCATTTCTGGACGTTTTTCAATGGCAAAAATCAATGAATATTGTAAATGCACAAACAGTAATTTCTCCGCATTGCAAGGTGCAATTCTGAAATTTTTTGCTTCTTCCTGCTCCTCTTAGCATGATAAAGAAGATTCAAAGAGAGTGAGATACCAGCTCCTTTCATTCAGTCAGTAGCTTCAATCATTTCTGGACGTTTTTCAATGGCAAAAATCAATGAATATTGTAAATGCACAAACAGTAATTTCTCCGCATTGCAAGGTGCAATTCTGAAATTTTTTGCTTTTTCCTGCTCCTCTTAGCATGATAAAGAAGATTCAAAGAGAGTGAGATGCCAGCTCCTTTCATTCAGTCAGTAGCTTCAATCATTTCTGGTATATGAATAACATGATGTTTTTCAATGGCAAAAATCAATGAATATTTTAAATGCACAAACAGTAATTTCTCCGCATTGCAAGGTGCAATTCTGAAATTTTTTGCTTCTTCCTGCTCCTCTTAGCATGATAAAGAAGATTCAAAGAGAGTGAGATACCAGCTCCTTTCATTCAGTCAGTAGCTTCAATCATTTCTGGACGTTTTTCAATGGCAAAAATCAATGAATATTGTAAATGCACAAACAGTAATTTCTCCGCATTGCAAGGTGCAATTCTGAAATTTTTTGCTTTTTCCTGCTCCTCTTAGCATGATAAAGAAGATTCAAAGAGAGTGAGATGCCAGCTCCTTTCATTCAGTCAGTAGCTTCAATCATTTCTGGTATATGAATAACATGATGTTTTTCAATGGCAAAAATCAATGAATATTGTAAATGCACAAACAGTAATTTCTCCGCATTGCAAGGTGCAATTCTGAAATTTTTTGCTTTTTCCTGCTCCTCTTAGCATGATAAAGAAGATTCAAAGAGAGTGAGATGCCAGCTCCTTTCATTCAGTCAGTAGCTTCAAACATTTCTGGACGTTTTTCAATGGCAAAAATCAATGAATATTGTAAATGCACAAACAGTAATTTCTCCGCATTGCAAAGTGCAATTCTGAAAATTTTTGCTTTTTCCTGCTCCTCTTAGCATGATAAAGAAGATTCAAAGAGAGTGAGATGCCAGCTCCTTTCATTCAGTCAGTAGCTTCAAACATTTCTGGTATATGAATAACATGTTTTTCAATGGCAAAAATCAATGAATATTGTAAATGCACAGACAGTAATTTCTCCGCATTGCAAAGTGCAATTCTGAAATTTTTTGCTTTTTCCTGCTCCTCTTAGCATGATAAAGAAGATTCAAAGAGAGTGAGATGCCAGCTCCTTTCATTCAGTCAGTAGCTTCAAACATTTCTGGTATATGAATAACATGATGTTTTTCAATGGCAAAAATCAATGAATATTGTAAATGCACAAACAGTAATTTCTCCGCATTGCAAGGTGCAATTCTGAAATTTTTTGCTTTTTCCTGCTCCTCTTAGCATGATAAAGAAGATTCAAAGAGAGTGAGATGCCAGCTCCTTTCATTCAGTCAGTGGCTTCAATCATTTCTGGACGTTTTTCAATGGCAAAAATCAATGAATATTGTAAATGCACAAACAGTAATTTCTCCGCATTGCAAAGTGCAATTCTGAAATTTTTTGCTTTTTCCTGCTCCTCTTAGCATGATAAAGAAGATTCAAAGAGAGTGAGATGCCAGCTCCTTTCATTCAGTCAGTAGCTATAAACATTTCTGGTATATGAATAACATGATGTTTTTCAATGGCAAAAATCAATGAATATTTTAAATGCACAAACAGTAATTTCTCCGCATTGCAAGGTGCAATTCTGAAATTGTTTGCTTTTTCCTGCTCCTCTTAGCATGATAAAGAAGATTCAAAGAGAGTGAGATACCAGCTCCTTTCATTCAGTCAGTAGCTTCAATCATTTCTGGACGTTTTTCAATGGCAAAAATCAATGAATATTGTAAATGCACAAACAGTAATTTCTCCGCATTGCAAGGTGCAATTCTGAAATTTTTTGCTTTTTCCTGCTCCTCTTAGCATGATAAAGAAGATTCAAAGAGAGTGAGATGCCAGCTCCTTTCATTCAGTCAGTAGCTTCAATCATTTCTGGACGTTTTTCAATGGCAAAAATCAATGAATATTGTAAATGCACAAACAGTAATTTCTCCGCATTGCAAGGTGCAATTCTGAAATTTTTTGCTTTTTCCTGCTCCTCTTAGCATGATAAAGAAGATTCAAAGAGAGTGAGATGCCAGCTCCTTTCATTCAGTCAGTAGCTTCAATCATTTCTGGACGTTTTTCAATGGCAAAAATCAATGAATATTGTAAATGCACAAAGAGTAATTTCTCCGCATTGCAAGGTGCAATTCTGAAATTTCTTGCTTTTTCCTGCTCCTCTTAGCATGATAAAGAAGATTCAAAGAGAGTGAGATGCCAGCTCCTTTCATTCAGTCAGTAGCTTCAATCATTTCTGGACGTTTTTCAATGGCAAAAATCAATGAATATTGTAAATGCACAAACAGTAATTTCTCCGCATTGCAAGGTGCAATTCTGAAATTTTTTGCTTTTTCCTGCTCCTCTTAGCATGATAAAGAAGATTCAAAGAGAGTGAGATGCCAGCTCCTTTCATTCAGTCAGTAGCTTCAATCATTTCTGGACGTTTTTCAATGGCAAAAATCAATGAATATTGTAAATGCACAAACAGTAATTTCTCCGCATTGCAAGGTGCAATTCTGAAATTTTTTGCTTTTTCCTGCTCCTCTTAGCATGATAAAGAAGATTCAAAGAGAGTGAGATGCCAGCTCCTTTCATTCAGTCAGTAGCTTCAATCATTTCTGGACGTTTTTCAATGGCAAAAATCAATGAATATTGTAAATGCACAAACAGTAATTTCTCCGCATTGCAAAGTGCAATTCTGAAATTTTTTGCTTTTTCCTGCTCCTCTTAGCATGATAAAGAAGATTCAAAGAGAGTGAGATGCCAGCTCCTTTCATTCAGTCAGTAGCTTCAAACATTTCTGGTATATGAATAACATGATGTTTTTCAATGGCAAAAATCAATGAATATTTTAAATGCACAAACAGTAATTTCTCCGCATTGCAAGGTGCAATTCTGAAATTGTTTGCTTTTTCCTGCTCCTCTTAGCATGATAAAGAAGATTCAAAGAGAGTGAGATACCAGCTCCTTTCATTCAGTCAGTAGCTTCAATCATTTCTGGACGTTTTTCAATGGCAAAAATCAATGAATATTGTAAATGCACAAACAATAATTTCTCCGCATTGCAAGGTGCAATTCTGAAATTTTTTGCTTTTTCCTGCTCCTCTTAGCATAATAAAGAAGATTCAAAGAGAGTGAGATGCCAGCTCCTTTCATTCAGTCAGTAGATTCAATCATTTCTGGACGTTTTTCAATGGCAAAAATCAATGAATATTGTAAATGCACAAACAGTAATTTCTCCGCATTGCAAGGTGCAATTCTGAAATTTTTTGCTTTTTCCTGCTCCTCTTAGCATGATAAAGAATATTCAAAGAGAGTGAGATGCCAGCTCCTTTCACTCAGTCAGTAGCTTCAATCATTTCTGAACGTTTTTCAATGGCAAAAATCAATGAATATTGTAAATGCACAAACAGTAATTTCTCCGCATTGCAAGGTGCAATTCTGAAATTTTTTGCTTTTTCCTGCTCCTCTTAGCATGATAAAGAAGATTCAAAGAGAGTGAGATGCCAGCTCCTTTCATTCAGTCAGTAGCTTCAAACATTTCTGGTATATGAATAACATGATGTTTTTCAATGGCAAAAATCAATGAATATTGTAAATGCACAAACAATAATTTCTCCGCATTGCAAGGTGCAATTCTGAAATTTTTTGCTTTTTCCTGCTCCTCTTAGCATGATAAAGAAGATTCAAAGAGAGTGAGATTCCAGCTCCTTTCATTCAGTCAGTAGCTTCAATCATTTCTGGACGTTTTTCAATGGCAAAAATCAATGAATATTGTAAATGCACAAACAGTAATTTCTCCGCATTGCAAGGTGCAATTCTGAAATTTTCTGCTTTTTCCTGCTCCGCTTAGCATGATAAAGAAGATTCAAAGAGAGTGAGATGCCAGCTCCTTTCATTCAGTCAGTAGCTTCAATCATTTCTGGACGTTTTTCAATGGCAAAAATCAATGAATATTGTAAATGCACAAACAGTAATTTCTCCGCATTGCAAGGTGCAATTCTGAAATTTTTTGCTTTTAACTGCTCCTCTTAGCATGATAAAGAAGATTCAAAGAGAGTGAGATGCCAGCTCCTTTCATTCAGTCAGTAGCTTCAAACATTTCTGGTATATGAATAACATGATGTTTTTCAATGGCAAAAATCAATGAATATTGTAAATGCACAAACAGTAATTTCTCCGCATTGCAAGGTGCAATTCTGAAATTTTTTGCTTTTTCCTGCTCCTCTTAGCATGATAAAGAAGATTCAAAGAGAGTGAGATGCCAGCTCCTTTCATTCAGTCAGTAGCTTCAATCATTTCTGGACGTTTTTCAATGGCAAAAATCAATGAATATTGTAAATGCACAAACAGTAATTTCTCCGCATTGCAAGGTGCAATTCTGAAATTTTTTGCTTTTTCCTGCTCCTCTTAGCATGATAAAGAAGATTCAAAGAGAGTGAGATGCCAGCTCCTTTCATTCAGTCAGTAGCTTCAATCATTTCTGGTATATGAATAACATGATGTTTTTCAATGGCAAAAATCAATGAATATTGTAAATGCACAAACAGTAATTTCTCCGCATTGCAAGGTGCAATTCTGAAATTTTTTGCTTTTTCCTGCTCCTCTTAGCATGATAAAGAAGATTCAAAGAGAGTGAGATGCCAGCTCCTTTAATTCAGTCAGTAGCTTCAATCATTTCTGGACGTTTTTCAATGGCAAAAATCAATGAATATTAAAAATGCACAAACAGTAATTTCTCCGCATTGCAAGGCGCAATTCTGAATTTTTTTGCTTTTTCCTGCTCCTCTTAGCATGATAAAGAAGATTCAAAGAGAGTGAGATGCCAGCTCCTTTCATTCAATCAGTAGCTTCAATCATTTCTGGACGTTTTTCAATGGCAAAAATCAATGAATATTGTAAATGCACAAACAGTAATTTCTCCGCATTGCAAGGTGCAATTCTGAAATTTTTTGCTTTTTCCTGCTCCTCTTAGCATGATTAAGAAGATTCAAAGAGAGTGAGATGCCATCTCCTTTCATTCAGTCAGTAGCTTCAAACATTTCTGGTATATGAATAACATGATGTTTTTCAATGGCAAAAATCAATGAATATTGTAAATGCACAAACAGTAATTTCTCCGCATTGCAAGGTGCAATTCTGAAATTTTTTGCTTTTTCCTGCTCCTCTTAGCATGATAAAGAAGATTCAAAGAGAGTGAGATACCAGCTCCTTTCATTCAGTCAGTAGCTTCAATCATTTCTGGACGTTTTTCAATGGCAAAAATCAATGAATATTGTAAATGCACAAACAGTAATTTCTCCGCATTGCAAGGTGCAATTCTGAAATTTTTTGCTTTTTCCTGCTCCTCTTAGCATGATAAAGAAGATTCAAAGAGAGTGAGATGCCAGCTCCTTTCATTCAGTCAGTAGCTTCAATCATTTCTGGACGTTTTTCAATGGCAAAAATCAATGAATATTGTAAATGCACAGACAGTAATTTCTCCGCATTGCAAGGTGCAATTCTGAAATTTTTTGCTTTTTCCTGCTCCTCTTAGCATGATAAAGAAGATTCAAAGAGAGTGAGATGTCAGCTCCTTTCATTCAGTCAGTAGCTTCAAACATTTCTGGTATATGAATAACATGATGTTTTTCAATGGCAAAAATCAATGAATATTGTAAATGCACAAACAGTAATTTCTCCGCATTGCAAGGTGCAATTCTGAAATTTTTTGCTTTTTCCTGCTCCTCTTTGCATGATAAAGAAGATTCAAAGAGAGTGAGATGCCAGCTCCTTTCATTCAGTCAGTAGCTTCAATCATTTCTGGACGTTTTTCAATGGCAAAAATCAATGAATATTGTAAATTCGCAAACAGTAATTTCTCCGCATTGCAAGGTGCAATTCTGAAATTTTTTGCATTTTCCTGCTCCTCTTAGCATGATAAAGAAGATTCAAAGAGAGTGAGATGCCAGCTCCTTTCATTCAGTCAGTATCTTCAATCATTTCTGGACGTTTTTCAATGGCAAAAATCAATGAATATTGTAAATGCACAAACAGTAATTTCTCCGCATTGCAAGGTGCAATTCTGAAATTTTTTGCTTTTTCCTGCTCCTCTTAGCATGATAAAGAAGATTCAATGAGAGTGAGATGCCAGCTCCTTTCATTCAGTCAGTAGCTTCAAAAATTTCTGGTATATGAATAACATGATGTTTTTCAATGGCAAAAATCAATGAATATTGTAAATGCACAAACAGTAATTTCTCCGCATTGCAAGGTGCAAGTCTGAAATTTTTTGCTTTTTCCTGCTCCTCTTAGCATGATAAAGAAGATTCAAAGAGAGTGAGATGCCAGCTCCTTTCATTCAGTCAGTAGCTTCAATCATTTCTGGACGTTTTTCAATGGCAAAAATCAATGAATATTGTAAATGCACAAACAGTAATTTCTCCGTATTGCAAGGTGCAATTCTGAAATTTTTTGCTTTTTCCTGCTCCTCTTAGCATGATAAAGAAGATTCAAAGAGAGTGAGATGCCAGCTCCTTTCATTCAGTCAGTAGCTTCAAACATTTCTGGTATATGAATAACATGATGTTTTTCAATGGCAAAAATCAATGAATATTGTAAATGCACAAACAGTAATTTCTCCGCATTGCAAGGTGCAATTCTGAAATTTTTTGCTTTTTCCTGCTCCTCTTAGCATGATAAAGAAGATTCAAAGAGAGTGAGATGCCAGCTCCTTTCATTCAGTCAGTAGCTTCAATCATTTCTGGACGTTTTTCAATGGCAAAAATCAATGAATATTGTAAATGCACAAACAGTAATTTCTCCGTATTGCAAGGTGCAATTCTGAAATTTTTTGCTTTTTCCTGCTCCTCTTAGCATGATAAAGAAGATTCAAAGAGAGTGAGATGCCAGCTCCTTTCATTCAGTCAGTAGCTTCAATCATTTCTGGATGTTTTTCAATGGCAAAAATCAATGAATATTGTAAATGCACAAACAGTAATTTCTCCGCATTGCAAGGTGCAATTCTGAAATTTTTTGCTTTTTCCTGCTCCTCTTAGCATGATAAAGAAGATTCAAAGAGAGTGAGATGTCATCTCCTTTCATTCAGTCAGTAGCTTCAAACATTTCTGGTATATGAATAACATGATGTTTTTCAATGGCAAAAATCAATGAATATTGTAAATGCACAAACAGTAATTTCTCCGCATTGCAAGGTGCAATTCTGAAATTTTTTGCTTTTTCCTGCTCCTCTTAGCATGATAAAGAAGATTCAAAGAGAGTGAGATGCCAGCTCCTTTCATTCAGTCAGTAGCTTCAATCATTTCTGGACGTTTTTCAATGGCAAAAATCAATGAATATTGTAAATGCACAAACAGTAATTTCTCCGCATTGCAAGGTGCAATTCTGAAATTTTTTGCTTTTTCCTGCTCCTCTTAGCATGATAAAGAAGATTCAAAGAGAGTGAGATGCCAGCTCCTTTCATTCAGTCAGTAGCTTCAAACATTTCTGGTATATGAATAACATGATGTTTTTCAATGGCAAAAATCAATGAATATTGTAAATGCACAAACAGTAATTTCTCCGCATTGCAAGGTGCAATTCTGAAATTGTTTGCTTTTTCCTGCTCCTCTTAGCATGATAAAGAAGATTCAAAGAGAGTGAGATACCAGCTCCTTTCATTCAGTCAGTAGCTTCAATCATTTCTGGACGTTTTTCAATGGCAAAAATCAATGAATATTGTAAATGCACAAACAGTAATTTCTCCGCATTGCAAGGTGCAATTCTGAAATTTTTTGCTTTTTCCTGCTCCTCTTAGCATAATAAAGAAGATTCAAAAAGAGTGAGATGCCAGCTCCTTTCATTCAGTCAGTAGATTCAATCATTTCTGGACGTTTTTCAATGGCAAAAATCAATGAATATTGTAAATGCACAAACAGTAATTTCTCCGCATTGCAAGGTGCAATTCTGAAATTTTTTGCTTTTTCCTGCTCCTCTTAGCATGATAAAGAAGATTCAAAGAGAGTGAGATGCCAGCTCCTTTCATTCAGTCAGTAGCTTCAATCATTTCTGAACGTTTTTCAATGGCAAAAATCAATGAATATTGTAAATGCACAAACAGTAATTTCTCCGCATTGCAAGGTGCAATTCTGAAATTTTTTGCTTTTTCCTGCTCCTCTTAGCATGATAAAGAAGATTCAAAGAGAGTGAGATGCCAGCTCCTTTCATTCAGTCAGTAGCTTCAATCATTTCTGGACGTTTTTCAATGGCAAAAATCAATGAATATTGTAAATGCACAAACAGTAACTTCTCCGCATTGCAAGGTGCAATTCTGAAATTTTTTGCTTTTTCCTGCTCCTCTTAGCATGATAAAGAAGATTCAAAGAGAGTGAGATGCCAGCTCCTTTCATTCAGTCAGTAGCTTCAATCATTTCTGGACGTTTTTCAATGGCAAAAATCAATGAATATTGTAAATGCACAAACAGTAATTTCTCCGCATTGCAAAGTGCAATTCTGAAATTTTTTGCTTTTTCCTGCTCCTCTTAGCATGATAAAGAAGATTCAAAGAGAGTGAGATGCCAGCTCCTTTCATTCAGTCAGTAGCTTCAAACATTTCTGGTATATGAATAACATGATGTTTTTCAATGGCAAAAATCAATGAATATTGTAAATGCACAAACAGTAATTTCTCCGCATTGCAAGGTGCAATTCTGAAATTGTTTGCTTTTTCCTGCTCCTCTTAGCATGATAAAGAAGATTCAAAGAGAGTGAGATACCAGCTCCTTTCATTCAGTCAGTAGCTTCAATCATTTCTGGACGTTTTTCAATGGCAAAAATCAATGAATATTGTAAATGCACAAACAGTAATTTCTCCGCATTGCAAGGTGCAATTCTGAAATTTTTTGCTTTTTCCTGCTCCTCTTAGCATAATAAAGAAGATTCAAAAAGAGTGAGATGCCAGCTCCTTTCATTCAGTCAGTAGATTCAATCATTTCTGGACGTTTTTCAATGGCAAAAATCAATGAATATTGTAAATGCACAAACAGTAATTTCTCCGCATTGCAAGGTGCAATTCTGAAATTTTTTGCTTTTTCCTGCTCCTCTTAGCATGATAAAGAAGATTCAAAGAGAGTGAGATGCCAGCTCCTTTCATTCAGTCAGTAGCTTCAATCATTTCTGAACGTTTTTCAATGGCAAAAATCAATGAATATTGTAAATGCACAAACAGTAATTTCTCCGCATTGCAAGGTGCAATTCTGAAATTTTTTGCTTTTTCCTGCTCCTCTTAGCATGATAAAGAAGATTCAAAGAGAGTGAGATGCCAGCTCCTTTCATTCAGTCAGTAGCTTCAATCATTTCTGGACGTTTTTCAATGGCAAAAATCAATGAATATTGTAAATGCACAAACAGTAACTTCTCCGCATTGCAAGGTGCAATTCTGAAATTTTTTGCTTTTTCCTGCTCCTCTTAGCATGATAAAGAAGATTCAAAGAGAGTGAGATGCCAGCTCCTTTCATTCAGTCAGTAGCTTCAATCATTTCTGGACGTTTTTCAATGGCAAAAATCAATGAATATTGTAAATGCACAAACAGTAATTTCTCCGCATTGCAAAGTGCAATTCTGAAATTTTTTGCTTTTTCCTGCTCCTCTTAGCATGATAAAGAAGATTCAAAGATAGTGAGATGCCAGCTCCTTTCATTCAGTCAGTAGCTTCAAACATTTCTGGTATATGAATAACATGATGTTTTTCAATGGCAAAAATCAATGAATATTTTAAATGCACAAACAGTAATTTCTCTGCATTGCAAGGTGCAATTCTGAAATTGTTTGCTTTTTCCTGCTCCTCTTAGCATGATAAAGAAGATTCAAAGAGAGTGAGATACCAGCTCCTTTCATTCAGTCAGTAGCTTCAATCATTTCTGGACGTTTTTCAATGGCAAAAATCAATGAATATTGTAAATGCACAAACAGTAATTTCTCCGCATTGCAAGGTGCAATTCTGAAATTTTTTGCTTTTTCCTGCTCCTCTTAGCATAATAAAGAAGATTCAAAGAGAGTGAGATGCCAGCTCCTTTCATTCAGTCAGTAGATTCAATCATTTCTGGACGTTTTTCAATGGCAAAAATCAATGAATATTGTAAATGCACAAACAGTAATTTCTCCGCATTGCAAGGTGCAATTCTGAAATTTTTTGCTTTTTCCTGCTCCTCTTAGCATGATAAAGAATATTCAAAGAGAGTGAGATGCCAGCTCCTTTCACTCAGTCAGTAGCTTCAATCATTTCTGAACGTTTTTCAATGGCAAAAATCAATGAATATTGTAAATGCACAAACAGTAATTTCTCCGCATTGCAAGGTGCAATTCTGAAATTTTTTGCTTTTTCCTGCTCCTCTTAGCATGATAAAGAAGATTCAAAGAGAGTGAGATGCCAGCTCCTTTCATTCAGTCAGTAGCTTCAAACATTTCTGGTATATGAATAACATGATGTTTTTCAATGGCAAAAATCAATGAATATTGTAAATGCACAAACAATAATTTCTCCGCATTGCAAGGTGCAATTCTGAAATTTTTTGCTTTTTCCTGCTCCTCTTAGCATGATAAAGAAGATTCAAAGAGAGTGAGATTCCAGCTCCTTTCATTCAGTCAGTAGCTTCAATCATTTCTGGACGTTTTTCAATGGCAAAAATCAATGAATATTGTAAATGCACAAACAGTAATTTCTCCGCATTGCAAGGTGCAATTCTGAAATTTTCTGCTTTTTCCTGCTCCGCTTAGCATGATAAAGAAGATTCAAAGAGAGTGAGATGCCAGCTCCTTTCATTCAGTCAGTAGCTTCAATCATTTCTGGACGTTTTTCAATGGCAAAAATCAATGAATATTGTAAATGCACAAACAGTAATTTCTCCGCATTGCAAGGTGCAATTCTGAAATTTTTTGCTTTTTCCTGCTCCTCTTAGCATGATAAAGAAGATTCAAAGAGAGTGAGATGCCAGCTCCTTTCATTCAGTCAGTAGCTTCAAACATTTCTGGTATATGAATAACATGATGTTTTTCAATGGCAAAAATCAATGAATATTTTAAATGCACAAACAGTAATTTCTCCGCATTGCAAGGTGCAATTCTGAAATTTTTTGCTTTTTCCTGCTCCTCTTAGCATGATAAAGAAGATTCAAAGAGAGTGAGATGCCAGCTCCTTTCATTCAGTCAGTAGCTTCAATCATTTCTGGACGTTTTTCAATGGCAAAAATCAATGAATATTGTAAATGCACAAACAGTAATTTCTCCGCATTGCAAGGTGCAATTCTGAAATTTTTTGCTTTTTCCTGCTCCTCTTAGCATGATAAAGAAGATTCAAAGAGAGTGAGATGCCAGCTCCTTTCATTCAGTCAGTAGCTTCAATCATTTCTGGTATATGAATAACATGATGTTTTTCAATGGCAAAAATCAATGAATATTGTAAATGCACAAACAGTAATTTCTCCGCATTGCAAGGTGCAATTCTGAAATTTTTTGCTTTTTCCTGCTCCTCTTAGCATGATAAAGAAGATTCAAAGAGAGTGAGATGCCAGCTCCTTTCATTCAGTCAGTAGCTTCAATCATTTCTGGACGTTTTTCAATGGCAAAAATCAATGAATATTAAAAATGCACAAACAGTAATTTCTCCGCATTGCAAGGCGCAATTCTGAATTTTTTTGCTTTTTCCTGCTCCTCTTAGCATGATAAAGAAGATTCAAAGAGAGTGAGATGCCAGCTCCTTTCATTCAATCAGTAGCTTCAATCATTTCTGGACGTTTTTCAATGGCAAAAATCAATGAATATTGTAAATGCACAAACAGTAATTTCTCCGCATTGCAAGGTGCAATTCTGAAATTTTTTGCTTTTTCCTGCTCCTCTTAGCATGATAAAGAAGATTCAAAGAGAGTGAGATGCCAGCTCCTTTCATTCAGTCAGTAGCTTCAAACATTTCTGGTATATGAATAACATGATGTTTTTCAATGGCAAAAATCAATGAATATTGTAAATGCACAAACAGTAATTTCTCCGCATTGCAAGGTGCAATTCTGAAATTTTTTGCTTTTTCCTGCTCCTCTTAGCATGATAAAGAAGATTCAAAGACAGTGAGATACCAGCTCCTTTCATTCAGTCAGTAGCTTCAATCATTTCTGGACGTTTTTCAATGGCAAAAATCAATGAATATTGTAAATGCACAAACAGTAATTTCTCCGCATTGCAAGGTGCAATTCTGAAATTTTTTGCTTTTTCCTGCTCCTCTTAGCATGATAAAGAAGATTCAAAGAGAGTGAGATGCCAGCTCCTTTCATTCAGTCAGTAGCTTCAATCATTTCTGGACGTTTTTCAATGGCAAAAATCAATGAATATTGTAAATGCACAGACAGTAATTTCTCCGCATTGCAAGGTGCAATTCTGAAATTTTTTGCTTTTTCCTGCTCCTCTTAGCATGATAAAGAAGATTCAAAGAGAGTGAGATGTCAGCTCCTTTCATTCAGTCAGTAGCTTCAAACATTTCTGGTATATGAATAACATGATGTTTTTCAATGGCAAAAATCAATGAATATTGTAAATGCACAAACAGTAATTTCTCCGCATTGCAAGGTGCAATTCTGAAATTTTTTGCTTTTTCCTGCTCCTCTTTGCATGATAAAGAAGATTCAAAGAGAGTGAGATGCCAGCTCCTTTCATTCAGTCAGTAGCTTCAATCATTTCTGGACGTTTTTCAATGGCAAAAATCAATGAATATTGTAAGTAATTTCTCCGCATTGCAAGGTGCAATTCTGAAATTTTTTGCATTTTCCTGCTCCTCTTAGCATGATAAAGAAGATTCAAAGAGAGTGAGATGCCAGCTCCTTTCATTCAGTCAGTATCTTCAATCATTTCTGGACGTTTTTCAATGGCAAAAATCAATGAATATTGTAAATGAACAAACAGTAATTTCTCCGCATTGCAAGGTGCAATTCTGAAATTTTTTGCTTTTTCCTGCTCCTCTTAGCATGATAAAGAAGATTCAATGAGAGTGAGATGCCAGCTCCTTTCATTCAGTCAGTAGCTTCAAAAATTTCTGGTATATGAATAACATGATGTTTTTCAATGGCAAAAATCAATGAATATTGTAAATGCACAAACAGTAATTTCTCCGCATTGCAAGGTGCAATTCTGAAATTTTTTGCTTTTTCCTGCTCCTCTTAGCATGATAAAGAAGATTCAAAGAGAGTGAGATGCCAGCTCCTTTCATTCAGTCAGTAGCTTCAATCATTTCTGGACGTTTTTCAATGGCAAAAATCAATGAATATTGTAAATGCACAAACAGTAATTTCTCCGTATTGCAAGGTGCAATTCTGAAATTTTTTGCTTTTTCCTGCTCCTCTTAGCATGATAAAGAAGATTCAAAGAGAGTGAGATGCCAGCTCCTTTCATTCAGTCAGTAGCTTCAAACATTTCTGGTATATGAATAACATGATGTTTTTCAATGGCAAAAATCAATGAATATTGTAAATGCACAAACAGTAATTTCTCCGCATTGCAAGGTGCAATTCTGAAATTTTTTGCTTTTTCCTGCTCCTCTTAGCATGATAAAGAAGATTCAAAGAGAGTGAGATGCCAGCTCCTTTCATTCAGTCAGTAGCTTCAATCATTTCTGGACGTTTTTCAATGGCAAAAATCAATGAATATTGTAAATGCACAAACAGTAATTTCTCCGCATTGCAAGGTGCAATTCTGAAATTTTTTGCTTTTTCCTGCTCCTCTTAGCATGATAAAGAAGATTCAAAGAGAGTGAGATGCCAGCTCCTTTCATTCAGTCAGTAGCTTCAATCATTTCTGGACGTTTTTCAATGGCAAAAATCAATGAATATTGTAAATGCACAAACAGTAATTTCTCCGCATTGCAAGGTGCAATTCTGAAATTTTTTGCTTTTTCCTGCTCCTCTTAGCATGATAAAGAAGATTCAAAGAGAGTGAGATGTCATCTCCTTTCATTCAGTCAGTAGCTTCAAACATTTCTGGTATATGAATAACATGATGTTTTTCAATGGCAAAAATCAATGAATATTGTAAATGCACAAACAGTAATTTCTCCGCATTGCAAGGTGCAATTCTGAAATTTTTTGCTTTTTCCTGCTCCTCTTAGCATGATAAAGAAGATTCAAAGAGAGTGAGATGCCAGCTCCTTTCATTCAGTCAGTAGCTTCAAACATTTCTGGTATATGAATAACATGATGTTTTTCAATGGCAAAAATCAATGAATATTGTAAATGCACAAACAGTAATTTCTCCGCATTGCAAGGTGCAATTCTGAAATTTTTTGCTTTTTCCTGCTCCTCTTAGCATGATAAAGAAGATTCAAAGAGAGTGAGATGCCAGCTCCTTTCATTCAGTCAGTAGCTTCAATCATTTCTGGACGTTTTTCAATGGCAAAAATCAATGAATATTGTAAATGCACAAACAGTAATTTCTCCGCATTGCAAGGTGCAATTCTGAAATTTTTTGCTTTTTCCTGCTCCTCTTAGCATGATAAAGAAGATTCAAAGAGAGTGAGATGCCAGCTCCTTTCATTCAGTCAGTAGCTTCAAACATTTCTGGTATATGAATAACATGATGTTTTTCAATGGCAAAAATCAATGAATATTGTAAATGCACAAACAGTAATTTCTCCGCATTGCAAGGTGCAATTCTGAAATTTTTTGCTTTTTCCTGCTCCTCTTAGCATTATAAAAAAGATTCAAAGAGAGTGAGATGCCAGCTCCTTTCATTCAGTCAGTAGCTTCAATCATTTCTGGACGTTTTTCAATGGCAAAAATCAATGAATATTGTAAATGCACAAACAGTAATTTCTCCGCATTGCAAGGTGCAATTCTGAAATTTTTTGCTTTTTCCTGCTCCTCTTAGCATGATAAAGAAGATTCAAAGAGAGTGAGATGCCAGCTATTTTCATTCAGGCAGTAGCTTCAATCATTTCTGGACGTTTTTCAATGGCAAAAATCAATGAATATTGTAAATGCACAAACAGTAATTTCTCCGCATTGCAAGGTGCAATTCTGAAATTTTTTGCTTTTTCCTGCTCCTCTTAGCATGATAAAGAAGATTCAAAGAGAGTGAGATGCCAGCTCCTTTCATTCAGTCAGTAGCTTCAAACATTTCTGGTATATGAATAACATGATGTTTTTCAATGGCAAAAATCAATGAATATTGTAAATGCACAAACAGTAATTTCTCCGCATTGCAAGGTGCAATTCTGAAATTTTTTGCTTTTTCCTGCTCCTCTTAGCATGATAAAGAAGATTCAAAGAGAGTGAGATGCCAGCTCCTTTCATTCAGTCAGTAGCTTCAATCATTTCTGGACGTTTTTCAATGGCAAAAATCAATGAATATTGTAAATGCACAAACAGTAATTTCTCCGCATTGCAAGGTGCAATTCTGAAATTTTTTGCTTTTTCCTGCTCCTCTTAGCATGATAAAGAAGATTCAAAGAGAGTGAGATGCCAGCTCCTTTCATTCAGTCAGTAGCTTCAAACATTTCTGGTATATGAATAACATGATGTTTTTCAATGGCAAAAATCAATGAATATTGTAAATGCACAAACAGTAATTTCTCCGCATTGCAAGGTGCAATTCTGAAATTTTTTGCTTTTTCCTACTCCTCTTAGCATGATAAAGAAGATTCAACGAGAGTGAGATGCCAGCTCCTTTCATTCAGTCAGTAGCTTCAATCATTTCTGGACGTTTTTCAATGGCAAAAATCAATGAATATTGTAAATGCACAAACAGTAATTTCTCCGCATTGCAAGGTGCAATTCTGAAATTTTTTGCTTTTTCCTGCTCCTCTTAGCATGATAAAGAAGATTCAAAGAGAGTGAGATGCCAGCTCCTTTCATTCAGTCAGTAGCTTCAAACATTTCTGGTATATGAATAACATGATGTTTTTCAATGGCAAAAATCAATGAATATTGTAAATGCACAAACAGTAATTTCTCCGCATTGCAAGGTGCAATTCTGAAATTTTTTGCTTTTTCCTGCTCCTCTTAGCATGATAAAGAAGATTCAAAGAGAGTGAGATGTCATCTCCTTTCATTCAGTCAGTAGCTTCAAACATTTCTGGTATATGAATAACATGATGTTTTTCAATGGCAAAAATCAATGAATATTGTAAATGCACAAACAGTAATTTCTCCGCATTGCAAGGTGCAATTCTGAAATTTTTTGCTTTTTCCTGCTCCTCTTAGCATGAAAAGAAGATTCAAAGAGAGTGAGATGCCAGCTCCTTTCATTCAGTCAGTAGCTTCAATCATTTCTGGACATTTTTCAATGGCAAAAATCAATGAATATTGTAAATGCACAAACAGTAATTTCTCCGCATTGCAAGGTGCAATTCTGAAATTTTTTGCTTTTTCCTGCTCCTCTTAGCATGATAAAGAAGATTCAAAGAGAGTGAGATGTCATCTCCTTTCATTCAGTCAGTAGCTTCAAACATTTCTGGTATATGAATAACATGATGTTTTTCAATGGCAAAAATCAATGAATATTGTAAATGCACAAACAGTAATTTCTCCGCATTGCAAGGTGCAATTCTGAAATTTTTTGCTTTTTCCTGCTCCTCTTAGCATGATAAAGAAGATTCAAAGAGAGTGAGATGCCAGCTCCTTTCATTCAGTCAGTAGCTTCAAACATTTCTGGTATATGAATAACATGATGTTTTTCAATGGCAAAAATCAATGAATATTGTAAATGCACAAACAGTAATTTCTCCGCATTGCAAGGTGCAATTCTGAAATTTTTTGCTTTTTCCTGCTCCTCTTAGTATGATAAAGAAGATTCAAAGAGAGTGAGATGCCAGCTCCTTTCATTCAGTCAGTAGCTTCAATCATTTCTGGACGTTTTTCAATGGCAAAAATCAATGAATATTGTAAATGCACAAACAGTAATTTCTCCGCATTGCAAGGTGCAATTCTGAAATTTTTTGCTTTTTCCTGCTCCTCTTAGCATGATAAAGAAGATTCAAAGAGAGTGAGATGCCAGCTCCTTTCATTCAGTCAGTAGCTTCAAACATTTCTGGTATATGAATAAAATGATGTTTTTCAATGGCAAAAATCAATGAATATTGTAAATGCACAGACAGTAATTTCTCCGCATTGCAAGGTGCAATTCTGAAATTTTTTTGCTTTTTCCTGCTCCTCTTAGCATGATAAAGAAGATTCAAAGAGAGTGAGATGCCAGCTCCTTTCATTCAGTCAGTAGCTTCAATCATTTCTGGACGTTTTTCAATGGCAAAAATCAATGAATATTGTAAATGCACAAACAGTAATTTCTCCGCATTGCAAGGTGCAATTCTGAAATTTTTTGCTTTTTCCTGCTCCTCTTAGCATGATAAAGAAGATTCAAAGAGAGTGAGATGCCAGCTCCTTTCATTCAGTCAGTAGCTTCAAACATTTCTGGTATATGAATAACATGATGTTTTTCAATGGCAAAAATCAATGAATATTGTAAATGCACAAACAGTAATTTCTCCGCATTGCAAGGTGCAATTCTGAAATTTTTTGCTTTTTCCTGCTCCTCTTAGCATTATAAAAAAGATTCAAAGAGAGTGAGATGCCAGCTCCTTTCATTCAGTCAGTAGCTTCAATCATTTCTGGACGTTTTTCAATGGCAAAAATCAATGAATATTGTAAATGCACAAACAGTAATTTCTCCGCATTGCAAGGTGCAATTCTGAAATTTTTTGCTTTTTCCTGCTCCTCTTAGCATGATAAAGAAGATTCAAAGAGAGTGAGATGCCAGCTCCTTTCATTCAGGCAGTAGCTTCAATCATTTCTGGACGTTTTTCAATGGCAAAAATCAATGAATATTGTAAATGCACAAACAGTAATTTCTCCGCATTGCAAGGTGCAATTCTGAAATTTTTTGCTTTTTCCTGCTCCTCTTAGCATGATAAAGAAGATTCAAAGAGAGTGAGATGCCAGCTCCTTTCATTCAGTCAGTAGCTTCAAACATTTCTGGTATATGAATAACATGATGTTTTTCAATGGCAAAAATCAATGAATATTGTAAATGCACAAACAGTAATTTCTCCGCATTGCAAGGTGCAATTCTGAAATTTTTTGCTTTTTCCTGCTCCTCTTAGCATGATAAAGAAGATTCAAAGAGAGTGAGATGCCAGCTCCTTTCATTCAGTCAGTAGCTTCAATCATTTCTGGACGTTTTTCAATGGCAAAAATCAATGAATATTGTAAATGCACAAACAGTAATTTCTCCGCATTGCAAGGTGCAATTCTGAAATTTTTTGCTTTTTCCTGCTCCTCTTAGCATGATAAAGAAGATTCAAAGAGAGTGAGATGCCAGCTCCTTTCATTCAGTCAGTAGCTTCAAACATTTCTGGTATATGAATAACATGATGTTTTTCAATGGCAAAAATCAATGAATATTGTAAATGCACAAACAGTAATTTCTCCGCATTGCAAGGTGCAATTCTGAAATTTTTTGCTTTTTCCTGCTCCTCTTAGCATGATAAAGAAGATTCAAAGAGAGTGAGATGCCAGCTCCTTTCATTCAGTCAGTAGCTTCAAACATTTCTGGTATATGAATAACATGATGTTTTTCAATGGCAAAAATCAATGAATATTGTAAATGCACAAACAGTAATTTCTCCGCATTGCAAGGTGCAATTCTGAAATTTTTTGCTTTTTCCTGCTCCTATTAGCATGATAAAGAAGATTCAAAGAGAGTGAGATGTCATCTCCTTTCATTCAGTCAGTAGCTTCAAACATTTCTGGTATATGAATAACATGATGTTTTTCAATGGCAAAAATCAATGAATATTGTAAATGCACAAACAGTAATTTCTCCGCATTGCAAGGTGCAATTCTGAAATTTTTTGCTTTTTCCTGCTCCTCTTAGCATGAAAAGAAGATTCAAAGAGAGTGAGATGCCAGCTCCTTTCATTCAGTCAGTAGCTTCAATCATTTCTGGACATTTTTCAATGGCAAAAATCAATGAATATTGTAAATGCACAAACAGTAATTTCTCCGCATTGCAAGGTGCAATTCTGAAATTTTTTGCTTTTTCCTGCTCCTCTTAGCATGATAAAGAAGATTCAAAAAGAGTGAGATGCGAGCTCCTTTCATTCAGTCATTAGCTTCAATCATTTCTGGACGTTTTTCAATGGCAAAAATCAATGAATATTGTAAATGCACAAACAGTAATTTCTCCGCATTGCAAGGTGCAATTCTGAAATTTTTTGCTTTTTCCTGCTCCTCTTAGCATGATAAAGAAAATTCAAAGAGAGTGAGATGCCAGCTCCTTTCATTCAGTCAGTAGCTTCAAACATTTCTGGTATATGAATAACATGATGTTTTTCAATGGCAAAAATCAATGAATATTGTAAATGCACAAACAGTAATTTCTCCGCATTGCAAGGTGCAATTCTGAAATTTTTTGCTTTTTCCTGCTCCTCTTAGCATGATAAAGAAGATTCAAAGAGAGTGAGATGCCAGCTCCTTTTATTCAGTCAGTAGCTTCAATCATTTCTGGACGTTTTTCAATGGCAAAAATCAATGAATATTGTAAATGCACAAACAGTAATTTCTCGGCATTGCAAGGTGCAATTCTGAAATTTTTTGCTTTTTCCTGCTCCTCTTAGCATGATAAAGAAGATTCAAAGAGAGTGAGATGCCAGCTCCTTTCATTCAGTCAGTAGCTTCAATCATTTCTGGACGTTTTTCAATGGCAAAAATCAATGAATATTGTAAATGCACAAACAGTAATTTCTCCGCATTGCAAGGTGCAATTCTGAAATTTTTTGCTTTTTCCTGCTCCTCTTAGCATGATAAAGAAGATTCAAAGAGAGTGAGATGCCAGCTCCTTTCATTCAGTCAGTAGCTTCAAGCATTTCTGGTATATGAATAACATGATGTTTTTCAATGGCAAAAATCAATGAATATTGTAAATGCACAAACAGTAATTTCTCCGCATTGCAAGGTGCAATTCTAAAATTTTTTGCTTTTTCCTGCTCCTCTTAGCATGATAAAGAAGATTCAAAGAGAGTGAGATGCCAGCTCCTTTCATTCATTCAGTAGCTTCAATCATTTCTGGACGTTTTTCAATGGCAAAAATCAATGAATATTGTAAATGCACAAACAGTAATTTCTCCGCATTGCAAGGTGCAATTCTGAAATTTTTTGCTTTTTCCTGCTCCTCTTAGCATGATAAAGAAGATTCAAAGAGAGTGAGATGCCAGCTCCTATCATTCAGTCAGTAGCTTCAAACATTTCTGGTATATGAATAACATGATGTTTTTCAATGGCAAAAATCAATGAATATTGTAAATGCACAAACAGTAATTTCTTCGCATTGCAAGGTGCAATTCTGAAATTTTTTGCTTTTTCCTGCTCCTCTTAGCATGATAAAGAAGATTCAAAGAGAGTGAGATGCCAGCTCCTTTCATTCAGTCAGCTTCAATCATTTCTGGACGTTTTTCAATGTCAAAAATCAATGAATATTGTAAATGCACAAACAGTAATTTCTCCGCATTGCAAGGTGCAATTCTGAAATTTTTTGCTTTTTCCTGCTCCTCTTAGCATGATAAAGAAGATTCAAAGAGAGTGAGATGCCAGCTCCTTTCATTCAGTCAGTAGCTTCAAACATTTCTGGTATATGAATAACATGATGTTTTTCAATGGCAAAAATCAATGAATATCGTAAATGCACAAACAGTAATTTCTCCGCATTGCAAGGTGCAATTCTGAAATTTTTTGCTTTTTCCTGCTCCTCTTAGCATGATAAAGAAGATTCAAAGAGAGTGAGATGCCAGCTCCTTTCATTCAGTCAGTAGCTTCAATCATTT
The DNA here is from genome assembly GCF_046119375.1 of Phyllobates terribilis. NCBI lineage: Eukaryota > Metazoa > Chordata > Amphibia > Anura > Dendrobatidae > Phyllobates > Phyllobates terribilis. The sequence continues at coordinate 991,272 of NW_027363167.1, read as the reverse complement.
CTGGACGTTTTTCAATGGCAAAAATCAATGAATATTGTAAATGCACAAACAGTAATTTCTCCGCATTGCAAGGTGCAATTCTGAAATTTTTTGCTTTTTCCTGCTCCTCTTAGCATGATAAAGAAGATTCAAAGAGAGTGAGATGCCAGCTCCTTTCATTCAGTCAGTAGCTTCAATCATTTCTGGACGTTTTTCAATGGCAAAAATCAATGAATATTGTAAATGCACAAACAGTAATTTCTCCGCATTGCAAGGTGCAATTCTGAAATTTTTTGCTTTTTCCTGCTCCTCTTAGCATGATAAAGAAGATTCAAAGAGAGTGAGATGTCATCTCCTTTCATTCAGTCAGTAGCTTCAAACATTTCTGGTATATGAATAACATGATGTTTTTCAATGGCAAAAATCAATGAATATTGTAAATGCACAAACAGTAATTTCTCCGCATTGCAAGGTGCAATTCTGAAATTTTTTGCTTTTTCCTGCTCCTCTTAGCATGAAAAGAAGATTCAAAGAGAGTGAGATGCCAGCTCCTTTCATTCAGTCAGTAGCTTCAATCATTTCTGGACGTTTTTCAATGGCAAAAATCAATGAATATTGTAAATGCACAAACAGTAATTTCTCCGCATTGCAAGGTGCAATTCTGAAATTTTTTGCTTTTTCCTGCTCCTCTTAGCATGATAAAGAAGATTCAAAAAGAGTGAGATGCCAGCTCCTTTCATTCAGTCAGTAGCTTCAATCATTTCTGGACGTTTTTCAATGGCAAAAATCAATGAATATTGTAAATGCACAAACAGTAATTTCTCCGCATTGCAAGGTGCAATTCTGAAATTTTTTGCTTTTTCCTGCTCCTCTTAGCATGATAAAGAAAATTCAAAGAGAGTGAGATGCCAGCTCCTTTCATTCAGTCAGTAGCTTCAAACATTTCTGGTATATGAATAACATGATGTTTTTCAATGGCAAAAATCAATGAATATTGTAAATGCACAAACAGTAATTTCTCCGCATTGCAAGGTGCAATTCTGAAATTTTTTGCTTTTTCCTGCTCCTCTTAGCATGATAAAGAAGATTCAAAGGGAGTGAGATGCCAGCTCCTTTCATTCAGTCAGTAGCTTCAATCATTTCTGGACGTTTTTCAATGGCAAAAATCAATGAATATTGTAAATGCACAAACAGTAATTTCTCCGCATTGCAAGGTGCAATTCTGAAATTTTTTACTTTTTCCTGCTCCTCTTAGCATGATAAAGAAGATTCAAAGAGAGTGAGATGCCAGCTCCTTTCATTCAGTCAGTAGCTTCAAACATTTCTGGTATATGAATAACATGATGTTTTTCAATGGCAAAAATCAATGAATATTGTAAATGCACAAACAGTAATTTCTCCGCATTGCAAGGTGCAATTCTGAAATTTTTTGCTTTTTCCTGCTCCACTTAGCATGATAAAGAAGATTCAAAGAGAGTGAGATGCCAGCTCCTTTCATTCAGTCAGTAGCTTCAATCATTTCTGGACGTTTTTCAATGGCAAAAATCAATGAATATTGTAAATGCACAAACAGTAATTTCTCCGCATTGCAAGGTGCAATTCTGAAATTTTTTGCTTTTTCCTGCTCCTCTTAGCATGATAAAGAAGATTCAAAGAGAGTGAGATGCCAGCTCCTTTCATTCAGTCAGTAGCTTCAAACATTTCTGGTGTATGAATAACATGATGTTTTTCAATGGCAAAAATCAATGAATATTGTAAATGCACAAACAGTAATTTCTCCGCATTGCAAGGTGCAATTCTGAAATTTTTTGCTTTTTCCTGCTCCTCTTAGCATGATAAAGAAGATTCAAAGAGAGTGAGATGCCAGCTCCTTTCATTCAGTCAGTAGCTTCAATCATTTCTGGACGTTTTTCAATGGCAAAAATCAATGAATATTGTAAATGCACAAACAGTAATTTCTCCGCATTGCAAGGTGCAATTCTGAAATTTTTTGCTTTTTCCTGCTCCTCTTAGCATGATAAAGAAGATTCAAAGAGAGTGAGATGCCAGCTCCTTTCATTCAGTCAGTAGCTTCAATCATTTCTGGACGTTTTTCAATGGCAAAAATCAATGAATATTGTAAATGCACAAACAGTAATTTCTCCGCATTGCAAGGTGCAATTCTGAAATTTTTTGCTTTTTCCTGCTCCTCTTAGCATGATAAAGAAGATTCAAAGAGAGTGAGATGCCAGCTCCTTTCATTCAGTCAGTAGCTTCAAACATTTCTGGTATATGAATAACATGATGTTTTTCAATGGCAAAAATCAATGAATATTGTAAATGCACAAACAGTAATTTCTCCGCATTGCAAGGTGCAATTCTGAAATTTTTTGCTTTTTCCTGCTCCTCTTAGCATGATAAAGAAGATTCAAAGAGAGTGAGATGCCAGCTCCTTTCATTCAGTCAGTAGCTTCAATCATTTCTGGACGTTTTTCAATGGCAAAAATCAATGAATATTGTAAATGCACAAACAGTAATTTCTCCGCATTGCAAGCCGCAATTCTGAAATTTTTTGCTTTTTCCTGCTCCTCTTAGCATGATAAAGAAGATTCAAAGAGAGTGAGATGCCAGCTCCTTTCATTCAGTCAGTAGCTTCAAACATTTCTGGTATATGAATAACATGATGTTTTTCAATGGCAAAAATCAATGAATATTGTAAATGCACAAACAGTAATTTCTCCGCATTGCAAGGTGCAATTCTGAAATTTTTTGCTTTTTCCTGCTCCTCTTAGCATGATAAAGAAGATTCAAAGAGAGTGAGATGCCAGCTCCTTTCATTCAGTCAGTAGCTTCAATCATTTCTGGACGTTTTTCAATGGCAAAAATCAATGAATATTGTAAATGCACAAACAGTAATTTCTCCGCATTGCAAGGTGCAATTCTGAAATTTTTTGCTTTTTCCTGCTCCTCTTAGCATGATAAAGAAAATTCAAAGAGAGTGAGATGCCAGCTCCTTTCATTCAGTCAGTAGCTTCAAACATTTCTGGTATATGAATAACATGATGTTTTTCAATGGCAAAAATCAATGAATATTGTAAATGCACAAACAGTAATTTCTCCGCATTGCAAGGTGCAATTCTGAAATTTTTTGCTTTTTCCTGCTCCTCTTAGCATGATAAAGAAGATTCAAAGGGAGTGAGATGCCAGCTCCTTTCATTCAGTCAGTAGCTTCAATCATTTCTGGACGTTTTTCAATGGCAAAAATCAATGAATATTGTAAATGCACAAACAGTAATTTCTCCGCATTGCAAGGTGCAATTCTGAAATTTTTTGCTTTTTCCTGCTCCTCTTAGCATGATAAAGAAGATTCAAAGAGAGTGAGATGCCAGCTCCTTTCATTCAGTCAGTAGCTTCAAACATTTCTGGTATATGAATAACATGATGTTTTTCAATGGCAAAAATCAATGAATATTGTAAATGCACAAACAGTAATTTCTCCGCATTGCAAGGTGCAATTCTGAAATTTTTTGCTTTTTCCTGCTCCACTTAGCATGATAAAGAAGATTCAAAGAGAGTGAGATGCCAGCTCCTTTCATTCAGTCAGTAGCTTCAATCATTTCTGGACGTTTTTCAATGGCAAAAATCAATGAATATTGTAAATGCACAAACAGTAATTTCTCCGCATTGCAAGGTGCAATTCTGAAATTTTTTGCTTTTTCCTGCTCCTCTTAGCATGATAAAGAAGATTCAAAGAGAGTGAGATGCCAGCTCCTTTCATTCAGTCAGTAGCTTCAAACATTTCTGGTGTATGAATAACATGATGTTTTTCAATGGCAAAAATCAATGAATATTGTAAATGCACAAACAGTAATTTCTCCGCATTGCAAGGTGCAATTCTGAAATTTTTTGCTTTTTCCTGCTCCTCTTAGCATGATAAAGAAGATTCAAAGAGAGTGAGATGCCAGCTCCTTTCATTCAGTCAGTAGCTTCAATCATTTCTGGACGTTTTTCAATGGCAAAAATCAATGAATATTGTAAATGCACAAACAGTAATTTCTCCGCATTGCAAGGTGCAATTCTGAAATTTTTTGCTTTTTCCTGCTCCTCTTAGCATGATAAAGAAGATTCAAAGAGAGTGAGATGCCAGCTCCTTTCATTCAGTCAGTAGCTTCAATCATTTCTGGACGTTTTTCAATGGCAAAAATCAATGAATATTGTAAATGCACAAACAGTAATTTCTCCGCATTGCAAGGTGCAATTCTGAAATTTTTTGCTTTTTCCTGCTCCTCTTAGCATGATAAAGAAGATTCAAAGAGAGTGAGATGCCAGCTCCTTTCATTCAGTCAGTAGCTTCAAACATTTCTGGTATATGAATAACATGATGTTTTTCAATGGCAAAAATCAATGAATATTGTAAATGCACAAACAGTAATTTCTCCGCATTGCAAGGTGCAATTCTGAAATTTTTTGCTTTTTCCTGCTCCTCTTAGCATGATAAAGAAGATTCAAAGAGAGTGAGATGCCAGCTCCTTTCATTCAGTCAGTAGCTTCAATCATTTCTGGACGTTTTTCAATGGCAAAAATCAATGAATATTGTAAATGCACAAACAGTAATTTCTCCGCATTGCAAGCCGCAATTCTGAAATTTTTTGCTTTTTCCTGCTCCTCTTAGCATGATAAAGAAGATTCAAAGAGAGTGAGATGCCAGCTCCTTTCATTCAGTCAGTAGCTTCAAACATTTCTGGTATATGAATAACATGATGTTTTTCAATGGCAAAAATCAATGAATATTGTAAATGCACAAACAGTAATTTCTCCGCATTGCAAGGTGCAATTCTGAAATTTTTTGCTTTTTCCTGCTCCTCTTAGCATGATAAAGAAGATTCAAAGAGAGTGAGATGCCAGCTCCTTTCATTCAGTCAGTAGCTTCAATCATTTCTGGACGTTTTTCAATGGCAAAAATCAATGAATATTGTAAATGCACAAACAGTAATTTCTCCGCATTGCAAGGTGCAATTCTGAAATTTTTTGCTTTTTCCTGCTCCTCTTAGCATGATAAAGAAGATTCAAAGAGAGTGAGATGCCAGCTCCTTTCATTCAGTCAGTAGCTTCAAACATTTCTGGTATATGAATAACATGATGTTTTTCAATGGCAAAAATCAATGAATATTGTAAATGCACAAACAGTAATTTCTCCGCATTGCAAGGTGCAATTCTGAAATTTTTTGCTTTTTCCTGCTCCTCTTAGCATGAAAAGAAGGTTCAAAGAGAGTGAGATGCCAGCTCCTTTCATTCAGTCAGTAGCTTCAATCATTTCTGGACATTTTTCAATGGCAAAAATCAATGAATATTGTAAATGCACAAACAGTAATTTCTCCGCATTGCAAGGTGCAATTCTGAAATTTTTTGCTTTTTCCTGCTCCTCTTAGCATGATAAAGAAGATTCAAAAAGAGTGAGATGCCAGCTCCTTTCATTCAGTCATTAGCTTCAATCATTTCTGGACGTTTTTCAATGGCAAAAATCAATGAATATTGTAAATGCACAAACAGTAATTTCTCCGCATTGCAAGGTGCAATTCTGAAATTTTTTGCTTTTTCCTGCTCCTCTTAGCATGATAAAGAAAATTCAAAGAGAGTGAGATGCCAGCTCCTTTCATTCAGTCAGTAGCTTCAAACATTTCTGGTATATGACTAACATGATGTTTTTCAATGGCAAAAATCAATGAATATTGTAAATGCACAAACAGTAATTTCTCCGCATTGCAAGGTGCAATTCTGAAATTTCTTGCTTTTTCCTGCTCCTCTTAGCATGATAAAGAAGATTCAAAGAGAGTGAGATGCCAGCTCCTTTTATTCAGTCAGTAGCTTCAATCATTTCTGGACGTTTTTCAATGGCAAAAATCAATGAATATTGTAAATGCACAAACAGTAATTTCTCGGCATTGCAAGGTGCAATTCTGAAATTTTTTGCTTTTTCCTGCTCCTCTTAGCATGATAAAGAAGATTCAAAGAGAGTGAGATGCCAGCTCCTTTCATTCAGTCAGTAGCTTCAATCATTTCTGGACGTTTTTCAATGGCAAAAATCAATGAATATTGTAAATGCACAAACAGTAATTTCTCGGCATTGCAAGGTGCAATTCTGAAATTTTTTGCTTTTTCCTGCTCCTCTTAGCATGATAAAGAAGATTCAAAGAGAGTGAGATGCCAGCTCCTTTCATTCAGTCAGTAGCTTCAATCATTTCTGGACGTTTTTCAATGGCAAAAATCAATGAATATTGTAAATGCACAAACAGTAATTTCTCCGCATTGCAAGGTGCAATTCTGAAATTTTTTGCTTTTTCCTGCTCCTCTTAGCATGATAAAGAAGATTCAAAGAGAGTGAGATGCCAGCTCCTTTCATTCAGTCAGTAGCTTCAAACATTTCTGGTGTATGAATAACATGATGTTTTTCAATGGCAAAAATCAATGAATATTGTAAATGCACAAACAGTAATTTCTCCGCATTGCAAGGTGCAATTCTGAAATTTTTTGCTTTTTCCTGCTCCTCTTAGCATGATAAAGAAGATTCAAAGAGAGTGAGATGCCAGCTCCTTTCATTCAGTCAGTAGCTTCAATCATTTCTGGACGTTTTTCAATGGCAAAAATCAATGAATATTGTAAATGCACAAACAGTAATTTCTCCGCATTGCAAGGTGCAATTCTGAAATTTTTTGCTTTTTCCTGCTCCTCTTAGCATGATAAAGAAGATTCAAAGAGAGTGAGATGCCAGCTCCTTTCATTCAGTCAGTAGCTTCAATCATTTCTGGACGTTTTTCAATGGCAAAAATCAATGAATATTGTAAATGCACAAACAGTAATTTCTCCGCATTGCAAGGTGCAATTCTGAAATTTTTTGCTTTTTCCTGCTCCTCTTAGCATGATAAAGAAGATTCAAAGAGAGTGAGATGCCAGCTCCTTTCATTCAGTCAGTAGCTTCAAACATTTCTGGTATATGAATAACATGATGTTTTTCAATGGCAAAAATCAATGAATATTGTAAATGCACAAACAGTAATTTCTCCGCATTGCAAGGTGCAATTCTGAAATTTTTTGCTTTTTCCTGCTCCTCTTAGCATGATAAAGAAGATTCAAAGAGAGTGAGATGCCAGCTCCTTTCATTCAGTCAGTAGCTTCAATCATTTCTGGACGTTTTTCAATGGCAAAAATCAATGAATATTGTAAATGCACAAACAGTAATTTCTCCGCATTGCAAGCCGCAATTCTGAAATTTTTTGCTTTTTCCTGCTCCTCTTAGCATGATAAAGAAGATTCAAAGAGAGTGAGATGCCAGCTCCTTTCATTCAGTCAGTAGCTTCAAACATTTCTGGTATATGAATAACATGATGTTTTTCAATGGCAAAAATCAATGAATATTGTAAATGCACAAACAGTAATTTCTCCGCATTGCAAGGTGCAATTCTGAAATTTTTTGCTTTTTCCTGCTCCTCTTAGCATGATAAAGAAGATTCAAAGAGAGTGAGATGCCAGCTCCTTTCATTCAGTCAGTAGCTTCAATCATTTCTGGACGTTTTTCAATGGCAAAAATCAATGAATATTGTAAATGCACAAACAGTAATTTCTCCGCATTGCAAGGTGCAATTCTGAAATTTTTTGCTTTTTCCTGCTCCTCTTAGCATGATAAAGAAGATTCAAAGAGAGTGAGATGCCAGCTCCTTTCATTCAGTCAGTAGCTTCAAACATTTCTGGTATATGAATAACATGATGTTTTTCAATGGCAAAAATCAATGAATATTGTAAATGCACAAACAGTAATTTCTCCGCATTGCAAGGTGCAATTCTGAAATTTTTTGCTTTTTCCTGCTCCTCTTAGCATGATAAAGAAGATTCAAAGAGAGTGAGATGTCATCTCCTTTCATTCAGTCAGTAGCTTCAAACATTTCTGGTATATGAATAACATGATGTTTTTCAATGGCAAAAATCAATGAATATTGTAAATGCACAAACAGTAATTTCTCCGCATTGCAAGGTGCAATTCTGAAATTTTTTGCTTTTTCCTGCTCCTCTTAGCATGAAAAGAAGGTTCAAAGAGAGTGAGATGCCAGCTCCTTTCATTCAGTCAGTAGCTTCAATCATTTCTGGACATTTTTCAATGGCAAAAATCAATGAATATTGTAAATGCACAAACAGTAATTTCTCCGCATTGCAAGGTGCAATTCTGAAATTTTTTGCTTTTTCCTGCTCCTCTTAGCATGATAAAGAAGATTCAAAAAGAGTGAGATGCCAGCTCCTTTCATTCAGTCATTAGCTTCAATCATTTCTGGACGTTTTTCAATGGCAAAAATCAATGAATATTGTAAATGCACAAACAGTAATTTCTCCGCATTGCAAGGTGCAATTCTGAAATTTTTTGCTTTTTCCTGCTCCTCTTAGCATGATAAAGAAAATTCAAAGAGAGTGAGATGCCAGCTCCTTTCATTCAGTCAGTAGCTTCAAACATTTCTGGTATATGACTAACATGATGTTTTTCAATGGCAAAAATCAATGAATATTGTAAATGCACAAACAGTAATTTCTCCGCATTGCAAGGTGCAATTCTGAAATTTCTTGCTTTTTCCTGCTCCTCTTAGCATGATAAAGAAGATTCAAAGAGAGTGAGATGCCAGCTCCTTTTATTCAGTCAGTAGCTTCAATCATTTCTGGACGTTTTTCAATGGCAAAAATCAATGAATATTGTAAATGCACAAACAGTAATTTCTCGGCATTGCAAGGTGCAATTCTGAAATTTTTTGCTTTTTCCTGCTCCTCTTAGCATGATAAAGAAGATTCAAAGAGAGTGAGATGCCAGCTCCTTTCATTCAGTCAGTAGCTTCAATCATTTCTGGACGTTTTTCAATGGCAAAAATCAATGAATATTGTAAATGCACAAACAGTAATTTCTCCGCATTGCAAGGTGCAATTCTGAAATTTTTTGCTTTTTCCTGCTCCTCTTAGCATGATAAAGAAGATTCAAAGAGAGTGAGATGCCAGCTCCTTTCATTCAGTCAGTAGCTTCAAACATTTCTGGTATATGAATAACATGATGTTTTTCAATGGCAAAAATCAATGAATATTGTAAATGCACAAACAGTAATTTCTCCGCATTGCAAGGTGCAATTCTGAAATTTTTTGCTTTTTCCTGCTCCTCTTAGCATGATAAAGAAGATTCAAAGAGAGTGAGATGCCAGCTCCTTTCATTCAGTCAGTAGCTTCAAACATTTCTGGTATATGAATAACATGATGTTTTTCAATGGCAAAAATCAATGAATATTGTAAATGCACAAACAGTAATTTCTCCGCATTGCAAGGTGCAATTCTGAAATTTTTTGCTTTTTCCTGCTCCTCTTAGCATGATAAAGAAGATTCAAAGAGAGTGAGATGCCAGCTCCTTTCATTCAGTCAGTAGCTTCAATCATTTCTGGACGTTTTTCAATGGCAAAAATCAATGAATATTGTAAATGCACAAACAGTAATTTCTCCGCATTGCAAGCCGCAATTCTGAAATTTTTTGCTTTTTCCTGCTCCTCTTAGCATGATAAAGAAGATTCAAAGAGAGTGAGATGCCAGCTCCTTTCATTCAGTCAGTAGCTTCAAACATTTCTGGTATATGAATAACATGATGTTTTTCAATGGCAAAAATCAATGAATATTGTAAATGCACAAACAGTAATTTCTCCGCATTGCAAGGTGCAATTCTGAAATTTTTTGCTTTTTCCTGCTCCTCTTAGCATGATAAAGAAGATTCAAAGAGAGTGAGATGCCAGCTCCTTTCATTCAGTCAGTAGCTTCAATCATTTCTGGACGTTTTTCAATGGCAAAAATCAATGAATATTGTAAATGCACAAACAGTAATTTCTCCGCATTGCAAGGTGCAATTCTGAAATTTTTTGCTTTTTCCTGCTCCTCTTAGCATGATAAAGAAGATTCAAAGAGAGTGAGATGCCAGCTCCTTTCATTCAGTCAGTAGCTTCAAACATTTCTGGTATATGAATAACATGATGTTTTTCAATGGCAAAAATCAATGAATATTGTAAATGCACAAACAGTAATTTCTCCGCATTGCAAGGTGCAATTCTGAAATTTTTTGCTTTTTCCTGCTCCTCTTAGCATGATAAAGAAGATTCAAAGAGAGTGAGATGTCATCTCCTTTCATTCAGTCAGTAGCTTCAAACATTTCTGGTATATGAATAACATGATGTTTTTCAATGGCAAAAATCAATGAATATTGTAAATGCACAAACAGTAATTTCTCCGCATTGCAAGGTGCAATTCTGAAATTTTTTGCTTTTTCCTGCTCCTCTTAGCATGAAAAGAAGATTCAAAGAGAGTGAGATGCCAGCTCCTTTCATTCAGTCAGTAGCTTCAATCATTTCTGGACATTTTTCAATGGCAAAAATCAATGAATATTGTAAATGCACAAACAGTAATTTCTCCGCATTGCAAGGTGCAATTCTGAAATTTTTTGCTTTTTCCTGCTCCTCTTAGCATGATAAAGAAGATTCAAAAAGAGTGAGATGCCAGCTCCTTTCATTCAGTCATTAGCTTCAATCATTTCTGGACGTTTTTCAATGGCAAAAATCAATGAATATTGTAAATGCACAAACAGTAATTTCTCCGCATTGCAAGGTGCAATTCTGAAATTTTTTGCTTTTTCCTGCTCCTCTTAGCATGATAAAGAAAATTCAAAGAGAGTGAGATGCCAGCTCCTTTCATTCAGTCAGTAGCTTCAAACATTTCTGGTATATGACTAACATGATGTTTTTCAATGGCAAAAATCAATGAATATTGTAAATGCACAAACAGTAATTTCTCCGCATTGCAAGGTGCAATTCTGAAATTTCTTGCTTTTTCCTGCTCCTCTTAGCATGATAAAGAAGATTCAAAGAGAGTGAGATGCCAGCTCCTTTTATTCAGTCAGTAGCTTCAATCATTTCTGGACGTTTTTCAATGGCAAAAATCAATGAATATTGTAAATGCACAAACAGTAATTTCTCGGCATTGCAAGGTGCAATTCTGAAATTTTTTGCTTTTTCCTGCTCCTCTTAGCATGATAAAGAAGATTCAAAGAGAGTGAGATGCCAGCTCCTTTCATTCAGTCAGTAGCTTCAATCATTTCTGGACGTTTTTCAATGGCAAAAATCAATGAATATTGTAAATGCACAAACAGTAATTTCTCCGCATTGCAAGGTGCAATTCTGAAATTTTTTGCTTTTTCCTGCTCCTCTTAGCATGATAAAGAAGATTCAAAGAGAGTGAGATGCCAGCTCCTTTCATTCAGTCAGTAGCTTCAAACATTTCTGGTATATGAATAACATGATGTTTTTCAATGGCAAAAATCAATGAATATTGTAAATGCACAAACAGTAATTTCTCCGCATTGCAAGGTGCAATTCTGAAATTTTTTGCTTTTTCCTGCTCCTCTTAGCATGATAAAGAAGATTCAAAGAGAGTGAGCTGTCATCTCCTTTCATTCAGTCAGTAGCTTCAAACATTTCTGGTATATGAATAACATGATGTTTTTCAATGGCAAAAATCAATGAATATTGTAAATGCACAAACAGTAATTTCTCCGCATTGCAAGGTGCAATTCTGAAATTTTTTGCTTTTTCCTGCTCCTCTTAGCATGAAAAGAAGATTCAAAGAGAGTGAGATGCCAGCTCCTTTCATTCAGTCAGTAGCTTCAATCATTTCTGGACATTTTTCAATGGCAAAAATCAATGAATATTGTAAATGCACAAACAGTAATTTCTCCGCATTGCAAGGTGCAATTCTGAAATTTTTTGCTTTTTCCTGCTCCTCTTAGCATGATAAAGAAGATTCAAAAAGAGTGAGATGCCAGCTCCTTTCATTCAGTCATTAGCTTCAATCATTTCTGGACGTTTTTCAATGGCAAAAATCAATGAATATTGTAAATGCACAAACAGTAATTTCTCCGCATTGCAAGGTGCAATTCTGAAATTTTTTGCTTTTTCCTGCTCCTCTTAGCATGATAAAGAAAATTCAAAGAGAGTGAGATGCCAGCTCCTTTCATTCAGTCAGTAGCTTCAAACATTTCTGGTATATGAATAACATGATGTTTTTCAATGGCAAAAATCAATGAATATTGTAAATGCACAAACAGTAATTTCTCCGCATTGCAAGGTGCAATTCTGAAATTTTTTGCTTTTTCCTGCTCCTCTTAGCATGATAAAGAAGATTCAAAGAGAGTGAGATGCCAGCTCCTTTTATTCAGTCAGTAGCTTCAATCATTTCTGGACGTTTTTCAATGGCAAAAATCAATGAATATTGTAAATGCACAAACAGTAATTTCTCGGCATTGCAAGGTGCAATTCTGAAATTTTTTGCTTTTTCCTGCTCCTCTTAGCATGATAAAGAAGATTCAAAGAGAGTGAGATGCCAGCTCCTTTCATTCAGTCAGTAGCTTCAATCATTTCTGGACGTTTTTCAATGGCAAAAATCAATGAATATTGTAAATGCACAAACAGTAATTTCTCCGCATTGCAAGGTGCAATTCTGAAATTTTTTGCTTTTTCCTGCTCCTCTTAGCATGATAAAGAAGATTCAAAGAGAGTGAGATGCCAGCTCCTTTCATTCAGTCAGTAGCTTCAAACATTTCTGGTATATGAATAACGATGTTTTTCAATGGCAAAAATCAATGAATATTGTAAATGCACAAACAGTAATTTCTACGCATTGCAAGGTGCAATTCTGAAATTTTTTGCTTTTTCCTGCTCCTCTTAGCATTATAAAGAAGATTCAAAGAGAGTGAGATGCCAGCTCCTTTCATTCAGTCAGTAGCTTCAATCATTTCTGGACTTTTTTCAATGGCAAAAATCAATGAATATTGTAAATGCACAAACAGTAATTTCTCCGCATTGCAAGGTGCAATTCTGAAATTTTTTGCTTTTTCCTGCTCCTCTTAGCATGATAAAGAAGATTCAAAGAGAGTGAGATGCCAGCTCCTTTCATTCAGTCAGTAGCTTCAATCATTTCTGGACGTTTTTCAATGGCAAAAATCAATGAATATTGTAAATGCACAAACAGTAATTTCTCCGCATTGCAAGGTGCAATTCTGAAATTTTTTGCTTTTTCCTGCTCTTCTTAGCATGATAAAGAAGATTCAAAGAGAGTGAGATGCCAGCTCCTTTCATTCAGTCAGTAGCTTCAAGCATTTCTGGTATATGAATATCATGATGTTTTTCAATGGCAAAAATCAATGAATATTGTAAATGCACAAACAGTAATTTCTCCGCATTGCAAGGTGCAATTCTAAAATTTTTTGCTTTTTCCTGCTCCTCTTAGCATGATAAAGAAGATTCAAAGAGAGTGAGATGCCAGCTCCTTTCATTCATTCAGTAGCTTCAATCATTTCTGGACGTTTTTCAATGGCAAAAATCAATGAATATTGTAAATGCACAAACAGTAATTTCTCCGCATTGCAAGGTGCAATTCTGAAATTTTTTGCTTTTTCCTGCTCCTCTTAGCATGATAAAGAAGATTCAAAGAGAGTGAGATGCCAGCTCCTATCATTCAGTCAGTAGCTTCAAACATTTCTGGTATATGAATAACATGATGTTTTTCAATGGCAAAAATCAATGAATATTGTAAATGCACAAACAGTAATTTCTTCGCATTGCAAGGTGCAATTCTGAAATTTTTTGCTTTTTCCTGCTCCTCTTAGCATGATAAAGAAGATTCAAAGAGAGTGAGATGCCAGCTCCTTTCATTCAGTCAGCTTCAATCATTTCTGGACGTTTTTCAATGGCAAAAATCAATGAATATTGTAAATGCACAAACAGCAATTTCTCCGCATTGCAAGGTGCAATTCTGAAATTTTTTGCTTTTTCCTGCTCCTCTTAGCATGATAAAGAAGATTCAAAGAGAGTGAGATGCCAGCTCCTTTCATTCAGTCAGTAGCTTCAAACATTTCTGGTATATGAATAACATGATGTTTTTCAATGGCAAAAATCAATGAATATCGTAAATGCACAAACAGTAATTTCTCCGCATTGCAAGGTGCAATTCTGAAATTTTTTGCTTTTTCCTGCTCCTCTTAGCATGATAAAGAAGATTCAAAGAGAGTGAGATGCCAGCTCCTTTCACTCAGTCAGTAGCTTCAATCATTTCTGGACGTTTTTCAATGGCAAAAATCAATGAATATTGTAAATGCACAAACAGTAATTTCTCCGCATTGCAAGGTGCAATTCTGAAATTTTTTGCTTTTTCCTGCTCCTCTTAGCATGATAAAGAAGATTCAAAGAGAGTGAGATGCCAGCTCCTTTCATTCAGTCAGTAGCTTCAATCATTTCTGGACGTTTTTCAATGGCAAAAATCAATGAATATTGTAAATGCACAAACAGTAATTTCTCCGCATTGCAAGGTGCAATTCTGAAATTTTTTGCTTTTTCCTGCTCCTCTTAGCATGATAAAGAAGATTCAAAGAGAGTGAGATGTCATCTCCTTTCATTCAGTCAGTAGCTTCAAACATTTCTGGTATATGAATAACATGATGTTTTTCAATGGCAAAAATCAATGAATATTGTAAATGCACAAACAGTAATTTCTCCGCATTGCAAGGTGCAATTCTGAAATTTTTTGCTTTTTCCTGCTCCTCTTAGCATGAAAAGAAGATTCAAAGAGAGTGAGATGCCAGCTCCTTTCATTCAGTCAGTAGCTTCCATCATTTCTGGACGTTTTTCAATGGCAAAAATCAATGAATATTGTAAATGCACAAACAGTAATTTCTCCGCATTGCAAGGTGCAATTCTGAAATTTTTTGCTTTTTCCTGCTCCTCTTAGCATGATAAAGAAGATTCAAAAAGAGTGAGATGCCAGCTCCTTTCATTCAGTCAGTAGCTTCAATCATTTCTGGACGTTTTTCAATGGCAAAAATCAATGAATATTGTAAATGCACAAACAGTAATTTCTCCGCATTGCAAGGTGCAATTCTGAAATTTTTTGCTTTTTCCTGCTCCTCTTAGCATGATAAAGAAAATTCAAAGAGAGTGAGATGCCAGCTCCTTTCATTCAGTCAGTAGCTTCAAACATTTCTGGTATATGAATAACATGATGTTTTTCAATGGCAAAAATCAATGAATATTGTAAATGCACAAACAGTAATTTCTCCGCATTGCAAGGTGCAATTCTGAAATTTTTTGCTTTTTCCTGCTCCTCTTAGCATGATAAAGAAGATTCAAAGGGAGTGAGATGCCAGCTCCTTTCATTCAGTCAGTAGCTTCAATCATTTCTGGACGTTTTTCAATGGCAAAAATCAATGAATATTGTAAATGCACAAACAGTAATTTCTCCGCATTGCAAGGTGCAATTCTGAAATTTTTTGCTTTTTCCTGCTCCTCTTAGCATGATAAAGAAGATTCAAAGAGAGTGAGATGCAAGCTCCTTTCATTCAGTCAGTAGCTTCAAACATTTCTGGTATATGAATAACATGATGTTTTTCAATGGCAAAAATCAATGAATATTGTAAATGCACAAACAGTAATTTCTCCGCATTGCAAGGTGCAATTCTGAAATTTTTTGCTTTTTCCTGCTCCTCTTAGCATGATAAAGAAGATTCAAAGAGAGTGAGATGCCAGCTCCTTTCATTCAGTCAGTAGCTTCAATCATTTCTGGACGTTTTTCAATGGCAAAAATCAATGAATATTGTAAATGCACAAACAGTAATTTCTCCGCATTGCAAGGTGCAATTCTGAAATTTTTTGCTTTTTCCTGCTCCTCTTAGCATGATAAAGAAGATTCAAAGAGAGTGAGATGCCAGCTCCTTTCATTCAGTCAGTAGCTTCAAACATTTCTGGTGTATGAATAACATGATGTTTTTCAATGGCAAAAATCAATGAATATTGTAAATGCACAAACAGTAATTTCTCCGCATTGCAAGGTGCAATTCTGAAATTTTTTGCTTTTTCCTGCTCCTCTTAGCATGATAAAGAAGATTCAAAGAGAGTGAGATGCCAGCTCCTTTCATTCAGTCAGTAGCTTCAATCATTTCTGGACGTTTTTCAATGGCAAAAATCAATGAATATTGTAAATGCACAAACAGTAATTTCTCCGCATTGCAAGGTGCAATTCTGAAATTTTTTGCTTTTTCCTGCTCCTCTTAGCATGATAAAGAAGATTCAAAGAGAGTGAGATGCCAGCTCCTTTCATTCAGTCAGTAGCTTCAATCATTTCTGGACGTTTTTCAATGGCAAAAATCAATGAATATTGTAAATGCACAAACAGTAATTTCTCCGCATTGCAAGGTGCAATTCTGAAATTTTTTGCTTTTTCCTGCTCCTCTTAGCATGATAAAGAAGATTCAAAGAGAGTGAGATGCCAGCTCCTTTCATTCAGTCAGTAGCTTCAAACATTTCTGGTATATGAATAACATGATGTTTTTCAATGGCAAAAATCAATGAATATTGTAAATGCACAAACAGTAATTTCTCCGCATTGCAAGGTGCAATTCTGAAATTTTTTGCTTTTTCCTGCTCCTCTTAGCATGATAAAGAAGATTCAAAGAGAGTGAGATGCCAGCTCCTTTCATTCAGTCAGTAGCTTCAATCATTTCTGGACGTTTTTCAATGGCAAAAATCAATGAATATTGTAAATGCACAAACAGTAATTTCTCCGCATTGCAAGCCGCAATTCTGAAATTTTTTGCTTTTTCCTGCTCCTCTTAGCATGATAAAGAAGATTCAAAGAGAGTGAGATGCCAGCTCCTTTCATTCAGTCAGTAGCTTCAAACATTTCTGGTATATGAATAACATGATGTTTTTCAATGGCAAAAATCAATGAATATTGTAAATGCACAAACAGTAATTTCTCCGCATTGCAAGGTGCAATTCTGAAATTTTTTGCTTTTTCCTGCTCCTCTTAGCATGATAAAGAAGATTCAAAGAGAGTGAGATGCCAGCTCCTTTCATTCAGTCAGTAGCTTCAATCATTTCTGGACGTTTTTCAATGGCAAAAATCAATGAATATTGTAAATGCACAAACAGTAATTTCTCCGCATTGCAAGGTGCAATTCTGAAATTTTTTGCTTTTTCCTGCTCCTCTTAGCATGATAAAGAAGATTCAAAGAGAGTGAGATGCCAGCTCCTTTCATTCAGTCAGTAGCTTCAAACATTTCTGGTATATGAATAACATGATGTTTTTCAATGGCAAAAATCAATGAATATTGTAAATGCACAAACAGTAATTTCTCCGCATTGCAAGGTGCAATTCTGAAATTTTTTGCTTTTTCCTGCTCCTCTTAGCATGATAAAGAAGATTCAAAGAGAGTGAGATGTCATCTCCTTTCATTCAGTCAGTAGCTTCAAACATTTCTGGTATATGAATAACATGATGTTTTTCAATGGCAAAAATCAATGAATATTGTAAATGCACAAACAGTAATTTCTCCGCATTGCAAGGTGCAATTCTGAAATTTTTTGCTTTTTCCTGCTCCTCTTAGCATGAAAAGAAGATTCAAAGAGAGTGAGATGCCAGCTCCTTTCATTCAGTCAGTAGCTTCCATCATTTCTGGACGTTTTTCAATGGCAAAAATCAATGAATATTGTAAATGCACAAACAGTAATTTCTCCGCATTGCAAGGTGCAATTCTGAAATTTTTTGCTTTTTCCTGCTCCTCTTAGCATGATAAAGAAGATTCAAAAAGAGTGAGATGCC
Source organism: Phyllobates terribilis (assembly GCF_046119375.1). Taxonomy (NCBI): domain Eukaryota; kingdom Metazoa; phylum Chordata; class Amphibia; order Anura; family Dendrobatidae; genus Phyllobates; species Phyllobates terribilis. Next base: position 973,611 of record NW_027363167.1, on the reverse strand, counting down.
AGCTCCTTTCATTCAGTCAGTAGCTTCAATCATTTCTGGACGTTTTTCAATGGCAAAAATCAATGAATATTGTAAATGCACAAACAGTAATTTCTCCGCATTGCAAGGTGCAATTCTGAAATTTTTTGCTTTTTCCTGCTCCTCTTAGCATGATAAAGAAAATTCAAAGAGGAGTGAGATGCCAGCTCCTTTCATTCAGTCAGTAGCTTCAAACATTTCTGGTATATGAATAACATGATGTTTTTCAATGGCAAAAATCAATGAATATTGTAAATGCACAAACAGTAATTTCTCCGCATTGCAAGGTGCAATTCTGAAATTTTTTGCTTTTTCCTGCTCCTCTTAGCATGATAAAGAAGATTCAAAGGGAGTGAGATGCCAGCTCCTTTCATTCAGTCAGTAGCTTCAATCATTTCTGGACGTTTTTCAATGGCAAAAATCAATGAATATTGTAAATGCACAAACAGTAATTTCTCCGCATTGCAAGGTGCAATTCTGAAATTTTTTGCTTTTTCCTGCTCCTCTTAGCATGATAAAGAAGATTCAAAGAGAGTGAGATGCAAGCTCCTTTCATTCAGTCAGTAGCTTCAAACATTTCTGGTATATGAATAACATGATGTTTTTCAATGGCAAAAATCAATGAATATTGTAAATGCACAAACAGTAATTTCTCCGCATTGCAAGGTGCAATTCTGAAATTTTTTGCTTTTTCCTGCTCCTCTTAGCATGATAAAGAAGATTCAAAGAGAGTGAGATGCCAGCTCCTTTCATTCAGTCAGTAGCTTCAATCATTTCTGGACGTTTTTCAATGGCAAAAATCAATGAATATTGTAAATGCACAAACAGTAATTTCTCCGCATTGCAAGGTGCAATTCTGAAATTTTTTGCTTTTTCCTGCTCCTCTTAGCATGATAAAGAAGATTCAAAGAGAGTGAGATGCCAGCTCCTTTCATTCAGTCAGTAGCTTCAAACATTTCTGGTGTATGAATAACATGATGTTTTTCAATGGCAAAAATCAATGAATATTGTAAATGCACAAACAGTAATTTCTCCGCATTGCAAGGTGCAATTCTGAAATTTTTTGCTTTTTCCTGCTCCTCTTAGCATGATAAAGAAGATTCAAAGAGAGTGAGATGCCAGCTCCTTTCATTCAGTCAGTAGCTTCAATCATTTCTGGACGTTTTTCAATGGCAAAAATCAATGAATATTGTAAATGCACAAACAGTAATTTCTCCGCATTGCAAGGTGCAATTCTGAAATTTTTTGCTTTTTCCTGCTCCTCTTAGCATGATAAAGAAGATTCAAAGAGAGTGAGATGCCAGCTCCTTTCATTCAGTCAGTAGCTTCAATCATTTCTGGACGTTTTTCAATGGCAAAAATCAATGAATATTGTAAATGCACAAACAGTAATTTCTCCGCATTGCAAGGTGCAATTCTGAAATTTTTTGCTTTTTCCTGCTCCTCTTAGCATGATAAAGAAGATTCAAAGAGAGTGAGATGCCAGCTCCTTTCATTCAGTCAGTAGCTTCAAACATTTCTGGTATATGAATAACATGATGTTTTTCAATGGCAAAAATCAATGAATATTGTAAATGCACAAACAGTAATTTCTCCGCATTGCAAGGTGCAATTCTGAAATTTTTTGCTTTTTCCTGCTCCTCTTAGCATGATAAAGAAGATTCAAAGAGAGTGAGATGCCAGCTCCTTTCATTCAGTCAGTAGCTTCAATCATTTCTGGACGTTTTTCAATGGCAAAAATCAATGAATATTGTAAATGCACAAACAGTAATTTCTCCGCATTGCAAGCCGCAATTCTGAAATTTTTTGCTTTTTCCTGCTCCTCTTAGCATGATAAAGAAGATTCAAAGAGAGTGAGATGCCAGCTCCTTTCATTCAGTCAGTAGCTTCAAACATTTCTGGTATATGAATAACATGATGTTTTTCAATGGCAAAAATCAATGAATATTGTAAATGCACAAACAGTAATTTCTCCGCATTGCAAGGTGCAATTCTGAAATTTTTTGCTTTTTCCTGCTCCTCTTAGCATGATAAAGAAGATTCAAAGAGAGTGAGATGCCAGCTCCTTTCATTCAGTCAGTAGCTTCAATCATTTCTGGACGTTTTTCAATGGCAAAAATCAATGAATATTGTAAATGCACAAACAGTAATTTCTCCGCATTGCAAGGTGCAATTCTGAAATTTTTTGCTTTTTCCTGCTCCTCTTAGCATGATAAAGAAGATTCAAAGAGAGTGAGATGCCAGCTCCTTTCATTCAGTCAGTAGCTTCAATCATTTCTGGACGTTTTTCAATGGCAAAAATCAATGAATATTGTAAATGCACAAACAGTAATTTCTCCGCATTGCAAGCCGCAATTCTGAAATTTTTTGCTTTTTCCTGCTCCTCTTAGCATGATAAAGAAGATTCAAAGAGAGTGAGATGCCAGCTCCTTTCATTCAGTCAGTAGCTTCAAACATTTCTGGTATATGAATAACATGATGTTTTTCAATGGCAAAAATCAATGAATATTGTAAATGCACAAACAGTAATTTCTCCGCATTGCAAGGTGCAATTCTGAAATTTTTGCTTTTTCCTGCTCCTCTTAGCATGATAAAGAAGATTCAAAGAGAGTGAGATGCCAGCTCCTTTCATTCAGTCAGTAGCTTCAATCATTTCTGGACGTTTTTCAATGGCAAAAATCAATGAATATTGTAAATGCACAAACAGTAATTTCTCCGCATTGCAAGGTGCAATTCTGAAATTTTTTGCTTTTTCCTGCTCCTCTTAGCATGATAAAGAAGATTCAAAGAGAGTGAGATGCCAGCTCCTTTCATTCAGTCAGTAGCTTCAAACATTTCTGGTATATGAATAACATGATGTTTTTCAATGGCAAAAATCAATGAATATTGTAAATGCACAAACAGTAATTTCTCCGCATTGCAAGGTGCAATTCTGAAATTTTTTGCTTTTTCCTGCTCCTCTTAGCATGATAAAGAAGATTCAAAGAGAGTGAGATGTCATCTCCTTTCATTCAGTCAGTAGCTTCAAACATTTCTGGTATATGAATAACATGATGTTTTTCAATGGCAAAAATCAATGAATATTGTAAATGCACAAACAGTAATTTCTCCGCATTGCAAGGTGCAATTCTGAAAATTTTTGCTTTTTCCTGCTCCTCTTAGCATGAAAAGAAGATTCAAAGAGAGTGAGATGCCAGCTCCTTTCATTCAGTCAGTAGCTTCAATCATTTCTGGACATTTTTCAATGGCAAAAATCAATGAATATTGTAAATGCACAAACAGTAATTTCTCCGCATTGCAAGGTGCAATTCTGAAATTTTTTGCTTTTTCCTGCTCCTCTTAGCATGATAAAGAAGATTCAAAAAGAGTGAGATGCCAGCTCCTTTCATTCAGTCATTAGCTTCAATCATTTCTGGACGTTTTTCAATGGCAAAAATCAATGAATATTGTAAATGCACAAACAGTAATTTCTCCGCATTGCAAGGTGCAATTCTGAAATTTTTTGCTTTTTCCTGCTCCTCTTAGCATGATAAAGAAAATTCAAAGAGAATGAGATGCCAGCTCCTTTCATTCAGTCAGTAGCTTCAAACATTTCTGGTATATGAATAACATGATGTTTTTCAATGGCAAAAATCAATGAATATTGTAAATGCACAAACAGTAATTTCTCCGCATTGCAAGGTGCAATTCTGAAATTTTTTGCTTTTTCCTGCTCCTCTTAGCATGATAAAGAAGATTCAAAGAGAGTGAGATGCCAGCTCCTTTTATTCAGTCAGTAGCTTCAATCATTTATGGACGTTTTTCAATGGCAAAAATCAATGAATATTGTAAATGCACAAACAGTAATTTCTCCGCATTGCAAGGTGCAATTCTGAAATTTTTTGCTTTTTCCTGCTCCTCTTAGCATGATAAAGAAGATTCAAAGAGAGTGAGATGCCAGCTCCTTTCATTCAGTCAGTAGCTTCAATCATTTCTGGACGTTTTTCAATGGCAAAAATCAATGAATATTGTAAATGCACAAACAGTAATTTCTCCGCATTGCAAGGTGCAATTCTGAAATTTTTTGCTTTTTCCTGCTCCTCTTAGCATTATAAAGAAGATTCAAAGAGAGTGAGATGCCAGCTCCTTTCATTCAGTCAGTAGCTTCAATCATTTCTGGACGTTTTTCAATGGCAAAAATCAATGAATATTGTAAATGCACAAACAGTAATTTCTCCGCATTGCAAGGTGCAATTCTGAAATTTTTTGCTTTTTCCTGCTCCTCTTAGCATGATAAAGAAGATTCAAAGAGAGTGAGATGCCAGCTCCTTTCATTCAGTCAGTAGCTTCAATCATTTCTGGACGTTTTTCAATGGCAAAAATCAATGAATATTGTAAATGCACAAACAGTAATTTCTCCGCATTGCAAGGTGAAATTCTGAAATTTTTTGCTTTTTCCTGCTCCTCTTAGCATGATAAAGAAGATTCAAAGAGAGTGAGATGCCAGCTCCTTTCATTCAGTCAGTAGCTTCAAGCATTTCTGGTATATGAATAACATGATGTTTTTCAATGGCAAAAATCAATGAATATTGTAAATGCACAAACAGTAATTTCTCCGCATTGCAAGGTGCAATTCTGAAATTTTTTGCTTTTTCCTGCTCCTCTTAGCATGATAAAGAAGATTCAAAGAGAGTGAGATGCCAGCTCCTTTCATTCAGTCAGTAGCTTCAAGCATTTCTGGTATATGAATAACATGATGTTTTTCAATGGCAAAAATCAATGAATATTGTAAATGCACAAACAGTAATTTCTCCGCATTGCAAGGTGCAATTCTGAAATTTTTTGCTTTTTCCTGCTCCTCTTAGCATGATAAAGAAGATTCAAAGAGAGTGAGATGCCAGCTCCTTTCATTCAGTCAGCTTCAATCATTTCTGGACGTTTTTCAATGGCAAAAATCAATGAATATTGTAAATGCACAAACAGTAATTTCTCCGCATTGCAAGGTGCAATTCTGAAATTTTTTGCTTTTTCCTGCTCCTCTTAGCATGATAAAGAAGATTCAAAGAGAGTGAGAGGCCAGCTCCTTTCATTCAGTCAGTAGCTTCAAACATTTCTGGTATATGAATAACATTAAGTTTTTCAATCGCAAAAATCAATGAATATCATAAATGCACAAACAGTAATTTCTCCGCATTGCAAGGTGCAATTCTGAAATTTTTTGCTTTTTCCTGCTCCTCTTAGCATGATAAAGAAGATTCAAAGAGAGTGAGATGCCAGCTCCTTTCATTCAGTCAGTAGCTTCAATCATTTCTGGACGTTTTTCAATGGCAAAAATCAATGAATATTGTAAATGCACAAACAGTAATTTCTCCGCATTGCAAGGTGCAATTCTGAAATTTTTTGCTTTTTCCTGCTCCTCTTAGCATGATAAAGAAGATTCAAAGAGAGTGAGATGCCAGCTCCTTTCATTCAGTCAGTAGCTTCAAGCATTTCTGGTATATGAATATCATGATGTTTTTCAATGGCAAAAATCAATGAATATTGTAAATGCACAAACAGTAATTTCTCCGCATTGCAAGGTGCAATTCTGAAATTTTTTGCTTTTTCCTGCTCCTCTTAGCATGATAAAGAAGATTCAAAGAGAGTGAGATGCCAGCTCCTTTCATTCAGTCAGCTTCAATCATTTCTGGACGTTTTTCAATGGCAAAAATCAATGAATATTGTAAATGCACAAACAGTAATTTCTCCGCATTGCAAGGTGCAATTCTGAAATTTTTTGCTTTTTCCTGCTCCTCTTAGCATGATAAAGAAGATTCAAAGAGAGTGAGATGCCAGCTCCTTTCATTCAGTCAGTAGCTTCAATCATTTCTGGACGTTTTTCAATGGCAAAAATCAATGAATATTGTAAATGCACAAACAGTAATTTCTCCGCATTGCAAGGTGCAATTCTGAAATTTTTTGCTTTTTCCTGCTCCTCTTAGCATGATAAAGAAGATTCAAAGAGAGTGAGATGCCAGCTCCTTTCATTCAGTCAGTAGCTTCAATCATTTCTGGACGTTTTTCAATGGCAAAAATCAATGAATATTGTAAATGCACATACAGTAATTTCTCCGCATTGCAAGGTGCAATTCTGAAATTTTTTGCTTTTTCCTGCTCCTCTTAGCATGATAAAGAAGATTCAAAGAGAGTGAGATGTCATCTCCTTTCATTCAGTCAGTAGCTTCAAACATTTCTGGTATATGAATAACATGATGTTTTTCAATGGCAAAAATCAATGAATATTGTAAATGCACAAACAGTAATTTCTCCGCATTGCAAGGTGCAATTCTGAAATTTTTTGCTTTTTCCTGCTCCTCTTAGCATGAAAAGAAGATTCAAAGAGAGTGAGATGCCAGCTCCTTTCATTCAGTCAGTAGCTTCAATCATTTCTGGACGTTTTTCAATGGCAAAAATCAATGAATATTGTAAATGCACAAACAGTAATTTCTCCGCATTGCAAGTTGCAATTCTGAAATTTTTTGCTTTTTCCTGCTCCTCTTAGCATGATAAAGAAGATTCAAAAAGAGTGAGATGCCAGCTCCTTTCATTCAGTCAGTAGCTTCAATCATTTCTGGACGTTTTTCAATGGCAAAAATCAATGAATATTGTAAATGCACAAACAGTAATTTCTCCGCATTGCAAGGTGCAATTCTGAAATTTTTTGCTTTTTCCTGCTCCTCTTAGCATGATAAAGAAAATTCAAAGAGAGTGAGATGCCAGCTCCTTTCATTCAGTCAGTAGCTTCAAACATTTCTGGTATATGAATAACATGATGTTTTTCAATGGCAAAAATCAATGAATATTGTAAATGCACAAACAGTAATTTCTCCGCATTGCAAGGTGCAATTCTGAAATTTTTTGCTTTTTCCTGCTCCTCTTAGCATGATAAAGAAGATTCAAAGGGAGTGAGATGCCAGCTCCTTTCATTCAGTCAGTAGCTTCAATCATTTCTGGACGTTTTTCAATGGCAAAAATCAATGAATATTGTAAATGCACAAACAGTAATTTCTCCGCATTGCAAGGTGCAATTCTGAAATTTTTTGCTTTTTCCTGCTCCTCTTAGCATGATAAAGAAGATTCAAAGAGAGTGAGATGCCAGCTCCTTTCATTCAGTCAGTAGCTTCAAACATTTCTGGTATATGAATAACATGATGTTTTTCAATGGCAAAAATCAATGAATATTGTAAATGCACAAACAGTAATTTCTCCGCATTGCAAGGTGCAATTCTGAAATTTTTTGCTTTTTCCTGCTCCTCTTAGCATGATAAAGAAGATTCAAAGAGAGTGAGATGCCAGCTCCTTTCATTCAGTCAGTAGCTTCAATCATTTCTGGACGTTTTTCAATGGCAAAAATCAATGAATATTGTAAATGCACAAACAGTAATTTCTCCGCATTGCAAGGTGCAATTCTGAAATTTTTTGCTTTTTCCTGCTCCTCTTAGCATGATAAAGAAGATTCAAAGAGAGTGAGATGCCAGCTCCTTTCATTCAGTCAGTAGCTTCAAACATTTCTGGTATATGAATAACATGATGTTTTTCAATGGCAAAAATCAATGAATATTGTAAATGCACAAACAGTAATTTCTCCGCATTGCAAGGTGCAATTCTAAAATTTTTTGCTTTTTCCTGCTCCTCTTAGCATTATAAAGAAGATTCAAAGAGAGTGAGATGCCAGCTCCTTTCATTCAGTCAGTAGCTTCAATCATTTCTGGACGTTTTTCAATGGCAAAAATCAATGAATATTGTAAATGCACAAACAGTAATTTCTCCGCATTGCAAGGTGCAATTCTGAAATTTTTTGCTTTTTCCTGCTCCTCTTAGCATGATAAAGAAGATTCAAAGAGAGTGAGATGCCAGCTCCTTTCATTCAGTCAGTAGCTTCAATCATTTCTGGACGTTTTTCAATGGCAAAAATCAATGAATATTGTAAATGCACAAACAGTAATTTCTCCGCATTGCAAGGTGCAATTCTGAAATTTTTTGCTTTTTCCTGCTCCTCTTAGCATGATAAAGAAGATTCAAAGAGAGTGAGATGCCAGCTCCTTTCATTCAGTCAGTAGCTTCAAACATTTCTGGTATATGAATAACATGATGTTTTTCAATGGCAAAAATCAATGAATATTGTAAATGCACAAACAGTAATTTCTCCGCATTGCAAGGTGCAATTCTGAAATTTTTTGCTTTTTCCTGCTCCTCTTAGCATGATAAAGAAGATTCAAAGAGAGTGAGATGCCAGCTCCTTTCATTCAGTCAGTAGCTTCAATCATTTCTGGACGTTTTTCAATGGCAAAAATCAATGAATATTGTAAATGCACAAACAGTAATTTCTCCGCATTGCAAGGTGCAATTCTGAAATTTTTTGCTTTTTCCTGCTCCTCTTAGCATGATAAAGAAGATTCAAAGAGAGTGAGATGTCATCTCCTTTCATTCAGTCAGTAGCTTCAAACATTTCTGGTATATGAATAACATGATGTTTTTCAATGGCAAAAATCAATAAATATTGTAAATGCACAAACAGTAATTTCTCCGCATTGCAAGGTGCAATTCTGAAATTTTTTGCTTTTTCCTGCTCCTCTTAGCATGATAAAGAAGATTCAAAGAGAGTGAGATGCCAGCTCCTTTCATTCAGTCAGTAGCTTCAATCATTTCTGGACGTTTTTCAATGGCAAAAATCAATGAATATTGTAAATGCACAAACAGTAATTTCTCCGCATTGCAAGGTGCAATTCTGAAATTTTTTGCTTTTTCCTGCTCCTCTTAGCATGATAAAGAAGATTCAAAGAGAGTGAGATGCCAGCTCCTTTCATTCAGTCAGTAGCTTCAAACATTTCTGGTATATGAATAACATGATGTTTTTCAATGGCAAAAATCAATGAATATTGTAAATGCACAAACAGTAATTTCTCCGCATTGCAAGATGCAATTCTAAAATTTTTTGCTTTTTCCTGCTCCTCTTAGCATTATAAAGAAGATTCAAAGAGAGTGAGATGCCAGCTCCTTTCATTCAGTCAGTAGCTTCAATCATTTCTGGACGTTTTTCAATGGCAAAAATCAATGAATATTGTAAATGCACAAACAGTAATTTCTCCGCATTGCAAGGTGCAATTCTGAAATTTTTTGCTTTTTCCTGCTCCTCTTAGCATGATAAAGAAGATTCAAAGAGAGTGAGATGCCAGCTCCTTTCATTCAGTCAGTAGCTTCAATCATTTCTGGACGTTTTTCAATGGCAAAAATCAATGAATATTGTAAATGCACAAACAGTAATTTCTCCGCATTGCAAGGTGCAATTCTGAAATTTTTTGCTTTTTCCTGCTCCTCTTAGCATGATAAAGAAGATTCAAAGAGAGTGAGATGCCAGCTCCTTTCATTCAGTCAGTAGCTTCAAACATTTCTGGTATATGAATAACATGATGTTTTTCAATGGCAAAAATCAATGAATATTGTAAATGCACAAACAGTAATTTCTCCGCATTGCAAGGTGCAATTCTGAAATTTTTTGCTTTTTCCTGCTCTTCTTAGCATGATAAAGAAGATTCAAAGAGAGTGAGATGCCAGCTCCTTTCATTCAGTCAGTAGCTTCAATCATTTCTGGACGTTTTTCAATGGCAAAAATCAATGAATATTGTAAATGCACAAACAGTAATTTCTCCGCATTGCAAGGTGAAATTCTGAAATTTTTTGCTTTTTCCTGCTCCTCTTAGTATGATAAAGAAGATTCAAAGAGAGTGAGATGCCAGCTCCTTTCATTCAGTCAGTAGCTTCAAACATTTCTGGTATATGAATAACATGATGTTTTTCAATGGCAAAAATCAATGAATATTGTAAATGCACAAACAGTAATTTCTCCGCATTGCAAGGTGCAATTCTGAAATTTTTTGCTTTTTCCTGCTCCTCTTAGCATGATAAAGAAGATTCAAAGAGAGTGAGATGCCAGCTCCTTTCATTCAGTCAGCTTCAATCATTTCTGGACGTTTTTCAATGGCAAAAATCAATGAATATTGTAAATGCACAAACAGTAATTTCTCCGCATTGCAAGGTGCAATTCTGAAATTTTTTGCTTTTTCCTGCTCCTCTTAGCATGATAAAGAAGATTCAAAGAGAGTGAGATGCCAGCTCCTTTCATTCAGTCAGTAGCTTCAAACATTTCTGGTATATGAATTACATGATGTTTTTCAATGGCAAAAATCAATGAATATTGTAAATGCACAAACAGTAATTTCTCCGCATTGCAAGGTGCAATTCTGAAATTTTTTGCTTTTTCCTGCTCCTCTTAGCATGATAAAGAAGATTCAAAGAGAGTGAGATGCCAGCTCCTTTCATTCAGTCAGTAGCTTCAATCATTTCTGGACGTTTTTCAATGGCAAAAATCAATGAATATTGTAAATGCACAAACAGTAATTTCTCCGCATTGCAAGGTGCAATTCTGAAATTTTTTGCTTTTTCCTGCTCCTCTTAGCATGATAAAGAAGATTCAAAGAGAGTGAGATGCCAGCTCCTTTCATTCAGTCAGTAGCTTCAATCATTTCTGGACGTTTTTCAATGGCAAAAATCAATGAATATTGTAAATGCACAAACAGTAATTTCTCCGCATTGCAAGGTGCAATTCTGAAATTTTTTGCTTTTTCCTGCTCCTCTTAGCATGATAAAGAAGATTCAAAGAGAGTGAGATGTCATCTCCTTTCATTCAGTCAGTAGCTTCAAACATTTCTGGTATATGAATAACATGATGTTTTTCAATGGCAAAAATCAATGAATATTGTAAATGCACAAACAGTAATTTCTCCGCATTGCAAGGTGCAATTCTGAAATTTTTTGCTTTTTCCTGCTCCTCTTAGCATGAAAAGAAGATTCAAAGAGAGTGAGATGCCAGCTCCTTTCATTCAGTCAGTAGCTTCAATCATTTCTGGACGTTTTTCAATGGCAAAAATCAATGAATATTGTAAATGCACAAACAGTAATTTCTCCGCATTGCAAGGTGCAATTCTAAAATTTTTTGCTTTTTCCTGCTCCTCTTAGCATGATAAAGAAGATTCAAAAAGAGTGAGATGCCAGCTCCTTTCATTCAGTCAGTAGCTTCAATCATTTCTGGACGTTTTTCAATGGCAAAAATCAATGAATATTGTAAATGCACAAACAGTAATTTCTCCGCATTGCAAGGTGCAATTCTGAAATTTTTTGCTTTTTCCTGCTCCTCTTAGCATGATAAAGAAAATTCAAGGAGAGTGAGATGCCAGCTCCTTTCATTCAGTCAGTAGCTTCAAACATTTCTGGTATATGAATAACATGATGTTTTTCAATGGCAAAAATCAATGAATATTGTAAATGCACAAACAGTAATTTCTCCGCATTGCAAGGTGCAATTCTGAAATTTTTTGCTTTTTCCTGCTCCTCTTAGCATGATAAAGAAGATTCAAAGGGAGTGAGATGCCAGCTCCTTTCATTCAGTCAGTAGCTTCAATCATTTCTGGACGTTTTTCAATGGCAAAAATCAATGAATATTGTAAATGCACAAACAGTAATTTCTCCGCATTGCAAGGTGCAATTCTGAAATTTTTTGCTTTTTCCTGCTCCTCTTAGCATGATAAAGAAGATTCAAAGAGAGTGAGATGCCAGCTCCTTTCTTTCAGTCAGTAGCTTCAAACATTTCTGGTATATGAATAACATGATGTTTTTCAATGGCAAAAATCAATGAATATTGTAAATGCACAAACAGTAATTTCTCCGCATTGCAAGGTGCAATTCTGAAATTTTTTGCTTTTTTTTTCCTGCTCCTCTTAGCATGATAAAGAAGATTCAAAGAGAGTGAGATGCCAGCTCCTTTCATTCAGTCAGTAGCTTCAATCATTTCTGGATGTTTTTCAATGGCAAAAATCAATGAATATTGTAAATGCACAAACAGTAATTTCTCCGCATTGCAAGGTGCAATTCTGAAATTTTTTGCTTTTTTCTGCTCCTCTTAGCATGATAAAGAAGATTCAAAGAGAGTGAGATGCCAGCTCCTTTCATTCAGTCAGTAGCTTCAATCATTTCTGGACGTTTTTCAATGGCAAAAATCAATGAATATTGTAAATGCACAAACAGTAATTTCTCCGCATTGCAAGGTGCAATTCTGAAATTTTTTGCTTTTTCCTGCTCCTCTTAGCATGATAAAGAAGATTCAAAAAGAGTGAGTTGCCAGCTCCTTTCATTCAGTCAGTAGCTTCAATCATTTCTGGACGTTTTTCAATGGCAAAAATCAATGAATATTGTAAATGCACAATCAGTAATTTCTCCGCATTGCAAGGTGCAATTCTGAAATTTTTTGCTTTTTCCTGCTCCTCTTAGCATGATAAAGAAAATTCAAAGAGAGTGAGATGCCAGCTCCTTTCATTCAGTCAGTAGCTTCAAACATTTCTGGTATATGAATAACATGATGTTTTCCAATGGCAAAAATCAATGAATATTGTAAATGCACAAACAGTAATTTCATCGCATTGCAAGGTGCAATTCTGAAATTTTTTGCTTTTTCCTGCTCCTCTTAGCATGATAAAGAAGATTCAAAGAGAGTGAGATGCCAGCTCCTTTCATTCAGTCAGTAGCTTCAATCATTTCTAGACGTTTTTCAATGGCAAAAATCAATGAATATTGTAAATGCACAAACAGTAATTTCTCCGCATTGCAAGGTGCAATTCTGAAATTTTTTGATTTTTCCTGCTCCTCTTAGCATGATAAAGAAGATTCAAAGAGAGTGAGATGCCAGCTCCTTTCATTCAGTCAGTAGCTTCAAACATTTCTGGTATATGAATAACATGATGTTTTTCAATGGCAAAAATCAATGAATATTGTAAATGCACAAACAGTAATTTCTCCGCATTGCAAGGTGCAATTCTGAAATTTTTTGCTTTTTCCTGCTCCTCTTAGCATGATAAAGAAGATTCAAAGAGAGTGAGATGCCAGCTCCTTTCATTCAGTCAGTAGCTTCAATCATTTCTGGACGTTTTTCAATGGCAAAAATCAATGAATATTGTAAATGCACAAACAGTAATTTCTCCGCATTGCAAGGTGAAATTCTGAAATTTTTTGCTTTTTCCTGCTCCTCTTAGCATGATAAAGAAGATTCAAAGAGAGTGAGATGCCAGCTCCTTTCATTCAGTCAGTAGCTTCAATCATTTCTGGACGTTTTTCAATGGCAAAAATCAATGAATATTGTAAATGCACAAACAGTAATTTCTCCGCATTGCAAGGTGCAATTCTGAAATTTTTTGCTTTTTCCTGCTCCTCTTAGCATGATAAAGAAGATTCAAAGAGAGTGAGATGCCAGCTCCTTTCATTCAGTCAGTAGCTTCAAACATTTCTGGTATATGAATAACATGATGTTTTTCAATGGCAAAAATCAATGAATATTGTAAATGCACAAACAGTAATTTCTCCGCATTGCAAGGTGCAATTCTGAAATTTTTTGCTTTTTCCTGCTCCTCTTAGCATGATAAAGAAGATTCAAAGAGAGTGAGATGCCAGCTCCTTTCATTCAGTCAGTAGCTTCAATCATTTCTGGACGTTTTTCAATGGCAAAAATCAATGAATATTGTAAATGCACAAACAGTAATTTCTCCGCATTGCAAGGTGCAATTCTGAAATTTTTTGCTTTTTCCTGCTCCTCTTAGCATGATAAAGAAAATTCAAAGAGAGTGAGATGCCAGCTCCTTTCATTCAGTCAGTAGCTTCAAACATTTCTGGTATATGAATAACATGATGTTTTTCAATGGCAAAAATCAATGAATATTGTAAATGCACAAACAGTAATTTCTCCGCATTGCAAGGTGCAATTCTGAAATTTTTTGCTTTTTCCTGCTCCTCTTAGCATGAAAAGAAGATTCAAAGAGAGTGAGATGCCAGCTCCTTTCATTCAGTCAGTAGCTTCAATCATTTCTGGACGTTTTTCAATGGCAAAAATCAATGAATATTGTAAATGCACAAACAGTAATTTCTCCGCATTGCAAGGTGCAATTCTGAATTTTTTTGCTTTTTCCTGCTCCTCTTAGCATGATAAAGAAGATTCAAAAAGAGTGAGATGCCAGCTCCTTTCATTCAGTCAGTAGCTTCAATCATTTCTGGACGTTTTTCAATGGCAAAAATCAATGAATATTGTAAATGCACAAACAGTAATTTCTCCGCATTGCAAGGTGCAATTCTGAAATTTTTTGCTTTTTCCTGCTCCTCTTAGCATGATAAAGAAAATTCAAAGAGAGTGAGATGCCAGCTCCTTTCATTCAGTCAGTAGCTTCAAACATTTCTGGTAAATGAATAACATGATGTTTTTCAATGGCAAAAATCAATGAATATTGTAAATGCACAAACAGTAATTTCTCCGCATTGCAAGGTGCAATTCTGAAATTTTTTGCTTTTTCCTGCTCCTCTTAGCATGAAAAGAAGATTCAAAGAGAGTGAGATGCCAGCTCCTTTCATTCAGTCAGTAGCTTCAATCATTTCTGGACGTTTTTCAATGGCAAAAATCAATGAATATTGTAAATGCACAAACAGTAATTTCTCCGCATTGCAAGGTGCAATTCTGAAATTTTTTGCTTTTTCCTGCTCCTCTTAGCATGATAAAGAAGATTCAAAAAGAGTGAGATGCCAGCTCCTTTCATTCAGTCAGTAGCTTCAATCATTTCTGGACGTTTTTCAATGGCAAAAATCAATGAATATTGTAAATGCACAAACAGTAATTTCTCCGCATTGCAAGGTGCAATTCTGAAATTTTTTGCTTTTTCCTGCTACTCTTAGCATGATAAAGAAAATTCAAAGAGAGTGAGATGCCAGCTCCTTTCATTCAGTCAGTAGCTTCAAACATTTCTGGTATATGAATAACATGATGTTTTTCAATGGCAAAAATCAATGAATATTGTAAATGCACAAACAGTAATTTCTCCGCATTGCAAGGTGCAATTCTGAAATTTTTTGCTTTTTCCTGCTCCTCTTAGCATGATAAAGAAGATTCAAAGGGAGTGAGATGCCAGCTCCTTTCATTCAGTCAGTAGCTTCAATCATTTCTGGACGTTTTTCAATGGCAAAAATCAATGAATATTGTAAATGCACAAACAGTAATTTCTCCGCATTGCAAGGTGCAATTCTGAAATTTTTTGCTTTTTCCTGCTCCTCTTAGCATGATAAAGAAGATTCAAAGAGAGTGAGATGCCAGCTCCTTTCATTCAGTCAGTAGCTTCAAACATTTCTGGTATATGAATAACATGATGTTTTTCAATGGCAAAAATCAATGAATATTGTAAAGGCACAAACAGTAATTTCTCCGCATTGCAAGGTGCAATTCTGAAATTTTTTGCTTTTTCCTGCTCCTCTTAGCATGATAAAGAAGATTCAAAGAGAGTGAGATGCCAGCTCCTTTCATTCAGTCAGTAGCTTCAATCATTTCTGGACGTTTTTCAATGGCAAAAATCAATGAATATTGTAAATGCACAAACAGTAATTTCTCCGCATTGCAAGGTGCAATTCTGAAATTTTTTGCTTTTTTCTGCTCCTCTTAGCATGATAAAGAAGATTCAAAGAGAGTGAGATGCCAGCTCCTTTCATTCAGTCAGTAGCTTCAATCATTTCTGGACGTTTTTCAATGGCAAAAATCAATGAATATTGTAAATGCACAAACAGTAATTTCTCCGCATTGCAAGGTGCAATTCTGAAATTTTTTGCTTTTTCCTGCTCCTCTTAGCATGATAAAGAAGATTCAAAAAGAGTGAGATGCCAGCTCCTTTCATTCAGTCAGTAGCTTCAATCATTTCTGGACGTTTTTCAATGGCAAAAATCAATGAATATTGTAAATGCACAATCAGTAATTTCTCCGCATTGCAAGGTGCAATTCTGAAATTTTTTGCTTTTTCCTGCTCCTCTTAGCATGATAAAGAAGATTCAAAGAGAGTGAGATGCCAGCTCCTTTCATTCAGTCAGTAGCTTCAATCATTTCTAGACGTTTTTCAATGGCAAAAATCAATGAATATTGTAAATGCACAAACAGTAATTTCTCCGCATTGCAAGGTGCAATTCTGAAATTTTTTGATTTTTCCTGCTCCTCTTAGCATGATAAAGAAGATTCAAAGAGAGTGAGATGCCAGCTCCTTTCATTCAGTCAGTAGCTTCAAACATTTCTGGTATATGAATAACATGATGTTTTTCAATGGCAAAAATCAATGAATATTGTAAATGCACAAACAGTAATTTCTCCGCATTGCAAGGTGCAATTCTGAAATTTTTTGCTTTTTCCTGCTCCTCTTAGCATGATAAAGAAGATTCAAAGAGAGTGAGATGCCAGCTCCTTTCATTCAGTCAGTAGCTTCAATCATTTCTGGACGTTTTTCAATGGCAAAAATCAATGAATATTGTAAATGCACAAACAGTAATTTCTCCGCATTGCAAGGTGCAATTCTGAAATTTTTTGCTTTTTCCTGCTCCTCTTAGCATGATAAAGAAGATTCAAAGAGAGTGAGATGCCAGCTCCTTTCATTCAGTCAGTAGCTTCAATCATTTCTGGACGTTTTTCAATGGCAAAAATCAATGAATATTGTAAATTCACAAACAGTAATTTCTCCGCATTGCAAGGTGCAATTCTGAAATTTTTTGCTTTTTCCTGCTCCTCTTAGCATGATAAAGAAGATTCAAAGAGAGTGAGATGCCAGCTCCTTTCATTCAGTCAGTAGCTTCAAACATTTCTGGTATATGAATAACATGATGTTTTTCAATGGCAAAAATCAATGAATATTGTAAATGCACAAACAGTAATTTCTCCGCATTGCAAGGTGCAATTCTGAAATTTTTTGCTTTTTCCTGCTCCTCTTAGCATGATAAAGAAAATTCAAAGAGAGTGAGATGCCAGCTCCTTTCATTCAGTCAGTAGCTTCAAACATTTCTGGTATATGAATAACATGATGTTTTTCAATGGCAAAAATCAATGAATATTGTAAATGCACAAACAGTAATTTCTCCGCATTGCAAGGTGCAATTCTGAAATTTTTTGCTTTTTCCTGCTCCTCTTAGCATGAAAAGAAGATTCAAAGAGAGTGAGATGCCAGCTCCTTTCATTCAGTCAGTAGCTTCAATCATTTCTGGACGTTTTTCAATGGCAAAAATCAATGAATATTGTAAATGCACAAACAGTAATTTCTCCGCATTGCAAGGTGCAATTCTGAAATTTTTTGCTTTTTCCTGCTCCTCTTAGCATGATAAAGAAGATTCAAAAAGAGTGAGATGCCAGCTCCTTTCATTCAGTCAGTAGCTTCAATCATTTCTGGACGTTTTTCAATGGCAAAAATCAATGAATATTGTAAATGCACAAACAGTAATTTCTCCGCATTGCAAGGTGCAATTCTGAAATTTTTTGCTTTTTCCTGCTCCTCTTAGCATGATAAAGAAAATTCAAAGAGAGTGAGATGCCAGCTCCTTTCATTCAGTCAGTAGCTTCAAACATTTCTGGTATATGAATAACATGATGTTTTTCAATGGCAAAAATCAATGAATATTGTAAATGCACAAACAGTAATTTCTCCGCATTGCAAGGTGCAATTCTGAAATTTTTTGCTTTTTCCTGCTCCTCTTAGCATGATAAAGAAGATTCAAAGGGAGTGAGATGCCAGCTCCTTTCATTCAGTCAGTAGCTTCAATCATTTCTGGACGTTTTTCAATGGCAAAAATCAATGAATATTGTAAATGCACAAACAGTAATTTCTCCGCATTGCAAGGTGCAATTCTGAAATTTTTTGCTTTTTCCTGCTCCTCTTAGCATGATAAAGAAGATTCAAAGAGAGTGAGATGCCAGCTCCTTTCATTCAGTCAGTAGCTTCAAACATTTCTGGTATATGAATAACATGATGTTTTTCAATGGCAAAAGTCAATGAAAATTGTAAATGCACAAACAGTAATTTCTCCGCATTGCAAGGTGCAATTCTGAAATTTTTTGCTTTTTCCTGCTCCTCTTAGCATGATAAAGAAGATTCAAAGAGAGTGAGATGCCAGCTCCTTTCATTCAGTCAGTAGCTTCAATCATTTCTGGACGTTTTTCAATGGCAAAAATCAATGAATATTGTAAATGCACAAACAGTAATTTCTCCGCATTGCAAGGTGCAATTCTGAAATTTTTTGCTTTTTTCTGCTCCTCTTAGCATGATAAAGAAGATTCAAAGAGAGTGAGATGCCAGCTCCTTTCATTCAGTCAGTAGCTTCAATCATTTCTGGACGTTTTTCAATGGCAAAAATCAATGAATATTGTAAATGCACAAACAGTAATTTCTCCGCATTGCAAGGTGCAATTCTGAAATTTTTTGCTTTTTCCTGCTCCTCTTAGCATGATAAAGAAGATTCAAAAAGAGTGAGATGCCAGCTCCTTTCATTCAGTCAGTAGCTTCAATCATTTCTGGACGTTTTTCAATGGCAAAAATCAATGAATATTGTAAATGCACAATCAGTAATTTCTCCGCATTGCAAGGTGCAATTCTGAAATTTTTTGCTTTTTCCTGCTCCTCTTAGCATGATAAAGAAAATTCAAAGAGAGTGAGATGCCAGCTCCTTTCATTCAGTCAGTAGCTTCAAACATTTCTGGTATATGAATAACATGATGTTTTCCAATGGCAAAAATCAATGAATATTGTAAATGCACAAACAGTAATTTCTCCGCATTGCAAGGTGCAATTCTGAAATTTTTTGCTTTTTCCTGCTCCTCTTAGCATGATAAAGAAGATTCAAAGAGAGTGAGATGCCAGCTCCTTTCATTCAGTCAGTAGCTTCAATCATTTCTAGACGTTTTTCAATGGCAAAAATCAATGAATATTGAAAATGCACAAACAGTAATTTCTCCGCATTGCAAGGTGCAATTCTGAAATTTTTTGATTTTTCCTGCTCCTCTTAGCATGATAAAGAAGATTCAAAGAGAGTGAGATGCCAGCTCCTTTCATTCAGTCAGTAGCTTCAAACTTTTCTGGTATATGAATAACATGATGTTTTTCAATGGCAAAAATCAATGAATATTGTAAATGCACAAACAGTAATTTCTCCGCATTGCAAGGTGCAATTCTGAAATTTTTTGCTTTTTCCTGCTCCTCTTAGCATGATAAAGAAGATTCAAAGAGAGTGAGATGCCAGCTCCTTTCATTCAGTCAGTAGCTTCAATCATTTCTGGATGTTTTTCAATGGCAAAAATCAATGAATATTGTAAATGCACAAACAGTAATTTCTCCGCATTGCAAGGTGCAATTCTGAAATTTTTTGCTTTTTCCTGCTCCTCTTAGCATGATAAAGAAGATTCAAAGAGAGTGAGATGCCACTCCTTTCATTCAGTCAGTAGCTTCAATCATTTCTGGACGTTTTTCAATGGCAAAAATCAATGAATATTGTAAATGCACAAACAGTAATTTCTCCGCATTGCAAGGTGCAATTCTGAAATTTTTTGCTTTTTCCTGCTCCTCTTAGCATGATAAAGAAGATTCAAAGAGAGTGAGATGCCAGCTCCTTTCATTCAGTCAGTAGCTTCAATCATTTCTGGACGTTTTTCAATGGCAAAAATCAATGAATATTGTAAATGCACAAACAGTAATTTCTCCGCATTGCAAGGTGCAATTCTGAAATTTTTTGCTTTTTCCTGCTCCTCTTAGCATGATAAAGAAAATTCAAAGAGAGTGAGATGCCAGCTCCTTTCATTCAGTCAGTAGCTTCAAACATTTCTGGTATATGAATAACATGATGTTTTTCAATGGCAAAAATCAATGAATATTGTAAATGCACAAACAGTAATTTCTCCGCATTGCAAGGTGCAATTCTGAAATTTTTTGCTTTTTCCTGCTCCTCTTAGCATGATAAAGAAGATTCAAAGAGAGTGAGATGCCAGCTCCTTTCATTCAGTCAGTAGCTTCAATCATTTCTGGACGTTTTTCAATGGCAAAAATCAATGAATATTGTAAATGCACAAACAGTAATTTCTCCGCATTGCAAGGTGCAATTCTGAAATTTTTTGCTTTTTCCTGCTCCTCTTAGCATGATAAAGAAGATTCAAAGAGAGTGAGATGCCAGCTCCTTTCATTCAGTCAGTAGCTTCAAACATTTCTGGTATATGAATAACATGATGTTTTTCAATGGCAAAAATCAATGAATATTGTAAATGCACAAACATTATTTTCTCCGCATTGCAAGGTGCAATTCTGAAATTTTTTGCTTTTTCCTGCTCCTCTTAGCATGATAAAGAAGATTCAAAGAGAGTGAGATGCCAGCTCCTTTCATTCAGTCAGTAGCTTCAATCATTTCTGGACGTTTTTCAATGGCAAAAATCAATGAATATTGTAAATGCACAAACAGTAATTTCTCCGCATTGCAAGGTGCAAGTCTCAAATTTTTTGCTTTTTCCTGCTCCTCTTAGCATGATAAAGAAGATTCAAAGAGAGTGAGATGCCAGCTCTTTTCATTCAGTCAGTACCTTCAAACATTTCTGGTATATGAATAACATGATGTTTTTCAATGGCAAAAATCAATGAATATTGTATATGCACAAACAGTAATTTCCCCGCATTGCAAGGTGCAATTCTGAAATTTTTTGCTTTTTCCTGCTCCTCTTAGCATGATAAAGAAGATTCAAAGAGAGTGAGATGCCAGCTCCTTTCATTCAGTCAGTAGCTTCAAACATTTCTGGTATATGAATAACATGATGTTTTTCAATGGCAAAAATCAATGAATATTGTAAATGCACAAACAGTAATTTCTCCGCATTGCAAGGTGCAATTCTGAAATTTTTTGCTTTTTCCTGCTCCTCTTAGCATGATAAAGAAGATTCAAAGAGAGTGAGATGCCAGCTCCTTTCATTCAGTCAGTAGCTTCAATCATTTCTGGACGTTTTTCAATGGCAAAAATCAATGAATATTGTAAATGCACAAACAGTAATTTCTCCGCATTGCAAGGTGCAATTCTGAAATTTTTTGCTTTTTCCTGCTCCTCCTAGCATGATAAAGAAGATTCAAAGAGAGTGAGATGCCAGCTCCTTTCATTCAGTCAGTAGCTTCAAACATTTCTGGTATATGAATAACATGATGTTTTTCAATGGCAAAAATAAATGAATATTGTAAATGCACAAACAGTAATTTCTCCGCATTGCAAGGTGCAATTCTGAAATTTTTTGCTTTTTCCTGCTCCTCTTAGCATGATAAAGAAGATTCAAAGAGAGTGAGATGCCAGCTCCTTTCATTCAGTCAGTAGCTTCAATCATTTCTGGACATTTTTCAATGGCAAAAATCAATGAATATTGTAAATGCACAAACAGTAATTTCTCCGCATTGCAAGGTGCAATTCTGAAATTTTTTGCTTTTTCCTGCTCCTCTTAGCATGATAAAGACGATTCAAAGAGAGTGAGATGCCAGCTCCTTTCATTCAGTCAGTAGCTTCAAACATTTCTGGTATATGAATAACATGATGTTTTTCAATGGCAAAAATCAATGAATATTGTAAATGCACAAACAGTAATTTCTCCGCATTGCAAGGTGCAATTCTGAAATTTTTTGCTTTTTCCTGCTCCTCTTAGCATGATAAAGAAGATTCAAAGAGAGTGAGATGCCAGCTCCTTTCATTCAGTCAGTAGCTTCAATCATTTCTGGACGTTTTTCAATGGCAAAAATCATTGAATATTGTAAATGCACAAACAGTAATTTCTCCGCATTGCAAGGTGCAATTCTGAAATTTTTTAATTTTTCCTGCTCCTCTTAGCATGATAAAGAAGATTCAAAGAGAGTGAGATGCCAGCTCCTTTCATTCAGTCAGTAGCTTCAATCATTTCTGGTATATGAATAACATGATGTTTTTCAATGGCAAAAATCAATGAATATTGTAAATGCACAAACAGTAATTTCTCCGCATTGCAAGGTGCAATTCTGAAATTTTTTGCTTTTTCCTGCCCCTCTTAGCATGATAAAGAAGATTCAAAGAGAGTGAGATGCCAGCTCCTTTCATTCAGTCAGTAGCTTCAATCATTTCTGGACGTTTTTCAATGGCAAAAATCAATGAATATTGTAAATGCACAAACAGTAATTTCTCCGCATTGCAAGGTGCAATTCTGAAATTTTTTGCTTTTTCCTGCTCCTCTTAGCATGATAAACAAGATTCAAAGAGAGTGAGATGCCAGCTCCTTTCATTCAGTCAGTAGCTTCAATCATTTCTGGACGTTTTTCAATGGCAAAAATCAATGAATATTGTAAATGCACAAACAGTAATTTCTCCGCATTGCAAGGTGCAATTCTGAAATTTTTTGCTTTTTCCTGCTCCTCTTAGCATGATAAAGAAGATTCAAAGAGAGTGAGATGCCAGCTCCTTTCATTCAGTCAGTAGCTTCAAACATTTCTGGTATATGAATAACATGATGTTTTTCAATTGCAAAAATCAATGAATATTGTAAATGCACAAACAGTAATTTCTCCGCATTGCAAGGTGCAATTCTGAAATTTTTTGCTTTTTCCTGCTCCTCTTAGCATGATAAAGAAGATTCAAAGAGAGTGAGATGCCAGCTCCTTTCATTCAGTCAGTAGCTTCAATCATTTCTGGACGTTTTTCAATTGCAAAAATCAATGAATATTGTAAATGCACAAACAGTAATTTCTCCGCATTGCAAGGTGCAATTCTGAAATTTTTTGCTTTTTCCGGCTCCTCTTAGCATGATAAAGAAGATTCAAAGAGAGTGAGATGCCAGCTCCTTTCATTCAGTCAGTAGCTTCAATCATTTCTGGTATATGAATAACATGATGTTTTTCAATGGCAAAAATCAATGAATATTGTAAATGCACAAACAGTAATTTCTCCGCATTGCAAGGTGCAATTCTGAAATTTTTTGCTTTTTCCTGCTCCTCTTAGCATGATAAAGAAGATTCAAAGAGAGTGAGATGCCAGCTCCTTTCATTCAGTCAGTAGCTTCAATCATTTCTGGTATATGAATAACATGATGTTTTTCAATGGCAAAAATCAATGAATATTGTAAATGCACAATCAGTAATTTATCCGCATTGCAAGGTGCAATTCTGAAATTTTTTGGTTTTTCCTGCTCCTCTTAGCATGATAAAGAAGATTCAAAGAGAGTGAGATGCCAGCTCCTTTCATTCAGTCAGTAGCTTCAATCATTTCTGGACGTTTTTCAATGGCAAAAATCAATGAATATTGTAAATGCACAAACAGTAATTTCTCCGCATTGCAAGGTGCAATTCTGAAATTTTTTGCTTTTTCCTGCTCCTCTTAGCATGATAAAGAAGATTCAAAGAGAGCGAGATGCCAGCTCCTTTCATTCAGTCAGTAGCTTCAAACATTTCTGGTATATGAATAACATGATGTTTTTCAATGGCAAAAATCAATGAATATTGTAAATGCACAAACAGTAATTTCTCTGCATTGCAAGGTGCAATTCTGAAATTTTTTGCTTTTTCCTGCTCCTCTTAGCATGATAAAGAAGATTCAAAGAGAGTGAGATGCCAGCTCCTTTCACTCAGTCAGTAGCTTCAATCATTTCTGGTATATGAATAACATGATGTTTTTCAATGGCAAAAATCAATGAATATTGTAAATGCACAAACAGTAATTTCTCCGCATTGCAAGGTGCAATTCTGAAACTTTTTGCTTTTTCCTGCTCCTCTTAGCATGATAAAGAAGATTCAAAGAGAGTGAGATGCCAGCTCCTTTCATTCAGTCAGTAGCTTCAATCATTTCTGGTATATGAATAACATGATGTTTTTCAATGGCAAAAATCAATGAATATTGTAAATGCACAAACAGTAATTTATCCGCATTGCAAGGTGCAATTCTGAAATTTTTTGCTTTTTCCTGCTCCTCTTAGCATGATAAAGAAGATTCAAAGAGAGTGAGATGCCAGCTCCTTTCATTCAGTCAGTAGCTTCAATCATTTCTGGACGTTTTTCAATGGCAAAAATCAATGAATATTGTAAATGCACAAACAGTAATTTCTCCGCATTGCAAGGTGCAATTCTGAAATTTTTTGCTTTTTCCTGCTCCTCTTAGCATGATAAAGAAGATTCAAAGAGAGTGAGATGCCAGCTCCTTTCATTCAGTCAGTAGCTTCAAACATTTCTGGTATATGAATAAGATGATGTTTTTCAATGGCAAAAATCAATGAATATTGTAAATGCACAAACAGTAATTTCTCCGCATTGCAAGGTGCAATTCTGACATTTTTTGCTTTTTCCTGCTCCTCTTAGCATGATAAAGAAGATTCAAAGAGAGTGAGATGCCAGCTCCTTTCATTCAGTCAGTAGCTTCAATCATTTCTGGACGTTTTTCAATGGTAAAAATCAATGAATATTGTAAATGCACAAACAGTAATTTCTCCGCATTGCAAGGTGCAATTCTGAAATTTTTTGCTTTTTCCTGCTCCTCTTAGCATGATAAAGAAGATTCAAAGAGAGTGAGATGCCAGCTCCTTTCATTCAGTCAGTAGCTTCAAACATTTCTGGTATATGAATAACATGATGTTTTTCAATGGCAAAAATCAATGAATATTGTAAATGCACAAACAGTAATTTCTCTGCATTGCAAGGTGCAATTCTGAAATTTTTTGCTTTTTCCTGCTCCTCTTAGCATGATAAAGAAGATTCAAAGAGAGTGAAATGCCAGCTCCTTTCATTCAGTCAGCAGCTTCAAACATTTCTGGTATATGAATAACATGATGTTTTTCAATGGCAAAAATCAATGAATATTGTAAATGCACAAACAGTAATTTCTCCGCATTGCAAGGTGCAATTCTGAAATTTTTTGCTTTTTCCTGCTCCTCTTAGCATGATAAAGAAGATTCAAAGAGAGTGAGATGCCAGCTCCTTTCATTCAGTCAGTAGCTTCAATCATTTCTGGACATTTTTCAATGGCAAAAATCAATGAATATTGTAAATGCACAAACAGTAATTTCTCCGCATTGCAAGGTGCAATTCTGAAATTTTTTGCTTTTTCCTGCTCCTCTTAGCACAATAAAGAAGATTCAAAGAGAGTGAGATGCCAGCTCCTTTCATTCAGTCAGTAGCTTCAAACATTTCTGGTATATGAATAACATGATGTTTTTCAATGGCAAAAATCAATGAATATTGTAAATGCACAAACAGTAATTTCTCCGCATTGCAAGGTGCAATTCTGAAATTTTTTGCTTTTTCCTGCTCCTCTTAGCATGATAAAGAAGATTCAAAGAGAGTGAGATGCCAGCTCCTTTCATTCAGTCAGTAGCTTCAATCATTTCTGGACATTTTTCAATGGCAAAAATCAATGAATATTGTAAATGCACAAACAGTAATTTCTCCGCATTGCAAGGTGCAATTCTGAAATTTTTTGCTTTTTCCTGCTCCTCTTAGCATGATAAAGAAGATTCAAAGAGAGTGAGATGCCAGCTCCTTTCATTCAGTCAGTAGCTTCAAACATTTCTGGTATATGAATAACATGATGTTTTTCAATGGCAAAAATCAATGAATATTGTAAATGCACAAACAGTAATTTCTCCGCATTGCAAGGTGCAATTCTGAAATTTTTTGCTTTTTCCTGCTCCTCTTAGCATGATAAAGAAGATTCAAAGAGAGTGAGATGCCAGCTCCTTTCGTTCAGTCAGTAGCTTCAATCATTTCTGGACGTTTTTCAATGGCAAAAATCATTGAATATTGTAAATGCACAAACAGTAATTTCTCCGCATTGCAAGGTGCAATTCTGAAATTTTTTGCTTTTTCCTGCTCCTCTTAGCATGATAAAGAAGATTCAAAGAGAGTGAGATGCCAGCTCCTTTCATTCAGTCAGTAGCTTCAAACATTTCTGGTATATGAATAACATGATGTTTTTCAATGGCAAAAATCAATGAATATTGTAAATGCACAAACAGTAATTTCTCCGCATTGCAAGGTGCAATTCTGAAATTTTTTGCTTTTTCCTGCTCCTCTTAGCATGATAAAGAAGATTCAAAGAGAGTGAGATGCCAGCTCCTTTCATTCAGTCAGTAGCTTCAAACATTTCTGGTATATGAATAACATGATGTTTTTCAAAGGCAAAAATCAATGAATATTGTAAATGCACAAACAGTAATTTCTCCGCATTGCAAGGTGCAATTCTGAAATTTTTTGCTTTTTCCTGCTCCTCTTAGCATGATAAAGAAGATTCAAAGAGAGTGAGATGCCAGCTCCTTTCATTCAGTCAGTAGCTTCAATCATTTCTGGACATTTTTCAATGGCAAAAATCAATGAATATTGTAAATGCACAAACAGTAATTTCTCCGCATTGCAAGGTGCAATTCTGAAATTTTTTGCTTTTTCCTGCTCCTCTTAGCATGATAAAGAATATTCAAAGAGAGTGAGATGCCAGTTCCTTTCATTCAGTCAGTAGCTTCAAACATTTCTGGTATATGAATAACATGATGTTTTTCAATGGCAAAAATCAATGAATATTGTAAATGCACAAACAGTAATTTCTCCGCATTGCAAGGTGCAATTCTGAAATTTTTTGCTATTTCCTGCTCCTCTTAGCATGATAAAGAAGATTCAAAGAGAGTGAGATGCCAGCTCCTTTCGTTCAGTCAGTAGCTTCAATCATTTCTGGACGTTTTTCAATGGCAAAAATCATTGAATATTGTAAATGCACAAACAGTAATTTCTCCGCATTGCAAGGTGCAATTCTGAAATTTTTTGCTTTTTCCTGCTCCTCTTTGCATGATAAAGAAGATTCAAAGAGAGTGAGATGCCAGCTCCTTTCATTCAGTCAGTAGCTTCAAACATTTCTGGTATATGAATAACATGATGTTTTTCAATGGCAAAAATCAATGAATATTGTAAATGCACAAACAGTAATTTCTCCGCATTGCAAGGTGCAATTCTGAAATTTTTTGCTTTTTCCTGCTCCTCTTAGCATGGTAAAGAAGATTCAAAGAGAGTGAGATGCCAGCTCCTTTCATTCAGTCAGTAGCTTCAATCATTTCTGGACGTTTTTCAATTGCAAAAATCAATGAATATTGTAAATGCACAAACAGTAATTTCTCCGCATTGCAAGGTGCAATTCTGAAATTTTTTGCTTTTTCCTGCTCCTCTTAGCATGATAAAGAAGATTCAAAGAGAGTGAGATGCCAGCTCCTTTCATTCAGTCAGTAGCTTCAATCATTTCTGGTATATGAATAACATGATGTTTTTCAATGGCAAAAATCAATGAATATTGTAAATGCACAAACAGTAATTTCTCCGCATTGCAAGGTGCAATTCTGAAATTTTTTGCTTTTTCCTGCTCCTCTTAGCATGATAAAGAAGATACAAAGAGAGTGAGATGCCAGCTCCTTTCATTCAGTCAGTAGCTTCAATCATTTCTGGTATATGAATAACATGATGTTTTTCAATGGCAAAAATCAATGAATATTGTAAATGCACAAACAGTAATTTCTCCGCATTGCAAGGTGCAATTCTGAAATTTTTTGCTTTTTCCTGCTCCTCTTAGCATGATAAAGAAGATTCAAAGAGAGTGAGATGCCAGCTCCTTTCATTCAGTCAGTAGCTTCAATCATTTCTGGACGTTTTTCAATGGCAAAAAT
This sequence comes from Phyllobates terribilis, assembly GCF_046119375.1. Classification (NCBI taxonomy): domain Eukaryota; kingdom Metazoa; phylum Chordata; class Amphibia; order Anura; family Dendrobatidae; genus Phyllobates; species Phyllobates terribilis. Next base: position 946,031 of record NW_027363167.1, on the reverse strand, counting down.
CAATGAATATTGTAAATGCACAAACAGTAATTTCTCCGCATTGCAAGGTGCAATTCTGAAATTTTTTGCTTTTTCCTGCTCCTCTTAGCATGATAAAGAAGATTCAAAGAGAGTGAGATGCCAGCTCCTTTCATTCAGTCAGTAGCTTCAAACATTTCTGGTATATGAATAACATGATGTTTTTCAATGGCAAAAATCAATGAATATTGTAAATGCACAAACAGTAATTTCTCTGCATTGCAAGGTGCAATTCTGAAATTTTTTGCTTTTTCCTGCTCCTCTTAGCATGATAAAGAAGATTCAAAGAGAGTGAGATGCCAGCTCCTTTCACTCAGTCAGTAGCTTCAATCATTTCTGGTATATGAATAACATGATGTTTTTCAATGGCAAAAATCAATGAATATTGTAAATGCACAAACAGTAATTTCTCCGCATTGCAAGGTGCAATTCTGAAATTTTTTGCTTTTTCCTGCTCCTCTTAGCATGATAAAGAAGATTCAAAGAGAGTGAGATGCCAGCTCCTTTCATTCAGTCAGTAGCTTCAATCATTTCTGGTATATGAATAACATGATGTTTTTCAATGGCAAAAATCAATGAATATTGTAAATGCACAAACAGTAATTTCTCCGCATTGCAAGGTGCAATTCTGAAATTTTTTGCTTTTTCCTGCTCCTCTTAGCATGATAAAGAAGATTCAAAGAGAGTGAGATGCCAGCTCCTTTCATTCAGTCAGTAGCTTCAATCATTTCTGGACGTTTTTCAATGGCAAAAATCAATGAATATTGTAAATGCACAAACAGTAATTTCTCCGCATTGCAAGGTGCAATTCTGAAATTTTTTGCTTTTTCCTGCTCCTCTTAGCATGATAAAGAAGATTCAAAGAGAGTGAGATGCCAGCTCCTTTCATTCAGTCAGTAGCTTCAAACATTTCTGGTATATGAATAACATGATGTTTTTCAATGGCAAAAATCAATGAATATTGTAAATGCACAAACAGTAATTTCTCTGCATTGCAAGATGCAATTCTGAAATTTTTTGCTTTTTCCTGCTCCTCTTAGCATGATAAAGAAGATTCAAAGAGAGTGAGATGCCAGCTCCTTTCACTCAGTCAGTAGCTTCAATCATTTCTGGTATATGAATAACATGATGTTTTTCAATGGCAAAAATCAATGAATATTGTAAATGCACAAACAGTAATTTCTCCGCATTGCAAGGTGCAATTCTGAAATTTTTTGCTTTTTCCTGCTCCTCTTAGCATGATAAAGAAGATTCAAAGAGAGTGAGATGCCAGCTCCTTTCATTCAGTCAGTAGCTTCAATCATTTCTGGTATATGAATAACATGATGTTTTTCATTGTCAAAAATCAATGAATATTGTAAATGCACAAACAGTAATTTATCCGCATTGCAAGGTGCAATTCTGAAATTTTTTGCTTTTTCTTGCTTCTCTTAGCATGATAAAGAAGATTCAAAGAGAGTGAGATGCCAGCTCCTTTCACTCAGTCAGTAGCTTCAATCATTTCTGGTATATGAATAACATGATGTTTTTCAATGGCAAAAATCAATGAATATTGTAAATGCACAAACAGTAATTTCTCCGCATTGCAAGGTGCAATTCTGAAATTTTTTGCTTTTTCCTGCTCCTCTTAGCATGATAAAGAAGATTCAAAGAGAGTGAGATGCCAGCTCCTTTCATTCAGTCAGTAGCTTCAATCATTTCTGGTATATGAATAACATGATGTTTTTCAATGGCAAAAATCAATGAATATTGTAAATGCACAAACAGTAATTTATCCGCATTGCAAGGTGCAATTCTGAAATTTTTTGCTTTTTCCTGCTCCTCTTAGCATGATAAAGAAGATTCAAAGAGAGTGAGATGCCAGCTCCTTTCATTCAGTCAGTAGCTTCAAACATTTCTGGTATATGAATAACATGATGTTTTTCAATGGCAAAAATCAATGAATATTGTAAATGCACAAACAGTAATTTCTCCGCATTGCAAGGTGCAATTCTGAAATTTTTTGCTTTTTCCTGCTCCTCTTAGCATGATAAAGAAGATTCAAAGAGAGTGAGATGCCAGCTCCTTTCATTCAGTCAGTAGCTTCAAACATTTCTGGTATATGAATAACATGATGTTTTTCAATGGCAAAAATCAATGAATATTGTAAATGCACAAACATTATTTTCTCCGCATTGCAAGGTGCAATTCTGAAATTTTTTGCTTTTTCCTGCTCCTCTTAGCATGATAAAGAAGATTCAAAGAGAGTGAGATGCCAGCTCCTTTCATTCAGTCAGTAGCTTCAATCATTTCTGGACGTTTTTCAATGGTAAAAATCAATGAATATTGTAAATGCACAAACAGTAATTTCTCCGCATTGCAAGGTGCAATTCTGAAATTTTTTGCTTTTTCCTGCTCCTCTTAGCATGATAAAGAAGATTCAAAGAGAGTGAGATGCCAGCTCCTTTCATTCAGTCAGTAGCTTCAAACATTTCTGGTATATGAATAACATGATGTTTTTCAATGGCAAAAATCAATGAATATTGTAAATGCACAAACAGTAATTTCTCTGCATTGCAAGGTGCAATTCTGAAATTTTTTGCTTTTTCCTGCTCCTCTTAGCATGATAAAGAAGATTCAAAGAGAGTGAAATGCCAGCTCCTTTCATTCAGTCAGTAGCTTCAAACATTTCTGGTATATGAATAACATGATGTTTTTCAATGGCAAAAATCAATGAATATTGTAAATGCACAAACAGTAATTTCTCCGCATTGCAAGGTGCAATTCTGAAATTTTTTGCTTTTTCCTGCTCCTCTTAGCATGATAAAGAAGATTCAAAGAGAGTGGGATGCCAGCTCCTTTCATTCAGTCAGTAGCTTCAAACATTTCTGGTATATGAATAACATGATGTTTTTCAAAGGCAAAAATCAATGAATATTGTAAATGCACAAACAGTAATTTCTCCGCATTGCAAGGTGCAATTCTGAAATTTTTTGCTTTTTCCTGCTCCTCTTAGCATGATAAAGAAGATTCAAAAAGAGTGAGATGCCAGCTCCTTTCATTCAGTCAGTAGCTTCAATCATTTCTGGACATTTTTCAATGGCAAAAATCAATGAATATTGTAAATGCACAAACAGTAATTTCTCCGCATTGCAAGGTGCAATTCTGAAATTTTTTGCTTTTTCCTGCTCCTCTTAGCATGATAAAGAAGATTCAAAGAGAGTGAGATGCCAGCTCCTTTCATTCAGTCAGTAGCTTCAAACATTTCTGGTATATGAATAACATGATGTTTTTCAATGGCAAAAATCAATGAATATTGTAAATGCACAAATAGTAATTTCTCCGCATTGCAAGGTGCAATTCTGAAATTTTTTGCTTTTTCCTGCTCCTCTTAGCATGATAAAGAAGATTCAAAGAGAGTGAGATGCCAGCTCCTTTCGTTCAGTCAGTAGGTTCAATCATTTCTGGACGTTTTTCAATGGCAAAAATCATTGAATATTGTAAATGCACAAACAGTAATTTCTCCGCATTGCAAGGTGCAATTCTGAAATTTTTTGCTTTTTCCTGCTCCTCTTAGCATGATAAAGAAGATTCAAAGAGAGTGAGATGCCAGCTCCTTTCATTCAGTCAGTAGCTTCAAACATTTCTGGTATATGAATAACATGATGTTTTTCAATGGCAAAAATCAATGAATATTGTAAATGCACAAACAGTAATTTCTCCGCATTGCAAGGTGCAATTCTGAAATTTTTTGCTTTTTCCTGCTCCTCTTAGCATGGTAAAGAAGATTCAAAGAGAGTGAGATGCCAGCTCCTTTCATTCAGTCAGTAGCTTCAATCATTTCTGGACGTTTTTCAATTGCAAAAATCAATGAATATTGTAAATGCACAAACAGTAATTTCTCCGCATTGCAAGGTGCAATTCTGAAATTTTTTGCTTTTTCCTGCTCCTCTTAGCATGATAAAGAAGATTCAAAGAGAGTGAGATGCCAGCTCCTTTCATTCAGTCAGTAGCTTCAATCATTTCTGGTATATGAATAACATGATGTTTTTCAATGGCAAAAATCAATGAATATTGTAAATGCACAAACAGTAATTTCTCCGCATTGCAAGGTGCAATTCTGAAATTTTTTGCTTTTTCCTGCTCCTCTTAGCATGATAAAGAAGATTCAAAGAGAGTGAGATGCCAGCTCCTTTCATTCAGTCAGTAGCTTCAATCATTTCTGGTATATGAATAACATGATGTTTTTCAATGGCAAAAATCAATGAATATTGTAAATGCACAAACAGTAATTTATCCGCATTGCAAGGTGCAATTCTGAAATTTTTTGCTTTTTCCTGCTCCTCTTAGCATGATAAAGAAGATTCAAAGAGAGTGAGATGCCAGCTCCTTTCATTCAGTCAGTAGCTTCAATCATTTCTGGACGTTTTTCAATGGCAAAAATCAATGAATATTGTAAATGCACAAACAGTAATTTCTCCGCATTGCAAGGTGCAATTCTGAAATTTTTTGCTTTTTCCTGCTCCTCTTAGCATGATAAAGAAGATTTAAAGAGAGTGAGATGCCAGCTCCTTTCATTCAGTCAGTAGCTTCAAACATTTCTGGTATATGAATAACATGATGTTTTTCAATGGCAAAAATCAATGAATATTGTAAATGCACAAACAGTAATTTCTCTGCATTGCAAGGTGCAATTCTGAAATTTTTTGCTTCTTCCTGCTCCTCTTAGCATGATAAAGAAGATTCAAAGAGAGTGAGATGCCAACTCCTTTCACTCAGTCAGTAGCTTCAATCATTTCTGGTATATGAATAACATGATGTTTTTCAATGGCAAAAATCAATGAATATTGTAAATGCACAAATAGTAATTTCTCCGCATTGCAAGGTGCAATTCTGAAATTTTTTGCTTTTTCCTGCTCCTCTTAGCATGATAAAGAAGATTCAAAGAGAGTGAGATGCCAGCTCCTTTCATTCAGTCAGTAGCTTCAATCATTTCTGGTATATGAATAACATGATGTTTTTCAATGGCAAAAATCAATGAATATTGTAAATGCACAAACAGTAATTTATCCGCATTGCAAGGTGCAATTCTGAAATTTTTTGCTTTTTCCTGCTCCTCTTAGCATGATAAAGAAGATTCAAAGAGAGTGAGATGCCAGCTCCTTTCATTCAGTCAGTAGCTTCAATCATTTCTGGACGTTTTTCAATGGCAAAAATCAATGAATATTGTAAATGCACAAACAGTAATTTATCCGTATTGCAAGGTGCAATTCTGAAATTTTTTGCTTTTTCCTGCTCCTCTTAGCATGATAAAGAAGATTCAAAGAGAGTGAGATGCCAGCTCCTTTCATTCAGTCAGTAGCTTCAAACATTTCTGGTATATGAATAACATGATGTTTTTCAATGGCAAAAATCAATGAATATTGTAAATGCACAAACCGTAATTTCTCCGCATTGCAAGGTGCAATTCTGAAATTTTTTGCTTTTTCCTGCTCCTCTTAGCATGATAAAGAAGATTCAAAGAGAGTGAGATGCCAGCTCCTTTCATTCAGTCAGTAGCTTCAATCATTTCTGGACATTTTTCAATTTCAAAAATCAATGAATATTGTAAATGCACAAACAGTAATTTCTCCGCATTGCAAGGTGCAATTCTGAAATTTTTTGCTTTTTCCTGCTCCTCTTAGCATGATAAAGAAGATTCAAAGAGAGTGAGATGCCAGCTCCTTTCATTCAGTCAGTAGCTTCAAACATTTCTGGTATATGAATAACATGATGTTTTTCAATGGCAAAAATCAATGAATATTGTAAATGCACAAACAGTAATTTCTCCGCATTGCAAGGTGCAATTCTGAAATTTTTTGCTTTTTCCTGCTCCTCTTAGCATGATAAAGAAGATTCAAAGAGAGTGAGATGCCAGCTCCTTTCATTCAGTCAGTAGCTTCAAACATTTCTGGTATATGAATAACATGATGTTTTTCAATGGCAAAAATCAATGAATATTGTAAATGCACAAACATTATTTTCTCCGCATTGCAATGTGCAATTCTGAAATTTTTTGCTTTTTCCTGCTCCTCTTAGCATGATAAAGAAGATTCAAAGAGAGTGAGATGCCAGCTCCTTTCATTCAGTCAGTAGCTTCAATCATTTCTGGACGTTTTTCAATGGTAAAAATCAATGAATATTGTAAATGCACAAACAGTAATTTCTCCGCATTGCAAGGTGCAATTCTGAAATTTTTTGCTTTTTCCTGCTCCTCTTAGCATGATAAAGAAGATTCAAAGAGAGTGAGATGCCAGCTCCTTTCATTCAGTCAGTAGCTTCAAACATTTCTGGTATATGAATAACATGATGTTTTTCAATGGCAAAAATCAATGAATATTGTAAATGCACAAACAGTAATTTCTCTGCATTGCAAGGTGCAATTCTGAAATTTTTTGCTTTTTCCTGCTCCTCTTAGCATGATAAAGAAGAATCAAAGAGAGTGAGATGCCAGCTCCTTTCATTCAGTCAGTAGCTTCAAACATTTCTGGTATATGAATAACATGATGTTTTTCAATGGCAAAAATCAATGAATATTGTAAATGCACAAACAGTAATTTCTCCGCATTGCAAGGTGCAATTCTGAAATTTTTTGCTTTTTCCTGCTCCTCTTAGCATGATAAAGAAGATTCAAAGAGAGTGAGATGCCAGCTCCTTTCATTCAGTCAGTAGCTTCAAACATTTCTGGTATATGAATAACATGATGTTTTTCAATGGCAAAAATCAATGAATATTGTAAATGCACAAACAGTAATTTCTCCGCATTGCAAGGTGCAATTCTGAAATTTTTTGCTTTTTCCTGCTCCTCTTAGCATGATAAAGAAGATTCAAAGAGAGTGAGATGCCAGCTCCTTTCGTTCAGTCAGTAGCTTCAATCATTTCTGGACATTTTTCAATGGCAAAAATCAATGAATATTGTAAATGCACAAACAGTAATTTCTCCGCATTGCAAGGTGCAATTCTGAAATTTTTTCTTTTTCCTGCTCCTCTTAGCATGATAAAGAAGATTCAAAGAGAGTGAGATGCCAGCTCCTTTCATTCAGTCAGTAGCTTCAAACATTTCTGGTATATGAATAACATGATGTTTTTCAATGGCAAAAATCAATGAATATTGTAAATGCACAAACAGTAATTTCTCCGCATTGCAAGGTGCAATTCTGAAATTTTTTGCTTTTTCCTGCTCCTCTTAGCATGATAAAGAAGATTCAAAGAGAGTGAGATGCCAGCTCCTTTCGTTCAGTCAGTAGCTTCAATCATTTCTGGACGTTTTTCAATGGCAAAAATCATTGAATATTGTAAATGCACAAACAGTAATTTCTCCGCATTGCAAGTTGCAATTCTGAAATTTTTTGCTTTTTCCTGCTCCTCTTAGCATGATAAAGAAGATTCAAAGAGAGTGAGATGCCAGCTCCTTTCATTCAGTCAGTAGCTTCAAACATTTCTGGTATATGAATAACATGATGTTTTTCAATGGCAAAAATCAATGAATATTGTAAATGCACAAACAGTAATTTCTCCGCATTGCAAGGTGCAATTCTGAAATTTTTTGCTTTTTCCTGCTCCTCTTAGCATGATAAAGAAGATTCAAAGAGAGTGAGATGCCAGCTCCTTTCATTCAGTCAGTAGCTTCAATCATTTCTGGACGTTTTTCAATTGCAAAAATCAATGAATATTGTAAATGCACAAACAGTAATTTCTCCGCATTGCAAGGTGCAATTCTGAAATTTTTTGCTTTTTCCTGCTCCTCTTAGCATGATAAAGAAGATTCAAAGAGAGTGAGATGCCAGCTCCTTTCATTCAGTCAGTAGCTTCAATCATTTCTGGTATATGAATAACATGATGTTTTTCAATGGCAAAAATCAATGAATATTGTAAATGCACAAACAGTAATTTCTCCGCATTGCAAGGTGCAATTCTGAAATTTTTTGCTTTTTCCTGCTCCTCTTAGCATGATAAAGAAGATTCAAAGAGAGTGAGATGCCAGCTGCTTTCATTCAGTCAGTAGCTTCAATCATTTCTGGTATATGAATAACATGATGTTTTTCAATGGCAAAAATCAATGAATATTGTAAATGCACAAACAGTAATTTATCCGCATTGCAAGGTGCAATTCTGAAATTTTTTGCTTTTTCCTGCTCCTCTTAGCATAATAAAGAAGATTCAAAGAGAGTGAGATGCCAGCTCCTTTCATTCAGTCAGTAGCTTCAATCATTTCTGGACGTTTTTCAATGGCAAAAATCAATGTATATTGTAAATGCACAAACAGTAATTTCTCCGCATTGCAAGGTGCAATTCTGAAATTTTTTGCTTTTTCCTGCTCCTCTTAGCATGATAAAGAAGATTCAAAGAGAGTGAGATGCCAGCTCCTTTCATTCAGTCAGTAGCTTCAAACATTTCTGGTATATGAATAACATGATGTTTTTCAATGGCAAAAATCAATGAATATTGTAAATGCACAAACAGTAATTTCTCTGCATTGCAAGGTGCAATTCTGAAATTTTTTGCTTTTTCCTGCTCCTCTTAGCATGATAAAGAAGATTTAAAGAGAGTGAGATGCCAGCTCCTTTCACTCAGTCAGTAGCTTCAATCATTTCTGGTATATGAATAACATGATGTTTTTCAATGGCAAAAATCAATGAATATTGTAAATGCACAAACAGTAATTTCTCCGCATTGCAAGGTGCAATTCTGAAATTTTTTGCTTTTTCCTGCTCCTCTTAGCATGATAAATAAGATTCAAAGAGAGTGAGATGCCAGCTCCTTTCATTCAGTCAGTAGCTTCAATCATTTCTGGTATATGAATAACATGATGTTTTTCAATGGCAAAAATCAATGAATATTGTAAATGCACAAACAGTAATTTATCCGCATTGCAAGGTGCAATTCTGAAATTTTTTGCTTTTTCCTGCTCCTCTTAGCATGATAAAGAAGATTCAAAGAGAGTGAGATGCCAGCTCCTTTCATTCAGTCAGTAGCTTCAATCATTTCTGGACGTTTTTCAATGGCAAAAATCAATGAATATTGTAAATTCACAAACAGTAATTTCTCCGCATTGCAAGGTGCAATTCTGAAATTTTTTGCTTTTTCCTGCTCCTCTTAGCATGATAAAGAAGATTCAAAGGGAGTGAGATGCCAGCTCCTTTCATTCAGTCAGTAGCTTCAAACATTTCTGGTATATGAATAACATGATGTTTTTCAATGGCAAAAATCAATGAATATTGTAAATGCACAAACAGTAATTTCTCCGCATTGCAAGGTGCAATTCTGAAATTTTTTGCTTTTTCCTGCTCCTCTTAGCATGATAAAGAAGATTCAAAGAGAGTGAGATGCCAGCTCCTTTCATTCAGTCAGTAGCTTCAATCATTTCTGGACGTTTTTCAATTTCAAAAATCAATGAATATTGTAAATGCACAAACAGTAATTTCTCCGCATTGCAAGGTGCAATTCTGAAATTTTTTGCTTTTTCCTGCTCCTCTTAGCATGATAAAGAAGATTCAAAGAGAGTGAGATGCCAGCTCCTTTCATTGAGGCAGTAGCTTCAAACATTTCTGGTATATGAATAACATGATGTTTTTCAATGGCAAAAATCAATGAATATTGTGAATGCACAAACAGTAATTTCTCCGCATTGCAAGGTGCAATTCTGAAATTTTTTGCTTTTTCCTGCTCCTCTTAGCATGATACAGAAGATTCAAAGAGAGTGAGATGCCAGCTCCTTTCATTCAGTCAGTAGCTTCAAACATTTCTGGTATATGAATAACATGATGTTTTTCAATGGCAAAAATCAATGAATATTGTAAATGCACAAACATTATTTTCTCCGCATTGCAAGGTGCAATTCTGAAATTTTTTGCTTTTTCCTGCTCCTCTTAGCATGATAAAGAAGATTCAAAGAGAGTGAGATGCCAGCTCCTTTCATTCAGTCAGTAGCTTCAATCATTTCTGGACGTTTTTCAATGGTAAAAATCAATGAATATTGTAAATGCACAAACAGTAATATCTCCGCATTGCAAGGTGCAATTCTGAAATTTTTTGCTTTTTCCTGCTCCTCTTAGCATGATAAAGAAGATTCAAAGAGAGTGAGATGCCAGCTCCTTTCATTCAGTCAGTAGCTTCAAACATTTCTGGTATATGAATAACATGATGTTTTTCAATGGCAAAAATCAATGAATATTGTAAATGCACAAACAGTAATTTCTCTGCATTGCAAGGTGCAATTCTGAAATTTTTTGCTTTTTCCTGCTCCTCTTAGCATGATAAAGAAGATTCAAAGAGAGTGAGATGCCAGCTCCTTTCATTCAGTCAGTAGCTTCAAACATTTCTGGTATATGAATAACATGATGTTTTTCAATGGCAAAAATCAATGAATATCGTAAATGCACAAACAGTAATTTCTCCGCATTGCAAGGTGCAATTCTGAAATTTTTTGCTTTTTCCTGCTCCTCTTAGCATGATAAAGAAGATTCAAAGAGAGTGAGATGCCAGCTCCTTTCATTCAGTCAGTAGCTTCAAACATTTCTGGTATATGAATAACATGATGTTTTTCAATGGCAAAAATCAATGAATATTGTAAATGCACAAACAGTAATTTCTCCGCATTGCAAGGTGCAATTCTGAAATTTTTTGCTTTTTCCTGCTCCTCTTAGCATGATAAAGAAGATTCAAAGAGAGTGAGATGCCAGCTCCTTTCATTCAGTCAGTAGCTTCAAACATTTCTGGTATATGAATAACATGATGTTTTTCAATGGCAAAAATCAATGAATATTGTAAATGCACAAAAAGTAATTTCTCCGCATTGCAAGGTGCAATTCTGAAATTTTTTGCTTTTTCCTGCTCCTCTTAGCATGATAAAGAAGATTCAAAGAGAGTGAGATGCCAGCTCCTTTCGTTCAGTCAGTAGCTTCAATCATTTCTGGACGTTTTTCAATGGCAAAAATCATTGAATATTGTAAATGCACAAACAGTAATTTCTCCGCATTGCAAGGTGCAATTCTGACATTTTTTGCTTTTTCCTGCTCCTCTTAGCATGATAAAGAAGATTCAAAGAGAGTGAGATGCCAGCTCCTTTCATTCAGTCAGTAGCTTCAATCATTTCTGGTATATGAATAACATGATGTTTTTCAATGGCAAAAATCAATGAATATTGTAAATGCACAAACAGTAATTTCTCCGCATTGCAAGGTGCAATTCTGAAATTTTTTGCTTTTTCCTGCTCCTCTTAGCATGATAAAGAAGATTCAAAGAGAGTGAGATGCCAGCTCCTTTCATTCAGTCTGTAGCTTCAATCATTTCTGGTATATGAATAACATGATGTTTTTCAATGGCAAAAATCAATGAATATTGTAAATGCACAAACAGTAATTTATCCGCATTGCAAGGTGCAATTCTGAAATTTTTTGCTTTTTCCTGCTCCTCTTAGCATGATAAAGAAGATTCAAAGAGAGTGAGATGCCAGCTCCTTTCATTCAGTCAGTAGCTTCAATCATTTCTGGACGTTTTTCAATGGCAAAAATCAATGAATATTGTAAATGCACAAACAGTAATTTCTCCGCATTGCAAGGTGCAATTCGGAAATTTTTTGCTTTTTCCTGCTCCTCTTAGCATGATAAAGAAGATTCAAAGAGAGTGAGATGCCTGCTCCTTTCATTCAGTCAGTAGCTTCAAACATTTCTGGTATATGAATAACATGATGTTTTTCAATGGCAAAAATCAATGAATATTGTAAATGCACAAACAGTAATTTCTCTGCATTGCAAGGTGCAATTCTGAAATTTTTTGCTTTTTCCTGCTCCTCTTAGCATGATAAAGAAGATTCAAAGAGAGTGAGATGCCAGCTCCTTTCATTCAGTCAGTAGCTTCAATCATTTCTGGTATATGAATAACATGATGTTTTTCAATGGCAAAAATCAATGAATATTGTAAATGCACAAACAGTAATTTCTCCGCATTGCAAGGTGCAATTCTGAAATTTTTTGCTTTTTCCTGCTCCTCTTAGCATGATAATGAAGATTCAAAGAGAGTGAGATGCCAGCTCCTTTCATTCAGTCAGTAGCTTCAATCATTTCTGGTATATGAATAACATGATGTTTTTCAATGGCAAAAATCAATGAATATTGTAAATGCACAAACAGTAATTTATCCGCATTGCAAGGTGCAATTCTGAAATTTTTTGCTTTTTCCTGCTCCTCTTAGCATAATAAAGAAGATTCAAAGAGAGTGAGATGCCAGCTCCTTTCATTCAGTCAGTAGCTTCAATCATTTCTGGACGTTTTTCAATGGCAAAAATCAATGTATATTGTAAATGCACAAACAGTAATTTCTCCGCATTGCAAGGTGCAATTCTGAAATTTTTTGCTTTTTCCTGCTCCTCTTAGCATGATAAAGAAGATTCAAAGAGAGTGAGATGCCAGCTCCTTTCATTCAGTCAGTAGCTTCAAACATTTCTGGTATATGAATAACATGATGTTTTTCAATGGCAAAAATCAATGAATATTGTAAATGCACAAACAGTAATTTCTCTGCATTGCAAGGTGCAATTCTGAAATTTTTTGCTTTTTCCTGCTCCTCTTAGCATGATAAAGAAGATTTAAAGAGAGTGAGATGCCAGCTCCTTTCACTCAGTCAGTAGCTTCAATCATTTCTGGTATATGAATAACATGATGTTTTTCAATGGCAAAAATCAATGAATATTGTAAATGCACAAACAGTAATTTCTCCGCATTGCAAGGTGCAATTCTGAAATTTTTTGCTTTTTCCTGCTCCTCTTAGCATGATAAATAAGATTCAAAGAGAGTGAGATGCCAGCTCCTTTCATTCAGTCAGTAGCTTCAATCATTTCTGGTATATGAATAACATGATGTTTTTCAATGGCAAAAATCAATGAATATTGTAAATGCACAAACAGTAATTTATCCGCATTGCAAGGTGCAATTCTGAAATTTTTTGCTTTTTCCTGCTCCTCTTAGCATGATAAAGAAGATTCAAAGAGAGTGAGATGCCAGCTCCTTTCATTCAGTCAGTAGCTTCAATCATTTCTGGACGTTTTTCAATGGCAAAAATCAATGAATATTGTAAATTCACAAACAGTAATTTCTCCGCATTGCAAGGTGCAATTCTGAAATTTTTTGCTTTTTCCTGCTCCTCTTAGCATGATAAAGAAGATTCAAAGGGAGTGAGATGCCAGCTCCTTTCATTCAGTCAGTAGCTTCAAACATTTCTGGTATATGAATAACATGATGTTTTTCAATGGCAAAAATCAATGAATATTGTAAATGCACAAACAGTAATTTCTCCGCATTGCAAGGTGCAATTCTGAAATTTTTTGCTTTTTCCTGCTCCTCTTAGCATGATAAAGAAGATTCAAAGAGAGTGAGATGCCAGCTCCTTTCATTCAGTCAGTAGCTTCAATCATTTCTGGACGTTTTTCAATTTCAAAAATCAATGAATATTGTAAATGCACAAACAGTAATTTCTCCGCATTGCAAGGTGCAATTCTGAAATTTTTTGCTTTTTCCTGCTCCTCTTAGCATGATAAAGAAGATTCAAAGAGAGTGAGATGCCAGCTCCTTTCATTGAGGCAGTAGCTTCAAACATTTCTGGTATATGAATAACATGATGTTTTTCAATGGCAAAAATCAATGAATATTGTGAATGCACAAACAGTAATTTCTCCGCATTGCAAGGTGCAATTCTGAAATTTTTTGCTTTTTCCTGCTCCTCTTAGCATGATAAAGAAGATTCAAAGAGAGTGAGATGCCAGCTCCTTTCATTCAGTCAGTAGCTTCAAACATTTCTGGTATATGAATAACATGATGTTTTTCAATGGCAAAAATCAATGAATATTGTAAATGCACAAACATTATTTTCTCCGCATTGCAAGGTGCAATTCTGAAATTTTTTGCTTTTTCCTGCTCCTCTTAGCATGATAAAGAAGATTCAAAGAGAGTGAGATGCCAGCTCCTTTCATTCAGTCAGTAGCTTCAATCATTTCTGGACGTTTTTCAATGGTAAAAATCAATGAATATTGTAAATGCACAAACAGTAATATCTCCGCATTGCAAGGTGCAATTCTGAAATTTTTTGCTTTTTCCTGCTCCTCTTAGCATGATAAAGAAGATTCAAAGAGAGTGAGATGCCAGCTCCTTTCATTCAGTCAGTAGCTTCAAACATTTCTGGTATATGAATAACATGATGTTTTTCAATGGCAAAAATCAATGAATATTGTAAATGCACAAACAGTAATTTCTCTGCATTGCAAGGTGCAATTCTGAAATTTTTTGCTTTTTCCTGCTCCTCTTAGCATGATAAAGAAGATTCAAAGAGAGTGAGATGCCAGCTCCTTTCATTCAGTCAGTAGCTTCAAACATTTCTGGTATATGAATAACATGATGTTTTTCAATGGCAAAAATCAATGAATATCGTAAATGCACAAACAGTAATTTCTCCGCATTGCAAGGTGCAATTCTGAAATTTTTTGCTTTTTCCTGCTCCTCTTAGCATGATAAAGAAGATTCAAAGAGAGTGAGATGCCAGCTCCTTTCATTCAGTCAGTAGCTTCAAACATTTCTGGTATATGAATAACATGATGTTTTTCAATGGCAAAAATCAATGAATATTGTAAATGCACAAACAGTAATTTCTCCGCATTGCAAGGTGCAATTCTGAAATTTTTTGCTTTTTCCTGCTCCTCTTAGCATGATAAAGAAGATTCAAAGAGAGTGAGATGCCAGCTCCTTTCATTCAGTCAGTAGCTTCAAACATTTCTGGTATATGAATAACATGATGTTTTTCAATGGCAAAAATCAATGAATATTGTAAATGCACAAAAAGTAATTTCTCCGCATTGCAAGGTGCAATTCTGAAATTTTTTGCTTTTTCCTGCTCCTCTTAGCATGATAAAGAAGATTCAAAGAGAGTGAGATGCCAGCTCCTTTCGTTCAGTCAGTAGCTTCAATCATTTCTGGACGTTTTTCAATGGCAAAAATCATTGAATATTGTAAATGCACAAACAGTAATTTCTCCGCATTGCAAGGTGCAATTCTGACATTTTTTGCTTTTTCCTGCTCCTCTTAGCATGATAAAGAAGATTCAAAGAGAGTGAGATGCCAGCTCCTTTCATTCAGTCAGTAGCTTCAATCATTTCTGGTATATGAATAACATGATGTTTTTCAATGGCAAAAATCAATGAATATTGTAAATGCACAAACAGTAATTTCTCCGCATTGCAAGGTGCAATTCTGAAATTTTTTGCTTTTTCCTGCTCCTCTTAGCATGATAAAGAAGATTCAAAGAGAGTGAGATGCCAGCTCCTTTCATTCAGTCTGTAGCTTCAATCATTTCTGGTATATGAATAACATGATGTTTTTCAATGGCAAAAATCAATGAATATTGTAAATGCACAAACAGTAATTTATCCGCATTGCAAGGTGCAATTCTGAAATTTTTTGCTTTTTCCTGCTCCTCTTAGCATGATAAAGAAGATTCAAAGAGAGTGAGATGCCAGCTCCTTTCATTCAGTCAGTAGCTTCAATCATTTCTGGACGTTTTTCAATGGCAAAAATCAATGAATATTGTAAATGCACAAACAGTAATTTCTCCGCATTGCAAGGTGCAATTCGGAAATTTTTTGCTTTTTCCTGCTCCTCTTAGCATGATAAAGAAGATTCAAAGAGAGTGAGATGCCTGCTCCTTTCATTCAGTCAGTAGCTTCAAACATTTCTGGTATATGAATAACATGATGTTTTTCAATGGCAAAAATCAATGAATATTGTAAATGCACAAACAGTAATTTCTCTGCATTGCAAGGTGCAATTCTGAAATTTTTTGCTTTTTCCTGCTCCTCTTAGCATGATAAAGAAGATTCAAAGAGAGTGAGATGCCAGCTCCTTTCATTCAGTCAGTAGCTTCAATCATTTCTGGTATATGAATAACATGATGTTTTTCAATGGCAAAAATCAATGAATATTGTAAATGCACAAACAGTAATTTCTCCGCATTGCAAGGTGCAATTCTGAAATTTTTTGCTTTTTCCTGCTCCTCTTAGCATGATAATGAAGATTCAAAGAGAGTGAGATGCCAGCTCCTTTCATTCAGTCAGTAGCTTCAATCATTTCTGGTATATGAATAACATGATGTTTTTCAATGGCAAAAATCAATGAATATTGTAAATGCACAAACAGTAATTTATCCGCATTGCAAGGTGCAATTCTGAAATTTTTTGCTTTTTCCTGCTCCTCTTAGCATGATAAAGAAGATTCAAAGAGAGTGAGATGCCAGCTCCTTTCGTTCAGTCAGTAGCTTCAATCATTTCTGGACGTTTTTCAATGGCAAAAATCATTGAATATTGTAAATGCACAAACAGTAATTTCTCCGCATTGCAAGGTGCAATTCTGAAATTTTTTGCTTTTTCCTGCTCCTCTTAGCATGATAAAGAAGATTCAAAGAGAGTGAGATGCCAGCTCCTTTCATTCAGTCAGTAGCTTCAATGATTTCTGGTATATGAATAACATGATGTTTTTCAATGGCAAAAATCAATGAATATTGTAAATGCACAAACAGTAATTTCTCCGCATTGCAAGGTGCAATTCTGAAATTTTTTGCTTTTTCCTGCTCCTCTTAGCATGATAAAGAAGATTCAAAGAGAGTGAGATGCCAGCTCCTTTCATTCAGTCAGTAGCTTCAATCATTTCTGGTATATGAATAACATGATGTTTTTCAATGGCAAAAATCAATGAATATTGTAAATGCACAAACAGTAATTTATCCGCATTGCAAGGTGCAATTCTGAAATTTTTTGCTTTTTCCTGCTCCTCTTAGCATGATAAAGAAGATTCAAAGAGAGTGAGATGCCAGCTCCTTTCATTCAGTCAGTAGCTTCAATCATTTCTGGACGTTTTTCAATGGCAAAAATCAATGAATATTGTAAATGCACAAACAGTAATTTCTCCGCATTGCAAGGTGCAATTCTGAAATTTTTTGCTTTTTCCTGCTCCTCTTAGCATGATAAAGAAGATTCAAAGAGAGTGAGACACCAGCTCCTTTCATTCAGTCAGTAGCTTCAAACATTTCTGGTATATGAATAACATGATGTTTTTCAATGGCAAAAATCAATGAATATTGTAAATGCACAAACAGTAATTTCTCTGCATTGCAAGGTGCAATTCTGAAATTTTTTGCTTTTTCCTGCTCCTCTTAGCATGATAAAGAAGATTCAAAGAGAGTGAGATGCCAGCTCCTTTCATTCAGTCAGTAGCTTCAATCATTTCTGGTATATGAATAACATGATGTTTTTCAATGGCAAAAATCAATGAATATTGTAAATGCACAAACAGTAATTTCTCCGCATTGCAAGGTGCAATTCTGAAATTTTTTGCTTTTTCCTGCTCCTCTTAGCATGATAAAGAAGATTCAAAGAGAGTGAGATGCCAGCTCCTTTCATTCAGTCAGTAGCTTCAATCATTTCTGGTATATGAATAACATGATGTTTTTCAATGGCAAAAATCAATGAATATTGTAAATGCACAAACAGTAATTTATCCGCATTGCAAGGTGCAATTCTGAAATTTTTTGCTTTTTCCTGCTCCTCTTAGCATGATAAAGAAGATTCAAAGAGAGTGAGATGCCAGCTCCTTTCATTCAGTCAGTAGCTTCAATCATTTCTGGACGTTTTTCAATGGCAAAAATCAATGAATATTGTAAATGCACAAACAGTAATTTCTCCGCATTGCAAGGTGCAATTCTGAAATTTTTTGCTTTTTCCTGCTCCTCTTAGCATGATAAAGAAGATTCAAAGAGAGTGAGACACCAGCTCCTTTCATTCAGTCAGTAGCTTCAAACATTTCTGGTATATGAATAACATGATGTTTTTCAATGGCAAAAATCAATGAATATTGTAAATGCACAAACAGTAATTTCTCTGCATTGCAAGGTGCAATTCTGAAATTTTTTGCTTTTTCCTGCTCCTCTTAGCATGATAAAGAAGATTCAAAGAGAGTGAGATGCCAGCTCCTTTCATTCAGTCAGTAGCTTCAATCATTTCTGGTATATGAATAACATGATGTTTTTCAATGGCAAAAATCAATGAATATTGTAAATGCACAAACAGTAATTTCTCCGCATTGCAAGGTGCAATTCTGAAATTTTTTGCTTTTTCCTGCTCCTCTTAGCATGATAAAGAAGATTCAAAGAGAGTGAGATGCCAGCTCCTTTCATTCAGTCAGTAGCTTCAATCATTTCTGGTATATGAATAACATGATGTTTTTCAATGGCAAAAATCAATGAATATTGTAAATGCACAAACAGTAATTTATCCGCATTGCAAGGTGCAATTCTGAAATTTTTTGCTTTTTCCTGCTCCTCTTAGCATGATAAAGAAGATTCAAAGAGAGTGAGATGCCAGCTCCTTTCATTCAGTCAGTAGCTTCAATCATTTCTGGACGTTTTTCAATGGCAAAAATCAATGAATATTGTAAATGCACAAACAGTAATTTCTCCGCATTGCAAGTTGCAATTCTGAAATTTTTTGCTTTTTCCTGCTCCTCTTAGCATGATAAAGAAGATTCAAAGAGAGTGAGATGCCAGCTCCTTTCATTCAGTCAGTAGCTTCAAACATTTCTGGTATATGAATAACATGATGTTTTTCAATGGCAAAAATCAATGAATATTGTAAATGCACAAACAGTAATTTCTCCGCATTGCAAGGTGCAATTCTGAAATTTTTTGCTTTTTCCTGCTCCTCTTAGCATGATAAAGAAGATTCAAAGAGAGTGAGATGCCAGCTCCTTTCATTCAGTCAGTAGCTTCAATCATTTCTGGTATATGAATAACATGATGTTTTTCAATGGCAAAAATCAATGAATATTGTAAATGCACAAACAGTAATTTCTCTGCATTGCAAGGTGCAATTCTGAAATTTTTTGCTTTTTCCTGCTCCTCTTAGCATGATAATGAAGATTCAAAGAGAGTGAGATGCAGCTCCTTTCATTCAGTCAGTAGCTTCAATCATTTCTGGTATATGAATAACATGATGTTTTTCAATGGCAAAAATCAATGAATATTGTAAATGCACAAACAGTAATTTATCCGCATTGCAAGGTGCAATTCTGAAATTTTTTGCTTTTTCCTGCTCCTCTTAGCATGATAAAGAAGATTCAAAGAGAGTGAGATGCCAGCTCCTTTCGTTCAGTCAGTAGCTTCAATCATTTCTGGACGTTTTTCAATGGCAAAAATCATTGAATATTGTAAATGCACAAACAGTAATTTCTCCGCATTGCAAGGTGCAATTCTGAAATTTTTTGCTTTTTCCTGCTCCTCTTAGCATGATAAAGAAGATTCAAAGAGAGTGAGATGCCAGCTCCTTTCATTCAGTCAGTAGCTTCAATGATTTCTGGTATATGAATAACATGATGTTTTTCAATGGCAAAAATCAATGAATATTGTAAATGCACAAACAGTAATTTCTCCGCATTGCAAGGTGCAATTCTGAAATTTTTTGCTTTTTCCTGCTCCTCTTAGCATGATAAAGAAGATTCAAAGAGAGTGAGATGCCAGCTCCTTTCATTCAGTCAGTAGCTTCAATCATTTCTGGTATATGAATAACATGATGTTTTTCAATGGCAAAAATCAATGAATATTGTAAATGCACAAACAGTAATTTATCCGCATTGCAAGGTGCAATTCTGAAATTTTTTGCTTTTTCCTGCTCCTCTTAGCATGATAAAGAAGATTCAAAGAGAGTGAGATGCCAGCTCCTTTCATTCAGTCAGTAGCTTCAATCATTTCTGGACGTTTTTCAATGGCAAAAATCAATGAATATTGTAAATGCACAAACAGTAATTTCTCCGCATTGCAAGGTGCAATTCTGAAATTTTTTGCTTTTTCCTGCTCCTCTTAGCATGATAAAGAAGATTCAAAGAGAGTGAGACACCAGCTCCTTTCATTCAGTCAGTAGCTTCAAACATTTCTGGTATATGAATAACATGATGTTTTTCAATGGCAAAAATCAATGAATATTGTAAATGCACAAACAGTAATTTCTCTGCATTGCAAGGTGCAATTCTGAAATTTTTTGCTTTTTCCTGCTCCTCTTAGCATGATAAAGAAGATTCAAAGAGAGTGAGATGCCAGCTCCTTTCATTCAGTCAGTAGCTTCAATCATTTCTGGTATATGAATAACATGATGTTTTTCAATGGCAAAAATCAATGAATATTGTAAATGCACAAACAGTAATTTCTCCGCATTGCAAGGTGCAATTCTGAAATTTTTTGCTTTTTCCTGCTCCTCTTAGCATGATAAAGAAGATTCAAAGAGAGTGAGATGCCAGCTCCTTTCATTCAGTCAGTAGCTTCAATCATTTCTGGTATATGAATAACATGATGTTTTTCAATGGCAAAAATCAATGAATATTGTAAATGCACAAACAGTAATTTATCGGCATTGCAAGGTGCAATTCTGAAATTTTTTGCTTTTTCCTGCTCCTCTTAGCATGATAAAGAAGATTCAAGGAGAGTGAGATGCCAGCTCCTTTCATTCAGTCAGTAGCTTCAATCATTTCTGGACGTTTTTCAATGGCAAAAATCAATGAATATTGTAAATGCACAAACAGTAATTTCTCCGCATTGCAAGGTGCAATTCTGAAATTTTTTGCTTTTTCCTGCTCCTCTTAGCATGATAAAGAAGATTCAAAGAGAGAGAGATGCCAGCTCCTTTCATTCAGTCAGTAGCTTCAAACATTTCTGGTATATGAATAACATGATGTTTTTCAATGGCAAAAATCAATGAATATTGTAAATGCACAAACAGTAATTTCTCCGCATTGCAAGGTGCAATTCTGAAATTTTTTGCTTTTTCCTGCTCCTCTTAGCATGATAAAGAAGATTCAAAGAGAGTGAGATGCCAGCTCCTTTCATTCAGTCAGTAGCTTCAACCATTTCTGGTATATGAATAACATGATGTTTTTCAATGGCAAAAATCAATGAATATTGTAAATGCACAAACAGTAATTTCTCCGCATTGCAAGGTGCAATTCTGAAATTTTTTGCTTTTTCCTGCTCCTCTTAGCATGATAAAGAATATTCAAAGAGAGTGAGATGCCAGCTCCTTTCATTCAGTCAGTAGCTTCAAACATTTCTGGTATATGAATAACATGATGTTTTTCAATGGCAAAAATCAATGAATATTGTAAATGCACAAACATTATTTTCTCCGCATTGCAAGGTGCAATTCTGAAATTTTTTGCTTTTTCCTGCTCCTCTTAGCATGATAAAGAAGATTCAAAGAGAGTGAGATGCCAGCTCCTTTCATTCAGTCAGTAGCTTCAATCATTTCTGGACGTTTTTCAATGGTAAAAATCAATGAATATTGTAAATGCACAAACAGTAATTTCTCCGCATTGCAAGGTGCAATTCTGAAATTTTTTGCTTTTTCCTGCTCCTCTTAGCATGATAAAGAAGATTCAAAGAGAGTGAGATGCCAGCTCCTTTCATTCTGTCAGTAGCTTCAAACATTTCTGGTATATGAATAACATGATGTTTTTCAATGGCAAAAATCAATGAATATTGTAAATGCACAAACAGTAATTTCTCTGCATTGCAAGGTGCAATTCTGAAATTTTTTGCTTTTTCCTGCTCCTCTTAGCATGATAAAGAAGATTCAAAGAGAGTGAGATGCCAGCTCCTTTCATTCAGTCAGTAGCTTCAATCATTTCTGGTATATGAATAACATGATGTTTTTCAATGGCAAAAATCAATGAATATTGTAAATGCACAAACAGTAATTTATCCGCATTGCAAGGTGCAATTCTGAAATTTTTGCTTTTTCCTGCTCCTCTTAGCATGATAAAGAAGATTCAAAGAGAGTGAGATGCCAGCTCCTTTCATTCAGTCAGTAGCTTCAATCATTTCTGGACGTTTTTCAATGGCAAAAATCAATGAATATTGTAAATGCACAAACAGTAATTTCTCCGCATTGCAAGGTGCAATTCTGAAATTTTTTGCTTTTTCCTGCTCCTCTTAGCATGATAAAGAAGATTCAAAGAGAGTGAGATGCCAGCTCCTTTCATTCAGTCAGTAGCTTCAATCATTTCTGGACATTTTTCAATGGCAAAAATCAATGAATATTGTAAATGCACAAACAGTAATTTCTCCGTATTGCAAGGTGCAATTCTGAAATTTTTTGCTTTTTCCTGCTCCTCTTAGCATGATAAAGAAGATTCAAAGAGAGTGAGATGCCAGCTCCTTTCATTCAGTCAGTAGCTTCAACCATTTCTGGTATATGAATAACATGATGTTTTTCAATGGCAAAAATCAATGAATATTGTAAATGCACAAACAGTAATTTCTCCGCATTGCAAGGTGCAATTCTGAAATTTTTTGCTTTTTCCTGCTCCTCTTAGCATGATAAAGAATATTCAAAGAGAGTGAGATGCCAGCTCCTTTCATTCAGTCAGTAGCTTCAAACATTTCTGGTATATGAATAACATGATGTTTTTCAATGGCAAAAATCAATGAATATTGTAAATGCACAAACATTATTTTCTCCGCATTGCAAGGTGTAATTCTGAAATTTTTTGCTTTTTCCTGCTCCTCTTAGCATGATAAAGAAGATTCAAGGAGAGTGAGATGCCAGCTCCTTTCATTCAGTCAGTAGCTTCAATCATTTCTGGACGTTTTTCAATGGTAAAAATCAATGAATATTGTAAATGCACAAACAGTAATTTCTCCGCATTGCAAGGTGCAATTCTGAAATTTTTTGCTTTTTCCTGCTCCTCTTAGCATGATAAAGAAGATTCAAGGAGAGTGAGATGCCAGCTCCTTTCATTCAGTCAGTAGCTTCAAACATTTCTGGTATATGAATAACATGATGTTTTTCAATGGCAAAAATCAATGAATATTGTAAATGCACAAACAGTAATTTCTCTGCATTGCAAGGTGCAATTCTGAAATTTTTTGCTTTTTCCTGCTCCTCTTAGCATGATAAAGAAGATTCAAAGAGAGTGAGATGCCAGATCCTTTCATTCAGTCAGTAGCTTCAAACATTTCTGGTATATGAATAACATGATGTTTTTCAATGGCAAAAATCAATGAATATTGTAAATGCACAAACAGTAATTTCTCCGCATTGCAAGGTGCAATTCTGAAATTTTTTGCTTTTTCCTGCTCCTCTTAGCATGATAAAGAAGATTCAAAGAGAGTGAGATGCCAGCTCCTTTCATTCAGTCAGTAGCTTCAATCATTTCTGGACGTTTTTCAATGGCAAAAATCAAGGAATATTGTAAATGCACAAACAGTAATTTCTCCGCATTGCAAGGTGCAATTCTGAAATTTTTTGCTTTTTCCTGCTCCTCTTAGCATGATAAAGAAGATTCAAAGAGAGTGAGATGCTAGCTCCTTTCATTCAGTCAGTAGCTTCAAACTGTTCTGGTATATGAATAACATGATGTTTTTCAATGGCAAAAATCAATGAATATTGTAAATGCACAAACAGTAATTTCTCCGCATTGCAAGGTGCAATTCTGAAATTTTTTGCTTTTTCCTGCTCCTCTTAGCATGATAAAGAAGATTCAAAGAGAGTGAGATGCCAGCTCCTTTCATTCAGTCAGTAGCTTCAATCATTTCTGGACGTTTTTCAATGGCAAAAATCAATGAATATTGTAAATGCACAAACAGTAATTTCTCCGCATTGCAAGGTGCAATTCTGAAATTTTTTGCTTTTTCCTGCTCCTCTTAGCATGATAAAGAAGATTCAAAGAGAGTGAGATGCCAGCTCCTTTCGTTCAGTCAGTAGCTTCAAACATTTCTGGTATATGAATAACATGATGTTTTTCAATGGCAAAAATCAATGAATATTGTAAATGCACAAACAGTAATTTCTCCGCATTGCAAGGTGCAATTCTGAAATTTTTTGCTTTTTCCTGCTCCTCTTAGCATGATAAAGAAGATTCAAAGAGAGTGAGATGCCAGCTCCTTTCGTTCAGTCAGTAGCTTCAATCATTTCTGGACGTTTTTCAATGGCAAAAATCATTGAATATTGTAAATGCACAAACAGCAATTTCTCCGCATTGCAAGGTGCAATTCTGAAATTTTTTACTTTTTCCTGCTCCTCAGCATTGTAAAGAAGATTCAAAGAGAGTGAGATGCCAGCTCCTTTCATTCAGTCAGTAGCTTCAATCATTTCTGGTATATGAATAACATGATGTTTTTCAATGGCAAAAATCAATGAATATTGTAAATGCACAAACAGTAATTTCTCCGCATTGCAAGGTGCAATTCTGAAATTTTTTGCTTTTTCCTGCTCCTCTTAGCATGATAAAGAAGATTCAAAGAGAGTGAGATGCCAGCTCCTTTCATTCAGTCAGTAGCTTCAATCATTTCTGGACGTTTTTCAATGGCAAAAATCAATGAATATTGTAAATGCACAAACAGTAATTTCTCCGCATTGCAAGGTGCAATTCTGAAATTTTTTGCTTTTTCCTGCTCCTCTTAGCATGATAAAGAAGATTCAAAGAGAGTGAGATGCCAGCTCCTTTCATTCAGTCAGTAGCTTCAATCATTTCTGGACGTTTTTCAATGGCAAAAATCAATGAATATTGTAAATGCACAAACAGTAATTTCTCCGCATTGCAAGGTGCAATTCTGAAATTTTTTGCTTTTTCCTGCTCCTCTTAGCATGATAAACAAGATTCAAAGAGAGTGAGATGCCAGCTCCTTTCATTCAGTCAGTAGCTTCAATCATTTCTGGACGTTTTTCAATGGCAAAAATCAATGAATATTGTAAATGCACAAACAGTAATTTCTCCGCATTGCAAGGTGCAATTCTGAAATTTTTTGCTTTTTCCTGCTCCTCTTAGCATGATAAAGAAGATTCAAAGAGAATGAGATGCCAGCTCCTTTCATTCAGTCAGTAGCTTCAATCATTTCTGGTATATGAATAACATGATGTTTTTCAATGGCAAAAATCAATGAATATTGTAAATGCACAAACAGTAATTTCTCCGCATTGCAAGGTGCAATTCTGAAATTTTTTGCTTTTTCCTGCTCCTCTTAGCATGATAAAGAAGATTCAAAGAGAGTGAGATGCCAGCTCCTTTCATTCAGTCAGTAGCTTCAATCATTTCTGGACGTTTTTCAATGGCAAAAATCAATGAATATTGTAAATGCACAAACAGTAATTTCTCCGCATTGCAAGGTGCAATTCTGAAATTTTTTGCTTTTTCCTGCTCCTCTTAGCATGATAAACAAGATTCAAAGAGAGTGAGATGCCAGCTCCTTTCATTCAGTCAGTAGCTTCAATCATTTCTGGACGTTTTTCAATGGCAAAAATCAATGAATATTGTAAATGCACAAACAGTAATTTCTCCGCATTGCAAGGTGCAATTCTGAAATTTTTTGCTTTTTCCTGCTCCTCTTAGCATGATAAAGAAGATTCAAAGAGAATGAGATGCCAGCTCCTTTCATTCAGTCAGTAGCTTCAAACATTTCTGGTATATGAATAACATGATGTTTTTCAATGGCAAAAATCAATGAATATTGTAAATGCACAAACAGTAATTTCTCCGCATTGCAAGGTGCAATTCTGAAATTTTTTGCTTTTTCCTGCTCCTCTTAGCATTATAAAGAAGATTCAAAGAGAGTGAGATGCCAGCTCCTTTCATTCAGTCAGTAGCTTCAATCATTTCTGGACGTTTTTCAATTGCAAAAATCAATGAATATTGTAAATGCACAAACAGTAATTTCTCCGCATTGCAAGGTGCAATTCTGAAATTTTTTGCTTTTTCCTGCTCCTCTTAGCATGATAAAGAAGATTCAAAGAGAGTGAGATGCCAGCTCCTTTCATTCAGTCAGTAGCTTCAATCATTTCTGGTATATGAATAACATGATGTTTTTCAATGGCAAAAATTAATGAATATTGTAAATGCACAAACAGTAATTTCTCCGCATTGCAAGGTGCAATTCTGAAATTTTTTGCTTTTTCCTGCTCCTCTTAGCATGATAAAGAAGATTCAAAGAGAGTGAGATGCCAGCTCCTTTCATTCAGTCAGTAGCTTCAATCATTTCTGGACGTTTTTCAATGGCAAAAATCAATGAATATTGTAAATGCACAAACAGTAATTTCTCCGCATTGCAAGGTGCAATTCTGAAATTTTTTGCTTTTTCCTGCTCCTCTTAGCATGATAAAGAAGATTCAAAGAGAGTGAGATGCCAGCTCCTTTCATTCAGTCAGTAGCTTCAATCATTTCTGGTATATGAATAACATGATGTTTTTCAATGGCAAAAATCAATGAATATTGTAAATGCACAAACAGTAATTTCTCGGCATTGCATGGTGCAATTCTGAAATTTTTTGCTTTTTCCTGCTCCTCTTAGCATGATAAAGAAGATTCAAAGAGACTGAGATGCCAGCTCCTTTCATTCAGTCAGTAGCTTCAATCATTTCTGGTATATGAATAACATGTTGTTTTTCAATGGCAAAAATCAATGACTATTGTAAATGCACAAACAGTAATTTCTCCGCATTGCAAGGTGCAATTCTGAAATTTTTTGCTTTTTCCTGCTCCTCTTAGCATGATAAAGAAGATTCAAAGAGAGTGAGATGCCAGCTCCTTTCATTCAGTCAGTAGCTTCAATCATTTCTGGACATTTTTCAATGGCAAAAATCAATGAATATTGTAAATGCACAAACAGTAATTTCTCCGCATTGCAAGGTGCAATTCTGAAATTTTTTGCTTTTTCCTGCTCCTCTTAGCATGATAAAGATTCAAAGAGAGTGAGATGCCAGCTCCTTTCATTCAGTCAGTAGCTTCAAACATTTCTGGTATATGAATAACATGATGTTTTTCAATGGCAAAAATCAATGAATATTGTAAATGCACAAACATTATTTTCTCCGCATTGCAAAGTGCAATTCTGAAATTTTTTGCTTTTTCCTGCTCCTCTTAGCATGATAAAGAAGATTCAAAGAGAGTGAGATGCCAGCTCCTTTCATTCAGTCAGTAGCTTCAATCATTTCTGGACGTTTTTCAATGGTAAAAATCAATGAATATTGTAAATGCACAAACAGTAATTTCTCCGCATTGCAAGGTGCAATTCTGAAATTTTTTGCTTTTTCCTGCTCCTCTTAGCATGATAAAGAAGATTCAAAGAGAGTGAGATGCCAGCTCCTTTCATTCAGTCAGTAGCTTCAAACATTTCTGGTATATGAATAACATGATGTTTTTCAATGGCAAAAGTCAATGAATATTGTAAATGCACAAACAGTAATTTCTCCGCATTGCAAGGTGCAATTCTGAAATTTTTTGCTTTTTCCTGCTCCTCTTAGCATGATAAAGAAGATTCAAAGAGAGTGAGATGCCAGCTCCTTTCATTCAGTCAGTAGCTTCAATCATTTCTGGACGTTTTTCAATGGCAAAAATCAATGAATATTGTAAATGCACAAACAGTAATTTCTCCGCATTGCAAGGTGCAATTCTGAAATTTTTTGCTTTTTCCTGCTCCTCTTAGCATGATAAAGAAGATTCAAAGAGAGTGAGATGCCAGCTCCTTTCATTCAGTCAGTAGCTTCAAACATTTCTGGTATATGAATAACATGATGTTTTTCAATGGCAAAAATCAATGAATATTGTAAATGCACAAACAGTAATTTCTCCGCATTGCAAGGTGCAATTCTGAAATTTTTTGCTTTTTCCTGCTCCTCTTAGCATGATAAAGAAGATTCAAAGAGAGTGAGATGCCAGCTCCTTTCATTCAGTCAGTAGCTTCAATCATTTCTGGACGTTTTTCAATTGCAAAAATCAATGAATATTGTAAATGCACAAACAGTAATTTCTCCGCATTGCAAGGTGCAATTCTGAAATTTTTTGCTTTTTCCTGCTCCTCTTAGCATGATAAAGAAGATTCAAAGAGAGTGAGATGCCAGCTCCTTTCATTCAGTCAGTAGCTTCAATCATTTCTGGTATATGAATAACATGATGTTTTTCAATGGCAAAAATCAATGAATATTGTAAATGCACAAACAGTAATTTCTCGGCATTGCATGGTGCAATTCTGAAATTTTTTGCTTTTTCCTGCTCCTCTTAGCATGATAAAGAAGATTCAAAGAGAGTGAGATGCCAGCTCCTTTCATTCAGTCAGTAGCTTCAATCATTTCTGGTATATGAATAACATGATGTTTTTCAATGGCAAAAATCAATGACTATTGTAAATGCACAAACAGTAATTTCTCCGCATTGCAAGGTGCAATTCTGAAATTTTTTGCTTTTTCCTGCTCCTCTTAGCATGATAAAGAAGATTCAAAGAGAGTGAGATGCCAGCTCCTTTCATTCAGTCAGTAGCTTCAATCATTTCTGGACGTTTTTCAATGGCAAAAATCAATGAATATTGTAAATGCACAAACAGTAATTTCTCCGCATTGCAAGGTGCAATTCTGAAATTTTTTCCTTTTTCCTGCTCCTCTTAGCATGATAAAGAAGATTCAAAGAGAGTGAGATGCCAGCTCCTTTCATTCAGTCAGTAGCTTCAAACATTTCTGGTATATGAATAACATGATGTTTTTCAATGGCAAAAATCAATGAATATTGTAAATGCACAAACAGTAATTTCTCCGCATTGCAAGGTGCAATTCTGAAATTTTTTGCTTTTTCCTGCTCCTCTTAGCATGATAAAGAAGATTCAAAGAGAGTGAGATGCCAGCTCCTTTCATTCAGTCAGTAGCTTCAATCATTTCTGGTATATGAATAACATGATGTTTTTCAATGGCAAAAATCAATGACTATTGTAAATGCACAAACAGTAATTTCTCCGCATTGCAAGGTGCAATTCTGAAATTTTTTGCTTTTTCCTGCTCCTCTTAGCATGATAAAGAAGATTCAAAGAGATTGAGATGCCAGCTCCTTTCATTCAGTCAGTAGCTTCAATCATTTCTGGACGTTTTTCAATGGCAAAAATCAATGAATATTGTAAATGCACAAACAGTAATTTCTCCGCATTGCAAGGTGAAATTCTGAAATTTTTTGCTTTTTCCTGCTCCTCTTAGCATGATAAAGATTCAAAGAGAGTGAGATGCCAGCTCCTTTCATTCAGTCAGTAGCTTCAAACATTTCTGGTATATGAATAACATGATGTTTTTCAATGGCAAAAATCAATGAATATTGTAAATGCACAAACATTATTTTCTCCGCATTGCAAAGTGCAATTCTGAAATTTTTTTCCTTTTTCCTGCTCCTCTTAGCATGATAAAGAAGATTCAAAGAGAGTGAGATGCCAGCTCCTTTCATTCAGTCAGTAGCTTCAAACATTTCTGGTATATGAATAACATGATGTTTTTCAATGGCAAAAATCAATGAATATTGTAAATGCACAAACAGTAATTTCTCCGCATTGCAAGGTGCAATTCTGAAATTTTTTGCTTTTTCCTGCTCCTCTTAGCATGATAAAGAAGATTCAAAGAGAGTGAGATGCCAGCTCCTTTCATTCAGTCAGTAGCTTCAATCATTTCTGGTATATGAATAACATGATGTTTTTCAATGGCAAAAATCAATGACTATTGTAAATGCACAAACAGTAATTTCTCCGCATTGCAAGGTGCAATTCTGAAATTTTTTGCTTTTTCCTGCTCCTCTTAGCATGATAAAGAAGATTCAAAGAGAGTGAGATGCCAGCTCCTTTCATTCAGTCAGTAGCTTCAATCATTTCTGGACGTTTTTCAATGGCAAAAATCAATGAATATTGTAAATGCACAAACAGTAATTTCTCCGCATTGCAAGGTGAAATTCTGAAATTTTTTGCTTTTTCCTGCTCCTCTTAGCATGATAAAGATTCAAAGAGAGTGAGATGCCAGCTCCTTTCATTCAGTCAGTAGCTTCAAACATTTCTGGTATATGAATAACATGATGTTTTTCAATGGCAAAAATCAATGAATATTGTAAATGCACAAACATTATTTTCTCCGCATTGCAAAGTGCAATTCTGAAATTTTTTGCTTTTTCCTGCTCCTCTTAGCATGATAAAGAAGATTCAAAGAGAGTGAGATGCCAGCTCCTTTCATTCAGTCAGTAGCTTCAATCATTTCTGGACGTTTTTCAATGGTAAAAATCAATGAATATTGTAAATGCACAAACAGTAATTTCTCCGCATTGCAAGGTGCAATTCTGAAATTTTTTGCTTTTTCCTGCTCCTCTTAGCATGATAAAGAAGATTCAAAGAGAGTGAGATGCCAGCTCCTTTCATTCAGTCAGTAGCTTCAAACATTTCTGGTATATGAATAACATGATGTTTTTCAATGGCAAAAATCAATGAATATTGTAAATGCACAAACAGTAATTTCTCCGCACTGCAAGGTGCAATTCTGAAATTTTTTGCTTTTTCCTGCTCCTCTTAGCATGATAAAGAAGATTCAAAGAGAGTGAGATGCCAGCTCCTTTCATTCAGTCAGTAGCTTCAAACATTTCTGGTATATGAATAACATGATGTTTTTCAATGGCAAAAATCAATGAATATTGTAAATGCACAAACAGTAATTTCTCCGCACTGCAAGGTGCAATTCTGAAATTTTTTGCTTTTTCCTGCTCCTCTTAGCATGATAAAGAAGATTCAAAGAGAGTGAGATGCCAGCTCCTTTCATTCAGTCAGTAGCTTCAAACATTTCTGGTATATGAATAACATGATGTTTTTCAATGGCAAAAGTCAATGAATATTGTAAATGCACAAACAGTAATTTCTCCGCATTGCAAGGTGCAATTCTGAAATTTTTTGCTTTTTCCTGCTCCTCTTAGCATGATAAAGAAGATTCAAAGAGAGTGAGATGCCAGCTCCTTTCATTCAGTCAGTAGCTTCAATCATTTCTGGACGTTTTTCAATGGCAAAAATCAATGAATATTGTAAATGCACAAACAGTAATTTCTCCGCATTGCAAGGTGCAATTCTGAAATTTTTTGCTTTTCCTGCTCCTCTTAGCATGATAAAGAAGATTCAAAGAGAGTGAGATGCCAGCTCCTTTCATTCAGTCAGTAGCTTCAAACATTTCTGGTATATGAATAACATGATGTTTTTCAATGGCAAAAATCAATGAATATTGTAAATGCACAAACAGTAATTTCTCCGCATTGCAAGGTGCAATTCTGAAATTTTTTGCTTTTTCCTGCTCCTCTTAGCATGATAAAGAAGATTCAAAGAGAGTGAGATGCCAGCTCCTTTCATTCAGTCAGTAGCTTCAATCATTTCTGGACGTTTTTCAATGGCAAAAATCAATGAATATTGTAAATGCACAAACAGTAATTTCTCCGCATTGCAAGGTGCAATTCTGAAATTTTTTGCTTTTTCCTGCTCCTCTTAGCATGATAAAGAAGATTCAAAGAGAGTGAGATGCCAGCTCCTTTCATTCAGTCAGTAGCTTCAAACATTTCTGGTATATGAATAACATGATGTTTTTCAATGGCAAAAATCAATGAATATTGTAAATGCACAAACAGTAATTTCTCCGCATTGCAAGGTGCAATTCTGAAATTTTTTGCTTTTTCCTGCTCCTCTTAGCATGATAAAGAAGATTCAAAGAGAGTGAGATGCCAGCTCCTTTCATTCAGTCAGTAGCTTCAATCATTTCTGGACGTTTTTCAATTGCAAAAATCAATGAATATTGTAAATGCACAAACAGTAACTTCTCCGCATTGCAAGGTGCAATTCTGAAATTTTTTGCTTTTTCCTGCTCCTCTTAGCATGATAAAGAAGATTCAAAGAGAGTGAGATGCCAGCTCCTTTCATTCAGTCAGTAGCTTCAATCATTTCTGGTATATGAATAACATGATGTTTTTCAATGGCAAAAATCAATGAATATTGTAAATGCACAAACAGTAATTTCTCCGCATTGCAAGGTGCAATTCTGAAATTTTTTGCTTTTTCCTGCTCCTCTTAGCATGATAAAGAAGATTCAAAGAGAGTGAGATGCCAGCTCCTTTCATTCAGTCAGTAGCTTCAATCATTTCTGGTATATGAATAATATGATGTTTTTCAATGGCAAAAATCAATGACTATTGTAAATGCACAAACAGTAATTTCTCCGCATTGCTAGGTGCAATTCTGAAATTTTTTGCTTTTTCCTGCTCCTCTTAGCATGATAAAGAAGATTCAAAGAGAGTGAGATGCCAGCTCCTTTCATTCAGTCAGTAGCTTCAATCATTTCTGGACGTTTTTCAATGGCAAAAATCAATGAATATTGTAAATGCACAAACAGTAATTTCTCCGCATTGCAAGGTGCAATTCTGAAATTTTTTGCTTTTTCCTGCTCCTCTTAGCATGATAAAGATTCAAAGAGAGTGAGATGCCAGCTCCTTTCATTCAGTCAGTAGCTTCAAACATTTCAGGTATATGAATAACATGATGTTTTTCAATGGCAAAAATCAATGAATATTGTAAATGCACAAACATTAGTTTCTCCGCATTGCAAAGTGCAATTCTGAAATTTTTTGCTTTTTCCTGCTCCTCTTAGCATGATAAAGAAGATTCAAAGAGAGTGAGATGCCAGCTCCTTTCATTCAGTCAGTAGCTTCAATCATTTCTGGACGTTTTTCAATGGCAAAAATCAATGAATATTGTAAATGCACAAACAGTAATTTCTCCGCATTGCAAGGTGCAATTCTGAAATTTTTTGCTTTTTCCTGCTCCTCTTAGCATGATAAAGAAGATTCAAAGAGAGTGAGATGCCAGCTCCTTTCATTCAGTCAGTAGCTTCAAACATTTCTGGTATATGAATAACATGATGTTTTTCAATGGCAAAAATCAATGAATATTGTAAATGCACAAACAGTAATTTCTCCGCACTGCAAGGTGCAATTCTGAAATTTTTTGCTTTTTCCTGCTCCTCTTAGCATGATAAAGAAGATTCAAAGAGAGTGAGATGCCAGCTCCTTTCATTCAGTCAGTAGCTTCAAACATTTCTGGTATATGAATAACATGATGTTTTTCAATGGCAAAAGTCAATGAATATTGTAAATGCACAAACAGTAATTTCTCCGCATTGCAAGGTGCAATTCTGAAATTTTTTGCTTTTTCCTGCTCCTCTTAGCATGATAAAGAAGATTCAAAGAGAGTGAGATGCCAGCTCCTTTCATTCAGTCAGTAGCTTCAATCATTTCTGGACGTTTTTCAATGGCAAAAATCAATGAATATTGTAAATGCACAAACAGTAATTTCTCCGCATTGCAAGGTGCAATTCTGAAATTTTTTGCTTTTTCCTGCTCCTCTTAGCATGATAAAGAAGATTCAAAGAGAGTGAGATGCCAGCTCCTTTCATTCAGTCAGTAGCTTCAAACATTTCTGGTATATGAATAACATGATGTTTTTCAATGGCAAAAATCAATGAATATTGTAAATGCACAAACAGTAATTTCTCCGCATTGCAAGGTGCAATTCTGAAATTTTTTGCTTTTTCCTGCTCCTCTTAGCATGATAAAGAAGATTCAAAGAGAGTGAGATGCCAGCTCCTTTCATTCAGTCAGTAGCTTCAATCATTTCTGGACGTTTTTCAATGGCAAAAATCAATGAATATTGTAAATGCACAAACAGTAATTTCTCCGCATTGCAAGGTGCAATTCTGAAATTTTTTGCTTTTTCCTGCTCCTCTTAGCA
This sequence comes from Phyllobates terribilis, assembly GCF_046119375.1. Taxonomy (NCBI): domain Eukaryota; kingdom Metazoa; phylum Chordata; class Amphibia; order Anura; family Dendrobatidae; genus Phyllobates; species Phyllobates terribilis. The sequence continues at coordinate 912,383 of NW_027363167.1, read as the reverse complement.
TGATAAAGAAGATTCAAAGAGAGTGAGATGCCAGCTCCTTTCATTCAGTCAGTAGCTTCAAACATTTCTGGTATATGAATAACATGATGTTTTTCAATGGCAAAAATCAATGAATATTGTAAATGCACAAACAGTAATTTCTCCGCATTGCAAGGTGCAATTCTGAAATTTTTTGCTTTTTCCTGCTCCTCTTAGCATGATAAAGAAGATTCAAAGAGAGTGAGATGCCAGCTCCTTTCGTTCAGTCAGTAGCTTCAATCATTTCTGGACGTTTTTCAATGGCAAAAATCATTGAATATTGTAAATGCACAAACAGTAATTTCTCCGCATTGCAAGGTGCAATTCTGAAATTTTTTACTTTTTCCTGCTCCTCTTAGCATGATAAAGAAGATTCAAAGAGAGTGAGATGCCAGCTCCTTTCATTCAGTCAGTAGCTTCAATCATTTCTGGTATATGAATAACATGATGTTTTTCAATGGCAATGAATGAAAGGAGCTGGCATCTCACTCTCTTTGAATCTTCTTTATCATGCTAAGAGGAGCAGGAAAAAGCAAAAAATTTCAGAATTGCACCTTGCAATGCGGAGAAATTACTGTTTGTGCATTTACAATATTCAATGATTTTTGCCATTGAAAAACGTCCAGAAATGATTGAAGCTACTGACTGAACGAAAGGAGCTGGCATCTCACTCTCTTTGAATCTTCTTTATCATGCTAAGAGGAGCAGGAAAAAGCAAAAAATTTCAGAATTGCACCTTGCAATGCGGAGAAATTACTGTTTGTGCATTTACAATATTCATTGATTTTTGCCATTGAAAAACATCATGTTATTCATATACCAGAAATGTTTGAAGCTACTGACTGAATGAAAGGAGCTGGCATCTCACTCTCTTTGAATCTTCTTTATCATGCTAAGAGGAGCAGGAAAAAGCAAAAAATTTCAGAATTGCACCTTGCAATGCGGAGAAATTACTGTTTGTGCATTTACAATATTCATTGATTTTTGCCATTGAAAAACGTCCAGAAATGATTGAAGCTACTGACTGAATGAAAGGAGCTGGCATCTCACTCTCTTTGAATCTTCTTTATCATGCTAAGAGGAGCAGGAAAAAGCAAAAAATTTCAGAATTGCACCTTGCAATGCGGAGAAATTACTGTTTGTGCATTTACAATATTCATTGATTTTTGCCATTGAAAAACATCATGTTATTCATATACCAGAAATGTTTGAAGCTACTGACTGAATGAAAGGAGCTGGCATCTCAATCTCTTTGAATCTTCTTTATCATGCTAAGAGGAGCAGGAAAAAGCAAAAAATTTCAGAATTGCACCTTGCAATGCGGAGAAATTACTGTTTGTGCATTTACAATATTCATTGATTTTTGCCATTGAAAAACGTCCAGAAATGATTGAAGCTACTGACTGAATGAAAGGAGCTGGCATCTCACTCTCTTTGAATCTTCTTTATCATGCTAAGAGGAGCAGGAAAAAGCAAAAAATTTCAGAATTGCACCTTGCAATGCGGAGAAATTACTGTTTGTGCATTTACAATATTCATTGATTTTTGCCATTGAAAAACATCATGTTATTCATATACCAGAAATGTTTGAAGCTACTGACTGAATGAAAGGAGCTGGCATCTCACTCTCTTTGAATCTTCTTTATCATGCTAAGAGGAGCAGGAAAAAGCAAAAAATTTCAGAATTGCACCTTGCAATGCGGAGAAATTACTGTTTGTGCATTTACAATATTCATTGATTTTTACCATTGAAAAACGTCCAGAAATGATTGAAGCTACTGACTGAATGAAAGGAGCTGGCATCTCACTCTCTTTGAATCTTCTTTATCATGCTAAGAGGAGCAGGAAAAAGCAAAAAATTTCAGAATTGCACCTTGCAATGCGGAGAAATTACTGTTTGTGCATTTACAATATTCATTGATTTTTGCCATTGAAAAACATCATGTTATTCATATACCAGAAATGTTTGTAGCTACTGACTGAATGAAAGGAGCTGGCATCTCACTCTCTTTGAATCTTCTTTATCATGCTAAGAGGAGCAGGAAAAAGCAAAAAATTTCAGAATTGCACCTTGCAATGCGGAGAAATTACTGTTTGTGCATTTACAATATTCATTGATTTTTGCCATTGAAAAACGTCCAGAAATGATTGAAGCTACTGACTGAATGAAAGGAGCTGGCATCTCACTCTCTTTGAATCTTCTTTATCATGCTAAGAGGAGCAGGAAAAAGCAAAAAATTTCAGAATTGCACCTTGCAATGCGGAGAAATTACTGTTTGTGCATTTACAATATTCATTGATTTTTGGTATTGAAAAACGTCCAGAAATGATTGAAGCTACTGACTGAATGAAAGGAGCTGGCATCTCACTCTCTTTGAATCTTCTTTATCATGCTAAGAGGAGCAGGAAAAAGCAAAAAATTTCAGAATTGCACCTTGCAATGCGGAGAAATTACTGTTTGTGCATTTACAATATTCATTGATTTTTGCCATTGAAAAACGTCCAGAAATGATTGAAGCTACTGACTGAATGAAAGGATCTGGCATCTCACTCTCTTTGAATCTTCTTTATCATGCTAAGAGGAGCAGGAAAAAGCAAAAAATTTCAGAATTGCACCTTGCAATGCGGAGAAATTACTGTTTGTGCATTTACAATATTCATTGATTTTTGCCATTGAAAAACGTCCAGAAATGATTGAAGCTACTGACTGAATGAAAGGAGCTGGCATCTCACTCTCTTTGAATCTTCTTTATCATGCTAAGAGGAGCAGGAAAAAGCAAAAAATTTCAGAATTGCACCTTGCAATGCGGAGAAATTACTGTTTGTGCATTTACAATATTCATTGATTTTTGCCATTGAAAAACATCATGTTATTCATATACCAGAAATGTTTGAAGCTACTGACTGAATGAAAGGAGCTGGCATCTCACTCTCTTTGAATCTTCTTTATCATGCTAAGAGGAGCAGGAAAAAGCAAAAAATTTCAGAATTGCGGCTTGCAATGCGGAGAAATTACTGTTTGTGCATTTACAATATTCATTGATTTTTGCCATTGAAAAACGTCCAGAAATGATTGAAGCTACTGACTGAATGAAAGGAGCTGGCATCTCACTCTCTTTGAATATTCTTTATCATGCTAAGAGGAGCAGGAAAAAGCAAAAAATTTCAGAATTGCACCTTGCAATGCGGAGAAATTACTGTTTGTGCATTTACAATATTCATTGATTTTTGCCATTGAAAAACATCATGTTATTCATATACCAGAAATGTTTGAAGCTACTGACTGAATGAAAGGAGCTGGCATCTCACTCTCTTTGAATCTTCTTTATCATGCTAAGAGGAGCAGGAAAAAGCAAAAAATTTCAGAATTGCGGCTTGCAATGCGGAGAAATTACTGTTTGTGCATTTACAATATTCATTGATTTTTGCCATTGAAAAACGTCCAGAAATGATTGAAGCTACTGACTGAATGAAAGGAGCTGGCATCTCACTCTCTTTGAATCTTCTTTATCATGCTAAGAGGAGCAGGAAAAAGCAAAAAATTTCAGAATTGCACCTTGCAATGCGGAGAAATTACTGTTTGTGCATTTACAATATTCATTGATTTTTGCCATTGAAAAACATCATGTTATTCATATACCAGAAATGTTTGAAGCTACTGACTGAATGAAAGGAGCTGGCATCTCACTCTCTTTGAATCTTCTTTATCATGCTAAGAGGAGCAGGAAAAAGCAAAAAATTTCAGAATTGCAGCTTGAAATGCGGAGAAATTACTGTTTGTGCATTTACAATATTCATTGATTTTTGCCATTGAAAAACGTGCAGAAATGATTGAAGCTACTGACTGAATGAAAGGAGCTGGCATCTCACTCTCTTTGAATCTTCTTTATCATGCTAAGAGGAGCAGGAAAAAGCAAAACATTTCAGAATTGCACCTTGCAATGCGGAGAAATTACTGTTTGTGCATTTACAATATTCATTGATTTTTGCCATTGAAAAACATCATGTTATTCATATACCAGAAATGTTTGAAGCTACTGACTGAATGAAAGGAGCTGGCATCTCACTCTCTTTGAATTTTCTTTATCATGCTAAGAGGAGCAGGAAAAAGCAAAAAATTTCAGAATTGCACCTTACAATGCGGAGAAATTACTGTTTGTGCATTTACAATATTCATTGATTTTTGCCATTGAAAAACGTCCAGAAATGATTGAAGCTACTGACTGAATGAAAGGAGCTGGCATCTCACTCTCTTTGAATCTTCTTTATCATGCTAAGAGGAGCAGGAAAAAGCAAAAAATTTCAGAATTGCACCTTGCAATGCGGAGAAATTACTGTTTGTGCATTTACAATATTCATTGATTTTTGCCATTGAAAAACATCATGTTATTCATATACCAGAAATGTTTGAAGCTACTGACTGAATGAAAGGAGCTGGCATCTCACTCTCTTTGAATCTTCTTTATCATGCTAAGAGGAGCAGGAAAAAGCAAAAAATTTCAGAATTGCACCTTGCAATGCGGAGAAATTACTGTTTGTGCATTTACAATATTCATTGATTTTTGCCATAGAAAAACGTCCAGAAATTATTGAAGCTACTGACTGAATGAAAGGAGCTGGCATCTCACTCTCTTTGAATCTTCTTTATCATGCTAAGAGGAGCAGGAAAAAGCAAAAAATTTCAGAATTGCACCTTGCAATGCGGAGAAATTACTGTTTGTGCATTTACAATATTCATTGATTTTTGCCATTGAAAAACGTCCAGAAATGATTGAAGCTACTGACTGAATGAAAGGAGCTGGCATCTCACTCTCTTTGAATCTTCTTTATCATGCTAAGAGGAGCAGGAAAAAGCAAAAAATTTCAGAATTGCACCTTGCAATGCGGAGAAATTACTGTTTGTGCATTTACAATATTCATTGATTTTTGCCATTGAAGAACATCATGTTATTCATATACCAGAAATGTTTGAAGCTACTGACTGAATGAAAGGAGCTGGCATCTCACTCTCTTTGAATCTTCTTTATCATGCTAAGAGGAGCAGGAAAAAGCAAAAAATTTCAGAATTGCACCTTGCAATGCGGAGAAATTACTGTTTGTGCATTTACAATATTCATTGATTTTTGCCATTGAAAAACATCATGTTATTCATATACCAGAAATGTTTGAAGCTACTGACTGAATGAAAGGAGCTGGCATCTCACTCTCTTTGAATTTTCTTTATCATGCTAAGAGGAGCAGGAAAAAGCAAAAAATTTCAGAATTGCACCTTGCAATGCGGAGAAATTACTGTTTGTGCATTTACAATATTCATTGATTTTTGCCATTGAAAAACGTCCAGAAATGATTGAAGCTACTGACTGAATGAAAGGAGCTGGCATCTCACTCTCTTTGAATCTTCTTTATCATGCTAAGAGGAGCAGGAAAAAGCAAAAAATTTCAGAATTGCACCTTGCAATGCGGAGAAATTACTGTTTGTGCATTTACAATATTCATTGATTTTTGCCATTGAAAAACATCATGTTATTCATGTACCAGAAATGTTTGAAGCTACTGACTGAATGAAAGGAGCTGGCATCTCACTCTCTTTGAATCTTCTTTATCATGCTAAGAGGAGCAGGAAAAAGCAAAAAATTTCAGAATTGCACCTTGCAATGCGGAGAAATTACTGTTTGTGCATTTACAATATTCATTGATTTTTGCCATTGAAAAACGTCCAGAAATGATTGAAGCTACTGACTGAATGAAAGGAGCTGGCATCTCACTCTCTTTGAATCTTCTTTATCATGCTAAGAGGAGCAGGAAAAAGCAAAAAATTTCAGAATTGCACCTTGCAATGCGGAGAAATTACTGTTTGTGCATTTACAATATTCATTGATTTTTGCCATTGAAAAACGTTCAGAAATGATTGAAGCTACTGACTGAATGAAAGGAGCTGGCATCTCACTCTCTTTGAATCTTCTTTATCATGCTAAGAGGAGCAGGAAAAAGCAAAAAATTTCAGAATTGCACCTTGCAATGCGGAGAAATTACTGTTTGTGCATTTACAATATTCATTGATTTTGCCATTGAAAAACATCATGTTATTTATATACCAGAAATGTTTGAAGCTACTGACTGAATGAAAGGAGCTGGCATCTCACTCTCTTTCAATATTCTTTATCATGCTAAGAGGAGCAGGAAAAAGCAAAAAATTTCAGAATTGCACCTTGCAATGCGGAGAAATTACTTTTTGTGCATTTACAATATTCATTGATTTTTGCCATTGAAAAACGTCCAGAAATGATTGAAGCTACTGACTGAATGAAAGGAGCTGGCATCTCACTCTCTTTGAATCTTCTTTATCATGCTAAGAGGAGCAGGAAAAAGCAAAAAATTTCAGAATTGCACCTTGCAATGCGGAGAAATTACTGTTTGTGCATTTACAATATTCATTGATTTTTGCCATTGAAAAACGTCCAGAAATGATTGAAGCTACTGACTGAATGAAAGGAGCTGGCATCTCACTCTCTTTGAATCTTCTTTATCATGCTAAGAGGAGCAGGAAAAAGCAAAAAATTTCAGAATTGCACCTTGCAATGCGGAGAAATTACTGTTTGTGCATTTACAATATTCAATGATTTTTGCCATTGAAAAACATCATGTTATTCATATACCAGAAATGTTTGAAGCTACTGACTGAATGAAAGGAGCTGGCATCTCACTCTCTTTGAATCTTCTTTATCATGCTAAGAGGAGCAGGAAACAGCAAAAAATTTCAGAATTGCACCTTGCAATGCGGAGAAATTACTGTTTGTGCATTTACAATATTCATTGATTTTTGCCATTGAAAAACATCCAGAAATGATTGAAGCTACTGACTGAATGAAAGGAGCTGGCATCTCACTCTCTTTGAATCTTCTTTATCATGCTAAGAGGAGCAGGAAAAAGCAAAAAATTTCAGAATTGCACCTTGCAATGCGGAGAAATTACTGTTTGTGCATTTACAATATTCATTGATTTTTGCCATTGAAAAACATCATGTTATTCATATACCAGAAATGTTTGAAGCTACTGACTGAATGAAAGGAGCTGGCATCTCACTCTCTTTGAATCTTCTTTATCATGCTAAGAGGAGCAGGAAAAAGCAAAAAAATTCAGAATTGCACCTTGCAATGCGGAGAAATTACTGTTTGTGCATTTACAATATTCATTGATTTTTGCCATTGAAAAACGTCCAGAAATGATTGAAGCTACTGACTGAATGAAAGGAGCTGGCATCTCACTCTCTTTGAATCTTCTTTATCATGCTAAGAGGAGGAGGAAAAAGCAAAAAATTTCAGAATTGCACCTTGCAATGCGGAGAAATTACTGTTTGTGCATTTACAATATTCATTGATTTTTGCCATTGAAAAACATCATGTTATTCATATACCAGAAATGTTTGAAGCTACTGACTGAATGAAAGGAGCTGGCATCTCACTCTCTTTGAATCTTCTTTATCATGCTAAGAGGAGCAGGAAAAAGCAAAAAATTTCAGAATTGCAGCTTGAAATGCGGAGAAATTACTGTTTGTGCATTTACAATATTCATTGATTTTTGCCATTGAAAAACGTGCAGAAATGATTGAAGCTACTGACTGAATGAAAGGAGCTGGCATCTCACTCTCTTTGAATCTTCTTTATCATGCTAAGAGGAGCAGGAAAAAGCAAAACATTTCAGAATTGCACCTTGCAATGCGGAGAAATTACTGTTTGTGCATTTACAATATTCATTGATTTTTGCCATTGAAAAACATCATGTTATTCATATACCAGAAATGTTTGAAGCTACTGACTGAATGAAAGGAGCTGGCATCTCACTCTCTTTGAATTTTCTTTATCATGCTAAGAGGAGCAGGAAAAAGCAAAAAATTTCAGAATTGCACTTACAATGCGGAGAAATTACTGTTTGTGCATTTACAATATTCATTGATTTTTGCCATTGAAAAACGTCCAGAAATGATTGAAGCTACTGACTGAATGAAAGGAGCTGGCATCTCACTCTCTTTGAATCTTCTTTATCATGCTAAGAGGAGCAGGAAAAAGCAAAAAATTTCAGAATTGCACCTTGCAATGCGGAGAAATTACTGTTTGTGCATTTACAATATTCATTGATTTTTGCCATTGAAAAACATCATGTTATTCATATACCAGAAATGTTTGAAGCTACTGACTGAATGAAAGGAGCTGGCATCTCACTCTCTTTGAATCTTCTTTATCATGCTAAGAGGAGCAGGAAAAAGCAAAAAATTTCAGAATTGCACCTTGCAATGCGGAGAAATTACTGTTTGTGCATTTACAATATTCATTGATTTTTGCCATAGAAAAACGTCCAGAAATTATTGAAGCTACTGACTGAATGAAAGGAGCTGGCATCTCACTCTCTTTGAATCTTCTTTATCATGCTAAGAGGAGCAGGAAAAAGCAAAAAATTTCAGAATTGCACCTTGCAATGCGGAGAAATTACTGTTTGTGCATTTACAATATTCATTGATTTTTGCCATTGAAAAACGTCCAGAAATGATTGAAGCTACTGACTGAATGAAAGGAGCTGGCATCTCACTCTCTTTGAATCTTCTTTATCATGCTAAGAGGAGCAGGAAAAAGCAAAAAATTTCAGAATTGCACCTTGCAATGCGGAGAAATTACTGTTTGTGCATTTACAATATTCATTGATTTTTGCCATTGAAGAACATCATGTTATTCATATACCAGAAATGTTTGAAGCTACTGACTGAATGAAAGGAGCTGGCATCTCACTCTCTTTGAATCTTCTTTATCATGCTAAGAGGAGCAGGAAAAAGCAAAAAATTTCAGAATTGCACCTTGCAATGCGGAGAAATTACTGTTTGTGCATTTACAATATTCATTGATTTTTGCCATTGAAAAACATCATGTTATTCATATACCAGAAATGTTTGAAGCTACTGACTGAATGAAAGGAGCTGGCATCTCACTCTCTTTGAATTTTCTTTATCATGCTAAGAGGAGCAGGAAAAAGCAAAAAATTTCAGAATTGCACCTTGCAATGCGGAGAAATTACTGTTTGTGCAATTACAATATTCATTGATTTTTGCCATTGAAAAACGTCCAGAAATGATTGAAGCTACTGACTGAATGAAAGGAGCTGGCATCTCACTCTCTTTGAATCTTCTTTATCATGCTAAGAGGAGCAGGAAAAAGCAAAAAATTTCAGAATTGCACCTTGCAATGCGGAGAAATTACTGTTTGTGCATTTACAATATTCATTGATTTTTGCCATTGAAAAACATCATGTTATTCATGTACCAGAAATGTTTGAAGCTACTGACTGAATGAAAGGAGCTGGCATCTCACTCTCTTTGAATCTTCTTTATCATGCTAAGAGGAGCAGGAAAAAGCAAAAAATTTCAGAATTGCACCTTGCAATGCGGAGAAATTACTGTTTGTGCATTTACAATATTCATTGATTTTTGCCATTGAAAAACGTCCAGAAATGATTGAAGCTACTGACTGAATGAAAGGAGCTGGCATCTCACTCTCTTTGAATCTTCTTTATCATGCTAAGAGGAGCAGGAAAAAGCAAAAAATTTCAGAATTGCACCTTGCAATGCGGAGAAATTACTGTTTGTGCATTTACAATATTCATTGATTTTTGCCATTGAAAAACGTTCAGAAATGATTGAAGCTACTGACTGAATGAAAGGAGCTGGCATCTCACTCTCTTTGAATCTTCTTTATCATGCTAAGAGGAGCAGGAAAAAGCAAAAAATTTCAGAATTGCACCTTGCAATGCGGAGAAATTACTGTTTGTGCATTTACAATATTCATTGATTTTGCCATTGAAAAACATCATGTTATTTATATACCAGAAATGTTTGAAGCTACTGACTGAATGAAAGGAGCTGGCATCTCACTCTCTTTGAATATTCTTTATCATGCTAAGAGGAGCAGGAAAAAGCAAAAAATTTCAGAATTGCACCTTGCAATGCGGAGAAATTACTTTTTGTGCATTTACAATATTCATTGATTTTTGCCATTGAAAAACGTCCAGAAATGATTGAAGCTACTGACTGAATGAAAGGAGCTGGCATCTCACTCTCTTTGAATCTTCTTTATCATGCTAAGAGGAGCAGGAAAAAGCAAAAAATTTCAGAATTGCACCTTGCAATGCGGAGAAATTACTGTTTGTGCATTTACAATATTCATTGATTTTTGCCATTGAAAAACGTCCAGAAATGATTGAAGCTACTGACTGAATGAAAGGAGCTGGCATCTCACTCTCTTTGAATCTTCTTTATCATGCTAAGAGGAGCAGGAAAAAGCAAAAAATTTCAGAATTGCACCTTGCAATGCGGAGAAATTACTGTTTGTGCATTTACAATATTCAATGATTTTTGCCATTGAAAAACATCATGTTATTCATATACCAGAAATGTTTGAAGCTACTGACTGAATGAAAGGAGCTGGCATCTCACTCTCTTTGAATCTTCTTTATCATGCTAAGAGGAGCAGGAAACAGCAAAAAATTTCAGAATTGCACCTTGCAATGCGGAGAAATTACTGTTTGTGCATTTACAATATTCATTGATTTTTGCCATTGAAAAACATCCAGAAATGATTGAAGCTACTGACTGAATGAAAGGAGCTGGCATCTCACTCTCTTTGAATCTTCTTTATCATGCTAAGAGGAGCAGGAAAAAGCAAAAAATTTCAGAATTGCACCTTGCAATGCGGAGAAATTACTGTTTGTGCATTTACAATATTCATTGATTTTTGCCATTGAAAAACATCATGTTATTCATATACCAGAAATGTTTGAAGCTACTGACTGAATGAAAGGAGCTGGCATCTCACTCTCTTTGAATCTTCTTTATCATGCTAAGAGGAGCAGGAAAAAGCAAAAAATTTCAGAATTGCACCTTGCAATGCGGAGAAATTACTGTTTGTGCATTTACAATATTCATTGATTTTTGCCATTGAAAAACGTCCAGAAATGATTGAAGCTACTGACTGAATGAAAGGAGCTGGCATCTCACTCTCTTTGAATCTTCTTTATCATGCTAAGAGGAGGAGGAAAAAGCAAAAAATTTCAGAATTGCACCTTGCAATGCGGAGAAATTACTGTTTGTGCATTTACAATATTCATTGATTTTTGCCATTGAAAAACATCATGTTATTCATATACCAGAAATGTTTGAAGCTACTGACTGAATGAAAGGAGCTGGCATCTCACTCTCTTTGAATCTTCTTTATCATGCTAAGAGGAGCAGGAAAAAGCAAAAAATTTCAGAATTGCACCTTGCAATGCGGAGAAATTACTGTTTGTGCATTTACAATATTCATTGATTTTTGCCATTGAAAAACGTCCAGAAATGATTGAAGCTACTGACTGAATGAAAGGAGCTGGCATCTCACTCTCTTTGAATCTTCTTTATCATGCTAAGAGGAGCAGGAAAAAGCAAAAAAATTCAGAATTGCACCTTGCAATGCGGAGAAATTACTGTTTGTGCATTTACAATATTCATTGATTTTTGCCATTGAAAAACGTCCAGAAATGATTGAAGCTACTGACTGAATGAAAGGAGCTGGCATCTCACTCTCTTTGAATCTTCTTTATCATGCTAAGAGGAGCAGGAAAAAGCAAAAAATTTCAGAATTGCACCTTGCAATGCGGAGAAATTACTGTTTGTGCATTTACAATATTCATTGATTTTTGCCATTGAAAAACATCATGTTATTCATATACCAGAAATGTTTGAAGCTACTGACTGAATGAAAGGAGCTGGCATCTCACTCTCTTTGAATCTTCTTTATCATGCTAAGAGGAGCAGGAAAAAGCAAAAAATTTCAGAATTGCACCTTGCAATGCGGAGAAATTACTGTTTGTGCATTTACAATATTCATTGATTTTTGCCATTGAAAAACGTCCAGAAATGATTGAAGCTACTGACTGAATGAAAGGAGCTGGCATCTCACTCTCTTTGAATCTTCTTTATCATGCTAAGAGGAGCAGGAAAAAGCAAAAAATTTCAGAATTGCACCTTGCAATGCGGAGAAATTACTGTTTGTGCATTTACAATATTCATTGATTTTTGCCATTGAAAAACATCATGTTATTCATATACCAGAAATGTTTGAAGCTACTGACTGAATGAAAGGAGCTGGCATCTCACTCTCTTTGAATCTTCTTTATCATGCTAAGAGGAGCAGGAAAAAGCAAAAAATTTCAGAATTGCACCTTGCAATGCGGAGAAATTACTCTTTGTGCATTTACAATATTCATTGATTTTTACCATTGAAAAACGTCCAGAAATGATTGAAGCTACTGACTGAATGAAAGGAGCTGGCATCTCACTCTCTTTGAATCTTCTTTATCATGCTAAGAGGAGCAGGAAAAAGCAAAAAATTTCAGAATTGCACCTTGCAATGCGGAGAAAATAATGTTTGTGCATTTACAATATTCATTGATTTTTGCCATTTAAAAACATCATGTTATCCATATACCAGAAATGTTTGAAGCTACTGACTGAATGAAAGGAGCTGGCATCTCACTCTCTTTGAATCTTCTTTATCATGCTAAGAGGAGCAGGAAAAAGCAAAAAATTTCAGAATTGCACCTTGCAATGCGGAGAAATTACTGTTTGTGCATTTACAATATTCATTGATTTTTGCCATTGAAAAACGTCCAGAAATGATTGAAGCTACTGACTGAATGAAAGGAGCTGGCATCTCACTCTCTTTGAATCTTCTTTATCATGCTAAGAGGAGCAGGAAAAAGCAAAAAATTTCAGAATTGCACCTTGCAATGCGGAGAAATTACTGTTTGTGCATTTACAATATTCATTGATTTTTGCCATTGAAAAACGTCCAGAAATGATTGAAGCTACTGACTGAATGAAAGGAGCTGGCATCTCACTCTCTTTGAATCTTCTTTATCATGCTAAGAGGAGCAGGAAAAAGCAAAAAATTTCAGAATTGCACCTTGCAATGCGGAGAAATTACTGTTTGTGCATTTACAATATTCATTGATTTTTGCCATTGAAAAACGTCCAGAAATGATTGAAGCTACTGACTGAATGAAAGGAGCTGGCATCTCACTCTCTTTGAATCTTCTTTATCATGCTAAGAGGAGCAGGAAAAAGCAAAAAATTTCAGAATTGCACCTTGCAATGCGGAGAAATTACTGTTTGTGCATTTACAATATTCATTGATTTTTGCCATTGAAAAACATCATGTTATTCATATACCAGAAATGTTTGAAGCTACTGACTGAATGAAAGGAGCTGGCATCTCACTCTCTTTGAATCTTCTTTATCATGCTAAGAGGAGCAGGAAAAAGCAAAAAATTTCAGAATTGCACCTTGCAATGCGGAGAAATTACTGTTTGTGCATTTACAATATTCATTGATTTTTGCCATTGAAAAACGTCCAGAAATGATTGAAGCTACTGACTGAATGAAAGGAGCTGACATCTCACTCTCTTTGAATCTTCTTTATCATGCTAAGAGGAGCAGGAAAAAGCAAAAAATTTCAGAATTGCACCTTGCAATGCGGAGAAATTACTGTTTGTGCATTTACAATATTCATTGATTTTTGCCATTGAAAAACATCATGTTATTCATATACCAGAAATGTTTGAAGCTACTGACTGAATGAAAGGAGCTGGCATCTCACTCTCTTTGAATCTTCTTTATCATGCTAAGAGGAGCAGGAAAAAGCAAAAAATTTCAGAATTGCAGCTTGCAATGCGGAGAAATTACTGTTTGTGCATTTACAATATTCATTGATTTTTGCCATTGAAAAACGTCCAGAAATGATTGAAGCTACTGACTGAATGAAAGGAGCTGGCATCTCACTCTCTTTGAATCTTCTTTATCATGCTAAGAGGAGCAGGAAAAAGCAAAAATTTTCAGAATTGCACCGTGCAATGCGGAGAAATTACTGTTTGTGCATTTACAATATTCATTGATTTTTGCCATTGAAAAACTTCATGTTATTCATATACCAGAAATGTTTGAAGCTACTGACTGAATGAAAGGAGCTGGCATCTCACTCTCTTTGAATCTTCTTTTTCATGCTAAGAGGAGCAGGAAAAAGCAAAAAATTTCAGAATTGCACCTTGCATTGCGGAGAAATTACTGTTTGTGCATTTACAATATTCATTGATTTTTGCCATTGAAAAACATCATGTTATTCATATACCAGAAATGTTTGAAGCTACTGACTGAATGAAAGGAGCTGGCATCTCACTCTCTTTGAATCTTCTTTATCATGCTAAGAGGAGCAGGAAAAAGCAAAAAATTTCAGAATTGCACCTTGCAATGCGGAGAAATTACTGTTTGTGCATTTACAATATTCATTGATTTTTGCCATTGAAAAACGTCCAGAAATGATTGAAGCTACTGACTGAATGAAAGGAGCTGGCATCTCAATCTCTTTGAATCTTCTTTATCATGCTAAGAGGAGCAGGAAAAAGCAAAAAATTTCAGAATTGCACCTTGCAATGCGGAGAAATTACTGTTTGTGCATTTACAATATTCATTGATTTTTGCCATTGAAAAACGTCCAGAAATGATTGAAGCTACTGACTGAATGAAAGGAGCTGGCATCTCACTCTCTTTGAATCTTCTTTATCATGCTAAGAGGAGCAGGAAAAAGCAAAAAATTTCAGAATTGCACCTTGCAATGCGGAGAAATTACTGTTTGTGCATTTACAATATTCATTGATTTTTGCCATTGAAAAACGTCCAGAAATGATTGAAGCTACTGACTGCATGAAAGGAGCTGGCATCTCACTCTCTTTGAATCTTCTTTATCATGCTAAGAGGAGCAGGAAAAAGCAAAAAATTTCAGAATTGCACCTTGCAATGCGGAGAAATTACTGTTTGTGCATTTACAATATTCATTGATTTTTGCCATTGAAAAACATCATGTTATTCATAAACCAGAAATGTTTGAAGCTACTGACTGAATGAAAGGAGCTGGCATCTCACTCTCTTTGAATCTTCTTTATCATGCTAAGAGGAGCAGGAAAAAGCAAAAAATTTCAGAATTGCACCTTGCAATGCGGAGAAATTACTGTTTGTGCATTTACAATATTCATTGATTTTTGCCATTGAAAAACGTCCAGAAATGATTGAAGCTACTGACTGAATGAAAGGAGCTGGCATCTCACTCTCTTTGAATCTTCTTTATCATGCTAAGAGGAGCAGGAAAAAGCAAAAAATTTCAGAATTGCACCTTGCAATGCGGAGAAATTACTGTTTGTGCATTTACAATATTCATTGATTTTTGCCATTGAAAAACATCATGTTATTCATATACCAGAAATGTTTGAAGCTACTGACTGAATGAAAGGAGCTGGCATCTCACTCTCTTTGAATTTTCTTTATCATGCTAAGAGGAGCAGGAAAAAGCAAAAAATTTCAGAATTGCACCTTACAATGCGGAGAAATTACTGTTTGTGCATTTACAATATTCAATGATTTTTGCCATTGAAAAACGTCCAGAAATGATTGAAGCTACTGACTGAATGAAAGGAGCTGGCATCTCACTCTCTTTGAATCTTCTTTATCATGCTAAGAGGAGCAGGAAAAAGCAAAAAATTTCAGAATTGCAGCGTGCAATGCGGAGAAATTACTGTTTGTGCATTTACAATATTCATTGATTTTTGCCATTGAAAAACTTCATGTTATTCATATACCAGAAATGTTTGAAGCTACTGACTGAATGAAAGGAGCTGGCATCTCACTCTCTTTGAATCTTCTTTTTCATGCTAAGAGGAGCAGGAAAAAGCAAAAAATTTCAGAATTGCACCTTGCATTGCGGAGAAATTACTGTTTGTGCATTTACAATATTCATTGATTTTTGCCATTGAAAAACATCATGTTATTCATATACCAGAAATGTTTGAAGCTACTGACTGAATGAAAGGAGCTGGCATCTCACTCTCTTTGAATCTTCTTTATCATGCTAAGAGGAGCAGGAAAAAGCAAAAAATTTCAGAATTGCACCTTGCAATGCGGAGAAATTACTGTTTGTGCATTTACAATATTCATTGATTTTTGCCATTGAAAAACGTCCAGAAATGATTGAAGCTACTGACTGAATGAAAGGAGCTGGCATCTCACTCTCTTTGAATCTTCTTTATCATGCTAAGAGGAGCAGGAAAAAGCAAAAAATTTCAGAATTGCACCTTGCAATGGGGAGAAATTACTGTTTGTGCATTTACAATATTCATTGATTTTTGCCATTGAAAAACGTCCAGAAATGATTGAAGCTACTGACTGAATGAAAGGAGCTGGCATCTCACTCTCTTTGAATCTTCTTTATCATGCTAAGAGGAGCAGGAAAAAGCAAAAAATTTCAGAATTGCACCTTGCAATGCGGAGAAATTACTGTTTGTGCATTTACAATATTCATTGATTTTTGCCATTGAAAAACGTCCAGAAATGATTGAAGCTACTGACTGCATGAAAGGAGCTGGCATCTCACTCTCTTTGAATCTTCTTTATCATGCTAAGAGGAGCAGGAAAAAGCAAAAAATTTCAGAATTGCACCTTGAATGCGGAGAAATTACTGTTTGTGCATTTACAATATTCATTGATTTTTGCCATTGAAAAACATCATGTTATTCATATACCAGAAATGTTTGAAGCTACTGACTGAATGAAAGGAGCTGGCATCTCACTCTCTTTGAATCTTCTTTATCATGCTAAGAGGAGCAGGAAAAAGCAAAAAATTTCAGAATTGCACCTTGCAATGCGGAGAAATTACTGTTTGTGCATTTACAATATTCATTGATTTTTGCCATTGAAAAACGTCCAGAAATGATTGAAGCTACTGACTGAATGAAAGGAGCTGGCATCTCACTCTCTTTGAATCTTCTTTATCATGCTAAGAGGAGCAGGAAAAAGCAAAAAATTTCAGAATTGCACCTTGCAATGCGGAGAAATTACTGTTTGTGCATTTACAATATTCATTGATTTTTGCCATTGAAAAACATCATGTTATTCATATACCAGAAATGTTTGAAGCTACTGACTGAATGAAAGGAGCTGGCATCTCACTCTCTTTGAATCTTCTTTATCATGCTAAGAGGAGCAGGAAAAAGCAAAAAATTTCAGAATTGCAGCTTGCAATGCGGAGAAATTACTGTTTGTGCATTTACAATATTCATTGATTTTTGCCATTGAAAAACGTCCAGAAATGATTGAAGCTACTGACTGAATGAAAGGAGCTGGCATCTCACTCTCTTTGAATCTTCTTTATCATGCTAAGAGGAGCAGGAAAAAGCAAAAAAATTTCAGAATTGCACCTTGCAATGCGGAGAAATTACTGTTTGTGCATTTACAATATTCATTGATTTTTGCCATTGAAAAACATCATGTTATTCATATACCAGAAATGTTTGAAGCTACTGACTGAATGAAAGGAGCTGGCATCTCACTCTCTTTGAATTTTCTTTATCATGCTAAGAGGAGCAGGAAAAAGCAAAAAATTTCAGAATTGCACCTTACAATGCGGAGAAATTACTGTTTGTGCATATACAATATTCAATGATTTTTGCCATTGAAAAACGTCCAGAAATGATTGAAGCTACTGACTGAATGAAAGGAGCTGGCATCTCACTCTCTTTGAATCTTCTTTATCATGCTAAGAGGAGCAGGAAAAAGCAAAAAATTTCAGAATTGCACCTTGCAATGCGGAAAAATTACTGTTTGTGCATTTACAATATTCATTGATTTTTGCCATTGAAAAACTTCATGTTATTCATATACCAGAAATGTTTGAAGCTACTGACTGAATGAAAGGAGCTGGCATCTCACTCTCTTTGAATCTTCTTTATCATGCTAAGAGGAGCAGGAAAAAGCAAAAAATTTCAGAATTGCACCTTGCATTGCGGAGAAATTACTGTTTGTGCATTTACAATATTCATTGATTTTTGCCATTGAAAAACATCATGTTATTCATAGACCAGAAATGTTTGAAGCTACTGACTGAATGAAAGGAGCTGGCATCTCACTCTCTTTGAATCTTCTTTATCATGCTAAGAGGAGCAGGAAAAAGCAAAAAATTTCAGAATTGCACCTTGCATTGCGGAGAAATTACTGTTTGTGCATTTACAATATTCATTGATTTTTGCCATTGAAAAACATCATGTTATTCATATACCAGAAATGCTTGAAGCTACTGACTGAATGAAAGGAGCTGGCATCTCACTCTCTTTGAATCTTCTTTATCATGCTAAGAGGAGCAGGAAAAAGCAAAAAATTTCAGAATTGCACCTTGCAATGCGGAGAAATTACTGTTTGTGCATTTACAATATTCATTGATTTTTGCCATTGAAAAACATCATGTTATTCATATACCAGAAATGTTTGAAGCTACTGACTGAATGAAAGGAGCTGGCATCTCACTCTCTTTGAATCTTCTTTATCATGCTAAGAGGAGCAGGAAAAAGCAAAAAATTTCAGAATTGCACCTTGCAATGCGGAGAAATTACTGTTTGTGCATTTACAATATTCATTGATTTTTACCATTGAAAAACGTCCAGAAATGATTGAAGCTACTGACTGAATGAAAGGAGCTGGCATCTCACTCTCTTTGAATCTTCTTTATCATGCTAAGAGGAGCAGGAAAAAGCAAAAAATTTCAGAATTGCACCTTGCAATGCGGAGAAAATAATGTTTGTGCATTTACAATATTCATTGATTTTTGCCATTGAAAAACATCATGTTATTCATATACCAGAAATGTTTGAAGCTACTGACTGAATGAAAGGAGCTGGCATCTCACTCTCTTTGAATCTTCTTTATCATGCTAAGAGGAGCAGGAAAAAGCAAAAAATTTCAGAATTGCACCTTGCAATGCGGAGAAATTACTGTTTGTGCATTTACAATATTCATTGATTTTTGCCATTGAAAAACGTCCAGAAATGATTGAAGCTACTGACTGAATGAAAGGAGCTGGCATCTCACTCTCTTTGAATCTTCTTTATCATGCTAAGAGGAGCAGGAAAAAGCAAAAAATTTCAGAATTGCACCTTGCAATGCGGAGAAATTACTGTTTGTGCATTTACAATATTCATTGATTTTTGCCATTGAAAAACGTCCAGAAATGATTGAAGCTACTGACTGAATGAAAGGAGCTGGCATCTCACTCTCTTTGAATCTTCTTTATCATGCTAAGAGGAGCAGGAAAAAGCAAAAAATTTCAGAATTGCACCCTGCAATGCGGAGAAATTACTGTTTGTGCATTTACAATATTCATTGATTTTTGCCTTTGAAAAACGTCCAGAAATGATTGAAGCTACTGACTGAATGAAAGGAGCTGGCATCTCACTCTCTTTGAATCTTCTTTATCATGCTAAGAGGAGCAGGAAAAAGCAAAAAATTTCAGAATTGCACCTTGCAATGCGGAGAAATTACTGTTTGTGCATTTACAATATTCATTGATTTTTGCCATTAAAAAACATCATGTTATTCATATACCAGAAATGTTTGAAGCTACTGACTGAATGAAAGGAGCTGGCATCTCACTCTCTTTGAATCTTCTTTATCATGCTAAGAGGAGCAGGAAAAAGCAAAAAATTTCAGAATTGCACCTTGCAATGCGGAGAAATTACTGTTTGTGCAGTTACAATATTCATTGATTTTTGCCATTGAAAAACGTCCAGAAATGATTGAAGCTACTGACTGAATGAAAGGAGCTGGCATCTCACTCTCTTTGAATCTTCTTTATCATGCTAAGAGGAGCAGGAAAAAGCAAAAAATTTCAGAATTGCACCTTGCAATGCGGAGAAATTACTGTTTGTGCATTTACAATATTCATTGATTTTTGCCATTGAAAAACATCATGTTATTCATATACCAGAAATGTTTGAAGCTACTGACTGAATGAAAGGAGCTGGCATCTCACTCTCTTTGAATCTTCTTTATCATGCTAAGAGGAGCAGGAAAAAGCAAAAAATTTCAGAATTGCAGCTTGCAATGCGGAGAAATTACTGTTTGTGCATTTACAATATTCATTGATTTTTGCCATTGAAAAACGTCCAGAAATGATTGAAGCTACTGACTGAATGAAAGGAGCTGGCATCTCACTCTCTTTGAATCTTCTTTATCATGCTAAGAGGAGCAGGAAAAAGCAAAAAATTTCAGAATTGCACCTTGCAATGCGGAGAAATTACTGTTTGTGCATTTACAATATTCATTGATTTTTGCCATTGAAAAACATCATGTTATTCATATACCAGAAATGTTTGAAGCTACTGACTGAATGAAAGGAGCTGGCATCTCACTCTCTTTGAATTTTCTTTATCATGCTAAGAGGAGCAGGAAAAAGCAAAAAATTTCAGAATTGCACCTTACAATGCGGAGAAATTACTGTTTGTGCATTTACAATATTCAATGATTTTTGCCATTGAAAAACGTCCAGAAATGATTGAAGCTACTGACTGAATGAAAGGAGCTGGCATCTCACTCTCTTTGAATCTTCTTTATCATGCTAAGAGGAGCAGGAAAAAGCAAAAAATTTCAGAATTGCACCTTGCAATGCGGAGAAATTACTGTTTGTGCATTTACAATATTCATTGATTTTTGCCATTGAAAAACATCATGTTATTCATATACCAGAAATGTTTGAAGCTACTGACTGAATGAAAGGAGCTGGCATCTCACTCTCTTTGAATCTTCTTTATCATGCTAAGAGGAGCAGGAAAAAGCAAAAAATTTCAGAATTGCACCTTGCAATGCGGAGAAATTACTGTTTGTGCATTTACAATATTCATTGATTTTTGCCATTGAAAAACGTCCAGAAATGATTGAAGCTACTGACTGAATGAAAGGAGCTGGCATCTCACTCTCTTTGAATCTCCTTTATCATGCTAAGAGGAGCAGGAAAAAGCAAAAAATTTCAGAATTTCACCTTGCAATGCGGAGAAATTACTGTTTGTGCATTTACAATATTCATTGATTTTTGCCATTGAAAAACATCATGTTATTCATATACCAGAAATGTTTGAAGCTACTGACTGAATGAAAGGAGCTGGCATCTCACTCTCTTTGAATCTTCTTTATAATGCTAAGAGGAGCAGGAAAAAGCAAAAAATTTCAGAATTGCAGCTTGCAATGCGGAGAAATTACTGTTTGTGCATTTACAATATTCATTGATTTTTGCCATTGAAAAACGTCCAGAAATGATTGAAGCTACTGACTGAATGAAAGGAGCTGGCATCTCACTCTCTTTGAATCTTCTTTATCATGCTAAGAGGAGCAGGAAAAAGCAAAAAATTTCAGAATTGCACCTTGCAATGCGGAGAAATTACTGTTTGTGCATTTACAATATTCATTGATTTTTGCCATTGAAAAACGTCCAGAAATGATTGAAGCTACTGACTGAATAAAAGGAGCTGGCATCTCACTCTCTTTGAATCTTCTTTATCATGCTAAGAGGAGCAGGAAAAAGCAAAAAATTTCAGAATTGCACCTTGCAATGCGGAGAAATTACTGTTTGTGCATTTACAATATTCATTGATTTTTGCCATTGAAAAACGTCCAGAAATGATTGAAGCTACTGACTGAATGAAAGGAGCTGGCATCTCACTCTCTTTGAATCTTCTTTATCATGCTAAGAGGAGCAGGAAAAAGCAAAAAATTTCAGAATTGCACCTTGCAATGCGGAGAAATTACTGTTTGTGCATTTACAATATTCATTGATTTTTGCCATTGAAAAACATCATGTTATTCATATACCAGAAATGTTTGAAGCTACTGACTGAATGAAAGGAGCTGGCATCTCACTCTCTTTGAATCTTCTTTATCATGCTAAGAGGAGCAGGAAAAAGCAAAAAATTTCAGAATTGCAGCTTGCAATGCGGAGAAATTACTGTTTGTGCATTTACAATATTCATTGATTTTTGCCATTGAAAAACGTCCAGAAATGATTGAAGCTACTGACTGAATGAAAGGAGCTGGCATCTCACTCTCTTTGAATCTTCTTTATCATGCTAAGAGGAGCAGGAAAAAGCAAAAAAATTTCAGAATTGCACCTTGCAATGCGGAGAAATTACTGTTTGTGCATTTACAATATTCATTGATTTTTGCCATTGAAAAACATCATGTTATTCATATACCAGAAATGTTTGAAGCTACTGACTGAATGAAAGGAGCTGGCATCTCACTCTCTTTGAATTTTCTTTATCATGCTAAGAGGAGCAGGAAAAAGCAAAAAATTTCAGAATTGCACCTTACAATGCGGAGAAATTACTGTTTGTGCATATACAATATTCAATGATTTTTGCCATTGAAAAACGTCCAGAAATGATTGAAGCTACTGACTGAATGAAAGGAGCTGGCATCTCACTCTCTTTGAATCTTCTTTATCATGCTAAGAGGAGCAGGAAAAAGCAAAAAATTTCAGAATTGCACCTTGCAATGCGGAAAAATTACTGTTTGTGCATTTACAATATTCATTGATTTTTGCCATTGAAAAACTTCATGTTATTCATATACCAGAAATGTTTGAAGCTACTGACTGAATGAAAGGAGCTGGCATCTCACTCTCTTTGAATCTTCTTTATCATGCTAAGAGGAGCAGGAAAAAGCAAAAAATTTCAGAATTGCACCTTGCATTGCGGAGAAATTACTGTTTGTGCATTTACAATATTCATTGATTTTTGCCATTGAAAAACATCATGTTATTCATATACCAGAAATGTTTGAAGCTACTGACTGAATGAAAGGAGCTGGCATCTCACTCTCTTTGAATCTTCTTTATCATGCTAAGAGGAGCAGGAAAAAGCAAAAAATTTCAGAATTGCACCTTGCATTGCGGAGAAATTACTGTTTGTGCATTTACAATATTCATTGATTTTTGCCATTGAAAAACATCATGTTATTCATATACCAGAAATGTTTGAAGCTACTGACTGAATGAAAGGAGCTGGCATCTCACTCTCTTTGAATTTTCTTTATCATGCTAAGAGGAGCAGGAAAAAGCAAAAAATTTCAGAATTGCACCTTGCAATGCGGAGAAATTACTGTTTGTGCATTTACAATATTCATTGATTTTTGCCATTGAAAAACATCATGTTATTCATATACCAGAAATGTTTGAAGCTACTGACTGAATGAAAGGAGCTGGCATCTCACTCTCTTTGAATCTTCTTTATCATGCTAAGAGGAGCAGGAAAAAGCAAAAAATTTCAGAATTGCACCTTGCAATGCGGAGAAATTACTGTTTGTGCATTTACAATATTCATTGATTTTTACCATTGAAAAACGTCCAGAAATGATTGAAGCTACTGACTGAATGAAAGGAGCTGGCATCTCACTCTCTTTGAATCTTCTTTATCATGCTAAGAGGAGCAGGAAAAAGCAAAAAATTTCAGAATTGCACCTTGCAATGCGGAGAAAATAATGTTTGTGCATTTACAATATTCATTGATTTTTGCCATTGAAAAACATCATGTTATTCATATACCAGAAATGTTTGAAGCTACTGACTGAATGAAAGGAGCTGGCATCTCACTCTCTTTGAATCTTCTTTATCATGCTAAGAGGAGCAGGAAAAAGCAAAAAATTTCAGAATTGCACCTTGCAATTCGGAGAAATTACTGTTTGTGCATTTACAATATTCATTGATTTTTGCCATTGAAAAACGTCCAGAAATGATTGAAGCTACTGACTGAATGAAAGGAGCTGGCATCTCACTCTCTTTGAATCTTCTTTATCATGCTAAGAGGAGCAGGAAAAAGCAAAAAATTTCAGAATTGCACCTTGCAATGCGGAGAAATTACTGTTTGTGCATTTACAATATTCATTGATTTTTGCCATTGAAAAACGTCCAGAAATGATTGAAGCTACTGACTGAATGAAAGGAGCTGGCATCTCACTCTCTTTGAATCTTCTTTATCATGCTAAGAGGAGCAGGAAAAAGCAAAAAATTTCAGAATTGCAGCTTGCAATGCGGAGAAATTACTGTTTGTGCATTTACAATATTCATTGATTTTTGCCATTGAAAAACGTCCAGAAATGATTGAAGCTACTGACTGAATGAAAGGAGCTGGCATCTCACTCTCTTTGAATCTTCTTTATCATGCTAAGAGGAGCAGGGAAAAGCAAAAAATTTCAGAATTGCACCTTGCAATGCGGAGAAATTACTGTTTGTGCATTTACAATATTCATTGATTTTTGCCATTGAAAAACATCATGTTATTCATATACCAGAAATGTTTGAAGCTACTGACTGAATGAAAGGAGCTGGCATCTCACTCTCTTTGAATTTTCTTTATCATGCTAAGAGGAGCAGGAAAAAGCAAAAAATTTCAGAATTGCACCTTACAATGCGGAGAAATTACTGTTTGTGCATTTACAATATTCATTGATTTTTGCCATTGAAAAACATCATGTTATTCATATACCAGAAATGTTTGAAGCTACTGACTGAATGAAAGGAGCTGGCATCTCACTCTCTTTGAATCTTCTTTATCATGCTAAGAGGAGCAGGAAAAAGCAAAAAATTTCAGAATTGCACCTTGCAATGCGGAGAAATTACTGTTTGTGCATTTACAATATTCATTGATTTTTGCCATTGAAAAACGTCCAGAAATGATTGAAGCTACTGACTGAATGAAAGGAGCTGGCATCTCACTCTCTTTGAATCTTCTTTATCATGCTAAGAGGAGCAGGAAAAAGCAAAAAATTTCAGAATTGCACCTTGCAATGCGGAGAAATTACTGTTTGTGCATTTACAATATTCATTGATTTTTGCCATTGAAAAACATAATGTTATTCATATACCAGAAATGTTTGAAGCTACTGACTGAATGAAAGGAGCTGGCATCTCACTCTCTTTGAATCTTCTTTATCATGCTAAGAGGAGCAGGAAAAAGCAAAAAATTTCAGAATTGCACCTTGCAATGCGGAGAAATTACTGTTTGAGCATTTACAATATTCATTGATTTTTGCCATTGAAAAACGTCCAGAAATGATTGAAGCTACTGACTGAATGAAAGGAGCTGGCATTTCACTCTCTTTGAATCTTCTTTATCATGCTAAGAGGAGCAGGAAAAAGCAAAAAATTTCAGAATTGCACCTTGCAATGCGGAGAAATTACTGTTTGTGCATTTACAATATTCATTGATTTTTGCCATTGAAAAACATCATGTTATTCATATACCAGAAATGTTTGAAGCTACTGACTGAATGAAAGGAGCTGGCATCTCACTCTCTTTGAATCTTCTTTATCATGCTAAGAGGAGCAGGAAAAAGCAAAAAATTTCAGAATTGCACCTTGCAATGCGGAGAAATTACTGTTTGTGCATTTACAATATTCATTGATTTTTGCCATTGAAAAACGTCCAGAAATGATTGAAGCTACTGACTGAATGAAAGGAGCTGGCATCTCACTCTCTTTGAATCTCCTTTATCATGCTAAGAGGAGCAGGAAAAAGCAAAAAATTTCAGAATTTCACCTTGCAATGCAGAGAAATTACTGTTTGTGCATTTACAATATTCATTGATTTTTGCCATTGAAAAACATCATGTTATTCATATACCAGAAATGTTTGAAGCTACTGACTGAATGAAAGGAGCTGGCATCTCACTCTCTTTGAATCTTCTTTATAATGCTAAGAGGAGCAGGAAAAAGCAAAAAATTTCAGAATTGCAGCTTGCAATGCGGAGAAATTACTGTTTGTGCATTTACAATATTCATTGATTTTTGCCATTGAAAAACGTCCAGAAATGATTGAAGCTACTGACTGAATGAAAGGAGCTGGCATCTCACTCTCTTTGAATCTTCTTTATCATGCTAAGAGGAGCAGGAAAAAGCAAAAAATTTCAGAATTGCACCTTGCAATGCGGAGAAATTACTGTTTGTGCATTTACAATATTCATTGATTTTTGCCACTGAAAAACGTCCAGAAATGATTGAAGCTACTGACTGAATAAAAGGAGCTGGCATCTCACTCTCTTTGAATCTTCTTTATCATGCTAAGAGGAGCAGGAAAAAGCAAAAAATTTCAGAATTGCACCTTGCAATGCGGAGAAATTACTGTTTGTGCATTTACAATATTCATTGATTTTTGCCATTGAAAAACGTCCAGAAATGATTGAAGCTACTGACTGAATGAAAGGAGCTGGCATCTCACTCTCTTTGAATCTTCTTTATCATGCTAAGAGGAGCAGGAAAAAGCAAAAAATTTCAGAATTGCACCTTGCAATGCGGAGAAATTACTGTTTGTGCATTTACAATATTCATTGATTTTTGCCATTGAAAAACATCATGTTATTCATATACCAGAAATGTTTGAAGCTACTGACTGAATGAAAGGAGCTGGCATCTCACTCTCTTTGAATTTTCTTTATCATGCTAAGAGGAGCAGGAAAAAGCAAAAAATTTCAGAATTGCACCTTACAATGCGGAGAAATTACTGTTTGTGCATTTACAATATTCAATGATTTTTGCCATTGAAAAACGTCCAGAAATGATTGAAGCTACTGACTGAATGAAAGGAGCTGGCATCTCACTCTCTTTGAATCTTCTTTACCATGCTAAGAGGAGCAGGAAAAAGCAAAAAATTTCAGAATTGCACCTTGCAATGCGGAGAAATTACTGTTTGTGCATTTACAATATTCATTGATTTTTGCCATTGAAAAACATCATGTTATTCATATACCAGAAATGTTTGGAGCTACTGACTGAATGAAAGGAGCTGGCATCTCACTCTCTTTGAATCTTCTTTATCATGCTAAGAGGAGCAGGAAAAAGCAAAAAATTTCAGAATTGCACCTTGCAATGCGGAGAAATTACTGTTTGTGCATTTACAATATTCATTGATTTTTGCCATTGAAAAACGTCCAGAAATGATTGAAGCTACTGACTGAATGAAAGGAGCTGGCATCTCACTCTCTTTGAATCTTCTTTTTCATGCTAAGAGGAGCAGGAAAAAGCAAAAAATTTCAGAATTGCACCTTGCAATGCGGAGAAATTACTGTTTGTGCATTTACAATATTCATTGATTTTTGCCATTGAAAAACGTCCAGAAATGATTGAAGCTACTGACTGAATGAAAGGAGCTGGCATCTCACTCTCTTTGAATCTTCTTTATCATGCTAAGAGGAGCAGGAAAAAGCAAAAAATTTCAGAATTGCACCTTGCAATGCGGAGAAATTACTGTTTGTGCATTTACAATATTCATTGATTTTTGCCATTGAAAAACATCATGTTATTCATATACCAGAAATGTTTGAAGCTACTGACTGAATGAAATTAGCTGACATCTCACTCTCTTTGAATCTTCTTTATCATGCTAAGAGGAGCAGGAAAAAGCAAAAAATTTCAGAATTGCACTTTGCAATGCGGAGAAATTACTGTTTGTGCATTTACAATATTCATTGATTTTTGCCATTGAAAAACGTCCAGAAATGATTGAAGCTACTGACTGAATGAAAGGAGCTGACATCTCACTCTCTTTGAATCTTCTTTATCATGCTAAGAGGAGCAGGAAAAAGCAAAAAATTTCAGAATTGCACCTTGCAATGCGGAGAAATTACTGTTTGTGCATTTACAATATTCATTGATTTTTGCCATTGAAAAACATCATGTTATTCATATACCAGAAATGTTTGAAGCTACTGACTGAATGAAAGGAGCTGGCATCTCACTCTCTTTGAATCTTCTTTATCATGCTAAGAGGAGCAGGAAAAAGCAAAAAATTTCAGAATTGCAGCTTGCAATGCGGAGAAATTACTGTTTGTGCATTTACAATATTCATTGATTTTTGCCATTGAAAAACGTCCAGAAATGATTGAAGCTACTGACTGAATGAAAGGAGCTGGCATCTCACTCTCTTTGAATCTTCTTTATCATGCTAAGAGGAGCAGGAAAAAGCAAAAAATTTCAGAATTGCACCTTGCAATGCGGAGAAATTACTGTTTGTGCATTTACAATATTCATTGATTTTTGCCATTGAAAAACATCATGTTATTCATATACCAGAAATGTTTGAAGCTACTGACTGAATGAAAGGAGCTGGCATCTCACTCTCTTTGAATTTTCTTTATCATGCTAAGAGGAGCAGGAAAAAGCAAAAAATTTCAGAATTGCACCTTACAATGCGGAGAAATTACTGTTTGTGCATTTACAATATTCAATGATTTTTGCCATTGAAAAACGTCCAGAAATGATTGAAGCTACTGACTGAATGAAAGGAGCTGGCATCTCACTCTCTTTGAATCTTCTTTACCATGCTAAGAGGAGCAGGAAAAAGCAAAAAATTTCAGAATTGCACCTTGCAATGCGGAGAAATTACTGTTTGTGCATTTACAATATTCATTGATTTTTGCCATTGAAAAACATCATGTTATTCATATACCAGAAATGTTTGGAGCTACTGACTGAATGAAAGGAGCTGGCATCTCACTCTCTTTGAATCTTCTTTATCATGCTAAGAGGAGCAGGAAAAAGCAAAAAATTTCAGAATTGCACCTTGCAATGCGGAGAAATTACTGTTTGTGCATTTACAATATTCATTGATTTTTGCCATTGAAAAACGTCCAGAAATGATTGAAGCTACTGACTGAATGAAAGGAGCTGGCATCTCACTCTCTTTGAATCTTCTTTATCATGCTAAGAGGAGCAGGAAAAAGCAAAAAATTTCAGAATTGCACCTTGCAATGCGGAGAAATTACTGTTTGTGCATTTACAATATTCATTGATTTTTGCCATTGAAAAACGTCCAGAAATGATTGAAGCTACTGACTGAATGAAAGGAGCTGGCATCTCACTCTCTTTGAATCTTCTTTATCATGCTAAGAGGAGCAGGAAAAAGCAAAAAATTTCAGAATTGCACCTTGCAATGCGGAGAAATTACTGTTTGTGCATTTACAATATTCATTGATTTTTGCCATTGAAAAACATCATGTTATTCATATACCAGAAATGTTTGAAGCTACTGACTGAATGAAATTAGCTGACATCTCACTCTCTTTGAATCTTCTTTATCATGCTAAGAGGAGCAGGAAAAAGCAAAAAATTTCAGAATTGCACTTTGCAATGCGGAGAAATTACTGTTTGTGCATTTACAATATTCATTGATTTTTGCCATTGAAAAACGTCCAGAAATGATTGAAGCTACTGACTGAATGAAAGGAGCTGACATCTCACTCTCTTTGAATCTTCTTTATCATGCTAAGAGGAGCAGGAAAAAGCAAAAAATTTCAGAATTGCACCTTGCAATGCGGAGAAATTACTGTTTGTGCATTTACAATATTCATTGATTTTTGCCATTGAAAAACATCATGTTATTCATATACCAGAAATGTTTGAAGCTACTGACTGAATGAAAGGAGCTGGCATCTCACTCTCTTTGAATCTTCTTTATCATGCTAAGAGGAGCAGGAAAAAGCAAAAAATTTCAGAATTGCAGCTTGCAATGCGGAGAAATTACTGTTTGTGCATTTACAATATTCATTGATTTTTGCCATTGAAAAACGTCCAGAAATGATGAAGCTACTGACTGAATGAAAGGAGCTGGCATCTCACTCTCTTTGAATCTTCTTTATCATGCTAAGAGGAGCAGGAAAAAGCAAAAAATTTCAGAATTGCACCTTGCAATGCGGAGAAATTACTGTTTGTGCATTTACAATATTCATTGATTTTTGCCATTGAAAAACATCATGTTATTCATATACCAGAAATGTTTGAAGCTACTGACTGAATGAAAGGAGCTGGCATCTCACTCTCTTTGAATTTCTTTATCATGCTAAGAGGAGCAGGAAAAAGCAAAAAATTTCAGAATTGCACCTTACAATGCGGAGAAATTACTGTTTGTGCATTTACAATATTCAATGATTTTTGCCATTGAAAAACGTCCAGAAATGATTGAAGCTACTGACTGAATGAAAGGAGCTGGCATCTCACTCTCTTTGAATCTTCTTTACCATGCTAAGAGGAGCAGGAAAAAGCAAAAAATTTCAGAATTGCACCTTGCAATGCGGAGAAATTACTGTTTGTGCATTTAAATATTCTCATTGATTTTTGCCATTGAAAAACATCATGTTATTCATATACCAGAAATGTTTGGAGCTACTGACTGAATGAAAGGAGCTGGCATCTCACTCTCTTTGAATCTTCTTTATCATGCTAAGAGGAGCAGGAAAAAGCAAAAAATTTCAGAATTGCACCTTGCAATGCGGAGAAATTACTGTTTGTGCATTTACAATATTCATTGATTTTTGCCATTGAAAAACGTCCAGAAATGATTGAAGCTACTGACTGAATGAAAGGAGCTGGCATCTCACTCTCTTTGAATCTTCTTTATCATGCTAAGAGGAGCAGGAAAAAGCAAAAAATTTCAGAATTGCACCTTGCAATGCGGAGAAATTACTGTTTGTGCATTTACAATATTCATTGATTTTTGCCATTGAAAACGTCCAGAAATGATTGAAGCTACTGACTGAATGAAAGGAGCTGGCATCTCACTCTCTTTGAATCTTCTTTATCATGCTAAGAGGAGCAGGAAAAAGCAAAAAATTTCAGAATTGCACCTTGCAATGCGGAGAAATTACTGTTCGTGCATTTACAATATTCATTGATTTTTGCCATTGAAAAACATCATGTTATTCATATACCAGAAATGTTTGAAGCTACTGACTGAATGAAATTAGCTGACATCTCACTCTCTTTGAATCTTCTTTATCATGCTAAGAGGAGCAGGAAAAAGCAAAAAATTTCAGAATTGCACTTTGCAATGCGGAGAAATTACTGTTTGTGCATTTACAATATTCATTGATTTTTTGCCATTGAAAAACGTCCAGAAATGATTGAAGCTACTGACTGAATGAAAGGAGCTGACATCTCACTCTCTTTGAATCTTCTTTATCATGCTAAGAGGAGCAGGAAAAAGCAAAAAATTTCAGAATTGCACCTTGCAATGCGGAGAAATTACTGTTTGGTGCATTTACAATATTCATTGATTTTTGCCATTGAAAAACATAATGTTATTCATATACCATAAATGTTTGAAGCTACTGACTGAATGAAAGGAGCTGGCATCTCACTCTCTTTGAATCTTCTTTATCATGCTAAGAGGAGCAGGAAAAAGCAAAAAATTTCAGAATTGCACCTTGCAATGCGGAGAAATTACTGTTTGTGCATTTACAATATTCATTGATTTTTGCCATTGAAAAACATCATGTTATTCATATACCAGAAATGTTTGAAGCTACTGACTGAATGAAAGGAGCTGGCATCTCACTCTCTTTGAATCTTCTTTATCATGCTAAGAGGAGCAGGAAAAAGCAAAAAATTTCAGAATTGCAGCTTGCAATGCGGAGAAATTACTGTTTGTGCATTTACAATATTCATTGATTTTTGCCATTGAAAAACGTCCAGAAATGATTGAAGCTACTGACTGAATGAAAGGAGCTGACATCTCACTCTCTTTGAATCTTCTTTATCATGCTAAGAGGAGCAGGAAAAAGCAAAAAATTTCAGAATTGCACCTTGCAATGCGGAGAAATTACTGTTTGTGCATTTACAATATTCATTGATTTTTGCCATTGAAAAACATAATGTTATTCATATACCAGAAATGTTTGAAGCTACTGACTGAATGAAAGGAGCTGGCATCTCACTCTCTTTGAATCTTCTTTATCATGCTAAGAGGAGCAGGAAAAAGCAAAAAATTTCAGAATTGCACCTTGCAATGCGGAGAAATTACTGTTTGTGCATTTACAATATTCATTGATTTTTGCCATTGAAAAACGTCCAGAAATGATTGAAGCTACTGACTGAATGAAAGGAGCTGGCATCTCACTCTCTTTGAATCTTCTTTATCATGCTAAGGAGGAGCAGGAAAAAGCAAAAAATTTCAGAATTGCACCTTGCAATGCGGAGAAATTACTGTTCGTGCATTTACAATATTCATTGATTTTTGCCATTGAAAAACATCATGTTATTCATATACCAGAAATGTTTGAAGCTACTGACTGAATGAAATTAGCTGACATCTCACTCTCTTTGAATCTTCTTTATCATGCTAAGAGGAGCAGGAAAAAGCAAAAAATTTCAGAATTGCACTTTGCAATGCGGAGAAATTACTGTTTGTGCATTTACAATATTCATTGATTTTTGCCATTGAAAAACGTCCAGAAATGATTGAAGCTACTGACTGAATGAAAGGAGCTGACATCTCACTCTCTTTGAATCTTCTTTATCATGCTAAGAGGAGCAGGAAAAAGCAAAAAATTTCAGAATTGCACCTTGCAATGCGGAGAAATTACTGTTTGTGCATTTACAATATTCATTGATTTTTGCCATTGAAAAACATAATGTTATTCATATACCAGAAATGTTTGAAGCTACTGACTGAATGAAAGGAGCTGGCATCTCACTCTCTTTGAATCTTCTTTATCATGCTAAGAGGAGCAGGAAAAAGCAAAAAATTTCAGAATTGCACCTTGCAATGCGGAGAAATTACTGTTTGTGCATTTACAATATTCATTGATTTTTGCCATTGAAAAACATAATGTTATTCATATACCAGAAATGTTTGAAGCTACTGACTGAATGAAAGGAGCTGGCATCTCACTCTCTTTGAATCTTCTTTATCATGCTAAGAGGAGCAGGAAAAAGCAAAAAATTTCAGAATTGCACCTTGCAATGCGGAGAAATTACTGTTTGTGCATTTACAATATTCATTGATTTTTGCCATTGAAAAACGTCCAGAAATGATTGAAGCTACTGACTGAATGAAAGGAGCTGGCATCTCACTCTCTTTGAATCTTCTTTATCATGCTAAGAGGAGAAGGAAAAAGCAAAAAATTTCAGAATTGCACCTTGCAATGCGGAGAAATTACTGTTTGTGCATTTACAATATTCATTGATTTTTGCCATTGAAAAACGTCCAGAAATGATTGAAGCTACTGACTGAATGAAAGGAGCTGGCATCTCACTCTCTTTGAATCTTCTTTATCATGCTAAGAGGAGCAGGAAAAAGCAAAAAATTTCAGAATTGCACCTTGCAATGCGGAGAAATTACTGTTTGTGCATTTACAATATTCATTGATTTTTGCCATTGAAAAACGTCCAGAAATGATTGAAGCTACTGACTGAATGAAAGGAGCTGGCATCTCACTCTCTTTGAATCTTCTTTATCATGCTGAGGAGCAGGAAAAAGCAAAAAATTTCAGAATTGCACCTTGCAATGCGGAGAAATTACTGTTTGTGCATTTACAATATTCATTGATTTTTGCCATTGAAAAACATCATGTTATTCATATACCAGAAATGTTTGAAGCTACTGACTGAATGAAAGGAGCTGGCATCTCACTCTCTTTGAATCTTCTTTATCATGCTAAGAGGAGCAGGAAAAAGCAAAAAATTTCAGAATTGCACCTGGCAATGCGGAGAAATTACTGTTTGTGCATTTACAATATTCATTGATTTTTGCCATTGAAAAACGTCCAGAAATGATTGAAGCTACTGACTGAATGAAAGGAGCTGGCATCTCACTCTCTTTGAATCTTCTTTATCATGCTAAGAGGAGCAGGAAAAAGCAAAAATTTCAGAATTGCACCTTGCAATGCGGAGAAATTACTGTTTGTGCATTTACAATATTCATTGACTTTGCCATTGAAAAACGTCCAGAAAATGATTGAAGCTACTGACTGAATGAAAGGAGCTGGCATCTCACTCTCTTTGAATCTTCTTTATCATGCTAAGAGGAGCAGGAAAAAGCAAAAAATTTCAGAATTGCACCTTGCAATGCGAAGAAATTACTGTTTGTGCATTTACAATATTCATTGATTTTTGCCATTGTAAAAACATCATGTTATTCATATACCAGAAATGTTGAAGCTACTGACTGAATGAAAGGAGCTGGCATCTCACTCTCTTTGAATCTTCTTTATCATGCTAAGAGGAGCAGGAAACAGCAAAAAATTTCAGAATTGCACCTTGCAATGCGGAGAAATTACTGTTTGTGCATTTACAATATTCATTGATTTTGCCATTGAAAAACGTCCAGAAATGATTGAAGCTACTGACTGAATGAAAGGAGCTGGCATCTCACTCTCTTTGAATCTTCTTTATCATGCTAAGAGGAGCAGGAAAAAGCAAAAAATTTCAGAATTGCACCTTGCAATGCGGAGAAATTACTGTTTGTGCATTTACAATATTCATTGATTTTTGCCATTGAAAAACATCATGTTATTCATATACCAGAAATGTTTGAAGCTACTGACTGAATGAAAGGAGCTGGCATCTCACTCTCTTTGAATTTTCTTTATCATGCTAAGAGGAGCAGGAAAAAGCAAAAAATTTCAGAATTGCACCTTGCAATGCGGAGAAATTACTGTTTGTGCATTTACAATATTCATTGATTTTTGCCATTGAAAAACGTCCAGAAATGATTGAAGCTACTGACTGAATGAAAGGAGCTGGCATCTCACTCTCTTTGAATCTTCTTTATCATGCTAAGAGGAGCAGGAAAAAGCAAAAAATTTCAGAATTGCACCTTGCAATGCGGAGAAATTACTGTTTGTGCATTTACAATATTCATTGATTTTTGCCATTGAAAAACATCATGTTATTCATATACCAGAAATGTTTGAAGCTACTGACTGAATGAAAGGAGCTGGCATCTCACTCTCTTTGAATCTTCTTTATCATGCTAAGAGGAGCAGGAAAAAGCAAAAAATTTCAGAATTGCACCTTGCAATGCGGAGAAATTACTGTTTGTGCATTTACAATATTCATTGATTTTTGCCATTGAAAAACGTCCAGAAATGATTGAAGCTACTGACTGAATGAAAGGAGCTGGCATCTCACTCTCTTTGAATCTTCTTTATCATGCTAAGAGGAGCAGGAAAAAGCAAAAAATTTCAGAATTGCACCTTGCAATGCGGAGAAATTACTGTTTGTGCATTTACAATATTCATTGATTTTTGCCATTGAAAAACGTCCAGAAATGATTGAAGCTACTGACTGAATGAAAGGGGCTGGCATCTCACTCTCTTTGAATCTTCTTTATCATGCTAAGAGGAGCAGGAAAAAGCAAAAAATTTCAGAATTGCACCTTGCAATGCGGAGAAATTACTGTTTGTGCATTTACAATATTCATTGATTTTTGCCATTGAAAAACATCATGTTATTCATATACCAGAAATGTTTGAAGCTACTGACTGACTGAAAGGAGCTGGCATCTCACTCTCTTTGAATCTTCTTTATCATGCTAAGAGGAGCAGGAAACAGCAAAAAATTTCAGAATTGCACCTTGCAATGCGGAGAAATTACTGTTTGTGCATTTACAATATTCATTGATTTTTGCCATTGAAAAACGTCCAGAAATGATTGAAGCTACTGACTGAATGAAAGGAGCTGGCATCTCACTCTCTTTGAATCTTCTTTATCATGCTAAGAGGAGCAGGAAAAAGCAAAAAATTTCAGAATTGCACCTTGCAATGCGGAGAAATTACTGTTTGTGCATTTACAATATTCATTGATTTTTGCCATTGAAAAACGTCCAGAAATGATTGAAGCTACTGACTGAATGAAAGGAGCTGGCATCTCACTCTCTTTGAATCTTCTTTATCATGCTAAGAGGAGCAGGAAAAAGCAAAAAATTTTAGAATTGCAGCTTGCAATGCGGAGAAATTACTGTTTGTGCATTTACAATATTCATTGATTTTTGCCATTGAAAAACGTCCAGAAATGATTGAAGCTACTGACTGAATGAAAGGAGCTGGCATCTCACTCTCTTTGAATCTTCTTTATCATGCTAAGAGGAGCAGGAAAAAGCAAAAAATTTCAGAATTGCACCTTGCAGTGCGGAGAAATTACTGTTTGTGCATTTACAATATTCATTGATTTTTGCCATTGAAAAACATCATGTTATTCATATACCAGAAATGTTTGAAGCTACTGACTGAATGAAATTAGCTGGCATCTCACTCTCTTTGAATCTTCTTTATCATGCTAAGAGGAGCAGGAAAAAGCAAAAAATTTCAGAATTGCACCTTGCAATGCGGAGAAATTACTGTTTGTGCATTTACAATATTCATTGATTTTTGCCATTGAAAAACGTCCAGAAATGATTGAAGCTACTGACTGAATGAAAGGAGCTGGCATCTCACTCTCTTTGAATCTTCTTTATCATGCTAAGAGGAGCAGGAAAAAGCAAAAAATTTCAGAATTGCACCTTGCAATGCGGAGAAATTACTGTTTGTGCATTTACAATATTCATTGATTTTTGCCATTGAAAAACATCATGTTATTCATATACCAGAAATGTTTGAAGCTACTGACTGAATGAAAGGAGCTGGCATCTCACTCTCTTTGAATCTTCTTTATCATGCTAAGAGGAGCAGGAAAAAGCAAAAAATTTCAGAATTGCACCTTGCAATGCGGAGAAATTACTGTTTGAGCATTTACAATATTCATTGATTTTTGCCATTGAAAAACGTCCAGAAATGATTGAAGCTACTGACTGAATGAAAGGAGCTGGCATCTCACTCTCTTTGAATCTTCTTTATCATGCTAAGAGGAGCAGGAAAAAGCAAAAAATTTCAGAATTGCACCTTGCAATGCGGAGAAATTACTGTTTGTGCATTTACAATATTCATTGATTTTTGCCATTGAAAAACATCATGTTATTCATATACCAGAAATGTTTGAAGCTACTGACTGAATGAAAGGAGCTGGCATCTCACTCTCTTTGAATCTTCTTTATCATGCTAAGAGGAGCAGGAAAAAGCAAAAAATTTCAGAATTGCAGCTTGCAATGCGGAGAAATTACTGTTTGTGCATTTACAATATTCATTGATTTTTGCCATTGAAAAACGTCCAGAAATAATTGAAGCTACTGACTGAATGAAAGGAGCTGGCATCTCACTCTCTTTGAATCTTCTTTATCATGCTAAGAGGAGCAGGAAAAAGCAAAAAATTTCAGAATTGCACCTTGCAATGCGGAGAAATTACTGTTTGTGCATTTACAATATTCATTGATTTTTGCCATTGAAAAACGTCCAGAAATGATTGAAGCTACTGACTGAATGAAAGGAGCTGGCATCTCACTCTCTTTGAATCTTCTTTATCATGCTAAGAGGAGCAGGAAAAAGCAAAAAATTTCAGAATTGCACCTTGCAATGCGGAGAAATTACTGTTTGTGCATTTACAATATTCATTGATTTTTGCCATTGAAAAACGTCCAGAAATTATTGAAGCTACTGACTGAATGAAAGGGGCTGGCATCTCACTCTCTTTGAATCTTCTTTATCATGCTAAGAGGAGCAGGAAAAAGCAAAAAATTTCAGAATTGCACCTTGCAATGCGGAGAAATTACTGTTTGTGCATTTACAATATTCATTGATTTTTGCCATTGAAAAACATCATGTTATTCATATACCAGAAATGTTTGAAGCTACTGACTGAATGAAAGGAGCTGGCATCTCACTCTCTTTGAATCTTCTTTAACATGCTAAGAGGAGCAGGAAACAGCAAAAAATTTCAGAATTGCACCTTGCAATGCGGAGAAATTACTGTTTGTGCATTTACAATATTCATTGATTTTTGCCATTGAAAAACATCATGTTATTCATATACCAGAAATGTTTGAAGCTACTGACTGAATGAAAGGAGCTGGCATCTCACTCTCTTTGAATCTTCTTTATCATGCTAAGAGGAGCAGGAAACAGCAAAAAATTTCAGAATTGCACCTTGCAATGCGGAGAAATTACTGTTTGTGCATTTACAATATTCATTGATTTTTGCCATTGAAAAACGTCCAGAAATGATTGAAGCTACTGACTGAATGAAAGGAGCTGGCATCTCACTCTCTTTGAATCTTCTTTATCATGCTAAGAGGAGCAGGAAAAAGCAAAAAATTTCAGAATTGCACCTTGCAATGCGGAGAAATTACTGTTTGTGCATTTACAATATTCATTGATTTTTGCCATTGAAAAACGTCCAGAAATGATTGAAGCTACTGACTGAATGAAAGGAGCTGGCATCTCACTCTCTTTGAATCTTCTTTATCATGCTAAGAGGAGCAGGAAAAAGCAAAAAATTTTAGAATTGCAGCTTGCAATGCGGAGAAATTACTGTTTGTGCATTTACAATATTCATTGATTTTTGCCATTGAAAAACGTCCAGAAATGATTGAAGCTACTGACTGAATGAAAGGAGCTGGCATCTCACTCTCTTTGAATCTTCTTTATCATGCTAAGAGGAGCAGGAAAAAGCAAAAAATTTCAGAATTGCACCTTGCAGTGCGGAGAAATTACTGTTTGTGCATTTACAATATTCATTGATTTTTGCCATTGAAAAACATCATGTTATTCATATACCAGAAATGTTTGAAGCTACTGACTGAATGAAATTAGCTGGCATCTCACTCTCTTTGAATCTTCTTTATCATGCTAAGAGGAGCAGGAAAAAGCAAAAAATTTCAGAATTGCACCTTGCAATGCGGAGAAATTACTGTTTGTGCATTTACAATATTCATTGATTTTTGCCATTGAAAAACGTCCAGAAATGATTGAAGCTACTGACTGAATGAAAGGAGCTGGCATCTCACTCTCTTTGAATCTTCTTTATCATGCTAAGAGGAGCAGGAAAAAGCAAAAAATTTCAGAATTGCACCTTGCAATGCGGAGAAATTACTGTTTGTGCATTTACAATATTCATTGATTTTTGCCATTGAAAAACGTCCAGAAATGATTGAAGCTACTGACTGAATGAAAGGAGCTGGCATCTCACTCTCTTTGAATCTTCTTTATCATGCTAAGAGGAGCAGGAAAAAGCAAAAAATTTCAGAATTGCACCTTGCAATGCGGAGAAATTACTGTTTGTGCATTTACAATATTCATTGATTTTTGCCATTGAAAAACATCATGTTATTCATATACCAGAAATGTTTGAAGCTACTGACTGAATGAAAGGAGCTGGCATCTCACTCTCTTTGAATCTTCTTTATCATGCTAAGAGGAGCAGGAAAAAGCAAAAAATTTCAGAATTGCACCTTGCAATGCGGAGAAATTACTGTGTGCATTTACAATATTCATTGATTTTTGCCATTGAAAAACGTCCAGAAATGATTGAAGCTACTGACTGAATGGAAGGAGCTGGCATCTCACTCTCTTTGAATCTTCTTTATCATGCTAAGAGGAGCAGGAAAAAGCAAAAAATTTCAGAATTGCACCTTGCAATGCGGAGAAATTACTGTTTGTGCATTTACAATATTCATTGATTTTTGCCATTGAAAAACGTCCAGAAATGATTGAAGCTACTGACTGAATGAAAGGAGCTGGCATCTCACTCTCTTTGAATCTTCTTTATCATGCTAAGAGGAGCAGGAAAAAGCAAAAAATTTCAGAATTGCAGCTTGCAATGCGGAGAAATTACTGTTTGTGCATTTACAATATTCATTGATTTTTGCCATTGAAAAACGTCCAGAAATGATTGAAGCTACTGACTGAATGAAAGGAGATGGCATCTCACTCTCTTTGAATCTTCTTTATCATGCTAAGAGGAGCAGGAAAAAGCAAAAAATTTCAGAATTGCACCTTGCAGTGCGGAGAAATTACTGTTTGTGCATTTACAATATTCATTGATTTTTGCCATTGAAAAACATCATGTTATTCATATACCAGAAATGTTTGAAGCTACTGACTGAATGAAATTAGCTGGCATCTCACTCTCTTTGAATCTTCTTTATCATGCTAAGAGGAGCAGGAAAAAGCAAAAAATTTCAGAATTGCACCTTGCAATGCGGAGAAATTACTGTTTGTGCATTTACAATATTCATTGATTTTTGCCATTGAAAAACGTCCAGAAATGATTGAAGCTACTGACTGAATGAAAGGAGCTGGCATCTCACTCTCTTTGAATCTTCTTTATCATGCTAAGAGGAGCAGGAAAAAGCAAAAAATTTCAGAATTGCACCTTGCAATGCGGAGAAATTACTGTTTGTGCATTTACAATATTCATTGATTTTTGCCATTGAAAAACGTCCAGAAATGATTGAAGCTACTGACTGAATGAAAGGAGCTGGCATCTCACTCTCTTTGAATCTTCTTTATCATGCTAAGAGGAGCAGGAAAAAGCAAAAAATTTCAGAATTGCACCTTGCAATGCGGAGAAATTACTGTTTGTGCATTTACAATATTCATTGATTTTTGCCATTGAAAAACATCATGTTATTCATATACCAGAAATGTTTGAAGCTACTGACTGAATGAAAGGAGCTGGCATCTCACTCTCTTTGAATCTTCTTTATCATGCTAAGAGGAGCAGGAAAAAGCAAAAAATTTCAGAATTGCACCTTGCAATGCGGAGAAATTACTGTGTGCATTTACAATATTCATTGATTTTTGCCATTGAAAAACGTCCAGAAATGATTGAAGCTACTGACTGAATGAAAGGAGCTGGCATCTCACTCTCTTTGAATCTTCTTTATCATGCTAAGAGGAGCAGGAAAAAGCAAAAAATTTCAGAATTGCACCTTGCAATGCGGAGAAATTACTGTTTGTGCATTTACAATATTCATTGATTTTTGCCATTGAAAAACGTCCAGAAATGATTGAAGCTACTGACTGAATGAAAGGAGCTGGCATCTCACTCTCTTTGAATCTTCTTTATCATGCTAAGAGGAGCAGGAAAAAGCAAAAAATTTCAGAATTGCAGCTTGCAATGCGGAGAAATTACTGTTTGTGCATTTACAATATTCATTGATTTTTGCCATTGAAAAACGTCCAGAAATGATTGAAGCTACTGACTGAATGAAAGGAGATGGCATCTCACTCTCTTTGAATCTTCTTTATCATGCTAAGAGGAGCAGGAAAAAGCAAAAAATTTTAGAATTGCACCTTGCAGTGCGGAGAAATTACTGTTTGTGCATTTACAATATTCATTGATTTTTGCCATTGAAAAACATCATGTTATTCATATACCAGAAATGTTTGAAGCTACTGACTGAATGAAATTAGCTGGCATCTCACTCTCTTTGAATCTTCTTTATCATGCTAAGAGGAGCAGGAAAAAGCAAAAAATTTCAGAATTGCACCTTGCAATGCGGAGAAATTACTGTTTGTGCATTTACAATATTCATTGATTTTTGCCATTGAAAAACGTCCAGAAATGATTCAAGCTACTGACTGAATGAAAGGAGCTGGCATCTCACTCTCTTTGAATCTTCTTTATCATGCTAAGAGGAGCAGGAAAAAGCAAAAAATTTCAGAATTGCACCTTGCAATGCGGAGAAATTACTGTTTGTGCATTTACAATATT
Source organism: Phyllobates terribilis (assembly GCF_046119375.1). Taxonomy (NCBI): domain Eukaryota; kingdom Metazoa; phylum Chordata; class Amphibia; order Anura; family Dendrobatidae; genus Phyllobates; species Phyllobates terribilis. The sequence goes on along the minus strand of NW_027363167.1, from coordinate 871,071 downwards.
CATTGATTTTTGCCATTGAAAAACGTCCAGAAATGATTGAAGCTACTGACTGAATGAAAGGGGCTGGCATCTCACTCTCTTTGAATCTTCTTTATCATGCTAAGAGGAGCAGGAAAAAGCAAAAAATTTCAGAATTGCACCTTGCAATGCGGCGAAAATACTGTTTGTGCATTTATAATATTCATTGATTTTTGCCATTGAAAAACATCATGTTATTCATATACCAGAAATGTTTGAAGCTACTGACTGAATGAAAGGAGCTGGCATCTCACTCTCTTTGAATCTTCTTTATCATGCTAAGAGGAGCAGGAAACAGCAAAAAATTTCAGAATTGCACCTTGCAATGCGGAGAAATTACTGTTTGTGCATTTACAATATTCATTGATTTTTGCCATTGAAAAACGTCCAGAAATGATTGAAGCTACTGACTGAATGAAAGGAGCTGGCATCTCACTCTCTTTGAATCTTCTTTATCATGCTAAGAGGAGCAGGAAAAAGCAAAAAATTTCAGAATTGCACCTTGCAATGCGGAGAAATTACTGTTTGTGCATTTACAATATTCATTGATTTTTGCCATTGAAAAACGTCCAGAAATGATTGAAGCTACTGACTGAATGAAAGGAGCTGGCATCTCACTCTCTTTGAATCTTCTTTATCATGCTAAGAGGAGCAGGAAAAAGCAAAAAATTTCAGAATTGCAGCTTGCAATGCGGAGAAATTACTGTTTGTGCATTTACAATATTCATTGATTTTTGCCATTGAAAAACGTCCAGAAATGATTGAAGCTACTGACTGAATGAAAGGAGCTGGCATCTCACTCTCTTTGAATCTTCTTTATCATGCTAAGAGGAGCAGGAAAAAGCAAAAAATTTCAGAATTGCACCTTGCAGTGCGGAGAAATTACTGTTTGTGCATTTACAATATTCATTGATTTTTGCCATTGAAAAACATCATGTTATTCATATACCAGAAATGTTTGAAGCTACTGACTGAATGAAATTAGCTGGCATCTCACTCTCTTTGAATCTTCTTTATCATGCTAAGAGGAGCAGGAAAAAGCAAAAAATTTCAGAATTGCACCTTGCAATGCGGAGAAATTACTGTTTGTGCATTTACAATATTCATTGATTTTTGCCATTGAAAAACGTCCAGAAATGGTTGATGCTACTGACTGAATGAAAGGAGCTGGCATCTCACTCTCTTTGAATCTTCTTTATCATGCTAAGAGGAGCAGGAAAAAGCAAAAAATTTCAGAATTGCACCTTGCAATGCGGAGAAATTACTGTTTGTGCATTTACAATATTCATTGATTTTTGCCATTGAAAAACATAATGTTATTCATATACCAGAAATGTTTGAAGCTACTGACTGAATGAAAGGAGCTGGCATCTCACTCTCTTTGAATCTTCTTTATCATGCTAAGAGGAGCAGGAAAAAGCAAAAAATTTCAGAATTGCACCTTGCAATGCGGAGAAATTACTGTTTGAGCATTTACAATGTTCATTGATTTTTGCCATTGAAAAACGTCCAGAAATGATTGAAGCTACTGACTGAATGAAAGGAGCTGGCATCTCACTCTCTTTGAATCTTCTTTATCATGCTAAGAGGAGCAGGAAAAAGCAAAAAATTTCAGAATTGCACCTTGCAATGCGGAGAAATTACTGTTTGTGCATTTACAATATTCATTGATTTTTGCCATTGAAAAACATCATGTTATTCATATACCAGAAATGTTTGAAGCTACTGACTGAATGAAAGGAGCTGGCATCTCACTCTCTTTGAATCTTCTTTATCATGCTAAGAGGAGCAGGAAAAAGCAAAAAATTTCAGAATTGCAGCTTGCAATGCGGAGAAATTACTGTTTGTGCATTTACAATATTCATTGATTTTTGCCATTGAAAAACGTCCAGAAATGATTGAAGCTACTGACTGAATGAAAGGAGCTGGCATCTCACTCTCTTTGAATCTTCTTTATCATGCTAAGAGGAGCAGGAAAAAGCAAAAAATTTCAGAATTGCACCTTGCAATGCTGAGAAATTACTGTTTGTGCATTTACAATATTCATTGATTTTTGCCATTGAAAAACATCATGTTATTCATATACCAGAAATGTTTGAAGCTACTGACTGAATGAAAGGAGCTGGCATCTCACTCTCTTTGAATTTTCTTTATCATGCTAAGAGGAGCAGGAAAAAGCAAAAAATTTCAGAATTGCACCTTGCAATGCGGAGAAATTACTGTTTGTGCATTTACAATATTCATTGATTTTTGCCATTGAAAAACGTACAGAAATGACTGAAGCTACTGACTGAATGAAAGGAGCTGGCATCTCACTCTCTTTGAATCTTCTTTATCATGCTAAGAGGAGCAGGAAAAAGCAAAAAATTTCAGAATTGCACCTTGCAATGCGGAGAAATTACTGTTTGTGCATTTACAATATTCATTGATTTTTGCCATTGAAAAACATCATGTTATTCATATACCAGAAATGTTTGAAGCTACTGACTGAATGAAAGGAGCTGGCATCTCACTCTCTTTGAATCTTCTTTATCATGCTAAGAGGAGCAGGAAAAAGCAAAAAATTTCAGAATTGCACCTTGCAATGCGGAGAAATTACTGTTTGTGCATTTACAATATTCATTGATTTTTGCCATTGAAAAACGTCCAGAAATGATTGAAGCTACTGACTGAATGAAAGGAGCTGGCATCTCACTCTCTTTGAATCTTCTTTATCATGCTAAGAGGAGCAGGAAAAAGCAAAAAATTTCAGAATTGCACCTTGCAATGCGGAGAAATTACTGTTTGTGCATTTACAATCTTCATTGATTTTTGCCATTGAAAAACGTCCAGAAATGATTGAAGCTACTGACTGAATGAAAGGAGCTGGCATCTCACTCTCTTTGAATCTTCTTTATCATGCTAAGAGGAGCAGGAAAAAGCAAAAAATTTCAGAATTGCACCTTGCAATGCGGAGAAATTACTGTTTGTGCATTTACAATATTCATTGATTTTTGCCATTGAAAAACATCATGTTATTCATATACCAGAAATGTTTGAAGCTACTGACTGAATGAAAGGAGCTGGCATCTCACTCTCTTTGAGTCTTCTTTATCATGCTAAGAGGAGCAGGAAAAAGCAAAAAATTTCAGAATTGCACCTTGCAATGCGGAGAAATTACTGTTTGTGCATTTACAATATTCATTGATTTTTGCCATTGAAAAACGTCCAGAAATGATTGAAGCTACTGACTGAATGAAAGGAGCTGGCATCTCACTCTCTTTGAATCTTCTTTATCATGCTAAGAGGAGCAGGAAAAAGCAAAAAATTTCAGAATTGCACCTTGCAATGCGGAGAAATTACTGTTTGTGCATTTACAATATTCATTGATTTTTGCCATTGAAAAACGTCCAGAAATGATTGAAGCTACTGACTGAATGAAAGGAGCTGGCATCTCACTCTCTTTGAATCTTCTTTATCATGCTAAGAGGAGTAGGAAAAAGCAAAAAATTTCAGAATTGCACCTTGCAATGCGGAGAAATTACTGTTTGTGCATTTACAATATTCATTGATTTTTGCCATTGAAAAACATCATGTTATTCATATACCAGAAATGTTTGAAGCTACTGACTGAATGAAAGGAGTTGGCATCTCACTCTCTTTGAATCTTCTTTATCATGCTAAGAGGAGCCGGAAACAGCAAAAAATTTCAGAATTGCACCTTGCAATGCGGAGAAATTACTGTTTGTGCATTTACAATATTCATTGATTTTTGCCATTGAAAAACGTCCAGAAATGATTGAAGCTACTGACTGAATGAAAGGAGCTGGCATCTCACTCTCTTTGAATCTTCTTTATCATGCTAAGAGGAGCAGGAAAAAGCAAAAAATTTCAGAATTGCACCTTGCAATGCGGAGAAATTACTGTTTGTGCATTTACAATATTCATTGATTTTTGCCATTGAAAAACATCATGTTATTCATATACCAGAAATGTTTGAAGCTACTGACTGAATGAAAGGAGCTGGCATCTCACTCTCTTTGAATCTTCTTTATCATGCTAAGAGGAGCAGGAAAAAGCAAAAAATTTCAGAATTGCACCTTGCAATGCGGAGAAATTACTGTTTGTGCATTTACAATATTCATTGATTTTTGCCATTGAAAAACGTCCAGAAATGATTGAAGCTACTGACTGAATGAAAGGAGCTGGCATCTCACTCTCTTTGAATCTTCTTTATCATGCTAAGAGGAGCAGGAAAAAGCAAAAAATTTCAGAATTGCACCTTGCAATGCGGAGAAATTACTGTTTGTGCATTTACAATATTCATTGATTTTTGCCATTGAAAAACATCATGTTATTCATATACCAGAAATGTTTGAAGCTACTGACTGAATGAAAGGAGCTGGCATCTCACTCTCTTTGAATCTTCTTTATCATGCTAAGAGGAGCAGGAAAAAGCAAAAAATTTCAGAATTGCACCTTGCAATGCGGAGAAATTACTGTTTGTGCATTTACAATATTCATTGATTTTTGCCATTGAAAAACGTCCAGAAATGATTGAAGCTACTGACTGAATGAAAGGAGCTGGCATCTCACTCTCTTTGAATCTTCTTTATCATGCTAAGAGGAGCAGGAAAAAGCAAAAAATTTCAGAATTGCACCTTGCAATGCGGAGAAATTACTGTTTGTGCATTTACAATATTCATTGATTTTTGCCATTGAAAAACATCATGTTATTCATATACCAGAAATGTTTGAAGCTACTGACTGAATGAAATTAGCTGGCATCTCACTCTCTTTGAATCTTCTTTATCATGCTAAGAGGAGCAGGAAAAAGCAAAAAATTTCAGAATTGCACCTTGCAATGCGGAGAAATTACTGTTTGTGCATTTACAATATTCATTGATTTTTGCCATTGAAAAACATAATGTTATTCATATACCAGAAATGTTTGAAGCTACTGACTGAATGAAAGGAGCTGGCATCTCACTCTCTTTGAATCTTCTTTATCATGCTAAGAGGAGCAGGAAAAAGCAAAAAAATTCAGAATTGCACCTTGCAATGCGGAGAAATTACTGTTTGAGCATTTACAATATTCATTGATTTTTGCCATTGAAAAACGTCCAGAAATGATTGAAGCTACTGACTGAATGAAAGGAGCTGGCATCTCACTCTCTTTGAATCTTCTTTATCATGCTAAGAGGAGCAGGAAAAAGCAAAAAATTTCAGAATTGCACCTTGCAATGCGGAGAAATTACTGTTTGTGCATTTACAATATTCATTGATTTTTGCCATTGAAAAACATAATGTTATTCATATACCAGAAATGTTTGAAGCTACTGACTGAATGAAAGGAGCTGGCATCTCACTCTCTTTGAATCTTCTTTATCATGCTAAGAGGAGCAGGAAAAAGCAAAAAAATTCAGAATTGCACCTTGCAATGCGGAGAAATTACTGTTTGAGCATTTACAATATTCATTGATTTTTGCCATTGAAAAACGTCCAGAAATGATTGAAGCTACTGACTGAATGAAAGGAGCTGGCATCTCACTCTCTTTGAATCTTCTTTATCATGCTAAGAGGAGCAGGAAAAAGCAAAAAATTTCAGAATTGCACCTTGCAATGCGGAGAAATTACTGTTTGTGCATTTACAATATTCATTGATTTTTGCCATTGAAAAACATAATGTTATTCATATACCAGAAATGTTTGAAGCTACTGACTGAATGAAAGGAGCTGGCATCTCACTCTCTTTGAATTTTCTTTATCATGCTAAGAGGAGCAGGAAAAAGCAAAAAATTTCAGAATTGCACCTTGCAATGCGGAGAAATTACTGTTTGTGCATTTACAATATTCATTGATTTTTGCCATTGAAAAACGTCCAGAAATGATTGAAGCTACTGACTGAATGAAAGGAGCTGGCATCTCACTCTCTTTGAATCTTCTTTATCATGCTAAGAGGAGCAGGAAAAAGCAAAAAATTTCAGAATTGCACCTTGCAATGCGGAGAAATTACTGTTTGTGCATTTACAATATTCATTGATTTTTGCCATTGAAAAACATCATGTTATTCATATACCAGAAATGTTTGAAGCTACTGACTGAATGAAAGGAGCTGGCATCTCACTCTCTTTGAATCTTCTTTATCATGCTAAGAGGAGCAGGAAAAAGCAAAAAATTTCAGAATTGCACCTTGCAATGCGGAGAAATTACTGTTTGTGCATTTACAATATTCATTGATTTTTGCCATTGAAAAACGTCCAGAAATGATTGAAGCTACTGACTGAATGAAAGGAGCTGGCATCTCACTCTCTTTGAATCTTCTTTATCATGCTAAGAGGAGCAGGAAAAAGCAAAAAATTTCAGAATTGCACCTTGCAATGCGGAGAAATTACTGTTTGTGCATTTACAATATTCATTGATTTTTGCCATTGAAAAACGTCCAGAAATGATTGAAGCTACTGACTGAATGAAAGGAGCTGGCATCTCACTCTCTTTGAATCTTCTTTATCATGCTAAGAGGAGCAGGAAAAAGCAAAAAATTTCAGAATTGCACCTTGCAATGCGGAGAAATTACTGTTTGTGCATTTACAATATTCATTGATTTTTGCCATTGAAAAACATCATGTTATTCATATACCAGAAATGTTTGAAGCTACTGACTGAATGAAAGGAGCTGGCATCTCACTCTCTTTGAATCTTCTTTATCATGCTAAGAGGAGCAGGAAAAAGCAAAAAATTTCAGAATTGCACGTTGCAATGCGGAGAAATTACTGTTTGTGCATTTACAATATTCATTGATTTTTGCCATTGAAAAACGTCCAGAAATGATTGAAGCTACTGACTGAATGAAAGGAGCTGGCATCTCACTCTCTTTGAATCTTCTTTATCATGCTAAGAGGAGCAGGAAAAAGCAAAAAATTTCAGAATTGCACCTTGCAATGCGGAGAAATTACTGTTTGTGCATTTACAATATTCATTGATTTTTGCCATTGAAAAACGTCCAGAAATGATTGAAGCTACTGACTGAATGAAAGGAGCTGGCATCTCACTCTCTTTGAATCTTCTTTATCATGCTAAGAGGAGCAGGAAAAAGCAAAAAATTTCAGAATTGCACCTTGCAATGCGGAGAAATTACTGTTTGTGCATTTACAATATTCATTGATTTTTGCCATTGAAAAACATCATGTTATTCATATACCAGAAATGTTTGAAGCTACTGACTGAATGAAAGGAGCTGGCATCTCACTCTCTTTGAATCTTCTTTATCATGCTAAGAGGAGCAGGAAAAAGCAAAAAATTTCAGAATTGCACCTTGCAATGCGGAGAAATTACTGTTTGTGCATTTACAATATTCATTGATTTTTGCCATTGAAAAACGTCCAGAAATGATTGAAGCTACTGACTGAATGAAAGGAGCTGGCATCTCACTCTCTTTGAATCTTCTTTATCATGCTAAGAGGAGCAGGAAAAAGCAAAAAATTTCAGAATTGCACCTTGCAATGCGGAGAAATTACTGTTTGTGCATTTACAATATTCATTGATTTTTGCCATTGAAAAACATAATGTTATTCATATACCAGAAATGTTTGAAGCTACTGACTGAATGAAAGGAGCTGGCATCTCACTCTCTTTGAATCTTCTTTATCATGCTAAGAGGAGCAGGAAAAAGCAAAAAAATTCAGAATTGCACCTTGCAATGCGGAGAAATTACTGTTTGAGCATTTACAATATTCATTGATTTTTGCCATTGAAAAACGTCCAGAAATGATTGAAGCTACTGACTGAATGAAAGGAGCTGGCATCTCACTCTCTTTGAATCTTCTTTATCATGCTAAGAGGAGCAGGAAAAAGCAAAAAATTTCAGAATTGCACCTTGCAATGCGGAGAAATTACTGTTTGTGCATTTACAATATTCATTGATTTTTGCCATTGAAAAACATAATGTTATTCATATACCAGAAATGTTTGAAGCTACTGACTGAATGAAAGGAGCTGGCATCTCACTCTCTTTGAATTTTCTTTATCATGCTAAGAGGAGCAGGAAAAAGCAAAAAATTTCAGAATTGCACCTTGCAATGCGGAGAAATTACTGTTTGTGCATTTACAATATTCATTGATTTTTGCCATTGAAAAACGTCCAGAAATGATTGAAGCTACTGACTGAATGAAAGGAGCTGGCATCTCACTCTCTTTGAATCTTCTTTATCATGCTAAGAGGAGCAGGAAAAAGCAAAAAATTTCAGAATTGCACCTTGCAATGCGGAGAAATTACTGTTTGTGCATTTACAATATTCATTGATTTTTGCCATTGAAAAACATCATGTTATTCATATACCAGAAATGTTTGAAGCTACTGACTGAATGAAAGGAGCTGGCATCTCACTCTCTTTGAATCTTCTTTATCATGCTAAGAGGAGCAGGAAAAAGCAAAAAATTTCAGAATTGCACCTTGCAATGCGGAGAAATTACTGTTTGTGCATTTACAATATTCATTGATTTTTGCCATTGAAAAACGTCCAGAAATGATTGAAGCTACTGACTGAATGAAAGGAGCTGGCATCTCACTCTCTTTGAATCTTCTTTATCATGCTAAGAGGAGCAGGAAAAAGCAAAAAATTTCAGAATTGCACCTTGCAATGCGGAGAAATTACTGTTTGTGCATTTACAATATTCATTGATTTTTGCCATTGAAAAACGTCCAGAAATGATTGAAGCTACTGACTGAATGAAAGGAGCTGGCATCTCACTCTCTTTGAATCTTCTTTATCATGCTAAGAGGAGCAGGAAAAAGCAAAAAATTTCAGAATTGCACCTTGCAATGCGGAGAAATTACTGTTTGTGCATTTACAATATTCATTGATTTTTGCCATTGAAAAACATCATGTTATTCATATACCAGAAATGTTTGAAGCTACTGACTGAATGAAAGGAGCTGGCATCTCACTCTCTTTGAATCTTCTTTATCATGCTAAGAGGAGCAGGAAAAAGCAAAAAATTTCAGAATTGCACCTTGCAATGCGGAGAAATTACTGTTTGTGCATTTACAATATTCATTGATTTTTGCCATTGAAAAACGTCCAGAAATGATTGAAGCTACTGACTGAATGAAAGGAGCTGGCATCTCACTCTCTTTGAATCTTCTTTATCATGCTAAGAGGAGCAGGAAAAAGCAAAAAATTTCAGAATTGCACCTTGCAATGCGGAGAAATTACTGTTTGTGCATTTACAATATTCATTGATTTTTGCCATTGAAAAACGTCCAGAAATGATTGAAGCTACTGACTGAATGAAAGGAGCTGGCATCTCACTCTCTTTGAATCTTCTTTATCATGCTAAGAGGAGCAGGAAAAAGCAAAAAATTTCAGAATTGCACCTTGCAATGCGGAGAAATTACTGTTTGTGCATTTACAATATTCATTGATTTTTGCCATTGAAAAACATCATGTTATTCATATACCAGAAATGTTTGAAGCTACTGACTGAATGAAAGGAGCTGGCATCTCACTCTCTTTGAATCTTCTTTATCATGCTAAGAGGAGCAGGAAAAAGCAAAAAATTTCAGAATTGCACCTTGCAATGCGGAGAAATTACTGTTTGTGCATTTACAATATTCATTGATTTTTGCCATTGAAAAACGTCCAGAAATGATTGAAGCTACTGACTGAATGAAAGGAGCTGGCATCTCACTCTCTTTGAATCTTCTTTATCATGCTAAGAGGAGCAGGAAAAAGCAAAAAATTTCAGAATTGCACCTTGCAATGCGGAGAAATTACTGTTTGTGCATTTACAATATTCATTGATTTTTGCCATTGAAAAACGTCCAGAAATGATTGAAGCTACTGACTGAATGAAAGGAGCTGGCATCTCACTCTCTTTGAATCTTCTTTATCATGCTAAGAGGAGCAGGAAAAAGCAAAAAATTTCAGAATTGCACCTTGCAATGCGGAGAAATTACTGTTTGTGCATTTACAATATTCATTGATTTTTGCCATTGAAAAACATCATGTTATTCATATACCAGAAATGTTTGAAGCTACTGACTGAATGAAAGGAGCTGGCATCTCACTCTCTTTGAATCTTCTTTATCATGCTAAGAGGAGCAGGAAACAGCAAAAAATTTCAGAATTGCACCTTGCAATGCGGAGAAATTACTGTTTGTGCATTTACAATATTCATTGATTTTTGCCATTGAAAAACATCATGTTATTCATATACCAGAAATGTTTGAAGCTACTGACTGAATGAAATTAGCTGGCATCTCACTCTCTTTGAATCTTCTTTATCATGCTAAGAGGAGCAGGAAAAAGCAAAAAATTTCAGAATTGCACGTTGCAATGCGGAGAAATTACTGTTTGTGCATTTACAATATTCATTGATTTTTGCCATTGAAAAACGTCCAGAAATGATTGAAGCTACTGACTGAATGAAAGGAGCTGGCATCTCACTCTCTTTGAATCTTCTTTATCATGCTAAGAGGAGCAGGAAAAAGCAAAAAATTTCAGAATTGCACCTTGCAATGCGGAGAAATTACTGTTTGTGCATTTACAATACTCATTGATTTTTGCCATTGAAAAACATAATGTTATTCATATACCAGAAATGTTTGAAGCTACTGACTGAATGAAAGGAGCTGGCATCTCACTCTCTTTGAATCTTCTTTATCATGCTAAGAGGAGCAGGAAAAAGCAAAAAAATTCAGAATTGCACCTTGCAATGCGGAGAAATTACTGTTTGAGCATTTACAATATTCATTGATTTTTGCCATTGAAAAACGTCCAGAAATGATTGAAGCTACTGACTGAATGAAAGGAGCTGGCATCTCACTCTCTTTGAATCTTCTTTATCATGCTAAGAGGAGCAGGAAAAAGCAAAAAATTTCAGAATTGCACCTTGCAATGCGGAGAAATTACTGTTTGTGCATTTACAATATTCATTGATTTTTGCCATTGAAAAACATAATGTTATTCATATACCAGAAATGTTTGAAGCTACTGACTGAATGAAAGGAGCTGGCATCTCACTCTCTTTGAATTTTCTTTATCATGCTAAGAGGAGCAGGAAAAAGCAAAAAATTTCAGAATTGCACCTTGCAATGCGGAGAAATTACTGTTTGTGCATTTACAATATTCATTGATTTTTGCCATTGAAAAACGTCCAGAAATGATTGAAGCTACTGACTGAATGAAAGGAGCTGGCATCTCACTCTCTTTGAATCTTCTTTATCATGCTAAGAGGAGCAGGAAAAAGCAAAAAATTTCAGAATTGCACCTTGCAATGCGGAGAAATTACTGTTTGTGCATTTACAATATTCATTGATTTTTGCCATTGAAAAACATCATGTTATTCATATACCAGAAATGTTTGAAGCTACTGACTGAATGAAAGGAGCTGGCATCTCACTCTCTTTGAATCTTCTTTATCATGCTAAGAGGAGCAGGAAAAAGCAAAAAATTTCAGAATTGCACCTTGCAATGCGGAGAAATTACTGTTTGTGCATTTACAATATTCATTGATTTTTGCCATTGAAAAACGTCCAGAAATGATTGAAGCTACTGACTGAATGAAAGGAGCTGGCATCTCACTCTCTTTGAATCTTCTTTATCATGCTAAGAGGAGCAGGAAAAAGCAAAAAATTTCAGAATTGCACCTTGCAATGCGGAGAAATTACTGTTTGTGCATTTACAATATTCATTGATTTTTGCCATTGAAAAACGTCCAGAAATGATTGAAGCTACTGACTGAATGAAAGGAGCTGGCATCTCACTCTCTTTGAATCTTCTTTATCATGCTAAGAGGAGCAGGAAAAAGCAAAAAATTTCAGAATTGCACCTTGCAATGCGGAGAAATTACTGTTTGTGCATTTACAATATTCATTGATTTTTGCCATTGAAAAACATCATGTTATTCATATACCAGAAATGTTTGAAGCTACTGACTGAATGAAAGGAGCTGGCATCTCACTCTCTTTGAATCTTCTTTATCATGCTAAGAGGAGCAGGAAAAAGCAAAAAATTTCAGAATTGCACCTTGCAATGCGGAGAAATTACTGTTTGTGCATTTACAATATTCATTGATTTTTGCCATTGAAAAACGTCCAGAAATGATTGAAGCTACTGACTGAATGAAAGGAGCTGGCATCTCACTCTCTTTGAATCTTCTTTATCATGCTAAGAGGAGCAGGAAAAAGCAAAAAATTTCAGAATTGCACCTTGCAATGCGGAGAAATTACTGTTTGTGCATTTACAATATTCATTGATTTTTGCCATTGAAAAACGTCCAGAAATGATTGAAGCTACTGACTGAATGAAAGGAGCTGGCATCTCACTCTCTTTGAATCTTCTTTATCATGCTAAGAGGAGCAGGAAAAAGCAAAAAATTTCAGAATTGCACCTTGCAATGCGGAGAAATTACTGTTTGTGCATTTACAATATTCATTGATTTTTGCCATTGAAAAACATCATGTTATTCATATACCAGAAATGTTTGAAGCTACTGACTGAATGAAAGGAGCTGGCATCTCACTCTCTTTGAATCTTCTTTATCATGCTAAGAGGAGCAGGAAAAAGCAAAAAATTTCAGAATTGCACCTTGCAATGCGGAGAAATTACTGTTTGTGCATTTACAATATTCATTGATTTTTGCCATTGAAAAACGTCCAGAAATGATTGAAGCTACTGACTGAATGAAAGGAGCTGGCATCTCACTCTCTTTGAATCTTCTTTATCATGCTAAGAGGAGCAGGAAAAAGCAAAAAATTTCAGAATTGCACCTTGCAATGCGGAGAAATTACTGTTTGTGCATTTACAATATTCATTGATTTTTGCCATTGAAAAACGTCCAGAAATGATTGAAGCTACTGACTGAATGAAAGGAGCTGGCATCTCACTCTCTTTGAATCTTCTTTATCATGCTAAGAGGAGCAGGAAAAATCAAAAAATTTCAGAATTGCACCTTGCAATGCGGAGAAATTACTGTTTGTGCATTTACAATATTCATTGATTTTTGCCATTGAAAAACATCATGTTATTCATATACCAGAAATGTTTGAAGCTACTGACTGAATGAAAGGAGCTGGCATCTCACTCTCTTTGAATCTTCTTTATCATGCTAAGAGGAGCAGGAAACAGCAAAAAATTTCAGAATTGCACCTTGCAATGCGGAGAAATTACTGTTTGTGCATTTACAATATTCATTGATTTTTGCCATTGAAAAACGTCCAGAAATGATTGAAGCTACTGACTGAATGAAAGGAGCTGGCATCTCACTCTCTTTGAATCTTCTTTATCATGCTAAGAGGAGCAGGAAAAATCCAAAAATTTCAGAATTGCACCTTGCAATGCGGAGAAATTACTGTTTGTGCATTTACAATATTCATTGATTTTTGCCATTGAAAAACATCATGTTATTCATATACCAGAAATGTTTGAAGCTACTGACTGAATGAAAGGAGCTGGCATCTCACTCTCTTTGAATCTTCTTTATCATGCTAAGAGGAGCTGGAAAAAGCAAAAAATTTCAGAATTGCACCTTGCAATGCGGAGAAATTACTGTTTGTGCATTTACAAAATTCATTGATTTTTGCCATTGAAAAACGTCCAGAAATGATTGAAGCTACTGACTGAATGAAAGGAGCTGGCATCTCACTCTCTTTGAATCTTCTTTATCATGCTAAGAGGAGCAGGAAAAAGCAAAAAATTTCAGAATTGCACCTTGCAATGCGGAGAAATTACTGTTTGTGCATTTACAATATTCATTGATTTTTGCCATTGAAAAACATCATGTTATTCATATACCAGAAATGTTTGAAGCTACTGACTGAATGAAAGGAGCTGGCATCTCACTCTCTTTGAATCTTCTTTATCATGCTAAGAGGAGCAGGAAAAAGCAAAAAAATTCAGAATTGCACCTTGCAATGCGGAGAAATTACTGTTTGTGCATTTACAATATTCATTGATTTTTGCCATTGAAAAACGTCCAGAAATGATTGAAGCTACTGACTGAATGAAAGGAGCTGGCATCTCACTCTCTTTGAATCTTCTTTATCATGCTAAGAGGAGCAGGAAAAAGCAAAAAAATTCAGAATTGCACCTTGCAATGCGGAGAAATTACTGTTTGTGCATTTACAATATTCATTGATTTTTGCCATTGAAAAACGTCCAGAAATGATTGAAGCTACTGACTGAATGAAAGGAGCTGGCATCTCACTCTCTTTGAATCTTCTTTATCATGCTAAGAGGAGCAGGAAAAAGCAAAAAATTTCAGAATTGCACCTTGCAATGCGGAGAAATTACTGTTTGTGCATTTACAATATTCATTGATTTTTGCCATTGAAAAACGTCCAGAAATGATTGAAGCTAATGACTGAATGAAAGGAGCTGGCATCTCACTCTCTTTGAATCTTCTTTATCATGCTAAGAGGAGCAGGAAAAAGCAAAATATTTCAGAATTGCACCTTGCAATGCGGAGAAATTACTGTTTGTGCATTTACAATATTCATTGATTTTTGCCATTGAAAAACATCATGTTATTCATATACCAGAAATGTTTGAAGCTACTGACTGAATGAAAGGAGCTGGCATCTCACTCTCTTTGAATCTTCTTTATCATGCTAAGAGGAGCAGGAAAAAGCAAAAAATTTCAGAATTGCACCTTGCAATGCGGAGAAATTACTGTTTGTGCATTTACAATATTCATTGATTTTTGTCATTGAAAAACGTCCAGAAATGATTGAAGCTACTGACTGAATGAAAGGAGCGGGCATCTCACTCTCTTTGAATCTTCTTTATCATGCTAAGAGGAGCAGGAAAAAGCAAAAAATTTCAGAATTGCACCTTGCAATGCGGAGAAATTACTGTTTGTGCATTTACAATATTCATTGATTTTTGCCATTGAAAAACTTCATGTTATTCATATACCAGAAATGTTTGAAGCTACTGACTGAATGAAAGGAGCTGGCATCTCACTCTCTTTGAATCTTCTTTATCATGCTAAGAGGAGCAGGAAAAAGCAAAAAATTTCAGAATTGCACCTTGCAATGCGGAGAAATTACTGTTTGTGCATTTACAATATTCATTGATTTTTGCCATTGAAAAACGTCCAGAAATGATTGAAGCTACTGACTGAATGAAATGAGCTGGCATCTCACTCTCTTTGAATCTTCTTTATCATGCTAAGAGGAGCAGGAAAAAGCAAAAAATTTCAGAATTGCACCTTGCAATGCGGAGAAATTACTGTTTGTGCATTTAGAATATTCATTGATTTTTGCCATTGAAAAACGTCCAGAAATGATTGAAGCTACTGACTGAATGAAAGGAGCTGGCATCTCACTCTCTTTGAATCTTCTTTATCATGCTAAGAGGAGCAGGAAAAAGCAAAAAAATTCAGAATTGCACCTTGCAATGCGGAGAAATTACTGTTTGTGCATTTACAATATTCATTGATTTTTGCCATTGAAAAACGTCCAGAAATGATTGAAGCTACTGACTGAATGAAAGGAGCTGGCATCTCACTCTCTTTGAATCTTCTTTATCATGCTAAGATGAGCAGGAAAAAGCAAAAAATTTCAGAATTGCACCTTGCAATGCGGAGAAATTACTGTTTGTGCATTTACAATATTCATTGATTTTTGCCATTGAAAAACATCATGTTATTCATATACCAGAAATGTTTGAAGCTACTGACTGAATGAAAGGAGCTGGCATCTCACTCTCTTTGAATCTTCTTTATCATGCTAAGAGGAGCAGGAAAAAGCAAAACATTTCAGAATTGCACCTTGCAATGCGGAGAAATTACTGTTTGTGCATTTACAATATTCATTGATTTTTGCCATTGAAAAACGTCCAGAAATGATTGAAGCTACTGACTGAATGAAAGGAGCTGGCATCTCACTCTCTTTGAATCTTCTTTATCATGCTAAGAGGAGCAGGAAAAAGCAAAATATTTCAGAATTGCACCTTGCAATGCGGAGAAATTACTGTTTGTGCATTTACAATATTCATTGATTTTTGTCATTGAAAAACGTCCAGAAATGATTGAAGCTACTGACTGAATGAAAGGAGCTGGCATCTCACTCTCTTTGAATCTTCTTTATCATGCTAAGAGGAGCAGGAAAAAGCAAAAAATTTCAGAATTGCACCTTGCAATGCGGAGAAATTACTGTTTGTGCATTTACAATATTCATTGATTTTTGCCATTGAAAAACTTCATGTTATTCATATACCAGAAATGTTTGAAGCTACTGACTGAATGAAAGGAGCTGGCATCTCACTCTCTTTGAATCTTCTTTATCATGCTAAGAGGAGCAGGAAAAAGCAAAAAATTTCAGAATTGCACCTTGCAATGCGGAGAAATTACTGTTTGTGCATTTACAATATTCATTGATTTTTGCCATTGAAAAACGTCCAGAAATGATTGAAGCTACTGACTGAATGAAAGGAGCTGGCATCTCACTCTCTTTGAATCTTCTTTATCATGCTAAGAGGAGCAGGAAAAAGCAAAAAATTTCAGAATTGCACCTTGCAATGCGGAGAAATTACTGTTTGTGCATTTACAATATTCATTGATTTTTGCCATTGAAAAACATCATGTTATTCATATACCAGAAATGTTTGAAGCTACTGACTGAATGAAAGGAGCTGGCATCTCACTCTCTTTGAATCTTCTTTATCATGCTAAGAGGAGCAGGAAAAAGCAAAAAATTTCAGAATTGCACCTTGCAATGCGGAGAAATTACTGTTTGTGCATTTACAATATTCATTGATTTTTGCCATTGAAAAACGTCCAGAAATGATTGAAGCTAATGACTGAATGAAAGGAGCTGGCATCTCACTCTCTTTGAATCTTCTTTATCATGCTAAGAGGAGCAGGAAAAAGCAAAATATTTCAGAATTGCACCTTGCAATGCGGAGAAATTACTGTTTGTGCATTTACAATATTCATTGATTTTTGCCATTGAAAAACATCATGTTATTCATATACCAGAAATGTTTGAAGCTACTGACTGAATGAAAGGAGCTGGCATCTCACTCTCTTTGAATCTTCTTTATCATGCTAAGAGGAGCAGGAAAAAGCAAAAAATTTCAGAATTGCACCTTGCAATGCGGAGAAATTACTGTTTGCGCATTTACAATATTCATTGATTTTTGTCATTGAAAAACGTCCAGAAATGATTGAAGCTACTGACTGAATGAAAGGAGCGGGCATCTCACTCTCTTTGAATCTTCTTTATCATGCTAAGAGGAGCAGGAAAAAGCAAAAAATTTCAGAATTGCACCTTGCAATGCGGAGAAATTACTGTTTGTGCATTTACAATATTCATTGATTTTTGCCATTGAAAAACTTCATGTTATTCATATACCAGAAATGTTTGAAGCTACTGACTGAATGAAAGGAGCTGGCATCTCACTCTCTTTGAATCTTCTTTATCATGCTAAGAGGAGCAGGAAAAAGCAAAAAATTTCAGAATTGCACCTTGCAATGCGGAGAAATTACTGTTTGTGCATTTACAATATTCATTGATTTTTGCCATTGAAAAACGTCCAGAAATGATTGAAGCTACTGACTGAATGAAAGGAGCTGGCATCTCACTCTCTTTGAATCTTCTTTATCATGCTAAGAGGAGCAGGAAAAAGCAAAAAATTTCAGAATTGCACCTTGCAATGCGGAGAAATTACTGTTTGTGCATTTACAATATTCATTGATTTTTGCCATTGAAAAACGTCCAGAAATGATTGAAGCTACTGACTGAATGAAAGGAGCTGGCATCTCAATCTCTTTGAATCTTCTTTATCATGCTAAGAGGAGAAGGAAAAAGCAAAAAAATTCAGAATTGCACCTTGCAATGCGGAGAAATTACTGTTTGTGCATTTACAATATTCATTGATTTTTGCCATTGAAAAACGTCCAGAAATGATTGAAGCTACTGACTGAATGAAAGGAGCTGGCATCTCACTCTCTTTGAATCTTCTTTATCATGCTAAGAGGAGCAGGAAAAAGCAAAAAATTTCAGAATTGCACCTTGCAATGCGGAGAAATTACTGTTTGTGCATTTACAATATTCATTGATTTTTGCCATTGAAAAACATCATGTTATTCATATACCAGAAATGTTTGAAGCTACTGACTGAATGAAAGGAGCTGGCATCTCACTCTCTTTGAATCTTCTTTATCATGCTAAGAGGAGCAGGAAAAAGCAAAACATTTCAGAATTGCACCTTGCAATGCGGAGAAATTACTGTTTGTGCATTTACAATATTCATTGATTTTTGCCATTGAAAAACGTCCAGAAATGATTGAAGCTACTGACTGAATGAAAGGAGCTGGCATCTCACTCTCTTTGAATCTTCTTTATCATGCTAAGAGGAGCAGGAAAAAGCAAAATATTTCAGAATTGCACCTTGCAATGCGGAGAAATTACTGTTTGTGCATTTACAATATTCATTGATTTTTGCCATTGAAAAACATCATGTTATTCATATACCAGAAATGTTTGAAGCTACTGACTGAATGAAAGGAGCTGGCATCTCACTCTCTTTGAATCTTCTTTATCATGCTAAGAGGAGCAGGAAAAAGCAAAAAATTTCAGAATTGCACCTTGCAATGCGGAGAAATTACTGTTTGTGCATTTACAATATTCATTGATTTTTGTCATTGAAAAACGTCCAGAAATGATTGAAGCTACTGACTGAATGAAAGGAGCTGGCATCTCACTCTCTTTGTATCTTCTTTATCATGCTAAGAGGAGCAGGAAAAAGCAAAAAATTTCAGAATTGCACCTTGCAATGCGGAGAAATTACTGTTTGTGCATTTACAATATTCATTGATTTTTGCCATTGAAAAACTTCATGTTATTCATATACCAGAAATGTTTGAAGCTACTGACTGAATGAAAGGAGCTGGCATCTCACTCTCTTTGAATCTTCTTTATCATGCTAAGAGGAGCAGGAAAAAGCAAAAAATTTCAGAATTGCACCTTGCAATGCGGAGAAATTACTGTTTGTGCATTTACAATATTCATTGATTTTTGCCATTGAAAAACGTCCAGAAATGATTGAAGCTACTGACTGAATGAAAGGAGCTGGCATCTCACTCTCTTTGAATCTTCTTTATCATGCTAAGAGGAGCAGGAAAAAGCAAAAAATTTCAGAATTGCACCTTGCAATGCGGAGAAATTACTGTTTGTGCATTTACAATATTCATTGATTTTTGCCATTGAAAAACATCATGTTATTCATATACCAGAAATGTTTGAAGCTACTGACTGAATGAAAGGAGCTGGCATCTCACTCTCTTTGAATCTTCTTTATCATGCTAAGAGGAGCAGGAAAAAGCAAAAAATTTCAGAATTGCACCTTGCAATGCGGAGAAATTACTGTTTGTGCATTTACAATATTCATTGATTTTTGCCATTGAAAAACGTCCAGAAATGATTGAAGCTACTGACTGAATGAAAGGAGCTGGCATCTCACTCTCTTTGAATCTTCTTTATCATGCTAAGAGGAGCAGGAAAAAGCAAAAAATTTCAGAATTGCACCTTGCAATGCGGAGAAATTACTGTTTGTGCATTTACAATATTCATTGATTTTTGCCATTGAAAAACATCATGTTATTCATATACCAGAAATGTTTGAAGCTACTGACTGAATGAAAGGAGCTGGCATCTCACTCTCTTTGAATTTTCTTTATCATGCTAAGAGGAGCAGGAAAAAGCAAAAAATTTCAGAATTGCACCTTGCAATGCGGAGAAATTACTGTTTGTGCATTTACAATATTCATTGATTTTTGCCATTGAAAAACGTCCAGAAATGATTGAAGCTACTGACTGAATGAAAGGAGCTGGCATCTCACTCTCTTTGAATCTTCTTTATCATGCTAAGAGGAGGAGGAAAAAGCAAAAAATTTCAGAATTGCACCTTGCAATGCGGAGAAATTACTGTTTGTGCATTTACAATATTCATTGATTTTTGCCATTGAAAAACATCATGTTATTCATATAAAAGAAATGTTTGAAGCTACTGCCTGAATGAAAGGAGCTGGCATCTCACTCTCTTTGAATCTTCTTTATCATGCTAAGAGGAGCAGGAAAAAGCAAAAAATTTCAGAATTGCACCTTGCAATGCAGAGAAATTACTGTTTGTGCATTTACAATATTCATTGATTTTTGCCATTGAAAAACGTCCAGAAATGATTGAAGCTACTGACTGAATGAAAGGAGCTGGCATCTCACTCTCTTTGAATCTTCTTTATCATGCTAAGAGGAGCAGGAAAAAGCAAAAAATTTCAGAATTGCACCTTGCAATGCGGAGAAATTACTGTTTGTGCATTTACAATATTCATTGATTTTTGCCATTGAAAAACGTCCAGAAATGATTGAAGCTACTGACTGAATGAAAGGAGCTGGCATCTCACTCTCTTTGAATCTTCTTTATCATGCTAAGAGGAGCAGGAAAAAGCAAAAAATTTCAGAATTGCACCTTGCAATGCGGAGAAATTACTGTTTGTGCATTTACAATATTCATTGATTTTTGCCATTGAAAAACATCATGTTATTCATATACCAGAAATGTTTGAAGCTACTGACTGAATGAAAGGAGCTGGCATCTCACTCTCTTTGAATCTTCTTTATCATGCTAAGAGGAGCAGGAAAAAGCAAAAAATTTCAGAATTGCTCCTTGCAATGCGGAGAAATTACTGTTTGTGCATTTACAATATTCATTGATTTTTGCCATTGAAAAACGTCCAGAAATGATTGAAGCTACTGACTGAATGAAAGGAGCTGGCATCTCACTCTCTTTGAATCTTCTTTATCATGCTAAGAGGAGCAGGAAAAAGCAAAAAATTTCAGAATTGCACCTTGGAATGCGGAGAAATTACTGTTTGTGCATTTACAATATTCATTGATTTTTGCCATTGAAAAACATCATGTTATTCATATACCAGAAATGTTTGAAGCTACTGACTGAATGAAAGGAGCTGGCATCTCACTCTCTTTGAATCTTCTTTATCATGCTAAGAGGAGCAGGAAAAAGCAAAAAATTTCAGAATTGCAGCTTGCAATGCGGAGAAATTACTGTTTGTGCATTTACAATATTCATTGATTTTTGCCATTGAAAAACGTCCAGAAATGATTGAAGCTACTGACTGAATGAAAGGAGCTGGCATCTCACTCTCTTTGAATCTTCTTTATCATGCTAAGAGGAGCAGGAAAAAGCAAAACATTTCAGAATTGCACCTTGCAATGCGGAGAAATTACTGTTTGTGCATTTACAATATTCATTGATTTTTGCCATTGAAAAACGTCCAGAAATGATTGAAGCTACTGACTGAATGAAAGGAGCTGGCATCTCACTCTCTTTGAATCTTCTTTATCATGCTAAGAGGAGCAGGAAAAAGCAAAAAATTTCAGAATTGCACCTTGCAATGCGGAGAAATTACTGTTTGTGCATTTACAATATTCATTGATTTTTGTCATTGAAAAACGTCCAGAAATGATTGAAGCTACTGACTGAATGAAAGGAGCTGGCATCTCACTCTCTTTGAATCTTCTTTATCATGCTAAGAGGAGCAGGAAAAAGCAAAAAATTTCAGAATTGCACCTTGCAATGTGGAGAAATTACTGTTTGTGCATTTACAATATTCATTGATTTTTGCCATTGAAAAACTTCATGTTATTCATATACCAGAAATGTTTGAAGCTACTGACTGAATGAAAGGAGCTGGCATCTCACTCTCTTTGAATCTTCTTTATCATGCTAAGAGGAGCAGGAAAAAGCAAAAAATTTCAGAATTGCACCTTGCAATGCGGAGAAATTACTGTTTGTGCATTTACAATATTCATTGATTTTTGCCATTGAAAAACATCATGTTATTCATATACCAGAAATGTTTGAAGCTACTGACTGAATGAAAGGAGCTGGCATCTCACTCTCTTTGAATCTTCTTTATCATGCTAAGAGGAGCAGGAAAAAGCAAAAAATTTCAGAATTGCACCTTGCAATGCGGAGAAATTACTGTTTGTGCATTTACAATATTCATTGATTTTTGCCATTGAAAAACGTCCAGAAATGATTGAAGCTACTGACTGAATGAAAGGAGCTGGCATCTCACTCTCTTTGAATCTTCTTTATCATGCTAAGAGGAGCAGGAAAAAGCAAAAAATTTCAGAATTGCACCTTGCAATGCGGAGAAATTACTGTTTGTGCATTTACAATATTCATTGATTTTTGCCATTGAAAAACATCATGTTATTCATATACCAGAAATGTTTGAAGCTACTGACTGAATGAAAGGAGCTGGCATCTCACTCTCTTTGAATTTTCTTTATCATGCTAAGAGGAGCAGGAAAAAGCAAAAAATTTCAGAATTGCACCTTGCAATGCGGAGAAATTACTGTTTGTGCATTTACAATATTCATTGATTTTTGCCATTGAAAAACGTCCAGAAATGATTGAAGCTACTGACTGAATGAAAGGAGCTGGCATCTCACTCTCTTTGAATCTTCTTTATCATGCTAAGAGGAGGAGGAAAAAGCAAAAAATTTCAGAATTGCACCTTGCAATGCGGAGAAATTACTGTTTGTGCACTTACAATATTCATTGATTTTTGCCATTGAAAAACATCATGTTATTCATATAAAAGAAATGTTTGAAGCTACTGACTGAATGAAAGGAGCTGGCATCTCACTCTCTTTGAATCTTCTTTATCATGCTAAGAGGAGCAGGAAAAAGCAAAAAATTTCAGAATTGCACCTTGCAATGCAGAGAAATTACTGTTTGTGCATTTACAATATTCATTGATTTTTGCCATTGAAAAACGTCCAGAAATGATTGAAGCTACTGACTGAATGAAAGGAGCTGGCATCTCACTTTCTTTGAATCTTCTTTATCATGCTAAGAGGAGCAGGAAAAAGCAAAAAATTTCAGAATTGCACCTTGCAATGCGGAGAAATTACTGTTTGTGCATTTACAATATTCATTGATTTTTGCCATTGAAAAACGTCCAGAAATGATTGAAGCTACTGACTGAATGAAAGGAGCTGGCATCTCACTCTCTTTGAATCTTCTTTATCATGCTAAGAGGAGCAGGAAAAAGCAAAAAATTTCAGAATTGCACCTTGCAATGCGGAGAAATTACTGTTTGTGCATTTACAATATTCATTGATTTTTGCCATTGAAAAACATCATGTTATTCATATACCAGAAATGTTTGAAGCTACTGACTGAATGAAAGGAGCTGGCATCTCACTCTCTTTGAATCTTCTTTATCATGCTAAGAGGAGCAGGAAAAAGCAAAAAATTTCAGAATTGCACCTTGGAATGCGGAGAAATTACTGTTTGTGCATTTACAATATTCATTGATTTTTGCCATTGAAAAACATCATGTTATTCATATACCAGAAATGTTTGAAGCTACTGACTGAATGAAAGGAGCTGGCATCTCACTCTCTTTGAATCTTCTTTATCATGCTAAGAGGAGCAGGAAAAAGCAAAAAATTTCAGAATTGCAGCTTGCAATGCGGAGAAATTACTGTTTGTGCATTTACAATATTCATTGATTTTTGCCATTGAAAAACGTCCAGAAATGATTGAAGCTACTGACTGAATGAAAGGAGCTGGCATCTCACTCTCTTTGAATCTTCTTTATCATGCTAAGAGGAGCAGGAAAAAGCAAAAAATTTCAGAATTGCACCTTGCAATGCGGAGAAATTACTGTTTGTGCATTTACAATATTCATTGATTTTTGCCATTGAAAAACGTCCAGAAATGATTGAAGCTACTGACTGAATGAAAGGAGCTGGCATCTCACTCTCTTTGAATCTTCTTTATCATGCTAAGAGGAGCAGGAAAAAGCAAAAAATTTCAGAATTGCACCTTGCAATGCGGAGAAATTACTGTTTGTGCATTTACAATATTCATTGATTTTTGCCATTGAAAAACATCATGTTATTCATATACCAGAAATGTTTGAAGCTACTGACTGAATGAAAGGAGCTGGCATCTCACTCTCTTTGAATCTTCTTTATCATGCTAAGAGGAGCATGGAAACAGCAAAAAATTTCAGAATTGCACCTTGCAATGCGGAGAAATTACTGTTTGTGCATTTACAATATTCATTGATTTTTGCCATTGAAAAACGTCCAGAAATGATTGAAGCTACTGACTGAATGAAAGGAGCTGGCATCTCACTCTCTTTGAATCTTCTTTATCATGCTAAGAGGAGCAGGAAAAAGCAAAAAATTTCAGAATTGCACCTTGCAATGCGGAGAAATTACTGTTTGTGCATTTACAATATTCATTGATTTTTGCCATTGAAAAACATCATGTTATTCATATACCAGAAATGTTTGAAGCTACTGACTGAATGAAAGGAGCTGGCATTTCACTCTCTTTGAATCTTCTTTATCATGCTAAGAGGAGCAGGAAAAAGCAAAAAATTTCAGAATTGCACCTTGCAATGCGGAGAAATTACTGTTTGTGCATTTACAATATTCATTGATTTTTGCCATTGAAAAACGTCCAGAAATGATTGAAGCTACTGACTGAATGAAAGGAGCTGGCATCTCACTCTCTTTGAATCTTCTTTATCATGCTAATAGGAGCAGGAAAAAGCAAAAAATTTCAGAATTGCACCTTGCAATGCGGAGAAATTACTGTTTGTGCATTTACAATATTCATTGATTTTTGCCATTGAAAAACATCATGTTATTCATATACCAGAAATGTTTGAAGCTACTGACTGAATGAAAGGAGCTGGCATCTCACTCTCTTTGAATCTTCTTTATCATGCTAAGAGGAGCAGGAAAAAGCAAAAAATTTCAGAATTGCACCTTGCAATGCGGAGAAATTACTGTTTGTGCATTTACAATATTCATTGATTTTTGCCATTGAAAAACGTCCAGAAATGATTGAAGCTACTGACTGAATGAAAGGAGCTGGCATCTTACTCTCTTTGAATCTTCTTTATCATGCTAAGAGGAGCAGGAAAAAGCAAAAAAATTCAGAATTGCACCTTGCAATGCGGAGAAATTACTGTTTGTGCATTTACAATATTCATTGATTTTTGCCATTGAAAAACGTCCAGAAATGATTGAAGCTACTGACTGAATAAAAGGAGCTGGCATCTCACTCTCTTTGAATCTTCTTTATCATGCTAAGAGGAGCAGGAAAAAGCAAAAAATTTCAGAATTGCACCTTGCAATGCGGAGAAATTACTGTTTGTGCATTTACAATATTCATTGATTTTTGCCATTGAAAAACATCATGTTATTCATATACCAGAAATGTTTGAAGCTACTGACTGAATGAAAGGAGCTGGCATCTCACTCTCTTTGAATCTTCTTTATCATGCTAAGAGGAGCAGGAAAAAGCAAAAAATTTCAGAATTGCACCTTGCAATGCGGAGAAATTACTGTTTGTGCATTTACAATATTCATTGATTTTTGCCATTGAAAAACGTCCAGAAATGATTGAAGCTACTGACTGAATGAAAGGAGCTGGCATCTCACTCTCTTTGAATCTTCTTTATCATGCTAAGAGGAGCAGGAAAAAGCAAAATATTTCAGAATTGCACCTTGCAATGCGGAGAAATTACTGTTTGTGCATTTACAATATTCATTGATTTTTGCCATTGAAAAACATCATGTTATTCATATACCAGAAATGTTTGAAGCTACTGACTGAATGAAAGGAGCTGGAATCTCACTCTCTTTGAATCTTCTTTATCATGCTAAGAGGAGCAGGAAAAAGCAAAAAATTTCAGAATTGCACCTTGCAATGCGGAGAAATTACTGTTTGTGCATTTACAATATTCATTGATTTTTGTCATTGAAAAACGTCCAGAAATGATTGAAGCTACTGACTGAATGAAAGGAGCTGGCATCTCACTCTCTTTGAATCTTCTTTATCATGCTAAGTGGAGCAGGAAAAAGCAAAAAATTTCAGAATTGCACCTTGCAATGCGGAGAAATTACTGTTTGTGCATTTACAATATTCATTGATTTTTGCCATTGAAAAACTTCATGTTATTCTTATACCAGAAATGTTTGAAGCTACTGACTGAATGAAAGGAGCTGGCATCTCACTCTCTTTGAATCTTCTTTATCATGCTAAGAGGAGCAGGAAAAAGCAAAAAATTTCAGAATTGCACCTTGCAATGCGGAGAAATTACTGTTTGTGCATTTACAATATTCATTGATTTTTGCCATTGAAAAACGTCCAGAAATGATTGAAGCTACTGACTGAATGAAAGGAGCTGGCATCTCACTCTCTTTGAATCTTCTTTATCATGCTAAGAGGAGCAGGAAAAAGCAAAAAATTTCAGAATTGCACCTTGCAATGCGGAGAAATTACTGTTTGTGCATTTACAATATTCATTGATTTTTGCCATTGAAAAACATCATGTTATTCATATACCAGAAATGTTTGAAGCTACTGACTGAATGAAAGGAGCTGGCATCTCACTCTCTTTGAATCTTCTTTATCATGCTAAGAGGAGCAGGAAAAAGCAAAAAATTTCAGAATTGCACCTTGCAATGCGGAGAAATTACTGTTTGTGCATTTACAATATTCATTGATTTTTGCCATTGGAAAACGTCCAGAAATGATTGAAGCTACTGACTGAATGAAAGGAGCTGGCATCTCACTCTCTTTGAATCTTCTTTATCATGCTAAGAGGAGCAGGAAAAAGCAAAAAATTTCAGAATTGCACCTTGCAATGCGGAGAAATTACTGTTTGTGCATTTACAATATTCATTGATTTTTGCCATTGAAAAACATCATGTTATTCATATACCAGAAATGTTTGAAGCTACTGACTGAATGAAAGGAGCTGGCATCTCACTCTCTTTGAATTTTCTTTATCATGCTAAGAGGAGCAGGAAAAAGCAAAAAATTTCAGAATTGCACCTTGCAATGCGGAGAAATTACTGTTTGTGCATTTACAATATTCATTGATTTTTGCCATTGAAAAACGTCCAGAAATGATTGAAGCTACTGACTGAATGAAAGGAGCTGGCATCTCACTCTCTTTGAATCTTCTTTATCATGCTAAGAGGAGCAGGAAAAAGCAAAAAATTTCAGAATTGCACCTTGCAATGCGGAGAAATTACTGTTTGTGCATTTACAATATTCATTGATTTTTGCCATTGAAAAACATCATGTTATTCATATACCAGAAATGTTTGAAGCTACTGACTGAATGAAAGGAGCTGGCATCTCACTCTCTTTGAATCTTCTTTATCATGCTAAGAGGAGCAGGAAAAAGCAAAAAATTTCAGAATTGCACCTTGCAATGCAGAGAAATTACTGTTTGTGCATTTACAATATTCATTGATTTTTGCCATTGAAAACCGTCCAGAAATGATTGAAGCTACTGACTGAATGAAAGGAGCTGGCATCTCACTCTCTTTGAATCTTCTTTATCATGCTAAGAGGAGCAGGAAAAAGCAAAAAATTTCAGAATTGCACCTTGCAATGCGGAGAAATTACTGTTTGTGCATTTACAATATTCATTGATTTTTGCCATTGAAAAACGTCCAGAAATGATTGAAGCTACTGACTGAATGAAAGGAGCTGGCATCTCACTCTCTTTGAATCTTCTTTATCATGCTAAGAGGAGCAGGAAAAAGCAAAAAATTTCAGAATTGCACCTTGCAATGCGGAGAAATTACTGTTTGTGCATTTACAATATTCATTGATTTTTGCCATTGAAAAACATCATGTTATTCATATACCAGAAATGTTTGAAGCTACTGACTGAATGAAAGGAGCTGGCATCTCACTCTCTTTGAATCTTCTTTATCATGCTAAGAGGAGCAGGAAAAAGCAAAAAATTTCAGAATTGCACCTTGCAATGCGGAGAAATTACTGTTTGTGCATTTACAATATTCATTGATTTTTGCCATTGAAAAACGTCCAGAAATGATTGAAGCTACTGACTGAATGAAAGGAGCTGGCATCTCACTCTCTTTGAATCTTCTTTATCATGCTAATAGGAGCAGGAAAAAGCAAAAAATTTCAGAATTGCACCTTGCAATGCGGAGAAATTACTGTTTGTGCATTTACAATATTCATTGATTTTTGCCATTGAAAAACATCATGTTATTCATATACCAGAAATGTTTGAAGCTACTGACTGAATGAAAGGAGCTGGCATCTCACTCTCTTTGAATCTTCTTTATCATGCTAAGAGGAGCAGGAAAAAGCAAAAAATTTCAGAATTGCACCTTGCAATGCGGAGAAATTACTGTTTGTGCATTTACAATATTCATTGATTTTTGCCATTGAAAAACGTCCAGAAATGATTGAAGCTACTGACTGAATGAAAGGAGCTGGCATCTTACTCTCTTTGAATCTTCTTTATCATGCTAAGAGGAGCAGGAAAAAGCAAAAAAATTCAGAATTGCACCTTGCAATGCGGAGAAATTACTGTTTGTGCATTTACAATATTCATTGATTTTTGCCATTGAAAAACGTCCAGAAATGATTGAAGCTACTGACTGAATAAAAGGAGCTGGCATCTCACTCTCTTTGAATCTTCTTTATCATGCTAAGAGGAGCAGGAAAAAGCAAAAAATTTCAGAATTGCACCTTGCAATGCGGAGAAATTACTGTTTGTGCATTTACAATATTCATTGATTTTTGCCATTGAAAAACATCATGTTATTCATATACCAGAAATGTTTGAAGCTACTGACTGAATGAAAGGAGCTGGCATCTCACTCTCTTTGAATCTTCTTTATCATGCTAAGAGGAGCAGGAAAAAGCAAAAAATTTCAGAATTGCACCTTGCAATGCGGAGAAATTACTGTTTGTGCATTTACAATATTCATTGATTTTTGCCATTGAAAAACGTCCAGAAATGATTGAAGCTACTGACTGAATGAAAGGAGCTGGCATCTCACTCTCTTTGAATCTTCTTTATCATGCTAAGAGGAGCAGGAAAAAGCAAAATATTTCAGAATTGCACCTTGCAATGCGGAGAAATTACTGTTTGTGCATTTACAATATTCATTGATTTTTGCCATTGAAAAACATCATGTTATTCATATACCAGAAATGTTTGAAGCTACTGACTGAATGAAAGGAGCTGGAATCTCACTCTCTTTGAATCTTCTTTATCATGCTAAGAGGAGCAGGAAAAAGCAAAAAATTTCAGAATTGCACCTTGCAATGCGGAGAAATTACTGTTTGTGCATTTACAATATTCATTGATTTTTGTCATTGAAAAACGTCCAGAAATGATTGAAGCTACTGACTGAATGAAAGGAGCTGGCATCTCACTCTCTTTGAATCTTCTTTATCATGCTAAGTGGAGCAGGAAAAAGCAAAAAATTTCAGAATTGCACCTTGCAATGCGGAGAAATTACTGTTTGTGCATTTACAATATTCATTGATTTTTGCCATTGAAAAACTTCATGTTATTCATATACCAGAAATGTTTGAAGCTACTGACTGAATGAAAGGAGCTGGCATTTCACTCTCTTTGAATCTTCTTTATCATGCTAAGAGGAGCAGGAAAAAGCAAAAAATTTCAGAATTGCACCTTGCAATGCGGAGAAATTACTGTTTGTGCATTTACAATATTCATTGATTTTTGCCATTGAAAAACGTCCAGAAATGATTGAAGCTACTGACTGAATGAAAGGAGCTGGCATCTCACTCTCTTTGAATCTTCTTTATCATGCTAAGAGGAGCAGGAAAAAGCAAAAGATTTCAGAATTGCACCTTGCAATGCGGAGAAATTACTGTTTGTGCATTTACAATATTCATTGATTTTTGCCATTGAAAAACATCATGTTATTCATATACCAGAAATGTTTGAAGCTACTGACTGAATGAAAGGAGCTGGCATCTCACTCTCTTTGAATCTTCTTTATCATGCTAAGAGGAGCAGGAAAAAGCAAAAAATTTCAGAATTGCACCTTGCAATGCAGAGAAATTACTGTTTGTGCATTTACAATATTCATTGATTTTTGCCATTGAAAACCGTCCAGAAATGATTGAAGCTACTGACTGAATGAAAGGAGCTGGCATCTCACTCTCTTTGAATCTTCTTTATCATGCTAAGAGGAGCAGGAAAAAGCAAAAAATTTCAGAATTGCACCTTGCAATGCGGAGAAATTACTGTTTGTGCATTTACAATATTCATTGATTTTTGCCATTGAAAAACGTCCAGAAATGATTGAAGCTACTGACTGAATGAAAGGAGCTGGCATCTCACTCTCTTTGAATCTTCTTTATCATGCTAAGAGGAGCAGGAAAAAGCAAAAAATTTCAGAATTGCACCTTGCAATGCGGAGAAATTACTGTTTGTGCATTTACAATATTCATTGATTTTTGCCATTGAAAAACATCATGTTATTCATATACCAGAAATGTTTGAAGCTACTGACTGAATGAAAGGAGCTGGCATCTCACTCTCTTTGAATCTTCTTTATCATGCTAAGAGGAGCAGGAAAAAGCAAAAAATTTCAGAATTGCACCTTGCAATGCGGAGAAATTACTGTTTGTGCATTTACAATATTCATTGATTTTTGCCATTGAAAAACGTCCAGAAATGATTGAAGCTACTGACTGAATGAAAGGAGCTGGCATCTCACTCTCTTTGAATCTTCTTTATCATGCTAATAGGAGCAGGAAAAAGCAAAAAATTTCAGAATTGCACCTTGCAATGCGGAGAAATTACTGTTTGTGCATTTACAATATTCATTGATTTTTGCCATTGAAAAACATCATGTTATTCATATACCAGAAATGTTTGAAGCTACTGACTGAATGAAAGGAGCTGGCATCTCACTCTCTTTGAATCTTCTTTATCATGCTAAGAGGAGCAGGAAAAAGCAAAAAATTTCAGAATTGCACCTTGCAATGCGGAGAAATTACTGTTTGTGCATTTACAATATTCATTGATTTTTGCCATTGAAAAACGTCCAGAAATGATTGAAGCTACTGACTGAATGAAAGGAGCTGGCATCTTACTCTCTTTGAATCTTCTTTATCATGCTAAGAGGAGCAGGAAAAAGCAAAAAAATTCAGAATTGCACCTTGCAATGCGGAGAAATTACTGTTTGTGCATTTACAATATTCATTGATTTTTGCCATTGAAAAACGTCCAGAAATGATTGAAGCTACTGACTGAATAAAAGGAGCTGGCATCTCACTCTCTTTGAATCTTCTTTATCATGCTAAGAGGAGCAGGAAAAAGCAAAAAATTTCAGAATTGCACCTTGCAATGCGGAGAAATTACTGTTTGTGCATTTACAATATTCATTGATTTTTGCCATTGAAAAACATCATGTTATTCATATACCAGAAATGTTTGAAGCTACTGACTGAATGAAAGGAGCTGGCATCTCACTCTCTTTGAATCTTCTTTATCATGCTAAGAGGAGCAGGAAAAAGCAAAAAATTTCAGAATTGCACCTTGCAATGCGGAGAAATTACTGTTTGTGCATTTACAATATTCATTGATTTTTGCCATTGAAAAACGTCCAGAAATGATTGAAGCTACTGACTGAATGAAAGGAGCTGGCATCTCACTCTCTTTGAATCTTCTTTATCATGCTAAGAGGAGCAGGAAAAAGCAAAATATTTCAGAATTGCACCTTGCAATGCGGAGAAATTACTGTTTGTGCATTTACAATATTCATTGATTTTTGCCATTGAAAAACATCATGTTATTCATATACCAGAAATGTTTGAAGCTACTGACTGAATGAAAGGAGCTGGAATCTCACTCTCTTTGAATCTTCTTTATCATGCTAAGAGGAGCAGGAAAAAGCAAAAAATTTCAGAATTGCACCTTGCAATGCGGAGAAATTACTGTTTGTGCATTTACAATATTCATTGATTTTTGTCATTGAAAAACGTCCAGAAATGATTGAAGCTACTGACTGAATGAAAGGAGCTGGCATCTCACTCTCTTTGAATCTTCTTTATCATGCTAAGTGGAGCAGGAAAAAGCAAAAAATTTCAGAATTGCACCTTGCAATGCGGAGAAATTACTGTTTGTGCATTTACAATATTCATTGATTTTTGCCATTGAAAAACTTCATGTTATTCATATACCAGAAATGTTTGAAGCTACTGACTGAATGAAAGGAGCTGGCATCTCACTCTCTTTGAATCTTCTTTATCATGCTAAGAGGAGCAGGAAAAAGCAAAAAATTTCAGAATTGCACCTTGCAATGCGGAGAAATTACTGTTTGTGCATTTACAATATTCATTGATTTTTGACATTGAAAAACGTCCAGAAATGATTGAAGCTACTGACTGAATGAAAGGAGCTGGCATCTCACTCTCTTTGAATCTTCTTTATCATGCTAAGAGGAGCAGGAAAAAGCAAAAAATTTCAGAATTGCACCTTGCAATGCGGAGAAATTACTGTTTGTGCATTTACAATATTCATTGATTTTTGCCATTGAAAAACATCATGTTATTCATATACCAGAAATGTTTGAAGCTACTGACTCAATGAAAGGAGCTGGCATCTCACTCTCTTTGAATCTTCTTTATCATGCTAAGAGGAGCAGGAAAAAGCAAAAAATTTCAGAATTGCACCTTGCAATGCGGAGAAATTACTGTTTGTGCATTTACAATATTCATTGATTTTTGCCATTGAAAAACGTCCAGAAATGATTGAAGCTACTGACTGAATGAAAGGAGCTGGCATCTCACTCTCTTTGAATCTTCTTTATCATGCTAAGAGGAGCAGGAAAAAGCAAAAAATTTCAGAATTGCACCTTGCAATGCGGAGAAATTACTGTTTGTGCATTTACAATATTCATTGATTTTTGCCATTGAAAAACATCATGTTATTCATATACCAGAAATGTTTGAAGCTACTGACTGAATGAAAGGAGCTGGCATCTCACTCTCTTTGAATTTTCTTTATCATGCTAAGAGGAGCAGGAAAAAGCAAAAAATTTCAGAATTGCACCTTGCAATGCGTAGAAATTACTGTTTGTGCATTTACAATATTCATTGATTTTTTCCATTGAAAAACGTCCAGAAATGATTGAAGCTACTGACTGAATGAAAGGAGCTGGCATCTCACTCTCTTTGAATCTTCTTTATCATGCTAAGAGGAGCAGGAAAAAGCAAAAAAATTTCAGAATTGCACCTTGCAATGCGGAGAAATTACTGTTTGTGCATTTACAATATTCATTGATTTTTGCCATTGAAAAACATCATGTTATTCATATACCAGAAATGTTTGAAGCTACTGACTGAATGAAAGGAGCTGGCATCTCACTCTCTTTGAATCTTCTTTATCATGCTAAGAGGAGCAGGAAAAAGCAAAAAATTTCAGAATTGCACCTTGCAATGCGGAGAAATTACTGTTTGTGCATTTACAATATTCATTGATTTTTGCCATTGAAAAACGTCCAGAAATGATTGAAGCTACTGACTGAATGAAAGGAGCTGGCATCTCACTCTCTTTGAATCTTCTTTATCATGCTAAGAGGAGCAGGAAAAAGCAAAAAATTTCAGAATTGCACCTTGCAATGCGGAGAAATTACTGTTTGTGCATTTTCAATATTCATTGATTTTTGCCATTGAAGAACGTCCAGAAATGATTGAAGCTACTGACTGAATGAAAGGAGCTGGCATCTCACTCTCTTTGAATCTTCTTTATCATGCTAAGAGGAGCAGGAAAAAGCAAAAAATTTCAGAATTGCACCTTGCAATGCGGAGAAATTACTGTTTGTGCATTTACAATATTCATTGATTTTTGCCATTGAAAAACATCATGTTATTCATATACCAGAAATGTTTGAAGCTACTGACTGAATGAAAGGAGCTGGCATCTCACTCTCTTTGAATCTTCTTTATCATGCTAAGAGGAGCAGGAAAAAGCAAAAAATTTCAGAATTGCACCTTGCAATGCGGAGAAATTACTGTTTGTGCATTTACAATATTCATTGATTTTTGCCATTGAAAAACGTCCAGAAATGATTGAAGCTACTGACTGAATGAAAGGAGCTGGCATCTCACTCTCTTTGAATCTTCTTTATCATGCTAAGAGGAGCAGGAAAAAGCAAAAAATTTCAGAATTGCACCTTGCAATGCGGAGAAATTACTGTTTGTGCATTTACAATATTCATTGATTTTTGCCATTGAAAAACATCATGTTATTCATATACCAGAAATGTTTGAAGCTACTGACTGAATGAAAGGAGCTGGCATCTCACTCTCTTTGAATCTTCTTTATCATGCTAAGAGGAGCAGGAAAAAGCAAAAAATTTCAGAATTGCAGCTTGCAATGCGGAGAAATTACTGTTTGTGCATTTACAATATTCATTGATTTTTGCCATTGAAAAACGTCCAGAAATGATTGAAGCTACTGACTGAATGAAAGGAGCTGGCATCTCACTCTCTTTGAATCTTCTTTATAATGCTAAGAGGAGCAGGAAAAAGCAAAAAATTTCAGAATTGCACCTTGCAATGCGGAGAAATTACTGTTTGTGCATTTACAATATTCATTGATTTTTGCCATTGAAAAACATCATGTTATTCATATACCAGAAATGTTTGAAGCCACTGACTGAATGAAAGGAGCTGGCATCTCACTCTCTTTGAATTTTCTTTATCATGCTAAGAGGAGCAGGAAAAAGCAAAAAATTTCAGAATTGCACCTTGCAATGCGGAGAAATTACTGTTTGTGCATTTACAATATTCATTGATTTTTGTCATTGAAAAACGTCCAGAAATGATTGAAGCTACTGACTGAATGAAAGGAGCTGGCATCTCACTCTCTTTGAATCTTCTTTATCATGCTAAGAGGAGCAGGAAAAAGCAAAAAATTTCAGAATTGCACCTTGCAATGCGGAGAAATTACTGTTTGTGCATTTACAATATTCATTGATTTTTGCCATTGAAAAACATCATGTTATTCATATACCAGAAATGTTTGAAGCTACTGACTGAATGAAAGGAGCTGGCATCTCACTCTCTTTGAATCTTCTTTATCATGCTAAGAGGAGCAGGAAAAAGCAAAAAATTTCAGAATTGCACCTTGCAATGCGGAGAAATTACTGTTTGTGCATTTACAATATTCATTGATTTTTGCCATTGAAAAACGTCCAGAAATGATTGAAGCTACTGACTGAATGAAAGGAGCTGGCATCTCACTCTCTTTGAATCTTCTTTATCATGCTAATAGGAGCAGGAAAAAGCAAAAAATTTCAGAATTGCACCTTGCAATGCGGAGAAATTACTGTTTGTGCATTTACAATATTCATTGATTTTTGCCATTGAAAAACATCATGTTATTCATATACCAGAAATGTTTGAAGCTACTGACTGAATGAAAGGAGCTGGCATCTCACTCTCTTTGAATCTTCTTTATCATGCTAAGAGGAGCAGGAAAAAGCAAAAAATTTCAGAATTGCACCTTGCAATGCGGAGAAATTACTGTTTGTGCATTTACAATATTCATTGATTTTTGCCATTGAAAAACGTCCAGAAATGATTGAAGCTACTGACTGAATGAAAGGAGCTGGCATCTTACTCTCTTTAAATCTTCTTTATCATGCTAAGAGGAGCAGGAAAAAGCAAAAAAATTCAGAATTGCACCTTGCAATGCGGAGAAATTACTGTTTGTGCATTTACAATATTCATTGATTTTTGCCATTGAAAAACGTCCAGAAATGATTGAAGCTACTGACTGAATAAAAGGAGCTGGCATCTCACTCTCTTTGAATCTTCTTTATCATGCTAAGAGGAGCAGGAAAAAGCAAAAAATTTCAGAATTGCACCTTGCAATGCGGAGAAATTACTGTTTGTGCATTTACAATATTCATTGATTTTTGCCATTGAAAAACATCATGTTATTCATATACCAGAAATGTTTGAAGCTACTGACTGAATGAAAGGAGCTGGCATCTCACTCTCTTTGAATCTTCTTTATCATGCTAAGAGGAGCAGGAAAAAGCAAAAAATTTCAGAATTGCACCTTGCAATGCGGAGAAATTACTGTTTGTGCATTTACAATATTCATTGATTTTTGCCATTGAAAAACGTCCAGAAATGATTGAAGCTACTGACTGAATGAAAGGAGCTGGCATCTCACTCTCTTTGAATCTTCTTTATCATGCTAAGAGGAGCAGGAAAAAGCAAAATATTTCAGAATTGCACCTTGCAATGCGGAGAAATTACTGTTTGTGCATTTACAATATTCATTGATTTTTGCCATTGAAAAACATCATGTTATTCATATACCAGAAATGTTTGAAGCTACTGACTGAATGAAAGGAGCTGGAATCTCACTCTCTTTGAATCTTCTTTATCATGCTAAGAGGAGCAGGAAAAAGCAAAAAATTTCAGAATTGCACCTTGCAATGCGGAGAAATTACTGTTTGTGCATTTACAATATTCATTGATTTTTGTCATTGAAAAACGTCCAGAAATGATTGAAGCTACTGACTGAATGAAAGGAGCTGGCATCTCACTCTCTTTGAATCTTCTTTATCATGCTAAGTGGAGCAGGAAAAAGCAAAAAATTTCAGAATTGCACCTTGCAATGCGGAGAAATTACTGTTTGTGCATTTACAATATTCATTGATTTTTGCCATTGAAAAACTTCATGTTATTCATATACCAGAAATGTTTGAAGCTACTGACTGAATGAAAGGAGCTGGCATCTCACTCTCTTTGAATCTTCTTTATCATGCTAAGAGGAGCAGGAAAAAGCAAAAAATTTCAGAATTGCACCTTGCAATGCGGAGAAATTACTGTTTGTGCATTTACAATATTCATTGATTTTTGCCATTGAAAAACGTCCAGAAATGATTGAAGCTACTGACTGAATGAAAGGAGCTGGCATCTCACTCTCTTTGAATCTTCTTTATCATGCTAAGAGGAGCAGGAAAAAGCAAAAAATTTCAGAATTGCACCTTGCAATGCGGAGAAATTACTGTTTGTGCATTTACAATATTCATTGATTTTTGCCATTGAAAAACATCATGTTATTCATATACCAGAAATGTTTGAAGCTACTGACTCAATGAAAGGAGCTGGCATCTCACTCTCTTTGAATCTTCTTTATCATGCTAAGAGGAGCAGGAAAAAGCAAAAAATTTCAGAATTGCACCTTGCAATGCGGAGAAATTACTGTTTGTGCATTTACAATATTCATTGATTTTTGCCATTGAAAAACGTCCAGAAATGATTGAAGCTACTGACTGAATGAAAGGAGCTGGCATCTCACTCTCTTTGAATCTTCTTTATCATGCTAAGAGGAGCAGGAAAAAGCAAAAAATTTCAGAATTGCACCTTGCAATGCGGAGAAATTACTGTTTGTGCATTTACAATATTCATTGATTTTTGCCATTGAAAAACATCATATTATTCATATACCAGAAATGTTTGAAGCTACTGACTGAATGAAAGGAGCTGGCATCTCACTCTCTTTGAATTTTCTTTATCATGCTAAGAGGAGCAGGAAAAAGCAAAAAATTTCAGAATTGCACCTTGCAATGCGGAGAAATTACTGTTTGTGCATTTACAATATTCATTGATTTTTTCCATTGAAAAACGTCCAGAAATGATTGAAGCTACTGACTGAATGAAAGGAGCTGGCATCTCACTCTCTTTGAATCTTCTTTATCATGCTAAGAGGAGCAGGAAAAAGCAAAAAATTTCAGAATTGCACCTTGCAATGCGGAGAAATTACTGTTTGTGCATTTACAATATTCATTGATTTTTGCCATTGAAAAACATCATGTTATTCATATACCAGAAATGTTTGAAGCTACTGACTGAATGAAAGGAGCTGGCATCTCACTCTCTTTGAATCTTCTTTATCATGCTAAGAGGAGCAGGAAAAAGCAAAAAATTTCAGAATTGCACCTTGCAATGCGGAGAAATTACTGTTTGTGCATTTACAATATTCATTGATTTTTGCCATTGAAAAACGTCCAGAAATGATTGAAGCTACTGACTGAATGAAAGGAGCTGGCATCTCACTCTCTTTGAATCTTCTTTATCATGCTAAGAGGAGCAGGAAAAAGCAAAAAATTTCAGAATTGCACCTTGCAATGCGGAGAAATTACTGTTTGTGCATTTACAATATTCATTGATTTTTGCCATTGAAAAACATCATGTTATTCATATACCAGAAATGTTTGAAGCTACTGACTGAATGAAAGGAGCTGGCATCTCACTCTCTTTGAATCTTCTTTATCATGCTAAGAGGAGCAGGAAAAAGCAAAAAATTTCAGAATTGCACCTTGCAATGCGGAGAAATTACTGTTTGTGCATTTACAATATTCATTGATTTTTGCCATTGAAAAACGTCCAGAAATGATTGAAGCTACTGACTGAATGAAAGGAGCTGGCATCTCACTCTCTTTGAATCTTCTTTATCATGCTAAGAGGAGCAGGAAAAAGCAAAAAATTTCAGAATTGCACCTTGCAATGCGGAGAAATTACTGTTTGTGCATTTACAATATTCATTGATTTTTGCCATTGAAAAACATCATGTTATTCATATACCAGAAATGTTTGAAGCTACTGACTGAATGAAAGGAGCTGGCATCTCACTCTCTTTGAATCTTCTTTATCATGCTAAGAGGAGCAGGAAAAAGCAAAAAATTTCAGAATTGCAGCTTGCAATGTGGAGAAATTACTGTTTGTGCATTTACAATATTCATTGATTTTTGCCATTGAAAAACGTCCAGAAATGATTGAAGCTACTGACTGAATGAAAGGAGCTGGCATCTCATTCTCTTTGAATCTTCTTTATCATGCTAAGAGGAGCAGGAAAAAGCAAAAAATTTCAGAATTGCACCTTGCAATGCGGAGAAATTACTGTTTGTGCATTTACAATATTCATTGATTTTTGCCATTGAAAAACATCATGTTATTCATATACCAGAAATGTTTGAAGCCACTGACTGAATGAAAGGAGCTGGCATCTCACTCTCTTTGAATTTTCTTTATCATGCTAAGAGGAGCAGGAAAAAGCAAAAAATTTCAGAATTGCACC
The DNA here is from genome assembly GCF_046119375.1 of Phyllobates terribilis. Lineage (NCBI taxonomy): Eukaryota > Metazoa > Chordata > Amphibia > Anura > Dendrobatidae > Phyllobates > Phyllobates terribilis. Next base: position 832,086 of record NW_027363167.1, on the reverse strand, counting down.
TTGCAATGCGGAGAAATTACTGTTTGTGCATTTACAATATTCATTGATTTTTGTCATTGAAAAACGTCCAGAAATGATTGAAGCTACTGACTGAATGAAAGGAGCTGGCATCTCACTCTCTTTGAATCTTCTTTATCATGCTAAGAGGAGCAGGAAAAAGCAAAAAATTTCAGAATTGCACCTTGCAATGCGGAGAAATTACTGTTTGTGCATTTACAATATTCATTGATTTTTGCCATTGAAAAACATCATGTTATTCATATACCAGAAATGTTTGAAGCTACTGACTGAATGAAAGGAGCTGGCATCTCACTCTCTTTGAATCTTCTTTATCATGCTAAGAGGAGCAGGAAAAAGCAAAAAATTTCAGAATTGCACCTTGCAATGCGGAGAAATTACTGTTTGTGCATTTACAATATTCATTGATTTTTGCCTTTGAAAAACGTCCAGAAATGATTGAAGCTACTGACTGAATGAAAGGAGCTGGCATCTCACTCTCTTTGAATCTTCTTTATCATGCTAAGAGGAGCAGGAAAAAGCAAAAAATTTCAGAATTGCACCTTGCAATGCGGAGAAATTACTGTTTGTGCATTTACAATATTCATTGATTTTTGCCATTGAAAAACGTCCAGAAATGATTGAAGCTACTGACTGAATGAAAGGAGCTGGCATCTCACTCTCTTTGAATCTTCTTTATCATGCTAAGAGGAGCAGGAAAAAGCAAAAAATTTCAGAATTGCACCTTGCAATGCGGAGAAATTACTGTTTGTGCATTTACAATATTCATTGATTTTTGCCATTGAAAAACGTCCAGAAATGATTGAAGCTACTGACTGAATGAAAGGAGCTGGCATCTCACTCTCTTTGAATCTTCTTTATCATGCTAAGAGGAGCAGGAAAAAGCAAAAAATTTCAGAATTGCACCTTGCAATGCGGAGAAATTACTGTTTGTGCATTTACAATATTCATTGATTTTTGCCATTGAAAAACATCATGTTATTCATATACCAGAAATGTTTGAAGCTACTGACTGAATGAAAGGAGCTGGCATCTCACTCTCTTTGAATCTTCTTTATCATGCTAAGAGGAGCAGGAAAAAGCAAAAAAATTCAGAATTGCACCTTGCAATGCGGAGAAATTACTGTTTGTGCATTTACAATATTCATTGATTTTTGCCATTGAAAAACATCATGTTATTCATATACCAGAAATGTTTGAAGCTACTGACTGAATGAAAGGAGCTGGCATCTCACTCTCTTTGAATCTTCTTTATCATGCTAAGAGGAGCAGGAAAAAGCAAAAAATTTCAGAATTGCACCTTGCAATGCGGAGAAATTACTGTTTGTGCATTTACAATATTCATTGATTTTTGCCATTGAAAAACGTCCAGAAATGATTGAAGCTACTGACTGAATGAAAGGAGCTGGCATCTCACTCTCTTTGAATCTTCTTTATCATGCTAAGAGGAGCAGGAAAAAGCAAAAATATTCAGAATTGCACCTTGCAATGCGGAGAAATTACTGTTTGTGCATTTACAATATTCATTGATTTTTGCCATTGAAAAACATCATATTATTCATATACCAGAAATGTTTGAAGCTACTGACTGAATGAAAGGAGCTGGCATCTCACTCTCTTTGAATCTTCTTTATCATGCTAAGAGGAGCAGGAAAAAGCAAAAAATTTCAGAATTGCACCTTGCAATGCGGAGAAATTACTGTTTGTGCATTTACAATATTCATTGATTTTTGTCATTGAAAAACGTCCAGAAATGATTGAAGCTACTGACTGAATGAAAGGAGCTGGCATCTCACTCTCTTTGAATCTTCTTTATCATGCTAAGAGGAGCAGGAAAAAGCAAAAAATTTCAGAATTGCACCTTGCAATGCGGAGAAATTACTGTTTGTGCATTTACAATATTCATTGATTTTTGCCTTTGAAAAACTTCATGTTATTCATATACCAGAAATGTTTGAAGCTACTGACTGAATGAAAGGAGCTGGCATCTCACTCTCTTTGAATCTTCTTTATCATGCTAAGAGGAGCAGGAAAAAGCAAAAAAATTCAGAATTGCACCTTGCAATGCGGAGAAATTACTGTTTGTGCATTTACAATATTCATTGATTTTTGCCATTGAAAAACGTCCAGAAATGATTGAAGCTACTGACTGAATGAAAGGAGCTGGCATCTCACTCTCTTTGAATCTTCTTTATCATGCTAAGAGGAGCAGGAAAAAGCAAAAAATTTCAGAATTGCACCTTGCAATGCGGAGAAATTACTGTTTGTGCATTTACAATATTCATTGATTTTTGCCATTGAAAAACATGTTATTCATATACCAGAAATGTTTGAAGCTACTGACTGAATGAAAGGAGCTGGCATCTCACTCTCTTTGAATCTTCTTTATCATGCTAAGAGGAGCAGGAAAAAGCAAAAAATTTCAGAATTGCACCTTGCAATGCGGAGAAATTACTGTTTGTGCATTTACAATATTCATTGATTTTTGCCATTGAAAAACGTCCAGAAATGATTGAAGCTACTGACTGAATAAAAGGAGCTGGCATCTCACTCTCTTTGAATCTTCTTTATCATGCTAAGAGGAGCAGGAAAAAGCAAAAAATTTCAGAATTGCACCTTGCAATGCGGAGAAATTACTGTTTGTGCATTTACAATATTCATTGATTTTTGCCATTGAAAAACATCATGTTATTCATATACCAGAAATGTTTGAAGCTACTGACTGAATGAAAGGAGCTGGCATCTCACTCTCTTTGAATCTTCTTTATCATGCTAAGAGGAGCAGGAAAAAGCAAAAAATTTCAGAATTGCACCTTGCAATGCGGAGAAATTACTGTTTGTGCATTTACAATATTCATTGATTTTTGCCATTGAAAAACGTCCAGAAATGATTGAAGCTACTGACTGAATGAAAGGAGCTGGCATCTCACTCTCTTTGAATCTTCTTTATCATGCTAAGAGGAGCAGGAAAAAGCAAAAAATTTCAGAATTGCACCTTGCAATGCGGAGAAATTACTGTTTGTGCATTTACAATATTCATTGATTTTTGCCATTGAAAAACGTCCAGAAATGATTGAAGCTACTGACTGAATGAAAGGAGCTGGCATCTCACTCTCTTTGAATCTTCTTTATCATGCTAAGAGGAGCAGGAAAAAGCAAAAAAATTCAGAATTGCACCTTGCAATGCGGAGAAATTACTGTTTGTGCATTTACAATATTCATTGATTTTTGCCATTGAAAAACATCATGTTATTCATATACCAGAAATGTTTGAAGCTACTGACTCAATGAAAGGAGCTGGCATCTCACTCTCTTTGAATCTTCTTTATCATGCTAAGAGGAGCAGGAAAAAGCAAAAAATTTCAGAATTGCACCTTGCAATGCGGAGAAATTACTGTTTGTGCATTTACAATATTCATTGATTTTTGCCATTGAAAAACGTCCAGAAATGATTGAAGCTACTGACTGAATGAAAGGAGCTGGCATCTCACTCTCTTTGAATCTTCTTTATCATGCTAAGAGGAGCAGGAAAAAGCAAAAAATTTCAGAATTGCACCTTGCAATGCGGAGAAATTACTGTTTGTGCATTTACAATATTCATTGATTTTTGCCATTGAAAAACGTCCAGAAATGATTGAAGCTACTGACTGAATGAAAGGAGCTGGCATCTCACTCTCTTTGAATCTTCTTTATCATGCTAAGAGGAGCAGGAAAAAGCAAAAATATTCAGAATTGCACCTTGCAATGCGGAGAAATTACTGTTTGTGCATTTCCAATATTCATTGATTTTTGCCATTGAAAAACATCATATTATTCATATACCAGAAATGTTTGAAGCTACTGACTGAATGAAAGGAGCTGGCATCTCACTCTCTTTGAATCTTCTTTATCATGCTAAGAGGAGCAGGAAAAAGCAAAAAATTTCAGAATTGCACCTTGCAATGCGGAGAAATTACTGTTTGTGCATTTACAATATTCATTGATTTTTGTCATTGAAAAACGTCCAGAAATGATTGAAGCTACTGACTGAATGAAAGGAGCTGGCATCTCACTCTCTTTGAATCTTCTTTATCATGCTAAGAGGAGCAGGAAAAAGCAAAAAATTTCAGAATTGCACCTTGCAATGCGGAGAAATTACTGTTTGTGCATTTACAATATTCATTGATTTTTGCCTTTGAAAAACTTCATGTTATTCATATACCAGAAATGTTTGAAGCTACTGACTGAATGAAAGGAGCTGGCATCTCACTCTCTTTGAATCTTCTTTATCATGCTAAGAGGAGCAGGAAAAAGCAAAAAATTTCAGAATTGCACCTTGCAATGCGGAGAAATTACTGTTTGTGCATTTACAATATTCATTGATTTTTGCCATTGAAAAACGTCCAGAAATGATTGAAGCTACTGACTGAATGAAAGGAGCTGGCATCTCACTCTCTTTGAATCTTCTTTATCATGCTAAGAGGAGCAGGAAAAAGCAAAAAATTTCAGAATTGCACCTTGCAATGCGGAGAAATTACTGTTTGTGCATTTACAATATTCATTGATTTTTGCCATTGAAAAACATGTTATTCATATACCAGAAATGTTTGAAGCTACTGACTGAATGAAAGGAGCTGGCATCTCACTCTCTTTGAATCTTCTTTATCATGCTAAGAGGAGCAGGAAAAAGCAAAAAATTTCAGAATTGCACCTTGCAATGCGGAGAAATTACTGTTTGTGCATTTACAATATTCATTGATTTTTGCCATTGAAAAACGTCCAGAAATGATTGAAGCTACTGACTGAATAAAAGGAGCTGGCATCTCACTCTCTTTGAATCTTCTTTATCATGCTAAGAGGAGCAGGAAAAAGCAAAAAATTTCAGAATTGCACCTTGCAATGCGGAGAAATTACTGTTTGTGCATTTACAATATTCATTGATTTTTGCCATTGAAAAACATCATGTTATTCATATACCAGAAATGTTTGAAGCTACTGACTGAATGAAAGGAGCTGGCATCTCACTCTCTTTGAATCTTCTTTATCATGCTAAGAGGAGCAGGAAAAAGCAAAAAATTTCAGAATTGCACCTTGCAATGCGGAGAAATTACTGTTTGTGCATTTAGAATATTCATTGATTTTTGCCATTGAAAAACGTCCAGAAATGATTGAAGCTACTGACTGAATGAAAGGAGCTGGCATCTCACTCTCTTTGAATCTTCTTTATCATGCTAAGAGGAGCAGGAAAAAGCAAAAAATTTCAGAATTGCACCTTGCAATGCGGAGAAATTACTGTTTGTGCATTTAAAATATTCATTGATTTTTGCCATTGAAAAACGTCCAGAAATGATTGAAGCTACTGACTGAATGAAAGGAGCTGGCATCTCACTCTCTTTGAATCTTCTTTATCATGCTAAGAGGAGCAGGAAAAAGCAAAAAATTTCAGAATTGCACCTTGCAATGCGGAGAAATTACTGTTTGTGCATTTACAATATTCATTGATTTTTGCCATTGAAAAACATCATGTTATTCATATACCAGAAATGTTTGAAGCTACTGACTGAATGAAAGGAGCTGGCATCTCACTCTCTTTGAATCTTCTTTATCATGCTAAGAGGAGCAGGAAAAAGCAAAAAATTTCAGAATTGCACCTTGCAATGCGGAGAAATTACTGTTTGTGCATTTACAATATTCATTGATTTTTGCCATTGAAAAACGTCCAGAAATGATTGAAGCTACTGACTGAATGAAAGGAGCTGGCATCTCACTCTCTTTGAATCTTCTTTATCATGCTAAGAGGAGCAGGAAAAAGCAAAAAATTTCAGAATTGCACCTTGCAATGCGGAGAAATTACTGTTTGTGCATTTACAATATTCATTGATTTTTGCCATTGAAAAACGTCCAGAAATGATTGAAGCTACTGACTGAATGAAAGGAGCTGGCATCTCACTCTCTTTGAATCTTCTTTATAATGCTAAGAGGAGCAGGAAAAAGCAAAAAATTTCAGAATTGCACCTTGCAATGCGGAGAAATTACTGTTTGTGCATTTACAATATTCATTGATTTTTGCCATTGAAAAACATCATGTTATTCATATACCAGAAATGTTTGAAGCTACTGACTGAATGAAAGGAGCTGGCATCTCACTCTCTTTGAATCTTCTTTATCATGCTAAGAGGAGCAGGAAAAAGCAAAAAATTTCAGAATTGCACCTTGCAATGCGGAGAAATTACTGTTTGTGCATTTACAATATTCATTGATTTTTGCCATTGAAAAACGTCCAGAAATGATTGAAGCTACTGACTGAATGAAGGAGCTGGCATCTCACTCTCTTTGAATCTTCTTTATCATGCTAAGAGGAGCAGGAAAAAGCAAAAAATTTCAGAATTGCACCTTGCAATGCGGAGAAATTACTGTTTGTGCATTTACAATATTCATTGATTTTTGCCATTGAAAAACATCATGTTATTCATATACCAGAAAGGTTTGAAGCTACTGACTGAATGAAAGGAGCTGGCATCTCACTCTCTTTGAATTTTCTTTATCATGCTAAGAGGAGCAGGAAAAAGCAAAAAATTTCAGAATTGCACCTTGCAATGCGGAGAAATTACTGTTTGTGCATTTACAATATTCATTGATTTTTGCCATTGAAAAACGTCCAGAAATGATTGAAGCTACTGACTGAATGAAAGGAGCTGGCATCTCACTCTCTTTGAATCTTCTTTATCATGCTAAGAGGAGCAGGAAAAAGCAAAAAATTTCAGAATTGCACCTTGCAATGCAGAGAAATTACTGTTTGCGCATTTACAATATTCATTGATTTTTGCCATTGAAAAACATCATGTTATTCATATACCAGAAATGTTTGAAGCTACTGACTGAATGAAAGGAGCTGGCATCTCACTCTCTTTGAATCTTCTTTATCATGCTAAGAGGAGCAGGAAAAAGCAAAAAATTTCAGAATTGCACCTTGCAATGCGGAGAAATTACTGTTTGTGCATTTACAATATTCATTGATTTTTGCCATTGAAAAACGACCATAAATGATTGAAGCTACTGACTGAATGAAAGGAGCTGGCATCTCACTCTCTTTGAATCTTCTTTATCATGCTAAGAGGAGCAGGAAAAAGCAAAAAATTTCAGAATTGCACCTTGCAATGCGGAGAAATTACTGTTTGTGCATTTACAATATTCATTGATTTTTGCCATTGAAAAACATCATGTTATTCATATACCAGAAATGTTTGAAGCTACTGACTGAATGAAAGGAGATGGCATCTCACTCGCTTTGAATTTTCTTTATTATGCTAAGAGGAGCAGGAAAAAGCAAAAAATTTCAGAATTGCACCTTGCAATGCGGAGAAATTACTGTTTGTGCATTTACAATATTCATTGATTTTTGCCATTGAAAAACGTCCAGAAATGATTGAAGCTACTGACTGAATGAAAGGAGCTGGCATCTCACTCTCTTTGAATCTTCTTTATCATGCTAAGAGGAGCAGGAAAAAGCAAAAAATTTCAGAATTGCACCTTGCAATGCGGAGAAATTACTGTTTGTGCATTTACAATATTCATTGATTTTTGCCATTGAAAAACGTCCAGAAATGATTGAAGCTACTGACTGAATGAAAGGAGCTGGCATCTCACTCTCTTTGAATCTTCTTTATCATGCTAAGAGGAGCAGGAAAAAGCAAAAAATTTCAGAATTGCACCTTGCAATGCGGAGAAATTACTGTTTGTGCATTTACAATATTCATTGATTTTTGCCATTGAAAAACGTCCAGAAATGATTGAAGCTACTGACTGAATGAAAGGAGCTGGCATCTCACTCTCTTTGAATCTTCTTTATCATGCTAAGAGGAGCAGGAAAAAGCAAAAAATTTCAGAATTGCACCTTGCAATGCGGAGAAATTACTGTTTGTGCATTTACAATATTCATTGATTTTTGCCATTGAAAAACATCATGTTATTCATATACCAGAAATGTTTGAAGCTACTGACTGAATGAAAGGAGCTGGCATCTCACTCTCTTTGAATCTTCTTTATCATGCTAAGAGGAGCAGGAAACAGCAAAAAATTTCAGAATTGCACCTTGCAATGCGGAGAAATTACTGTTTGTGCATTTACAATATTCATTGATTTTTGCCATTGAAAAACGTCCAGAAATGATTGAAGCTACTGACTGAATGAAAGGAGCTGGCATCTCACTCTCTTTGAATCTTCTTTATCATGCTAAGAGGAGCAGGAAAAAGCAAAAAATTTCAGAATTGCACCTTGCAATGCGGAGAAATTACTGTTTGTGCATTTACAATATTCATTAATTTTTGCCATTGAAAAACATCATGTTATTCATATACCAGAAATGTTTGAAGCTACTGACTGAATGAAAGGAGCTGGCATCTCACTCTCTTTGAATCTTCTTTATCATGCTAAGAGGAGCAGGAAAAAGCAAAAAATTTCAGAATTGCACCTTGCAATGCGGAGAAATTACTGTTTGTGCATTTACAATATTCATTGATTTTTGCCATTGAAAAACGTCCAGAAATGATTGAAGCTACTGACTGAATGAAAGGAGCTGGCATCTCACTCTCTTTGAATCTTCTTTATCATGCTAAGAGGAGCAGGAAAAAGCAAAAAATTTCAGAATTGCACCTTGCAATGCGGAGAAATTACTGTTTGTGCATTTAAAATATTCATTGATTTTTGCCATTGAAAAACATCATGTTATTCATATACCAGAAATGTTTGAAGCTACTGACTGAATGAAAGGAGCTGGCATCTCACTCTCTTTGAATCTTCTTTATCATGCTAAGAGGAGCAGGAAAAAGCAAAAAAATTCAGAATTGCACCTTGCAATGCGGAGAAATTACTGTTTGTGCATTTACAATATTCATTGATTTTAGCCATTGAAAAACATCATGTTATTCATATACCAGAAATGTTTGAAGCTACTGACTGAATGAAAGGAGCTGGCATCTCACTCTCTTTGAATCTTCTTTATCATGCTAAGAGGAGCAGGAAAAAGCAAAAAATTTCAGAATTGCACCTTGCAATGCGGAGAAATTACTGTTTGTGCATTTACAATATTCATTGATTTTTGCCATTGAAAAACGTCCAGAAATGATTGAAGCTACTGACTGAATGAAAGGAGCTGGCATCTCAATCTCTTTGAATCTTCTTTATCATGCTAAGAGGAGCAGGAAAAACAAAAATATTCAGAATTGCACCTTGCAATGCGGAGAAATTACTGTTTGTGCATTTACAATATTCATTGATTTTTGCCATTGAAAAACATCATATTATTCATATACCAGAAATGTTTGAAGCTACTGACTGAATGAAAGGAGCTGGCATCTCACTCTCTTTGAATCTTCTTTATCATGCTAAGAGGAGCAGGAAAAAGCAAAAAATTTCAGAATTGCACCTTGCAATGCGGAGAAATTACTGTTTGTGCATTTACAATATTCATTGATTTTTGTCATTGAAAAACGTCCAGAAATGATTGAAGCTACTGACTGAATGAAAGGAGCTGGCATCTCACTCTCTTTGAATCTTCTTTATCATGCTAAGAGGAGCAGGAAAAAGCAAAAAATTTCAGAATTGCACCTTGCAATGCGGAGAAATTACTGTTTGTGCATTTACAATATTCATTGATTTTTGCCATTGAAAAACTTCATGTTATTCATATACCAGAAATGTTTGAAGCTACTGACTGAATGAAAGGAGCTGGCATCTCACTCTCTTTGAATCTTCTTTATCATGCTAAGAGGAGCAGGAAAAAGCAAAAAATTTCAGAATTGCACCTTGCAATGCGGAGAAATTACTGTTTGTGCATTTACAATATTCATTGATTTTTGCCATTGAAAAACGTCCAGAAATGATTGAAGCTACTGACTGAATGAAAGGAGCTGGCATCTCACTCTCTTTGAATCTTCTTTATCATGCTAAGAGGAGCAGGAAAAAGCAAAAAATTTCAGAATTGCACCTTGCAATGCGGAGAAATTACTGTTTGTGCATTTACAATATTCATTGATTTTTGCCATTGAAAAACATGTTATTCATATACCAGAAATGTTTGAAGCTACTGACTGAATGAAAGGAGCTGGCATCTCACTTTCTTTGAATCTTCTTTATCATGCTAAGAGGAGCAGGAAAAAGCAAAAAATTTCAGAATTGCACCTTGCAATGCGGAGAAATTACTGTTTGTGCATTTACAATATTCATTGATTTTTGCCATTGAAAAACGTCCAGAAATGATTGAAGCTACTGACTGAATAAAAGGAGCTGGCATCTCACTCTCTTTGAATCTTCTTTATCATGCTAAGAGGAGCAGGAAAAAGCAAAAAATTTCAGAATTGCACCTTGCAATGCGGAGAAATTACTGTTTGTGCATTTACAATATTCATTGATTTTTGCCATTGAAAAACATCATGTTATTCATATACCAGAAATGTTTAAAGCTACTGACTGAATGAAAGGAGCTGGCATCTCACTCTCTTTGAATCTTCTTTATCATGCTAAGAGGAGCAGGAAAAAGCAAAAAATTTCAGAATTGCACCTTGCAATGCGGAGAAATTACTGTTTGTGCATTTACAATATTCATTGATTTTTGCCATTGAAAAACGTCCAGAAATGATTGAAGCTACTGACTGAATGAAAGGAGCTGGCATCTCACTCTCTTTGAATCTTCTTTATCATGCTAAGAGGAGCAGGAAAAAGCAAAAAATTTCAGAATTGCACCTTGCAATGCGGAGAAATTACTGTTTGTGCATTTACAATATTCATTGATTTTTGCCATTGAAAAACGTCCAGAAATGATTGAAGCTACTGACTGAATGAAAGGAGCTGGCATCTCACTCTCTTTGAATCTTCTTTATCATGCTAAGAGGAGCAGGAAAAAGCAAAAAATTTCAGAATTGCACCTTGCAATGCGGAGAAATTACTGTTTGTGCATTTACAATATTCATTGATTTTTGCCATTGAAAAACATCATGTTATTCATATACCAGAAATGTTTGAAGCTACTGACTGAATGAAAGGAGCTGGCATCTCACTCTCTTTGAATCTTCTTTATCATGCTAAGAGGAGCAGGAAAAAGCAAAAAATTTCAGAATTGCACCTTGCAATGCGGAGAAATTACTGTTTGTGCATTTACAATATTCATTGATTTTTGCCATTGAAAAACATCCAGAAATGATTGAAGCTACTGACTGAATGAAGGAGCTGGCATCTCACTCTCTTTGAATCTTCTTTATCATGCTAAGAGGAGCAGGAAAAAGCAAAAAATTTCAGAATTGCACCTTGCAATGCGGAGAAATTACTGTTTGTGCATTTACAATATACATTGATTTCTGCCATTGAAAAACATCATGTTATTCATATACCAGAAAGGTTTGAAGCTACTGACTGAATGAAAGGAGCTGGCATCTCACTCTATTTGAATTTTCTTTATCATGCTAAGAGGAGCAGGAAAAAGCAAAAAATTTCAGAATTGCACCTTGCAATGCGGAGAAATTACTGTTTGTGCATTTACAATATTCATTGATTTTTGCCATTGAAAAACGTCCAGAAATGATTGAAGCTACTGACTGAATGAAAGGAGCTGGCATCTCACTCTCTTTGAATCTTCTTTATCATGCTAAGAGGAGCAGGAAAAAGCAAAAAATTTCAGAATTGCACCTTGCAATGCGGAGAAATTACTGTTTGTGCATTTACAATATTCATTGATTTTTGCCATTGAAAAACGTCCAGAAATGATTGAAGCTACTGACTGAATGAAAGGAGCTGGCATCTCACTCTCTTTGAATCTTCTTTATCATGCTAAGAGGAGCAGGAAAAAGCAAAAAATTTCAGAATTGCACCTTGCAATGCGGAGAAATTACTGTTTGTGCATTTACAATATTCATTGATTTTTGCCATTGAAAAACTTCATGTTATTCATATACCAGAAATGTTTGAAGCTACTGACTGAATGAAAGGAGCTGGCATCTCACTCTCTTTGAATCTTCTTTATCATGCTAAGAGGAGCAGGAAAAAGCAAAAAATTTCAGAATTGCACCTTGCAATGCGGAGAAATTACTGTTTGTGCATTTACAATATTCATTGATTTTTGCCATTGAAAAACGTCCAGAAATGATTGAAGCTACTGACTGAATGAAAGGAGCTGGCATCTCACTCTCTTTGAATCTTCTTTATCATGCTAAGAGGAGCAGGAAAAAGCAAAAAATTTCAGAATTGCACCTTGCAATGCGGAGAAATTACTGTTTGTGCATTTACAATATTCATTGATTTTTGCCATTGAAAAACATGTTATTCATATACCAGAAATGTTTGAAGCTACTGACTGAATGAAAGGAGCTGGCATCTCACTCTCTTTGAATCTTCTTTATCATGCTAAGAGGAGCAGGAAAAAGCAAAAAATTTCAGAATTGCACCTTGCAATGCGGAGAAATTACTGTTTGTGCATTTACAATATTCATTGATTTTTGCCATTGAAAAACGTCCAGAAATGATTGAAGCTACTGACTGAATAAAAGGAGCTGGCATCTCACTCTCTTTGAATCTTCTTTATCATGCTAAGAGGAGCAGGAAAAAGCAAAAAATTTCAGAATTGCACCTTGCAATGCGGAGAAATTACTGTTTGTGCATTTACAATATTCATTGATTTTTGCCATTGAAAAACGTCCAGAAATGATTGAAGCTACTGACTGAATGAAAGGAGCTGGCATCTCACTCTCTTTGAATCTTCTTTATCATGCTAAGAGGAGCAGGAAAAAGCAAAAAATTTCAGAATTGCACCTTGCAATGCGGAGAAATTACTGTTTGTGCATTTACAATATTCATTGATTTTTGCCATTGAAATACGTCCAGAAATGATTGAAGCTACTGACTGAATGAAAGGAGCTGGCATCTCACTCTCTTTGAATCTTCTTTATCATGCTAAGAGGAGCAGGAAAAAGCAAAAAATTTCAGAATTGCACCTTGCAATGCGGAGAAATTACTGTTTGTGCATTTACAATATTCATTGATTTTTGCCATTGAAAAACATCATGTTATTCATATACCAGAAATGTTTGAAGCTACTGACTGAATGAAAGGAGCTGGCATCTCACTCTCTTTGAATCTTCTTTATCATGCTAAGAGGAGCAGGAAAAAGCAAAAAATTTCAGAATTGCACCTTGCAATGCGGAGAAATTACTGTTTGTGCATTTACAATATTCATTGATTTTTGCCATTGAAAAACATCCAGAAATGATTGAAGCTACTGACTGAATGAAGGAGCTGGCATCTCACTCTCTTTGAATCTTCTTTATCATGCTAAGAGGAGCAGGAAAAAGCAAAAAATTTCAGAATTGCACCTTGCAATGCGGAGAAATTACTGTTTGTGCATTTACAATATACATTGATTTCTGCCATTGAAAAACATCATGTTATTCATATACCAGAAAGGTTTGAAGCTACTGACTGAATGAAAGGAGCTGGCATCTCACTCTCTTTGAATTTTCTTTATCATGCTAAGAGGAGCAGGAAAAAGCAAAAAATTTCAGAATTGCACCTTGCAATGCGGAGAAATTACTGTTTGTGCATTTACAATATTCATTGATTTTTGCCATTGAAAAACGTCCAGAAATGATTGAAGCTACTGACTGAATGAAAGGAGCTGGCATCTCACTCTCTTTGAATCTTCTTTATCATGCTAAGAGGAGCAGGAAAAAGCAAAAAATTTCAGAATTGCACCTTGCAATGCGGAGAAATTACTGTTTGTGCATTTACAATATTCATTGATTTTTGCCATTGAAAAACGTCCAGAAATGATTGAAGCTACTGACTGAATGAAAGGAGCTGGCATCTCACTCTCTTTGAATCTTCTTTATCATGCTAAGAGGAGCAGGAAAAAGCAAAAAATTTCAGAATTGCACCTTGCAATGCGGAGAAATTACTGTTTGTGCATTTACAATATTCATTGATTTTTGCCATTGAAAAACTTCATGTTATTCATATACCAGAAATGTTTGAAGCTACTGACTGAATGAAAGGAGCTGGCATCTCACTCTCTTTGAATCTTCTTTATCATGCTAAGAGGAGCAGGAAAAAGCAAAAAATTTCAGAATTGCACCTTGCAATGCGGAGAAATTACCAGGGGAGGAGTCCTGAGGAGATAATTTGCATATTCCCACTGCATTTTGGGGTAAGTGAAGAGTCTCCGCGAGCTCAAAGAACACTGGATTTTGGCTGTTGGAGCTGAAAAGAGGACATCGGTAAACCAGGGGAGGAGTCCTGAGGAGATAATTTGCATATTCCCACTGCATTTTGGGGTAAGTGAAGAGTCTCCGCGAGCTCAAAGAACACTGGATTTTGGCTGTTGGAGTTGAAAAGAGGACATCGGTAAACCAGGGGAGGAGTCCTGAGGAGATAATTTGCATATTCCCACTGCATTTTGGGGTAAGTGAAGAGTCTCCGCGAGCTCAAAGAACACTGGATTTTGGCTGTTGGAGCTGAAAAGAGGACATCGGTAAACCAGGGGAGGAGTCCTGAGGAGATAATTTGCATATTCCCACTGCATTTTGGGGTAAGTGAAGAGTCTCCGCGAGCTCAAAGAACACTGGATTTTGGCTGTTGGAGCTGAAAAGAGGACATCGGTAAACCAGGGGAGGAGTCCTGAGGAGATAATTTGCATATTCCCACTGCATTTTGGGGTAAGTGAAGAGTCTCCGCGAGCTCAAAGAACACTGGATTTTGGCTGTTGGAGCTGAAAAGAGGACATCGGTAAACCAGGGGAGGAGTCCTGAGGAGATAATTTGCATATTCCCACTGCATTTTGGGGTAAGTGAAGAGTCTCCGCGAGCTCAAAGAACACTGGATTTTGGCTGTTGGAGCTGAAAAGAGGACATCGGTAAACCGCGCGCCTACTGGCGCGCGCATTTTCAAGCTTTTTTTTTAAGCTTTTTTCACTGTTTTCAGAACATTAACAATAAGAACATGGGAGAGTCCAGGAGCCATTTGGTGAGCTGCATATCCTGCTACATGTTCACAGACTTGCCAGTGGAAAAGCCAAACTTCACATGCCAGAAATGCAAGCTTGTGTCCCTGTTGGAGGAAAAGTTGCGAAATCTAGAAGAGAGGTTAACTACCTTGAAAATCATTAAGGAAGGTGAAGAGTTCTTAGACAGAGCAGAATTATCTCTTCATGATTCAGAAAGGGAAGAAATTCGAACTGCACCTGACGAAACAGAGGAATGGAAGCATGTGACCCACAGAAGCCGGAGGATTGAGAGGCAGTCAGCACCCATACTGCTCAGGAACCAGTACCAGGCTCTCACGCAGGAGAACCATGAAGAAATACAGCAAAATAAGACTTTGCCAGCAATGAATAACCTTGTAAGCCCTCAGAATCCTCCTGGATGGAGAAAGAAGAATGTTGTGAAGAAAAAACGGAGAGTGGTGGTCATGGGGGATTCCCTGTTAAGAGGAACAGAGGCAGCTATCTGCAGACCAGACATAACCTCAAGAGAAATGTGCTGTCTTCCAGGAGCAAAAATTAAAGATGTGTCTGACAGGATATCAAGACTCTTCAGACCTACAGATCACTACCCATTCCTGCTAATACATGTGGGGACAAATGACACCGCAAGAAAGGACCTGGAAACCATCTGCAGTGACTTTGAAGACTTAGGCAAGAAAGTGAAAGAATTGGGAGCGCAGGTGGTCTTCTCATCCATCCTCCCAGTGGATGGCCATGGAACAATGAGGTGGAATAAGATTCTACAGGTGAACAACTGGCTACGTCGATGGTGCCGTCAACAAGGATTTGGATTTCTGGATCACGGAATGAATTACCTATACGATGGACTACTTGCTAGAGATGGGGTGCACCTTACTAAGACTGGAAAACATGTATTTGGAAGTCGCCTTGCTACACTCATCAGAAGAGCTTTAAACTAGAACAATGTGGGAAGGGAAGCAAAAGGCCAGAAAAAGCCATACAGCTGACAAATACTATTGAGATCTCTGCTACTGGAAGTGGAAAGGAAGAACAAAGACAAAACAATTTAAATAATAAAAATATGGGAGGAAGAGAAACCAATCACAAACTAAAATGTTTTTATACAAATGCACAAAGCATGGGCAACAAACAAGGAGAATTGGAACTACTAATGCAGGAAAAGGAATATGATGTCATTGGAATCACTGAAACTTGGTGGGACGATACACATGATTGGAATAAAAGGCTAAAAGGATACAACTTATTTGCAAGAAACAGACTTGATAAACGAGGAGGAGGTGTTGCATTGTATGTTAGAAAAGCGTATATCTGCACAGAGATTGAAGCTTCAGAGACTGGGAGTTCTGTGGAAACTGTTTGGGTAAGAATACAAGGAGAGAACAACGGAAAGGACACCATTGTAGGCATTTACTACAGGCCACCTGGGCAAGCTGAAGATATGGATGAACTCTTTATGTATCAAATGACCAAGTTCTCCAAAAAATATGACGTAGTGGTCATGGGAGATTTCAACTATCCAGACATTTGTTGGGAATCTCTCTCAAGTAAAACTAACAGGTCAAGCAAATTCTTATCCTCTCTTGCTGACAACTTTATCTTCCAAAAGGTAGGGGAGAAAACAAGGGGATCTGCTACTTTGGATCTAATCCTTATAAACAGGGAGGAAATGGTTGAGGAGGTAAAGGTGGCTGGGACCCTAGGAGGCAGCGATCATGCTATTATAGAATTTTGGATAACTAGAGGAGGAAGACATGTGAAGACTCAGACTTCAAGGTTAGATTTTAGAAAGGCAGATTTTAAGAGACTCAGAAAGAGAATAGGAGGGATCCAATGGCTGGATGTCCTTAAGGACAAAAATGTCCAGGAAGGATGGGAAATTTTTAAAAATGAGATTCTCAAAGCACAATCGTTAACAATCCCGAAAAGTAGGAAGAATGGGAAGCATTTAAGGAAACCAGGATGGATGAACACAGAACTTAAACACATGCTAAAAAGAAAGAAAGAAATGTTTATTAAATGGAAAGAGGGAGGCATATCTAAAGAAGATTATAATGCAGTCTGCAGATCCTGCAGGGCACGTATCAGGTTAGCTAAAGCTGACAATGAATTAAGGCTTGCAAGAGATGTCAAAAGCAATAAAAAAGGATTTTGGGGGTATGTCAAAAGTAAAAGAAAAGTCAAAGATGCTATAGGATTTTTACAGGATGAAAATGGAGAAATGGTAAGAGAGGATGTTGAGAAGGCCGAACTTTTTAATTCCTATTTTGCATCTGTTTTCTCTCAGAAAGAAAATGTAACATCAACTGATCTTCACTGTCCTTTTAAAGGAATAGAGGAATCCAAGTTATCTGTAAACAGAAAGATTGTGAGGGAATATTTAGCTAACATAAATGAGTTCAAGTCTCCAGGTCCAGATGAATTACACCCCAGAGTACTGAAGGAGATCGTAGAAGAAATTTTAGAACCACTCTCCATAATCTTTGAAAATTCTTGGAGAACAGGAGAAGTCCCAGAAGACTGGAGAAGAGCAAATGTTGTTCCTATCTTCAAAAAGGGGAAGAAGGTGGACCCAGGGAACTATAGGCCGGTGAGTCTGACTTCTATACCAGGAAAGATCTTTGAACAAATTATTAAACAACATGTATGTAAGTACATGGATAAGAATGAAGTGATTAACCAGAGTCAGCATGGGTTTGTAACTAACAAGTCATGTCAGACTAACTTAATTTCCTTCTATGACAGAATCACTGACTGGGTGGATCAGGGAAATGCTGTAGATATAGTATATCTTGACTTCAGCAAAGCATTTGACAAAGTATCTCACACCATCCTTATTGAAAAAATGACCAAGTATGCAATGGACCAGGCAACTGTTAGGTGGATTCATAACTGGCTTAGTGATCGGACTCAAAGGGTGGTTGTAAATGGCTTCACATCCAGCTGGATGAATGTCTCAAGTGGGGTACCACAGGGCTCCGTCCTGGGACCTGTATTGTTCAACATCTTTATCAATGATTTAGATGAAGGAATTGAGGGTAAACTGATTAAATTTGCTGATGACACAAAGCTAGGAGGGATAGCTAATACTAGAGAAGAGAGAGAGAGGATTCAAAAAGACCTAAATAAACTGGAGCAGTGGGCAGCAACCAACAGAATGGTTTTTAACAGGGAAAAATGCAAAGTACTACATCTGGGCAATAAAAATGAAAAAAGCATATACAGAATGGGAGGAATAGAGCTAAGCAACAGTACATGTGAAAAAGACTTAGGTATACTAATAGATCATAGACTGAACATGAGTCAACAGTGTGATGCAGCAGCAAAAAAGGCAAATACAATTCTGGGATGTATTAACAGAAGCATACAGTCTAGATCACGTGAAGTCATTATCGGTCTTTACTCCTCTTTGGTCAGACCTCATCTGGAATACTGTGTACAGTTTTGGGCACCACATTTTAAAAAAGACATAGACAAACTGGAGCAAGTTCAGAGAAGAGCGACCAGAATGGTGACTGGTCTGCAAACCATGTCCTATGAGGAACGGTTGCAGGATTTGGGAATGTTTAGCTTGCAAAAAAGAAGACTGAGAGGAGACTTAATAGCTGTCTACAAATATGTCAAGGGCTGTCACATTGTAGAAGGATCATCTTTATTCTCATTTGCACAAGGAAAGACTAGAAGCAATGGGATGAAACTAAATGGGAGGAGATACAGATTAGATATTAGAAAAAACTTTTTGACAGTTAGGGTGATTAATGAGTGGAACAGGCTGCCACGAGAGGTGGTGAGTTCCCCTTCAATGGACGTCTTCAAACAGAGGCTGGACAGACATCTGTCTGAGATGATCTAGTGAATCCTGCTTTGAGCAGGGGGTTGGACCAGATGACCCAGGAGGTCCCTTCCAACTCTACCATTCTATGATTCTATGATTCTATGATTCTATGAAATTACTGTTTGTGCATTTACAATATTCATTGATTTTTGCCATTGAAAAACGTCCAGAAATGATTGAAGCTACTGACTGAATGAAAGGAGCTGGCATCTCACTCTCTTTGAATCTTCTTTATCATGCTAAGAGGAGCAGGAAAAAGCAAAAAATTTCAGAATTGCACCTTGCAATGCGGAGAAATTACTGTTTGTGCATTTACAATATTCATTGATTTTTGCCATTGAAAAACATGTTATTCATATACCAGAAATGTTTGAAGCTACTGACTGAATGAAAGGAGCTGGCATCTCACTCTCTTTGAATCTTCTTTATCATGCTAAGAGGAGCAGGAAAAAGCAAAAAATTTCAGAATTGCACCTTGCAATGCGGAGAAATTACTGTTTGTGCATTTACAATATTCATTGATTTTTGCCATTGAAAAACGTCCAGAAATGATTGAAGCTACTGACTGAATAAAAGGAGCTGGCATCTCACTCTCTTTGAATCTTCTTTATCATGCTAAGAGGAGCAGGAAAAAGCAAAAAATTTCAGAATTGCACCTTGCAATGCGGAGAAATTACTGTTTGTGCATTTACAATATTCATTGATTTTTGCCATTGAAAAACATCATGTTATTCATATACCAGAAATGTTTGAAGCTACTGACTGAATGAAAGGAGCTGGCATCTCACTCTCTTTGAATCTTCTTTATCATGCTAAGAGGAGCAGGAAAAAGCAAAAAATTTCAGAATTGCACCTTGCAATGCGGAGAAATTACTGTTTGTGCATTTACAATATTCATTGATTTTTGCCATTGAAAAACGTCCAGAAATGATTGAAGCTACTGACTGAATGAAAGGAGCTGGCATCTCACTCTCTTTGAATCTTCTTTATCATGCTAAGAGGAGCAGGAAAAAGCAAAAAATTTCAGAATTGCACCTTGCAATGCGGAGAAATTACTGTTTGTGCATTTACAATATTCATTGATTTTTGCCATTGAAAAACGTCCAGAAATGATTGAAGCTACTGACTGAATGAAAGGAGCTGGCATCTCACTCTCTTTGAATCTTCTTTATCATGCTAAGAGGAGCAGGAAAAAGCAAAAAATTTCAGAATTGCACCTTGCAATGCGGAGAAATTACTGTTTGTGCATTTACAATATTCATTGATTTTTGCCATTGAAAAACATCATGTTATTCATATACCAGAAATGTTTGAAGCTACTGACTGAATGAAAGGAGCTGGCATCTCACTCTCTTTGAATCTTCTTTATCATGCTAAGAGGAGCAGGAAAAAGCAAAAAATTTCAGAATTGCACCTTGCAATGCGGAGAAATTACTGTTTGTGCATTTACAATATTCATTGATTTTTGCCATTGAAAAACATCCAGAAATGATTGAAGCTACTGACTGAATGAAGGAGCTGGCATCTCACTCTCTTTGAATCTTCTTTATCATGCTAAGAGGAGCAGGAAAAAGCAAAAAATTTCAGAATTGCACCTTGCAATGCGGAGAAATTACTGTTTGTGCATTTACAATATACATTGATTTCTGCCATTGAAAAACATCATGTTATTCATATACCAGAAAGGTTTGAAGCTACTGACTGAATGAAAGGAGCTGGCATCTCACTCTCTTTGAATTTTCTTTATCATGCTAAGAGGAGCAGGAAAAAGCAAAAAATTTCAGAATTGCACCTTGCAATGCGGAGAAATTACTGTTTGTGCATTTACAATATTCATTGATTTTTGCCATTGAAAAACGTCCAGAAATGATTGAAGCTACTGACTGAATGAAAGGAGCTGGCATCTCACTCTCTTTGAATCTTCTTTATCATGCTAAGAGGAGCAGGAAAAAGCAAAAAATTTCAGAATTGCACCTTGCAATGCGGAGAAATTACTGTTTGTGCATTTACAATATTCATTGATTTTTGCCATTGAAAAACGTCCAGAAATGATTGAAGCTACTGACTGAATGAAAGGAGCTGGCATCTCACTCTCTTTGAATCTTCTTTATCATGCTAAGAGGAGCAGGAAAAAGCAAAAAATTTCAGAATTGCACCTTGCAATGCGGAGAAATTACTGTTTGTGCATTTACAATATTCATTGATTTTTGCCATTGAAAAACTTCATGTTATTCATATACCAGAAATGTTTGAAGCTACTGACTGAATGAAAGGAGCTGGCATCTCACTCTCTTTGAATCTTCTTTATCATGCTAAGAGGAGCAGGAAAAAGCAAAAAATTTCAGAATTGCACCTTGCAATGCGGAGAAATTACTGTTTGTGCATTTACAATATTCATTGATTTTTGCCATTGAAAAACGTCCAGAAATGATTGAAGCTACTGACTGAATGAAAGGAGCTGGCATCTCACTCTCTTTGAATCTTCTTTATCATGCTAAGAGGAGCAGGAAAAAGCAAAAAATTTCAGAATTGCACCTTGCAATGCGGAGAAATTACTGTTTGTGCATTTACAATATTCATTGATTTTTGCCATTGAAAAACATGTTATTCATATACCAGAAATGTTTGAAGCTACTGACTGAATGAAAGGAGCTGGCATCTCACTCTCTTTGAATCTTCTTTATCATGCTAAGAGGAGCAGGAAAAAGCAAAAAATTTCAGAATTGCACCTTGCAATGCGGAGAAATTACTGTTTGTGCATTTACAATATTCATTGATTTTTGCCATTGAAAAACGTACAGAAATGATTGAAGCTACTGACTGAATAAAAGGAGCTGGCATCTCACTCTCTTTGAATCTTCTTTATCATGCTAAGAGGAGCAGGAAAAAGCAAAAAATTTCAGAATTGCACCTTGCAATGCGGAGAAATTACTGTTTGTGCATTTACAATATTCATTGATTTTTGCCATTGAAAAACATCATGTTAATCATATACCAGAAATGTTTGAAGCTACTGACTGAATGAAAGGAGCTGGCATCTCACTCTCTTTGAATCTTCTTTATCATGCTAAGAGGAGCAGGAAAAAGCAAAAAATTTCAGAATTGCACCTTGCAATGCGGAGAAATTACTGTTTGTGCATTTACAATATTCATTGATTTTTGCCATTGAAAAACGTCCAGAAATGATTGAAGCTACTGACTGAATGAAAGGAGCTGGCATCTCACTCTCTTTGAATCTTCTTTATCATGCTAAGAGGAGCAGGAAAAAGCAAAAAATTTCAGAATTGCACCTTGCAATGCGGAGAAATTACTGTTTGTGCATTTACAATATTCATTGATTTTTGCCATTGAAAAACGTCCAGAAATGATTGAAGCTACTGACTGAATGAAAGGAGCTGGCATCTCACTCTCTTTGAATCTTCTTTATAATGCTAAGAGGAGCAGGAAAAAGCAAAAAATTTCAGAATTGCACCTTGCAATGCGGAGAAATTACTGTTTGTGCATTTACAATATTCATTGATTTTTGCCATTGAAAAACATCATGTTATTCATATACCAGAAATGTTTGAAGCTACTGACTGAATGAAAGGAGCTGGCATCTCACTCTCTTTGAATCTTCTTTATCATGCTAAGAGGAGCAGGAAAAAGCAAAAAATTTCAGAATTGCACCTTGCAATGCGGAGAAATTACTGTTTGTGCATTTACAATATTCATTGATTTTTGCCATTGAAAAACGTCCAGAAATGATTGAAGCTACTGACTGAATGAAAGGAGCTGGCATCTCACTCTCTTTGAATCTTCTTTATCATGCTAAGAGGAGCAGGAAAAAGCAAAAAATTTCAGAATTGCACCTTGCAATGCGGAGAAATTACTGTTTGCGCATTTACAATATTCATTGATTTTTGCCATTGAAAAACATCATGTTATTCATATACCAGAAATGTTTGAAGCTACTGACTGAATGAAAGGAGCTGGCATCTCACTCTCTTTGAATCTTCTTTATCATGCTAAGAGGAGCAGGAAAAAGCAAAAAATTTCAGAATTGCACCTTGCAATGCGGAGAAATTACTGTTTGTGCATTTACAATATTCATTGATTTTTGCCATTGAAAAACGACCATAAATGATTGAAGCTACTGACTGAATGAAAGGAGCTGGCATCTCACTCTCTTTGAATCTTCTTTATCATGCTAAGAGGAGCAGGAAAAAGCAAAAAATTTCAGAATTGCACCTTGCAATGCGGAGAAATTACTGTTTGTGCATTTACAATATTCATTGATTTTTGCCATTGAAAAACATCATGTTATTCATATACCAGAAATGTTTGAAGCTACTGACTGAATGAAAGGAGATGGCATCTCACTCTCTTTGAATTTTCTTTATTATGCTAAGAGGAGCAGGAAAAAGCAAAAAATTTCAGAATTGCACCTTGCAATGCGGAGAAATTACTGTTTGTGCATTTACAATATTCATTGATTTTTGCCATTGAAAAACGTCCAGAAATGATTGAAGCTACTGACTGAATGAAAGGAGCTGGCATCTCACTCTCTTTGAATCTTCTTTATCATGCTAAGAGGAGCAGGAAAAAGCAAAAAATTTCAGAATTACACCTTGCAATGCGGAGAAATTACTGCTTGTGCATTTACAATATTCATTGATTTTTGCCATTGAAAAACATCATGTTATTCATATACCAGAAATGTTTGAAGCTACTGACTGAATGAAAGGAGATGACATCTCACTCTCTTTGAATCTTCTTTATCATGCTAAGAGGAGCAGGAAAAAGCAAAAAATTTCAGAATTGCACCTTGCAATGCGGAGAAATTACTGTTTGTGCATTTAAAATATTCATTGATTTTTGCCATTGAAAAACGTCCAGAAATGATTGAAGCTACTGACTGAATGAAAGGAGCTGGCATCTCACTCTCTTTGAATCTTCTTTATCATGCTAAGAGGAGCAGGAAAAAGCAAAAAATTTCAGAATTGCACCTTGCAATGCGGAGAAATTACTGTTTGTGCATTTACAATATTCATTGATTTTTGCCATTGAAAAACGTCCAGAAATGATTGAAGCTACTGACTGAATGAAATGAGCTGGCATCTCACTCTCTTTGAATCTTCTTTATAATGCTAAGAGGAGCAGGAAAAAGCAAAAAATTTCAGAATTGCACCTTGCAATGCGGAGAAATTACTGTTTGTGCATTTACAATATTCATTGATTTTTGGCATTGAAAAACATCATGTTATTCATATACCAGAAATGTTTGAAGCTACTGACTGAATGAAAGGAGCTGGAATCTCACTCTCTTTGAATCTTCTTTATCATGCTAAGAGGAGCAGGAAAAAGCAAAAAATTTCAGAATTGCACCTTGCAATGCGGAGAAATTACTGTTTGTGCATTTACAATATTTATTGATTTTTGCCATTGAAAAACGTCCAGAAATGATTGAAGCTACTGACTGAATGAAAGGAGCTGGCATCTCACTCTCTTTGAATCTTCTTTATCATGCTAAGAGGAGCAGGAAAAAGCAAAAAATTTCAGAATTGCACCTTGCAATGCGGAGAAATTACTGTTTGTGCATTTACAATATTCATTGAATTTTGCCATTGAAAAACATCATGTTATTCATATACCAGAAATGTTTGAAGCTACTGACTGAATGAAAGGAGCTGGCATCTCACTCTCTTTGAATCTTCTTTATCATGCTAAGAGGAGCAGGAAAAAGCAAAAAATTTCAGAATTGCACCTTGCAATGCGGAGAAATTACTGTTTGTGCATTTACAATATTCATTGATTTTTGCCATTGAAAAACGTCCAGAAATGATTGAAGCTACTGACTGAATGAAAGGAGCTGGCATCTCACTCTCTTTGAATCTTCTTTATCATGCTAAGAGGAGCAGGAAAAAGCAAAAAATTTCAGAATTGCACCTTGCAATGAGGAGAAATTAGTGTTTGTGCATTTACAATATTCATTGATTTTTGCCATTGAAAAACATGTTATTCATATACCAGAAATGTTTGAAGCTACTGACTGAATGAAAGGAGCTGGCATCTCACTCTCTTTGAATCTTCTTTATCATGCTAAGAGGAGCAGGAAAAAGCAAAAAATTTCAGAATTGCACCTTGCAATGCGGAGAAATTACTGTTTGTGCATTTACAATATTCATTGATTTTTGCCATTGAAAAACATCATGTTATTCATATACCAGAAATGTTTGAAGCTACTGACTGAATGAAAGGAGCTGGCATCTCACTCTCTTTGAATCTTCTTTATCATGCTAAAAGGAGCAGGAAAAAGCAAAAAATTTCAGAATTGCACCTTGCAATGCGGAGAAATTACTGTTTGTGCATTTACAATATTCATTGATTTTTGCCATTGAAAAACGTCCAGAAATGATTGAAGCTACTGACTGAATGAAAGGAGCTGGCATCTCACTCTCTTTGAATCTTCTTTATCATGCTAAGAGGAGCAGGAAAAAGCAAAAAATTTCAGAATTGCACCTTGCAATGCGGAGAAATTACTGTTTGTGCATTTACAATATTCATTGATTTTTGCCATTGAAAAAGATCATGTTATTCATATACCAGAAATGTTTGAAGCTACTGACTGAATGAAAGGAGCTGGCATCTCACTCTCATTGAATCTTCTTTATCATGCTAAGAGGAGCAGGAAAAAGCAAAAAATTTTAGAATTGCACCTTGCAATGCGGAGAAATTACTCTTTGTGCATTTACAATATTCATTGATTTTTGCCATTGAAAAACGTCCAGAAATGATTGAAGCTACTGACTGAATGAAAGGAGCTGGCATCTCACTCTCTTTGAATCTTCTTTATCATGCTAAGAGGAGCAGGAAAAAGCAAAAAATTTCAGAATTGCACCTTGCAATGCGGAGAAATTACTGTTTGTGCATTTACAATATTCATTGATTTTTGCCATTGAAAAACGTCCAGAAATGATTGAAGCTACTGACTGAATGAAAGGAGCTGGCATCTCACTCTCTTTGAATCTTCTTTATCATGCTAAGAGGAGCAGGAAAAAGCAAAAAATTTCAGAATTGCACCTTGCAATGCGGAGAAATTACTGTTTGTGCATTTACAATATTCATTGATTTTTGCCATTGAAAAACATCATGTAATTCATATACCAGAAATGTTTGAAACTACTGACTGAATGAAAGGAGCTGGCATCTCACTCTCTTTGAATCTTCTTTATCATGCTAAGAGGAGCAGGAAAAAGCAAAAAATTTCAGAATTGCACCTTGCAATGCGGAGAAATTACTGTTTGTGCATTTACAATATTCATTGATTTTTGCCATTGAAAAACGTCCAGAAATGATTGAAGCTACTGACTGAATGAAAGGAGCTGGCATCTCACTCTCTTTGAATCTTCTTTATCATGCTAAGAGGAGCAGGAAAAAGCAAAAAATTTCAGAATTGCACCTTGCAATGAGGAGAAATTAGTGTTTGTGCATTTACAATATTCATTGATTTTTGCCATTGAAAAACATGTTATTCATATACCAGAAATGTTTGAAGCTACTGACTGAATGAAAGGAGCTGGCACCTCACTCTCTTTGAATCTTCTTTATCATGCTAAGAGGAGCAGGAAAAAGCAAAAAATTTCAGAATTGCACCTTGCAATGCGGAGAAATTACTGTTTGTGCATTTACAATATTCATTGATTTTTGCCATTGAAAAACATCATGTTATTCATATACCAGAAATGTTTGAAGCTACTGACTGAATGAAAGGAGCTGGCATCTCACTCTCATTGAATCTTCTTTATCATGCTAAGAGGAGCAGGAAAAAGCAAAAAATTTCAGAATTGCACCTTGCAATGCGGAGAAATTACTCTTTGTGCATTTACAATATTCATTGATTTTTGCCATTGAAAAACGTCCAGAAATGATTGAAGCTACTGACTGAATGAAAGGAGCTGGCATCTCACTCTCTTTGAATCTTCTTTATCATGCTAAGAGGAGCAGGAAAAAGCAAAAAATTTCAGAATTGCACCTTGCAATGCGGAGAAATTACTGTTTGTGCATTTACAATATTCATTGATTTTTGCCATTGAAAAACGTCCAGAAATGATTGAAGCTACTGACTGAATGAAAGGAGCTGGCATCTCACTCTCTTTGAATCTTCTTTATCATGCAAAGAGGAGCAGGAAAAAGCAAAAAATTTCAGAAATGCACCTTGCAATGCGGAGAAATTACTGTTTGTGCATTTACAATATTCATTGATTTTTGCCATTGAAAAACATCATGTTATTCATATACCAGAAATGTTTGAAGCTACTGACTGAATGAAAGGAGCTGACATCTCACTCTCTTTGAATCTTCTTTATCATGCTAAGAGGAGCAGGAAAAAGCAAAAAATTTCAGAATTGCACCTTGCTATGCGGAGAAATTACTGTCTGTGCATTTACAATATTCATTGATTTTTGCCATTGAAAAACGTCCAGAAATGATTGAAGCTACTGACTGAATGAAAGGAGCTGGCATCTCACTCTCTTTGAATCTTCTTTATCATGCTAAGAGGAGCAGGAAAAAGCAAAAAATTTCAGAATTGCACCTTGCAATGCGGAGAAATTACTGTTTGTGCATTTACAATATTCATTGATTTTTGCCATTGAAAAACGTCCAGAAATTATTGAAGCTACTGACTGAATGAAAGGAGCTGGTATCTCACTCTCTTTGAATCTTCTTTATCATGCTAAGAGGAGCAGGAAAAAGCAAAAAATTTCAGAATTGCACCTTGCAATGCGGAGAAATTACTGTTTGTGCATTTACAATATTCATTGATTTTTGCCATTGAAAAACATCATGTTATTCATATACCAGAAATGTTTGAAGCTACTGACTGAATGAAAGGAGCTGGCATCTCACTCTCTTTGAATCTTCTTTATCATGCTAAGAGGAGCAGGAAAAAGCAAAAAATTTCAGAATTGCACCTTGCAATGCGGAGAAATTACTGTTTGTGCATTTACAATATTCATTGATTTTTGCCATTGAAAAACGTCCAGAAATGATTGAAGCTACTGACTGAATGAAAGGAGCTGGCATCTCACTCTCTTTGAATCTTCTTTATCATGCTAAGAGGAGCAGGAAAAAGCAAAAAATTTCAGAATTGCACCTTGCAATGCGGAGAAATTACTGTTTGTGCATTTTTAATATTCATTGATTTTTGCCATTGAAAAACGTCCAGAAATGATTGAAGCTACTGACTGAATGAAAGGAGCTGGCATCTCACTCTCTTTGAATCTTCTTTATCATGCTAAGAGGAGCAGGAAAAAGCAAAAAATTTCAGAATTGCACCTTGCAATGCGGAGAAATTACTGTTTGTGCATTTACAATATTCATTGATTTTTGCCATTGAAAAACATCATGTTATTCATATACCAGAAATGTTTGAAGCTACTGACTGAATGAAAGGAGCTGGCATCTCACTCTCTTTGAATCTTCTTTATCATGCTAAGAGGAGCAGGAAAAAGCAAAAAATTTCAGAATTGCACCTTGCAATGCGGAGAAATTACTGTTTGTGCATTTACAATATTCATTGATTTTTGCCATTGAAAAACGTCCAGAAATGATTGAAGCTACTGACTGAATGAAAGGAGCTGGCATCTCACTCTCTTTGAATCTTCTTTATCATGCTAAGAGGAGCAGGAAAAAGCAAAAAATTTCAGAATTGCACCTTGCAATGCGGAGAAATTACTGTTTGTGCATTTACAATATTCATTGATTTTTGCCATTGAAAAACATCATGTTATTCATATACCAGAAATGTTTGAAGCTACTGACTGAATGAAAGGAGCTGGCATCTCACTCTCTTTGAATCTTCTTTATCATGCTAAGAGGAGCAGGAAAAAGCAAAAAATTTCAGAATTGCACCTTGCAATGCGGAGAAATTACTGTTTGTGCATTTACAATATTCATTGATTTTTGCCATTGAAAAACGTCCAGAAATGATTGAAGCTACTGACTGAATGAAAGGAGCTGGCATCTCACTCTCTTTGAATCTTCTTTATCATGCTAAGAGGAGCAGGAAAAAGCAAAAAATTTCAGAATTGCACCTTGCAATGAGGAGAAATTAGTGTTTGTGCATTTACAATATTCATTGATTTTTGCCATTGAAAAACATGTTATTCATATACCAGAAATGTTTGAAGCTACTGACTGAATGAAAGGAGCTGGCATCTCACTCTCTTTGAATCTTCTTTATCATGCTAAGAGGAGCAGGAAAAAGCAAAAAATTTCAGAATTGCACCTTGCAATGCGGAGAAATTACTGTTTGTGCATTTACAATATTCATTGATTTTTGCCATTGAAAAACGTCCAGAAATTATTGAAGCTACTGACTGAATGAAAGGAGCTGGTATCTCACTCTCTTTGAATCTTCTTTATCATGCTAAGAGGAGCAGGAAAAAGCAAAAAATTTCAGAATTGCACCTTGCAATGCGGAGAAATTACTGTTTGTGCATTTACAATATTCATTGATTTTTGCCATTGAAAAACATCATGTTATTCATATACCAGAAATGTTTGAAGCTACTGACTGAATGAAAGGAGCTGGCATCTCACTCTCTTTGAATCTTCTTTATCATGCTAAGAGGAGCA
Organism: Phyllobates terribilis; assembly: GCF_046119375.1. Classification (NCBI taxonomy): domain Eukaryota; kingdom Metazoa; phylum Chordata; class Amphibia; order Anura; family Dendrobatidae; genus Phyllobates; species Phyllobates terribilis. Next base: position 802,633 of record NW_027363167.1, on the reverse strand, counting down.
GGAAAAAGCAAAAAATTTCAGAATTGCACCTTGCAATGCGGAGAAATTACTGTTTGTGCATTTACAATATTCATTGATTTTTGCCATTGAAAAACGTCCAGAAATGATTGAATCTACTGACTGAATGAAAGGAGCTGGCATCTCACTCTCTTTGAATCTTCTTTATCATGCTAAGAGGAGCAGGAAAAAGCAAAAAATTTCAGAATTGCACCTTGCAATGCGGAGAAATTACTGTTTGTGCATTTTTAATATTCATTGATTTTTGCCATTGAAAAACGTCCAGAAATGATTGAAGCTACTGACTGAATGAAAGGAGCTGGCATCTCACTCTCTTTGAATCTTCTTTATCATGCTAAGAGGAGCAGGAAAAAGCAAAAATTTCAGAATTGCACCTTGCAATGCGGAGAAATTACTGTTTGTGCATTTACAATATTCATTGATTTTTGCCATTGAAAAACGTCCAGAAATGATTGAAGCTACTGACTGAATGAAAGGAGCTGGCATCTCACTCTCTTTGAATCTTCTTTATCATGCTAAGAGGAGCAGGAAAAAGCAAAAAATTTCAGAATTGCACCTTGCAATGCGGAGAAATTACTGTTTGTGCATTTACAATATTCATTGATTTTTGCCATTGAAAAACATCATGTTATTCATATACCAGAAATGTTTGAAGCTACTGACTGAATGAAAGGAGCTGGCATCTCACTCTCTTTGAATCTTCTTTATCATGCTAGGATTAGCAGGAAAAAGCAAAAAATTTCAGAATTGCACCTTGCAATGTGGAGATATTACTGTTTGTGCATTTACAATATTCATTGATTTTTGCCATTGAAAAACATCATGTTATTCATATACCAGAAATGTTTGAAGCTACTGACTGAATGAAAGGAGCTGGCATCTCACTCTCTTTGAATTTTCTTTATCATGCTAAGAGGAGCAGGAAAAAGCAAAAAATTTCAGAATTGCACCTTGCAATGCGGAGAAATTACTGTTTGTGCATTTACAATATTCATTGATTTTTGCCATTGAAAAACGTCCAGAAATGATTGAAGCTACTGACTGAATGAAAGGAGCTGGCATCTCACTCTCTTTGAATCTTCTTTATCATGCTAAGAGGAGCAGGAAAAAGCAAAAAATTTCAGAATTGCACCTTGCAATGCGGTGAAATTACTGTTTGTGCATTTACAATATTCATTGATTTTTGCCATTGAAAAACATCATGTTATTCATATACCAGAAATGTTTGAAGCTACTGACTGAATGAAAGGAGCTGGCATCTCACTCTCTTTGAATCTTCTTTATAATGCTAAGAGGAGCAGGAAAAAGCAAAAAATTTCAGAATTGCACCTTGCAATGCGGAGAAATTACTGTTTGTGCATTTACAATATTCATTGATTTTTGGCATTGAAAAACATCATGTTATTCATATACCAGAAATGTTTGAAGCTACTGACTGAATGAAAGGAGCTGGCATCTCACTCTCTTTGAATCTTCTTTATCATGCTAAGAGGAGCAGGAAAAAGCAAAAAATTTCAGAATTGCACCTTGCAATGCGGAGAAATTACTGTTTGTGCATTTACAATATTCATTGATTTTTGCCATTGAAAAACGTCCAGAAATGATTGAAGCTACTGACTGAATGAAAGGAGCTGGCATCTCACTCTCTTTGAATCTTCTTTATCATGCTAAGAGGAGCAGGAAAAAGCAAAAAATTTCAGAATTGCACCTTGCAATGCGGAGAAATAACTGTTTGTGCATTTACAATATTCATTGATTTTTGCCATTGAAAAACATCATGTTATTCATATACCAGAAATGTTTGAAGCTACTGACTGAATGAAAGGAGCTGGCATCTCACTCTCTTTGAATCTTCTTTATCATGCTAAGAGGAGCAGGAAAAAGCAAAAAATTTCAGAATTGCACCTTGCAATGCGGAGAAATTACTGTTTGTGCATTTACAATATTCATTGATTTTTGCCATTGAAAAACGTCCAGAAATGATTGAAGCTACTGACTGAATGAAAGGAGCTGGCATCTCACTCTCTTTGAATCTTCTTTATCATGCTAAGAGGAGCAGGAAAAAGCAAAAAATTTCAGAATTGCACCTTGCAATGAGGAGAAATTAGTGTTTGTGCATTTACAATATTCATTGATTTTTGCCATTGAAAAACATGTTATTCATATACCAGAAATGTTTGAAGCTACTGACTGAATGAAAGGAGCTGGCATCTCACTCTCTTTGAATCTTCTTTATCATGCTAAGAGGAGCAGGAAAAAGCAAAAAATTTCAGAATTGCACCTTGCAATGCGGAGAAATTACTGTTTGTGCATTTACAATATTCATTGATTTTTGCCATTGAAAAACGTCCAGAAATTATTGAAGCTACTGACTGAATGAAAGGAGCTGGTATCTCACTCTCTTTGAATCTTCTTTATCATGCTAAGAGGAGCAGGAAAAAGCAAAAATTTCAGAATTGCACCTTGCAATGCGGAGAAATTACTGTTTGTGCATTTACAATATTCATTGATTTTTGCCATTGAAAAACATCATGTTATTCATATACCAGAAATGTTTGAAGCTACTGACTGAATGAAAGGAGCTGGCATCTCACTCTCTTTGAATCTTCTTTATAATGCTAAGAGGAGCAGGAAAAAGCAAAAAATTTCAGAATTGCACCTTGCAATGCGGAGAAATTACTGTTTGTGCATTTACAATATTCATTGATTTTTGGCATTGAAAAACATCATGTTATTCATATACCAGAAATGTTTGAAGCTACTGACTGAATGAAAGGAGCTGGCATCTCACTCTCTTTGAATCTTCTTTATCATGCTAAGAGGAGCAGGAAAAAGCAAAAAATTTCAGAATTGCACCTTGCAATGCGGAGAAATTACTGTTTGTGCATTTACAATATTCATTGATTTTTGCCATTGAAAAACGTCCAGAAATGATTGAAGCTACTGACTGAATGAAAGGAGCTGGCATCTCACTCTCTTTGAATCTTCTTTATCATGCTAAGAGGAGCAGGAAAAAGCAAAAAATTTCAGAATTGCACCTTGCAATGCGGATAAATTACTTTTTGTGCATTTACAATATTCATTGATTTTTGCCATTGAAAAACATCATGTTATTCATATACCAGAAATGTTTGAAGCTACTGACTGAATGAAAGGAGCTGGCATCTCACTCTCTTTGAATCTTCTTTATCATGCTAAGAGGAGCAGGAAAAAGCAAAAAATTTCAGAATTGCACCTTGCAATGCGGAGAAATTACTGTTTGTGCATTTACAATATTCATTGATTTTTGCCATTGAAAAACGTCCAGAAATGATTGAAGCTACTGACTGAATGAAAGGAGCTGGCATCTCACTCTCTTTGAATCTTCTTTATCATGCTAAGAGGAGCAGGAAAAAGCAAAAAATTTCAGAATTGCACCTTGCAATGAGGAGAAATTAGTGTTTGTGCATTTACAATATTCATTGATTTTTGCCATTGAAAAACATGTTATTCATATACCAGAAATGTTTGAAGCTACTGACTGAATGAAAGGAGCTGGCATCTCACTCTCTTTGAATCTTCTTTATCATGCTAAGAGGAGCAGGAAAAAGCAAAAAATTTCAGAATTGCACCTTGCAATGCGGAGAAATTACTGTTTGTGCATTTACAAAATTCATTGATTTTTGCCATTGAAAAACGTCCAGAAATTATTGAAGCTACTGACTGAATGAAAGGAGCTGGTATCTCACTCTCTTTGAATCTTCTTTATCATGCTAAGAGGAGCAGGAAAAAGCAAAAAATTTCAGAATTGCACCTTGCAATGCGGAGAAATTACTGTTTGTGCATTTACAATATTCATTGATTTTTGCCATTGAAAAACATCATGTTATTCATATACCAGAAATGTTTGAAGCTACTGACTGAATGAAAGGAGCTGGCATCTCACTCTCTTTGAATCTTCTTTATCATGCTAAGAGGAGCAGGAAAAAGCAAAAAATTTCAGAATTGCACCTTGCAATGCGGAGAAATTACTGTTTGTGCATTTACAATATTCATTGATTTTTGCCATTGAAAAACGTCCAGAAATGATTGAATCTACTGACTGAATGAAAGGAGCTGGCATCTCACTCTCTTTGAATCTTCTTTATCATGCTAAGAGGAGCAGGAAAAAGCAAAAAATTTCAGAATTGCACCTTGCAATGCGGAGAAATTACTGTTTGTGCATTTTTAATATTCATTGATTTTTGCCATTGAAAAACGTCCAGAAATGATTGAAGCTACTGACTGAATGAAAGGAGCTGGCATCTCACTCTCTTTGAATCTTCTTTATCATGCTAAGAGGAGCAGGAAAAAGCAAAAATTTCAGAATTGCACCTTGCAATGCGGAGAAATTACTGTCTGTGCATTTACAATATTCATTGATTTTTGCCATTGAAAAACGTCCAGAAATGATTGAAGCTACTGACTGAATGAAAGGAGCTGGCATCTCACTCTCTTTGAATCTTCTTCATCATGCTAAGAGGAGCAGGAAAAAGCAAAAAATTTCAGAATTGCACCTTGCAATACGGAGAAATTACTGTTTGTGCATTTACAATATTCATTGATTTTTGCCATTGAAAAACATCATGTTATTCATATACCAGAAATGTTTGAAGCTACTGACTGAATGAAAGGAGCTGGCATCTCACTCTCTTTGAATCTTCTTTATCATGCTAGGATTAGCAGGAAAAAGCAAAAAATTTCAGAATTGCACCTTGCAATGTGGAGATATTACTGTTTGTGCCTTTACAATATTCATTGATTTTTGCCATTGAAAAACATCATGTTATTCATATACCAGAAATGTTTGAAGCTACTGACTGAATGAAAGGAGCTGGCATCTCACTCTCTTTGAATTTTCTTTATCATGCTAAGAGGAGCAGGAAAAAGCAAAAAATTTCAGAATTGCACCTTGCAATGCGGAGAAATTACTGTTTGTGCATTTACAATATTCATTGATTTTTGCCATTGAAAAACGTCCAGAAATGATTGAAGCTACTGACTGAATGAAAGGAGCTGGCATCTCACTCTCTTTGAATCTTCTTTATCATGCTAAGAGGAGCAGGAAAAAGCAAAAAATTTCAGAATTGCACCTTGCAATGCGGAGAAATTACTGTTTGTGCATTTACAATATTCATTGATTTTTGCCATTGAAAAACATCATGTTATTCATATACCAGAAATGTTTGAAGCTACTGACTGAATGAAAGGAGCTGGCATCTCACTCTCTTTGAATCTTCTTTATCATGCTAAGAGGAGCAGGAAAAAGCAAAAAATTTCAGAATTGCACCTTGCAATGCGGAGAAATTACTGTTTGTGCATTTACAATATTCATTGATTTTTGCCATTGAAAAACGTCCAGAAATGATTGAAGCTACTGACTGAATGAAAGGAGCTGGCATCTCACTCTCTTTGAATCTTCTTTATCATGCTAAGAGGAGCAGGTAAAAGCAAAAAATTTCAGAATTGCACCTTGCAATGCGGAGAAATTACTGTTTGTGCATTTACAATATTCATTGATTTTTGCCATTGAAAAACATCCAGAAATGATTGAAGCTACTGACTGAATGAAAGGAGCTGGCATCTCACTCTCTTTGAATCTTCTTTATCATGCTAAGAGGAGCAGGTAAAAGCAAAAAATTTCAGAATTGCACCTTGCAATGCGGAGAAATTACTGTTTGTGCATTTACAATATTCATTGATTTTTGCCATTGAAAAACATCATGTTATTCATATACCAGAAATGTTTGAAGCTACTGACTGAATGAAAGGAGCTGGCATCTCACTCTCTTTGAATTTTCTTTATTATGCTAAGAGGAGCAGGAAAAAGCAAAAAATTTCAGAATTGCACCTTGCAATGCGGAGAAATTACTGTTTGTGCATTTACAATATTCATTGATTTTTGCCATTGAAAAACGTCCAGAAATGATTGAAGCTACTGACTGAATGAAAGGAGCTGGCATCTCACTCTTTTTGAATCTTCTTTATCATGCTAAGAGGAGCAGGAAAAAGCAAAAAATTTCAGAATTGCACCTTGCAATGCGGAGAAATTACTGTTTGTGCATATACAATATTCATTGCTTTTTGCCATTGAAAAACGTCCAGAAATGATTGAAGCTACTGACTGAATGAAAGGAGCTGGCATCTCACTCTCTTTGAATCTTCTTTATCATGCTAAGAGGAGCAGGAAAAAGCAAAAAATTTCAGAATTGCACCTTGCAATGCGGAGAAATTACTATTTGTGCATTTACAATATTCACTGATTTTTGCGATTGAAAAACATCATGTTATTCATATACCAGAAATGTTTGAAGCTACTGACTGAATGAAAGGAGATGACATCTCACTCTCTTTGAATCTTCTTTATCATGCTAAGAGGAGCAGGAAAAAGCAAAAAATTTCAGAATTGCACCTTGCAATGCGGAGAAATTACTGTTTGTGCATTTTTAATATTCATTGATTTTTGCCATTGAAAAACGTCCAGAAATGATTGAAGCTACTGACTGAATGAAAGGAGCTGGCATCTCACTCTCTTTGAATCTTCTTTATCATGCTAAGAGGAGCAGGAAAAAGCAAAAATTTCAGAATTGCACCTTGCAATGCGGAGAAATTACTGTCTGTGCATTTACAATATTCATTGATTTTTGCCATTGAAAAACGTCCAGAAATGATTGAAGCTACTGACTGAATGAAAGGAGCTGGCATCTCACTCTCTTTGAATCTTCTTCATCATGCTAAGAGGAGCAGGAAAAAGCAAAAAATTTCAGAATTGCACATTGCAATGCGGAGAAATTACTGTTTGTGCATTTACAATATTCATTGATTTTTGGCATTGAAAAACATCATGTTATTCATATACCAGAAATGTTTGAAGCTACTGACTGAATGAAATGAGCTGGCATCTCACTCTCTTTGAATCTTCTTTATCAAGCTAAGAGGAGCAGGAAAAAGCAAAAAATTTCAGAATTGCACCTTGCAATGCGGAGAAATTACTGTTTGTGCATTTACAATATTCATTGATTTTTGCCATTGAAAAACGTCCAGAAATGATTGAAGCTACTGACTGAATGAAAGGAGCTGGCATTTCACTCTCTTTGAATCTTCTTTATCATGCTAAGAGGAGCAGGAAAAAGCAAAAAATTTCAGAATTGCACCTTGCAATGCGGAGAAATTACTGTTTGTGCATTTACAATATTCATTGATTTTTGCCATTGAAAAATATCATGTTATTCATATACCAGAAATGTTTGAAGCTACTGACTGAATGAAAGGAGCTGGCATCTCACTCTCTTTGAATCTTCTTTATCATGCTAAGAGGAGCAGGAAAAAGCAAAAAATTTCAGAATTGCACCTTGCAATGCGGAGAAATTACTGTTTGTGCATTTACAATATTCATTGATTTTTGCCATTGAAAAACGTCCAGAAATGATTGAAGCTACTGACTGAATGAAAGGAGCTGGCATCTCACTCTCTTTGAATCTTCTTTATCATGCTAAGAGGAGCAGGAAAAAGCAAAAAATTTCAGAATTGCACCTTGCAATGAGGAGAAATTAATGTTTGTGAATTTACAATATTCATTGATTTTTGCCATTGAAAAACATCATGTTATTCATATACCAGAAATGTTTGAAGCTACTGACTGAATGAAAGGAGCTGGCATCTCACTCTCTTTGAATTTTCTTTATCATGCTAAGAGGAGCAGGAAAAAGCAAAAAATTTCAGAATTGCACCTTGCAATGCGGAGAAATTACTGTTTGTGCATTTACAATATTCATTGATTTTTGCCATTGAAAAACGTCCAGAAATGATTGAAGCTACTGACTGAATGAAAGGAGCTGGCATCTCACTCTTTTTGAATCTTCTTTATCATGCTAAGAGGAGCAGGAAAAAGCAAAAAATTTCAGAATTGCACCTTGCAATGCGGAGAAATTACTGTTTGTGCATATACAATATTCATTGATTTTTGCCATTGAAAAACGTCCAGAAATGATTGAAGCTACTGACTGAATGAAAGGAGCTGGCATCTCACTCTCTTTGAATCTTCTTTATCATGCTAAGAGGAGCAGGAAAAAGCAAAAAATTTCAGAATTGCACCTTGCAATGCGGAGAAATTACTGTTTGTGCATTTACAATATTCACTGATTTTTGCCATTGAAAAACATCATGTTATTCATATACCAGAAATGTTTGAAGCTACTGACTGAATGAAAGGAGATGACATCTCACTCTCTTTGAATCTTCTTTATCATGCTAAGAGGAGCAGGAAAAAGCAAAAAATTTCAGAATTGCACCTTGCAATGCGGAGAAATTACTGTTTGTGCATTTACAATATTCATTGATTTTTGCCATTGAAAAACGTCCAGAAATGATTGAAGCTACTGACTGAATGAAAGGAGCTGGCATCTCACTCTCTTTGAATCTTCTTTATCATGCAAAGAGGAGCAGGAAAAAGCAAAAAATTTCAGAATTGCACCTTGCAATGCGGAGAAATTACTGTTTGTGCATTTACAATATTCATTGATTTTTGCCATTGAAAAACGTCCAGAAATGATTGAAGCTACTGACTGAATGAAATGAGCTGGCATCTCACTCTCTTTGAATCTTCTTTATCATGCAAAGAGGAGCAGGAAAAAGCAAAAAATTTCAGAATTGCACCTTGCAATGCGGAGAAATTACTGTTTGTGCATTTACAATATTCATTGATTTTTGCCATTGAAAAACATCATGTTATTCATATACCAGAAATGTTTGAAGCTACTGACTGAATGAAAGGAGCTGACATCTCACTCTCTTTGAATCTTCTTTATCATGCTAAGAGGAGCAGGAAAAAGCAAAAAATTTCAGAATTGCACCTTGCAATGCGGAGAAATTACTGTCTGTGCATTTACAATATTCATTGATTTTTGCCAATGAAAAACGTCCAGAAATGATTGAAGCTACTGACTGAATGAAAGGAGCTGGCATCTCACTCTCTTTGAATCTTCTTTATCATGCTAAGAGGAGCAGGAAAAAGCAAAAAATTTCAGAATTGCACCTTGCAATGCGGAGAAATTACTGTTTGTGCATTTACAATATTCATTGATTTTTGCCATTGAAAAACGTCCAGAAATTATTGAAGCTACTGACTGAATGAAAGGAGCTGGTATCTCACTCTCTTTGAATCTTCTTTATCATGCTAAGAGGAGCAGGAAAAAGCAAAAAATTTCAGAATTGCACCTTGCAATGCGGAGAAATTACTGTTTGTGCATTTACAATATTCATTGATTTTTGCCATTGAAAAACATCATGTTATTCATATACCAGAAATGTTTGAAGCTACTGACTGAATGAAAGGAGCTGGCATCTCACTCTCTTTGAATCTTCTTTATCATGCTAAGAGGAGCAGGAAAAAGCAAAAAATTTCAGAATTGCACCTTGCAATGCGGAGAAATTACTGTTTGTGCATTTACAATATTCATTGATTTTTGCCATTGAAAAACGTCCAGAAATGATTGAAGCTACTGACTGAATGAAAGGAGCTGGCATCTCACTCTCTTTGAATCTTCTTTATCATGCTAAGAGGAGCAGGAAAAAGCAAAAAATTTCAGAATTGCACCTTGCAATGCGGAGAAATTTCTGTTTGTGCATTTTTAATATTCATTGATTTTTGCCATTGAAAAACGTCCAGAAATGATTGAAGCTACTGACTGAATGAAAGGAGCTGGCATCTCACTCTCTTTGAATCTTCTTTATCATGCTAAGAGGAGCAGGAAAAAGCAAAAGAATTGCACCTTGCAATGTGGAGAAATTACTCTTTGTGCATTTACAATATTCATTGATTTTTGCCATTGAAAAACATCATGTTATTCATATACCAGAAATGATTGAAGCTACTGACTGAATGAAAGGAGCTGGCATCTCACTCTCTTTGAATCTTCTTTATCATGCTAAGAGGAGCAGGAAAAAGCAAAAAATTTCAGAATTGCACCTTGCAATGCGGAGAAATTACTGTTTGTGCATTTACAATATTCATTGATTTTTGCCATTGAAAAACGTCCAGAAATGATTGAAGCTACTGACTGAATGAAAGGAGCTGGCATCTCACTCTCTTTGAATCTTCTTTATCATGCTAAGAGGAGCAGGAAAAAGCAAAAAATTTCAGAATTGCACCTTGCAATGAGGAGAAATTAGTGTTTGTGCATTTACAATATTCATTGATTTTTGCCATTGAAAAACATGTTATTCATATACCAGAAATGTTTGAAGCTACTGACTGAATGAAAGGAGCTGGCATCTCACTCTCTTTGAATCTTCTTTATCATGCTAAGAGGAGCAGGAAAAAGCAAAAAATTTCAGAATTGCACCTTGCAATGCGGAGAAATTACTGTTTGTGCATTTACAATATTCATTGATTTTTGCCATTGAAAAACGTCCAGAAATTATTGAAGCTACTGACTGAATGAAAGGAGCTGGTATCTCACTCTCTTTGAATCTTCTTTATCATGCTAAGAGGAGCAGGAAAAAGCAAAAAATTTCAGAATTGCACCTTGCAATGCGGAGAAATTACTGTTTGTGCATTTACAATATTCATTGATTTTTGCCATTGAAAAACATCATGTTATTCATATACCAGAAATGTTTGAAGCTACTGACTGAATGAAAGGAGCTGGCATCTCACTCTCTTTGAATCTTCTTTATCATGCTAAGAGGAGCAGGAAAAAGCAAAAAATTTCAGAATTGCACCTTGCAATGCGGAGAAAGTACTGTTTGTGCATTTACAATATTCATTGATTTTTGCCATTGAAAAACGTCCAGAAATGATTGAATCTACTGACTGAATGAAAGGAGCTGGCATCTCACTCTCTTTGAATCTTCTTTATCATGCTAAGAGGAGCAGGAAAAAGCAAAAAATTTCAGAATTGCACCTTGCAATGCGGAGAAATTACTGTTTGTGCATTTTTAATATTCATTGATTTTTGCCATTAAAAACGTCCAGAAATGATTGAAGCTACTGACTGAATGAAAGGAGCTGGCATCTCACTCTCTTTGAATCTTCTTTATCATGCTAAGAGGAGCAGGAAAAAGCAAAAAATTTCAGAATTGCACCTTGCAATGCGGAGAAATTACTGTTTGTGCATTTACAATATTCATTGATTTTTGCCATTGAAATACATCATGTTATTCATATACCAGAAATGTTTGAAGCTACTGACTGAATGAAAGGAGCTGGCATCTCACTCTCTTTGAATCTTCTTTATCATGCTAGAATTAGCAGGAAAAAGCAAAAAATTTCAGAATTGCACCTTGCAATGTGGAGATATTACTGTTTGTGCATTTACAATATTCATTGATTTTTGCCATTGAAAAACATCATGTTATTCATATACCAGAAATGTTTGAAGCTACTGACTGAATGAAAGGAGCTGGCATCTCACTCTCTTTGAATTTTCTTTATCATGCTAAGAGGAGCAGGAAAAAGCAAAAAATTTCAGAATTGCACCTTGCAATGCGGAGAAATTACTGTTTGTGCATTTACAATATTCATTGATTTTTGCCATTGAAAAACGTCCAGAAATGATTGAAGCTACTGACTGAATGAAAGGAGCTGGCATCTCACTCTCTTTGAATCTTCTTTATCATGCTAAGAGGAGCAGGAAAAAGCAAAAAATTTCAGAATTGCACCTTGCAATGCGGAGAAATTACTGTTTGTGCATTTACAATATTCATTGATTTTTGCCATTGAAAAACGTCCAGAAATGATTGAAGCTACTGACTGAATGAAAGTAGCTGGCATCTCACTCTCTTTGAATCTTCTTTATCATGCTAAGAGGAGCAGGTAAAAGCAAAAAATTTCAGAATTGCACCTTGCAATGCGGAGAAATTACTGTTTGTGCATTTACAATATTCATTGATTTTTGCCATTGAAAAACATCCAGAAATGATTGAAGCTACTGACTGAATGAAAGGAGCTGGCATCTCACTCTCTTTGAATCTTCTTTATCATGCTAAGAGGAGCAGGTAAAAGCAAAAAATTTCAGAATTGCACCTTGCAATGCGGAGAAATTACTGTTTGTGCATTTACAATATTCATTGATTTTTGCCATTGAAAAACATCATGTTATTCATATACCAGAAATGTTTGAAGCTACTGACTGAACGAAAGGAGCTGGCATCTCACTCTCTTTGAATTTTCTTTATCATGCTAAGAGGAGCAGGAAAAAGCAAAAAATTTCAGAATTGCACCTTGCAATGCGGAGAAATTACTGTTTGTGCATTTACAATATTCATTGATTTTTGCCATTGAAAAACGTCCAGAAATGATTGAAGCTACTGACTGAATGAAAGGAGCTGGCATCTCACTCTTTTTGAATCTTCTTTATCATGCTAAGAGGAGCAGGAAAAAGCAAAAAATTTCAGAATTGCACCTTGCAATGCGGAGAAATTACTGTTTGTGCATATACAATATTCATTGATTTTTGCCATTGAAAAACGTCCAGAAATGATTGAAGCTACTGACTGAATGAAAGGAGCTGGCACCTCACTCTCTTTGAATCTTCTTTATCATGCTAAGAGGAGCAGGAAAAAGCAAAAAATTTCAGAATTGCACCTTGCAATGCGGAGAAATTACTGTTTGTGCATTTACAATATTCACTGATTTTTGCGATTGAAAAACATCATGTTATTCATATACCAGAAATGTTTGAAGCTACTGACTGAATGAAAGGAGATGACATCTCACTCTCTTTGAATCTTCTTTATCATGCTAAGAGGAGCAGGAAAAAGCAAAAAATTTCAGAATTGCACCTTGCAATGCGGAGAAATTACTGTTTGTGCATTTACAATATTCATTGATTTTTGCCATTGAAAAACGTCCAGAAATGATTGAAGCTACTGACTGAATGAAAGGAGCTGGCATCTCACTCTCTTTGAATCTTCTTTATCATGCAAAGAGGAGCAGGAAAAAGCAAAAAATTTCAGAATTGCACCTTGCAATGCCGAGAAATTACTGTTTGTGCATTTACAATATTCATTGATTTTTGCCATTGAAAAACGTCCAGAAATGATTGAAGCTACTGACTGAATGAAATGAGCTGGCATCTCACTCTCTTTGAATCTTCTTTATAATGCTAAGAGGAGCCGGAAAAAGCAAAAAATTTCAGAATTGCACCTTGCAATGCGGAGAAATTACTGTTTGTGCATTTACAATATTCATTGATTTTTGGCATTGAAAAACATCATGTTATTCATATACCAGAAATGTTTGAAGCTACTGACTGAATGAAAGGAGCTGGCATCTCACTCTCTTTGAATCTTCTTTATCATGCTAAGAGGAGCAGGAAAAAGCAAAAAATTTCAGAATTGCACCTTGCAATGCGGAGAAATTACTGTTTGTGCATTTACAATATTCATTGATTTTTGCCATTGAAAAACATCCAGAAATGATTGAAGCTACTGACTGAATGAAAGGAGCTGGCATTTAACTCTCTTTGAATCTTCTTTATCATGCTAAGAGGAGCAGGAAAAAGCAAAAAATTTCAGAATTGCACCTTGCAATGCGGAGAAATTACTGTTTGTGCATTTACAATATTCATTGATTTTTGCCATTGAAAAATATCATGTTATTCATATACCAGAAATGTTTGAAGCTACTGACTGAATGAAAGGAGCTGGCATCTCACTCTCTTTGAATCTTCTTTATCATGCTAAGAGGAGCAGGAAAAAGCAAAAAATTTCAGAATTGCACCTTGCAATGCGGAGAAATTACTGTTTGTGCATTTACAATATTCATTGATTTTTGCCATTGAAAAACGTCCAGAAATGATTGAAGCTACTGACTGAATGAAAGGAGCTGGCATCTCACTCTTTTTGAATCTTCTTTATCATGCTAAGAGGAGCAGGAAAAAGCAAAAAATTTCAGAATTGCACCTTGCAATGCGGAGAAATTACTGTTTGTGCATATACAATATTCATTGATTTTTGCCATTGAAAAACGTCCAGAAATGATTGAAGCTACTGACTGAATGAAAGGAGCTGGCATCTCACTCTCTTTGAATCTTCTTTATCATGCTAAGAGGAGCAGGAAAAAGCAAAAAATTTCAGAATTGCACCTTGCAATGCGGAGAAATTACTGTTTGTGCATTTACAATATTCACTGATTTTTGCCATTGAAAAACATCATGTTATTCATATACCAGAAATGTTTGAAGCTACTGACTGAATGAAAGGAGATGAAATCTCACTCTCTTTGAATCTTCTTTATCATGCTAAGAGGAGCAGGAAAAAGCAAAAAATTTCAGAATTGCACCTTGCAATGCGGAGAAATTACTGTTTGTGCATTTACAATATTCATTGATTTTTGCCATTGAAAAACGTCCAGAAATGATTGAAGCTACTGACTGAATGAAAGGAGCTGGCATCTCACTCTCTTTGAATCTTCTTTATCATGCTAAGAGGAGCAGGAAAAAGCAAAAAATTTCAGAATTGCACCTTGCAATGCGGAGAAATTACTGTTTGTGCATTTACAATATTCACTGATTTTTGCCATTGAAAAACATCATGTTATTCATATACCAGAAATGTTTGAAGCTACTGACTGAATGAAAGGAGATGACATCTCACTCTCTTTGAATCTTCTTTATCATGCTAAGAGGAGCAGGAAAAAGCAAAAAATTTCAGAATTGCACCTTGCAATGCGGAGAAATTACTGTTTGTGCATTTACAATATTCATTGATTTTTGCCATTGAAAAACGTCCAGAAATGATTGAAGCTACTGACTGAATGAAAGGAGCTGGCATCTCACTCTCTTTGAATCTTCTTTATCATGCAAAGAGGAGCAGGAAAAAGCAAAAAATTTCAGAATTGCACCTTGCAATGCGGAGAAATTACTGTTTGTGCATTTACAATATTCATTGATTTTTGCCATTGAAAAACGTCCAGAAATGATTGAAGCTACTGACTGAATGAAATGAGCTGGCATCTCACTCTCTTTGAATCTTCTTTATCATGCAAAGAGGAGCAGGAAAAAGCAAAAAATTTCAGAATTGCACCTTGCAATGCGGAGAAATTACTGTTTGTGCATTTACAATATTCATTGATTTTTGCCATTGAAAAACGTCCAGAAATGATTGAAGCTACTGACTGAATGAAAGGAGCTGGCATCTCACTCTCTTTGAATCTTCTTTATCATGCTAAGAGGAGCAGGAAAAAGCAAAAAATTTCAGAATTGCACCTTGCAATGCGGAGAAATTACTGTTTGTGCATTTACAATATTCATTGATTTTTGCCATTGAAAAACGTCCAGAAATGATTGAAGCTACTGACTGAATGAAAGGAGCTGGCATCTCACTCTCTTTGAATCTTCTTTATCATGCTAAGCGGAGCAGGAAAAAGCAAAAAAATTCAGAATTGCACCTTGCAATGCGGAGAAATTACTGTTTGTGCATTTACAATATTCATGGATTTTTGCCATTGAAAAAGATCATGTTATTCATATACCAGAAATGTTTGAAGCTACTGACTGAATGAAAGGAGCTGGCATCTCACTCTCTTTGAATCTTCTTTATCATGCTAAGAGGAGCAGGAAAAAGCAAAAAATTTCAGAATTGCACCTTGCAATGCGGAGAAATTACTGTTTGTGCATTTACAATATTCATTGATTTTTGAAATTGAAAAACGTCCAGAAATGATTGAAGCTACTGACTGAATGAAAGGAGCTGGCATCTCACTCTCTTTGAATCTTCTTTGTCATGCTAAGAGGAGCAGGAAAAAGCAAAAAATTTCAGAATTGCACCTTGCAATGCGGAGAAATTACTGTTTGTGCATTTACAATATTCATTGATTTTTGCCATTGAAAAACGTCCAGAAATGATTGAAGCTACTGACTGAATGAAAGGAGCTGGCATCTCACTCTCTTTGAATCTTCTTTATCATGCTAAGAGGAGCAGGAAAAAGCAAAAAATTTCAGAATTGCACCTTGCAATGCGGAGAAATTACTGTTTGTGCATTTACAATATTCATTGATTTTTGCCATTGAAAAACGTCCAGAAATGATTGAAGCTACTGACTGAATGAAAGGAGCTGGTATCTCACTCTCTTTGAATCTTCTTTATCATGCTAAGAGGAGCAGGAAAAAGCAAAAAATTTCAGAATTGCACCTTGCAATGCGGAGAAATTACTGTTTGTGCATTTAAAATATTCATTGATTTTTGCCATTGAAAAACATCATGTTATTCATATACCAGAAATGTTTGAAGCTACTGACTGAATGAAAGGAGCTGGCATCTCACTCTCTTTGAATCTTCTTTATCATGCAAAGAGGAGCAGGAAAAAGCAAAAAATTTCAGAATTGCACCTTGCAATGCGGAGAAATTACTGTTTGTGCATTTACAATATTCATTGATTTTTGCCATTGAAAAACGTCCAGAAATGATTGAAGCTACTGTCTGAATGAAAGGAGCTGGCATCTCACTCTCTTTGAATCTTCTTTATCATGCAAAGAGGAGCAGGAAAAAGCAAAAAATTTCAGAATTGCACCTTGCAATGCGGAGAAATTACTGTTTGTGCATATACAATATTCATTGATTTTTGCCATTGAAAAACATCATGTTATTCATATACCAGAAATGTTTGAAGCTACTGACTGAATGAAAGGAGCTGGCATCTCACTCTCTTTGAATCTTCTTGATCATGCTAAGAGGAGCAGGAAAAAGCAAAAAATTTCAGAATTGCACCTTGCAATGCGGAGAAATTACTGTTTGTGCATTTACAATATTCATTGATTTTTGCCATTGAAAAACGTCCAGAAATGATTGAAGCTACTGACTGAATGAAAGGAGCTGGCATCTCACTCTCTTTGAATCTTCTTTATCATGCTAAGAGGAGGAGGAAAAAGCAAAAAATTTCAGAATTGCACCTTGCAATGCGGAGAAATTACTGTTTGTGCATTTACAATATTCATTGATTTTTGCCATTGAAAAACGTCCAGAAATGATTAAAGCTACTGACTGAATGAAAGGAGCTGGCATCTCACTCTCTTTGAATCTTCTTTATCAAGCTAAGAGGAGCAGGAAAAAGCAAAAAATTTCAGAATTGCACCTTGCAATGCGGAGAAATTACTGTTTGTGCATTTACAATATTCATTGATTTTTGCCATTGAAAAACATCATGTTATTCATATACCAGAAATGTTTGAAGCTACTGACTGAATGAAAGGAGCTGGCATCTCACTCTCTTTGAATCTTCTTTATCATGCTAAGAGGAGCAGGAAAAAGCAAAAAATTTCAGAATTGCACCTTGCAATGCGGAGAAATTACTGTTTGTGCATTTACAATATTCATTGATTTTTGCCATTGAAAAACGTCCAGAAATGATTGAAGCTACTGACTGAATGAAAGGAGCTGGCATCTCACTCTCTTTGAATCTTCTTTATCATGCTAAGAGGAGCAGGAAAAAGCAAAAAATTTCAGAATTGCACCTTGCAATGCGGAGAAATTACTGTTTGTGCATTTACAATATTCATTGATTTTTGCCATTGAAAAACATCATGTTATTCATATACCAGAAATGTTTGAAGCTACTGACTGAATGAAAGGAGCTGGCATCTCACTCTCTTTGAATCTTCTTTATCATGCTAAGAGGAGCAGGAAAAAGCAAAAAATTTCAGAATTGCACCTTGCAATGCGGAGAAATTACTGTTTGTGCATTTACAATATTCATTGATTTTTGCCATTGAAAAACGTCCAGAAATGATTGAAGCTACTGACTGAATGAAAGGAGCTGGCATCTCACTCTCTTTGAATCTTCTTTATCATGCTAGGAGGAGCAGGAAAAAGCAAAAAATTTCAGAATTGCACCTTGCAATGCGGAGAAATTACTGTTTTTGCATTTACAATATTCATTGATTTTTGCCATTGAAAAACATCATGTTATTCATATACCAGAAATGTTTGAAGCTACTGACTGAATGAAAGGAGCTGGCATCTCACTCTCTTTGAATCTTCTTTATCATGCTAAGAGGAGCAGGAAAAAGCAAAAAATTTCAGAATTGCACCTTGCAATGCGGAGAAATTACTGTTTGTGCATTTACAATATTCATTAATTTTTGCCATTGAAAAACGTCCAGAAATGATTGAAGCTACTGACTGAATGAAAGGAGCTGGCATCTCACTCTCTTTGAATCTTCTTTATCATGCTAAGAGGAGCAGGAAAAAGCAAAAAATTTCAGAATTGCACCTTGCAATGCGGAGAAATTACTGTTTGTGCATTTACAATATTCATTGATTTTTGCCATTGAAAAACATCATGTTATTCATATACCAGAAATGTTTGAAGCTACTGACTGAATGAAAGGAGCTGGCATCTCACTCTCTTTGAATTTTCTTTATCATGCTAAGAGGAGTAGGAAAAAGCAAAAAATTTCAGAATTGCACCTTGCAATGCGGAGAAATTGCTGTTTGTGCATTTACAATATTCATTGATTTTTGCCATTGAAAAACGTCCAGAAATGATTGAAGCTACTGACTGAATGAAAGGAGCTGGCATCTCACTCTCTTTGAATCTTCTTTATCATGCTAAGAGGAGCAGGAAAAAGCAAAAAATTTCAGAATTGCACCTTGCAATGCGGAGAAATTACTGTTTGTGCATTTACAATATTCATTGATTTTTGCCATTGAAAAACATCATGTTATTCATATACCAGAAATGTTTGAAGCTACTGACTGAATGAAAGGAGCTGGCATCTCACTCTCTTTGAATCTTCTTTATCATGCTAAGAGGAGCAGGAAAAAGCAAAAAATTTCAGAATTGCACCTTGCAATGCGGAGAAATTACTGTTTGTGCATTTACAATATTCATTGATTTTTGCCATTGAAAAACGTCCAGAAATGATTGAAGCTACTGACTGAATGAAAGGAGCTGGCATCTCACTGTCTTTGAATCTTCTTTATCATGCTAAGAGGAGCAGGAAAAAGCAAAAAATTTCAGAATTGCACCTTGCAATGCGGAGAAATTACTGTTTGTGCATTTACAATATTCATTGATTTTTGCCATTGAAAAACGTCCAGAAATGATTGAAGCTACTGACTGAATGAAAGGAGCTGGCATCTCACTCTCTTTGAATCTTCTTTATCATGCTAAGAGGAGCAGGAAAAAGCAAAAAATTTCAGAATTGCACCTTGCAATGCGGAGTAATTACTGTTTGTGCATTTACAATATTCATTGATTTTTGCCATTGAAAAACATCATGTTATTCATATACCAGAAATGTTTGAAGCTACTGACTGAATGAAAGGAGCTGGCATCTCACTCTCTTTGAATCTTCTTTATCATGCTAAGAGGAGCAGGAAAAAGCAAAAAATTTCAGAATTGCACCTTGCAATGCGGAGAAATTACTGTTTGTGCATTTACAATATTCATTGATTTTTGCCATTGAAAAACGTCCAGAAATGATTGAAGCTACTGACTGAATGAAAGGAGCTGGCATCTCACTCTCTTTGAATCTTCTTTATGATGCTAAGAGGAGCAGGAAAAAGCAAAAAATTTCAGAATTGCACCTTGCAATGCAGAGAAATTACTGTTTGTGCATTTACAATATTCATTGATTTTTGCCATTGAAAAACATCATGTTATTCATATACCAGAAATGTTTGAAGCTACTGACTGAATGAAAGGAGCTGGCATCTCACTCTCTTTGAATTTTCTTTATCATGCTAAGAGGAGCAGGAAAAAGCAAAAAATTTCAGAATTGCACCTTGCAATGCGGAGAAATTACTGTTTGTGCATTTACAATATTCATTGATTTTTGCCATTGAAAAACGTCCAGAAATGATTGAAGCTACTGACTGAATGAAAGGAGCTGGCATCTCACTCTTTTTGAATCTTCTTTATCATGCTAAGCGGAGCAGGAAAAAGCAAAAAATTTCAGAATTGCACTTTGCAATGCGGAGAAATTACTGTTTGTGCATTTACAATATTCATTGATTTTTGCCATTGAAAAACGTCCAGAAATGATTGAAGCTACTGACTGAATGAAAGGAGCTGGCATCTCACTCTCTTTGAATCTTCTTTATCATGCTAAGAGGAGCAGGAAAAAGCAAAAAATTTCAGAATTGCACCTTGCAATGCGGAGAAATTACTGTTTGTGCATTTACAATATTCATTGATTTTTGCCATTGAAAAACATCATGTTATTCATATACCAGAAATGTTTGAAGCTACTGACTGAATGAAAGGAGATGACATCTCACTCTCTTTGAATCTTCTTTATCATGCTAAGAGGAGCAGGAAAAAGCAAAAAATTTCAGAATTGCACCTTGCAATGCGGAGAAATTACTGTTTGTGCATTTACAATATTCATTGATTTTTGCCATTGAAAAACGTCCAGAAATGATTGAAGCTACTGACTGAATGAAAGGAGCTGGCATCTCACTCTCTTTGAATCTTCTTTATCATGCTAAGAGGAGCAGGAAAAAAGCAAAAAATTTCAGAATTGCACCTTGCAATGCGGAGAAATTACTGTTTGTGCATTTACAATATTCATTGATTTTTGCAATTGAAAAACGTCCAGAAATGATTGAAGCTACTGACTGAATGAAAGGAGCTGGCATCTCACTCTCTTTGAATCTTCTTTATCATGCTAAGAGGAGCAGGAAAAAGCAAAAAATTTCAGAATTGCACCTTGCAATGCGGAGAAATTACTGTTTGTGCATTTACAATATTCATTGATTTTTGCCATTGAAAAACATCATGTTATTCATATACCAGAAATGTTTGAAGCTACTGACTGAATGAAAGGAGCTGGCATCTCACTCTCTTTGAATCTTCTTTATCATGCTAAGAGGAGCAGGAAAAAGCAAAAAATTTCAGAATTGCACCTTGCAATGCGGAGAAATTACTGTTTGTGCATTTACAATATTCATTGATTTTTGCCATTGAAAAACGTCCAGAAATGATTGAAGCTACTGACTGAATGAAAGGAGCTGGCATCTCACTGTCTTTGAATCTTCTTTATCATGCTAAGAGGAGCAGGAAAAAGCAAAAAATTTCAGAATTGCACCTTGCAATGCGGAGAAATTACTGTTTGTGCATTTACAATATTCATTGATTTTTGCCATTGAAAAACGTCCAGAAATGATTGAAGCTACTGACTGAATGAAAGGAGCTGGCATCTCACTCTCTTTGAATCTTCTTTATCATGCTAAGAGGAGCAGGAAAAAGCAAAAAATTTCAGAATTGCACCTTGCAATGCGGAGTAATTACTGTTTGTGCATTTACAATATTCATTGATTTTTGCCATTGAAAAACATCATGTTATTCATATACCAGAAATGTTTGAAGCTACTGACTGAATGAAAGGAGCTGGCATCTCACTCTCTTTGAATCTTCTTTATCATGCTAAGAGGAGCAGGAAAAAGCAAAAAATTTCAGAATTGCACCTTGCAATGCGGAGAAATTACTGTTTGTGCATTTACAATATTCATTGATTTTTGCCATTGAAAAACGTCCAGAAATGATTGAAGCTACTGACTGAATGAAAGGAGCTGGCATCTCACTCTCTTTGAATCTTCTTTATGATGCTAAGAGGAGCAGGAAAAAGCAAAAAATTTCAGAATTGCACCTTGCAATGCAGAGAAATTACTGTTTGTGCATTTACAATATTCATTGATTTTTGCCATTGAAAAACATCATGTTATTCATATACCAGAAATGTTTGAAGCTACTGACTGAATGAAAGGAGCTGGCATCTCACTCTCTTTGAATTTTCTTTATCATGCTAAGAGGAGCAGGAAAAAGCAAAAAATTTCAGAATTGCACCTTGCAATGCGGAGAAATTACTGTTTGTGCATTTACAATATTCATTGATTTTTGCCATTGAAAAACGTCCAGAAATGATTGAAGCTACTGACTGAATGAAAGGAGCTGGCATCTCACTCTTTTTGAATCTTCTTTATCATGCTAAGCGGAGCAGGAAAAAGCAAAAAATTTCAGAATTGCACTTTGCAATGCGGAGAAATTACTGTTTGTGCATTTACAATATTCATTGATTTTTGCCATTGAAAAACGTCCAGAAATGATTGAAGCTACTGACTGAATGAAAGGAGCTGGCATCTCACTCTCTTTGAATCTTCTTTATCATGCTAAGAGGAGCAGGAAAAAGCAAAAAATTTCAGAATTGCACCTTGCAATGCGGAGAAATTACTGTTTGTGCATTTACAATATTCATTGATTTTTGCCATTGAAAAACATCATGTTATTCATATACCAGAAATGTTTGAAGCTACTGACTGAATGAAAGGAGATGACATCTCACTCTCTTTGAATCTTCTTTATCATGCTAAGAGGAGCAGGAAAAAGCAAAAAATTTCAGAATTGCACCTTGCAATGCGGAGAAATTACTGTTTGTGCATTTACAATATTCATTGATTTTTGCCATTGAAAAACGTCCAGAAATGATTGAAGCTACTGACTGAATGAAAGGAGCTGGCATCTCACTCTCTTTGAATCTTCTTTATCATGCTAAGAGGAGCAGGAAAAAAGCAAAAAATTTCAGAATTGCACCTTGCAATGCGGAGAAATTACTGTTTGTGCATTTACAATATTCATTGATTTTTGCAATTGAAAAACGTCCAGAAATGATTGAAGCTACTGACTGAATGAAAGGAGCTGGCATCTCACTCAATTTGAATCTTCTTTATGATGCTAAGAGGAGCAGGAAAAAGCAAAAAATTTCAGAATTGCACCTTGCAATGCGGAGAAATTACTGTTTGTGCATTTACAATATTCATTGATTTTTGCCATTGAAAAACATCCAGAAATGATTGAAGCTACTGACTGAATGAAAGGAGCTGGCAACTCACTCTCTTTGAATCTTCTTTATCATGCTAAGAGGAGCAGGTAAAAGCAAAAAATTTCAGAATTGCACCTTGCAATGCGGAGAAATTACTGTTTGTGCATTTACAATATTCATTGATTTTTGCCATTGAAAAACATCATGTTATTCATATACCAGAAATGTTTGAAGCTACTGACTGAATGAAAGGAGCTGGCATCTCACTCTCTTTGAATTTTCTTTATCATGCTAAGAGGAGCAGGAAAAAGCAAAAAATTTCAGAATTGCACCTTGCAATGCGGAGAAATTACTGTTTGTGCATTTACAATATTCATTGATTTTTGCCATTGAAAAACGTCCAGAAATGATTGAAGCTACTGACTGAATGAAAGGAGCTGGCATCTCACTCTTTTTGAATCTTCTTTATCATGCTAAGAGGAGCAGGAAAAAGCAAAAAATTTCAGAACTGCACCTTGCAATGCGGAGAAATTACTGTTTGTGCATATACAATATTCATTGATTTTTGAAATTGAAAAACGTCCAGAAATGATTGAAGCTACTGACTGAATGAAAGGAGCTGGCATCTCACTCTCTTTGAATCTTCTTTGTCATGCTAAGAGGAGCAGGAAAAAGCAAAAAATTTCAGAATTGCACCTTGCAATGCGGAGAAATTACTGTTTGTGCATTTACAATATTCATTGATTTTTGCCATTGAAAAACGTCCAGAAATGATTGAAGCTACTGACTGAATGAAAGGAGCTGGCATCTCACTCTCTTTGAATCTTCTTTATCATGCTAAGAGGAGCAGGAAAAAGCAAAAAATTTCAGAATTGCACCTTGCAATGCGGAGAAATTACTGTTTGTGCATTTACAATATTCATTGATTTTTGCCATTGAAAAACGTCCAGAAATGATTGAAGCTACTGACTGAATGAAAGGAGCTGGTATCTCACTCTCTTTGAATCTTCTTTATCATGCTAAGAGGAGCAGGAAAAAGCAAAAAATTTCAGAATTGCACCTTGCAATGCGGAGAAATTACTGTTTGTGCATTTAAAATATTCATTGATTTTTGCCATTGAAAAACATCATGTTATTCATATACCAGAAATGTTTGAAGCTACTGACTGAATGAAAGGAGCTGGCATCTCACTCTCTTTGAATCTTCTTTATCATGCAAAGAGGAGCAGGAAAAAGCAAAAAATTTCAGAATTGCACCTTGCAATGCGGAGAAATTACTGTTTGTGCATTTACAATATTCATTGATTTTTGCCATTGAAAAACGTCCAGAAATGATTGAAGCTACTGTCTGAATGAAAGGAGCTGGCATCTCACTCTCTTTGAATCTTCTTTATCATGCAAAGAGGAGCAGGAAAAAGCAAAAAATTTCAGAATTGCACCTTGCAATGCGGAGAAATTACTGTTTGTGCATATACAATATTCATTGATTTTTGCCATTGAAAAACATCATGTTATTCATATACCAGAAATGTTTGAAGCTACTGACTGAATGAAAGGAGCTGGCATCTCACTCTCTTTGAATCTTCTTGATCATGCTAAGAGGAGCAGGAAAAAGCAAAAAATTTCAGAATTGCACCTTGCAATGCGGAGAAATTACTGTTTGTGCATTTACAATATTCATTGATTTTTGCCATTGAAAAACGTCCAGAAATGATTGAAGCTACTGACTGAATGAAAGGAGCTGGCATCTCACTCTCTTTGAATCTTCTTTATCATGCTAAGAGGAGGAGGAAAAAGCAAAAAATTTCAGAATTGCACCTTGCAATGCGGAGAAATTACTGTTTGTGCATTTACAATATTCATTGATTTTTGCCATTGAAAAACGTCCAGAAATGATTAAAGCTACTGACTGAATGAAAGGAGCTGGCATCTCACTCTCTTTGAATCTTCTTTATCAAGCTAAGAGGAGCAGGAAAAAGCAAAAAATTTCAGAATTGCACCTTGCAATGCGGAGAAATTACTGTTTGTGCATTTACAATATTCATTGATTTTTGCCATTGAAAAACATCATGTTATTCATATACCAGAAATGTTTGAAGCTACTGACTGAATGAAAGGAGCTGGCATCTCACTCTCTTTGAATCTTCTTTATCAAGCTAAGAGGAGCAGGAAAAAGCAAAAAATTTCAGAATTGCACCTTGCAATGCGGAGAAATTACTGTTTGTGCATTTACAATATTCATTGATTTTTGCCATTGAAAAACATCATGTTATTCATATACCAGAAATGTTTGAAGCTACTGACTGAATGAAAGGAGCTGGCATCTCACTCTCTTTGAATCTTCTTTATCATGCTAAGAGGAGCAGGAAAAAGCAAAAAATTTCAGAATTGCACCTTGCAATGCGGAGAAATTACTGTTTGTGCATTTACAATATTCATTGATTTTTGCCATTGAAAAACGTCCAGAAATGATTGAAGCTACTGACTGAATGAAAGGAGCTGGCATCTCACTCTCTTTGAATCTTCTTTATCATGCTAGGAGGAGCAGGAAAAAGCAAAAAATTTCAGAATTGCACCTTGCAATGCGGAGAAATTACTGTTTTTGCATTTACAATATTCATTGATTTTTGCCATTGAAAAACATCATGTTATTCATATACCAGAAATGTTTGAAGCTACTGACTGAATGAAAGGAGCTGGCATCTCACTCTCTTTGAATCTTCTTTATCATGCTAAGAGGAGCAGGAAAAAGCAAAAAATTTCAGAATTGCACCTTGCAATGCGGAGAAATTACTGTTTGTGCATTTACAATATTCATTAATTTTTGCCATTGAAAAACGTCCAGAAATGATTGAAGCTACTGACTGAATGAAAGGAGCTGGCATCTCACTCTCTTTGAATCTTCTTTATCATGCTAAGAGGAGCAGGAAAAAGCAAAAAATTTCAGAATTGCACCTTGCAATGCGGAGAAATTACTGTTTGTGCATTTACAATATTCATTGATTTTTGCCATTGAAAAACATCATGTTATTCATATACCAGAAATGTTTGAAGCTACTGACTGAATGAAAGGAGCTGGCATCTCACTCTCTTTGAATTTTCTTTATCATGCTAAGAGGAGTAGGAAAAAGCAAAAAATTTCAGAATTGCACCTTGCAATGCGGAGAAATTGCTGTTTGTGCATTTACAATATTCATTGATTTTTGCCATTGAAAAACGTCCAGAAATGATTGAAGCTACTGACTGAATGAAAGGAGCTGGCATCTCACTCTCTTTGAATCTTCTTTATCATGCTAAGAGGAGCAGGAAAAAGCAAAAAATTTCAGAATTGCACCTTGCAATGCGGAGAAATTACTGTTTGTGCATTTACAATATTCATTGATTTTTGCCATTGAAAAACATCATGTTATTCATATACCAGAAATGTTTGAAGCTACTGACTGAATGAAAGGAGCTGGCATCTCACTCTCTTTGAATCTTCTTTATCATGCTAAGAGGAGCAGGAAAAAGCAAAAAATTTCAGAATTGCACCTTGCAATGCGGAGAAATTACTGTTTGTGCATTTACAATATTCATTGATTTTTGCCATTGAAAAACGTCCAGAAATGATTGAAGCTACTGACTGAATGAAAGGAGCTGGCATCTCACTGTCTTTGAATCTTCTTTATCATGCTAAGAGGAGCAGGAAAAAGCAAAAAATTTCAGAATTGCACCTTGCAATGCGGAGAAATTACTGTTTGTGCATTTACAATATTCATTGATTTTTGCCATTGAAAAACGTCCAGAAATGATTGAAGCTACTGACTGAATGAAAGGAGCTGGCATCTCACTCTCTTTGAATCTTCTTTATCATGCTAAGAGGAGCAGGAAAAAGCAAAAAATTTCAGAATTGCACCTTGCAATGCGGAGTAATTACTGTTTGTGCATTTACAATATTCATTGATTTTTGCCATTGAAAAACATCATGTTATTCATATACCAGAAATGTTTGAAGCTACTGACTGAATGAAAGGAGCTGGCATCTCACTCTCTTTGAATCTTCTTTATCATGCTAAGAGGAGCAGGAAAAAGCAAAAAATTTCAGAATTGCACCTTGCAATGCGGAGAAATTACTGTTTGTGCATTTACAATATTCATTGATTTTTGCCATTGAAAAACGTCCAGAAATGATTGAAGCTACTGACTGAATGAAAGGAGCTGGCATCTCACTCTCTTTGAATCTTCTTTATGATGCTAAGAGGAGCAGGAAAAAGCAAAAAATTTCAGAATTGCACCTTGCAATGCAGAGAAATTACTGTTTGTGCATTTACAATATTCATTGATTTTTGCCATTGAAAAACATCATGTTATTCATATACCAGAAATGTTTGAAGCTACTGACTGAATGAAAGGAGCTGGCATCTCACTCTCTTTGAATTTTCTTTATCATGCTAAGAGGAGCAGGAAAAAGCAAAAAATTTCAGAATTGCACCTTGCAATGCGGAGAAATTACTGTTTGTGCATTTACAATATTCATTGATTTTTGCCATTGAAAAACGTCCAGAAATGATTGAAGCTACTGACTGAATGAAAGGAGCTGGCATCTCACTCTTTTTGAATCTTCTTTATCATGCTAAGCGGAGCAGGAAAAAGCAAAAAATTTCAGAATTGCACTTTGCAATGC
This sequence comes from Phyllobates terribilis, assembly GCF_046119375.1. Taxonomy (NCBI): domain Eukaryota; kingdom Metazoa; phylum Chordata; class Amphibia; order Anura; family Dendrobatidae; genus Phyllobates; species Phyllobates terribilis. The sequence continues at coordinate 775,171 of NW_027363167.1, read as the reverse complement.
GGAGAAATTACTGTTTGTGCATTTACAATATTCATTGATTTTTGCCATTGAAAAACGTCCAGAAATGATTGAAGCTACTGACTGAATGAAAGGAGCTGGCATCTCACTCTCTTTGAATCTTCTTTATCATGCTAAGAGGAGCAGGAAAAAGCAAAAAATTTCAGAATTGCACCTTGCAATGCGGAGAAATTACTGTTTGTGCATTTACAATATTCATTGATTTTTGCCATTGAAAAACATCATGTTATTCATATACCAGAAATGTTTGAAGCTACTGACTGAATGAAAGGAGATGACATCTCACTCTCTTTGAATCTTCTTTATCATGCTAAGAGGAGCAGGAAAAAGCAAAAAATTTCAGAATTGCACCTTGCAATGCGGAGAAATTACTGTTTGTGCATTTACAATATTCATTGATTTTTGCCATTGAAAAACGTCCAGAAATGATTGAAGCTACTGACTGAATGAAAGGAGCTGGCATCTCACTCTCTTTGAATCTTCTTTATCATGCTAAGAGGAGCAGGAAAAAAGCAAAAAATTTCAGAATTGCACCTTGCAATGCGGAGAAATTACTGTTTGTGCATTTACAATATTCATTGATTTTTGCAATTGAAAAACGTCCAGAAATGATTGAAGCTACTGACTGAATGAAAGGAGCTGGCATCTCACTCTCTTTGAATCTTCTTTATCATGCTAAGAGGAGCAGGAAAAAGCAAAAAATTTCAGAATTGCACCTTGCAATGCGGAGAAATTACTGTTTGTGCATTTACAATATTCATTGATTTTTGCCATTGAAAAACATCATGTTATTCATATACCAGAAATGTTTGAAGCTACTGACTGAATGAAAGGAGCTGGCATCTCACTCTCTTTGAATCTTCTTTATCATGCTAAGAGGAGCAGGAAAAAGCAAAAAATTTCAGAATTGCACCTTGCAATGCGGAGAAATTACTGTTTGTGCATTTACAATATTCATTGATTTTTGCCATTGAAAAACGTCCAGAAATGATTGAAGCTACTGACTGAATGAAAGGAGCTGGCATCTCACTGTCTTTGAATCTTCTTTATCATGCTAAGAGGAGCAGGAAAAAGCAAAAAATTTCAGAATTGCACCTTGCAATGCGGAGAAATTACTGTTTGTGCATTTACAATATTCATTGATTTTTGCCATTGAAAAACGTCCAGAAATGATTGAAGCTACTGACTGAATGAAAGGAGCTGGCATCTCACTCTCTTTGAATCTTCTTTATCATGCTAAGAGGAGCAGGAAAAAGCAAAAAATTTCAGAATTGCACCTTGCAATGCGGAGTAATTACTGTTTGTGCATTTACAATATTCATTGATTTTTGCCATTGAAAAACATCATGTTATTCATATACCAGAAATGTTTGAAGCTACTGACTGAATGAAAGGAGCTGGCATCTCACTCTCTTTGAATCTTCTTTATCATGCTAAGAGGAGCAGGAAAAAGCAAAAAATTTCAGAATTGCACCTTGCAATGCGGAGAAATTACTGTTTGTGCATTTACAATATTCATTGATTTTTGCCATTGAAAAACGTCCAGAAATGATTGAAGCTACTGACTGAATGAAAGGAGCTGGCATCTCACTCTCTTTGAATCTTCTTTATGATGCTAAGAGGAGCAGGAAAAAGCAAAAAATTTCAGAATTGCACCTTGCAATGCAGAGAAATTACTGTTTGTGCATTTACAATATTCATTGATTTTTGCCATTGAAAAACATCATGTTATTCATATACCAGAAATGTTTGAAGCTACTGACTGAATGAAAGGAGCTGGCATCTCACTCTCTTTGAATTTTCTTTATCATGCTAAGAGGAGCAGGAAAAAGCAAAAAATTTCAGAATTGCACCTTGCAATGCGGAGAAATTACTGTTTGTGCATTTACAATATTCATTGATTTTTGCCATTGAAAAACGTCCAGAAATGATTGAAGCTACTGACTGAATGAAAGGAGCTGGCATCTCACTCTTTTTGAATCTTCTTTATCATGCTAAGCGGAGCAGGAAAAAGCAAAAAATTTCAGAATTGCACTTTGCAATGCGGAGAAATTACTGTTTGTGCATTTACAATATTCATTGATTTTTGCCATTGAAAAACGTCCAGAAATGATTGAAGCTACTGACTGAATGAAAGGAGCTGGCATCTCACTCTCTTTGAATCTTCTTTATCATGCTAAGAGGAGCAGGAAAAAGCAAAAAATTTCAGAATTGCACCTTGCAATGCGGAGAAATTACTGTTTGTGCATTTACAATATTCATTGATTTTTGCCATTGAAAAACATCATGTTATTCATATACCAGAAATGTTTGAAGCTACTGACTGAATGAAAGGAGATGACATCTCACTCTCTTTGAATCTTCTTTATCATGCTAAGAGGAGCAGGAAAAAGCAAAAAATTTCAGAATTGCACCTTGCAATGCGGAGAAATTACTGTTTGTGCATTTACAATATTCATTGATTTTTGCCATTGAAAAACGTCCAGAAATGATTGAAGCTACTGACTGAATGAAAGGAGCTGGCATCTCACTCTCTTTGAATCTTCTTTATCATGCTAAGAGGAGCAGGAAAAAAGCAAAAAATTTCAGAATTGCACCTTGCAATGCGGAGAAATTACTGTTTGTGCATTTACAATATTCATTGATTTTTGCAATTGAAAAACGTCCAGAAATGATTGAAGCTACTGACTGAATGAAAGGAGCTGGCATCTCACTCAATTTGAATCTTCTTTATGATGCTAAGAGGAGCAGGAAAAAGCAAAAAATTTCAGAATTGCACCTTGCAATGCGGAGAAATTACTGTTTGTGCATTTACAATATTCATTGATTTTTGCCATTGAAAAACATCCAGAAATGATTGAAGCTACTGACTGAATGAAAGGAGCTGGCATCTCACTCTCTTTGAATCTTCTTTATCATGCTAAGAGGAGCAGGTAAAAGCAAAAAATTTCAGAATTGCACCTTGCAATGCGGAGAAATTACTGTTTGTGCATTTACAATATTCATTGATTTTTGCCATTGAAAAACATCATGTTATTCATATACCAGAAATGTTTGAAGCTACTGACTGAATGAAAGGAGCTGGCATCTCACTCTCTTTGAATTTTCTTTATCATGCTAAGAGGAGCAGGAAAAAGCAAAAAATTTCAGAATTGCACCTTGCAATGCGGAGAAATTACTGTTTGTGCATTTACAATATTCATTGATTTTTGCCATTGAAAAACGTCCAGAAATGATTGAAGCTACTGACTGAATGAAAGGAGCTGGCATCTCACTCTTTTTGAATCTTCTTTATCATGCTAAGAGGAGCAGGAAAAAGCAAAAAATTTCAGAACTGCACCTTGCAATGCGGAGAAATTACTGTTTGTGCATATACAATATTCATTGATTTTTGCCATTGAAAAACGTCCAGAAATGATTGAAGCTACTGACTGAATGAAAGGAGCTGGCATCTCACTCTCTTTGAATCTTCTTTATCATGCTAAGAGGAGCAGGAAAAAGCAAAAAATTTCAGAATTGCACCTTGCAATGCGGAGAAATTACTGTTTGTGCATTTACAATATTCACTGATTTTTGCGATTGAAAAACATCATGTTATTCATATACCAGAAATGTTTGAAGCTACTGACTGAATGAAAGGAGATGACATCTCACTCTCTTTGAATCTTCTTTATCATGCTAAGAGGAGCAGGAAAAAGCAAAAAATTTCAGAATTGCACCTTGCAATGCGGAGAAATTACTGTTTGTGCATTTACAATATTCATTGATTTTTGCCATTGAAAAACGTCCAGAAATGATTGAAGCTACTGACTGAATGAAAGGAGCTGGCATCTCACTCTCTTTGAATCTTCTTTATCATGCAAAGAGGAGCAGGAAAAAGCAAAAAATTTCAGAATTGCACCTTGCAATGCGGAGAAATTACTGTTTGTGCATTTACAATATTCATTGATTTTTGCCATTGAAAAACGTCCAGAAATGATTGAAGCTACTGACTGAATGAAATGAGCTGGCATCTCACTCTCTTTGAATCTTCTTTATAATGCTAAGAGGAGCAGGAAAAAGCAAAAAATTTCAGAATTGCACCTTGCAATGCGGAGAAATTACTGTTTGTGCATTTACATTTTTCATTGATTTTTGGCATTGAAAAACATCATGTTATTCATATACCAGAAATGTTTGAAGCTACTGACTGAATGAAAGGAGCTGGCATCTCACTCTCTTTGAATCTTCTTTATCATGCTAAGAGGAGCAGGAAAAAGCAAAAAATTTCAGAATTGCACCTTGCAATGCGGAGAAATTACTGTTTGTGCATTTACAATATTCATTGATTTTTGCCATTGAAAAACGTCCAGAAATGATTGAAGCTACTGACTGAATGAAAGGAGCTGGCATTTCACTCTCTTTGAATCTTCTTTATCATGCTAAGAGGAGCAGGAAAAAGCAAAAAATTTCAGAATTGCACCTTGCAATGCGGAGAAATTACTGTTTGTGCATTTACAATATTCATTGATTTTTGCCATTGAAAATATCATGTTATTCATATACCAGAAATGTTTGAAGCTACTGACTGAATGAAAGGAGCTGGCATCTCACTCTCTTTGAATCTTCTTTATCATGCTAAGAGGAGCAGGAAAAAGCAAAAAATTTCAGAATTGCACCTTGCAATGCGGAGAAATTACTGTTTGTGCATTTACAATATTCATTGATTTTTGCCATTGAAAAACGTCCAGAAATGATTGAAGCTACTGACTGAATGAAAGGAGCTGGCATCTCACTCTCTTTGAATCTTCTTTATCATGCTAAGAGGAGCAGGAAAAAGCAAAAAATTTCAGAATTGCACCTTGCAATGAGGAGAAATTAGTGTTTGTGCATTTACAATATTCATTGATTTTTGCCATTGAAAAACATCATGTTATTCATATACCAGAAATGTTTGAAGCTACTGACTGAATGAAAGGAGCTGGCATCTCACTCTCTTTGAATTTTCTTTATCATGCTAAGAGGAGCAGGAAAAAGCAAAAAATTTCAGAATTGCACCTTGCAATGCGGAGAAATTACTGTTTGTGCATTTACAATATTCATTGATTTTTGCCATTGAAAAACGTCCAGAAATGATTGAAGCTACTGACTGAATGAAAGGAGCTGGCATCTCACTCTTTTTGAATCTTCTTTATCATGCTAAGAGGAGCAGGAAAAAGCAAAAAATTTCAGAATTGCACCTTGCAATGCGGAGAAATTACTGTTTGTGCATATACAATATTCATTGATTTTTGCCATTGAAAAACGTCCAGAAATGATTGAAGCTACTGACTGAATGAAAGGAGCTGGCATCTCACTCTCTTTGAATCTTCTTTATCATGCTAAGAGGAGCAGGAAAAAGCAAAAAATTTCAGAATTGCACCTTGCAATGCGGAGAAATTATTGTTTGTGCATTTACAATATTCACTGATTTTTGCCATTGAAAAACATCATGTTATTCATATACCAGAAATGTTTGAAGCTACTGACTGAATGAAAGGAGATGACATCTCACTCTCTTTGAATCTTCTTTATCATGCAAAGAGGAGCAGGAAAAAGCAAAAAATTTCAGAATTGCACCTTGCAATGCGGAGAAATTACTGTTTGTGCATTTACAATATTCATTGATTTTTGCTATTGAAAAACGTCCAGAAATGATTGAAGCTACTGACTGAATGAAATGAGCTGGCATCTCACTCTCTTTGAATCTTCTTTATCATGCAAAGAGGAGCAGGAAAAAGCAAAAAATTTCAGAATTGCACCTTGCAATGCGGAGAAATTACTGTTTGTGCATTTACAATATTCATTGATTTTTGCCATTGAAAAACGTCCAGAAATGATTGAAGCTACTGACTGAATGAAAGGAGCTGGCATCTCACTCTTTTTGAATCTTCTTTATCATGCTAAGAGGAGCAGGAAAAAGCTAAAAATTTCAGAATTGCACCTTGCAATGCGGAGAAATTACTGTTTGTGCATATACAATATTCATTGATTTTTGCCATTGAAAAACGTCCAGAAATGATTGAAGCTACTGACTGAATGAAAGGAGCTGGCATCTCACTCTCTTTGAATCTTCTTTATCATGCTAAGAGGAGCAGGAAAAAGCAAAAAATTTCAGAATTGCACCTTGCAATGCGGAGAAATTACTGTTTGTGCATTTACAATATTCACTGATTTTTGCCATTGAAAAACATCATGTTATTCATATACCAGAAATGTTTGAAGCTACTGACTGAATGAAAGGAGATGACATCTCACTCTCTTTGAATCTTCTTTATCATGCTAAGAGGAGCAGGAAAAAGCAAAAAATTTCAGAATTGCACCTTGCAATGCGGAGAAATTACTGTTTGTGAATTTACAATATTCATTGATTTTTGCCATTGAAAAACGTCCAGAAATGATTGAAGCTAGTGACTGAATGAAAGGAGCTGGCATCTCACTCTCTTTGAATCTTCTTTATCATGCAAAGAGGAGCAGGAAAAAGCAAAAAATTTCAGAATTGCACCTTGCTATGCGGAGAAATTACTGTTTGTGCATTTACAATATTCATTGATTTTTGCTATTGAAAAACGTCCAGAAATGATTGAAGCTACTGACTGAATGAAATGAGCTGGCATCTCACTCTCTTTGAATCTTCTTTATCATGCAAAGAGGAGCAGGAAAAAGCAAAAAATTTCAGAATTGCACCTTGCAATGCGGAGAAATTACTGTTTGTGCATTTACAATATTCATTGATTTTTGCCATTGAAAAACGTCCAGAAATGATTGAAGCTACTGACTGAATGAAAGGAGCTGGCATCTCACTCTTTTTGAATCTTCTTTATCATGCTAAGAGGAGCAGGAAAAAGCTAAAAATTTCAGAATTGCACCTTGCAATGCGGAGAAATTACTGTTTGTGCATATACAATATTCATTGATTTTTGCCATTGAAAAACGTCCAGAAATGATTGAAGCTACTGACTGAATGAAAGGAGCTGGCATCTCACTCTCTTTGAATCTTCTTTATCATGCTAAGAGGAGCAGGAAAAAGCAAAAAATTTCAGAATTGCACCTTGCAATGCGGAGAAATTACTGTTTGTGCATTTACAATATTCACTGATTTTTGCCATTGAAAAACATCATGTTATTCATATACCAAAAATGTTTGAAGCTACTGACTGAATGAAAGGAGATGACATCTCACTCTCTTTGAATCTTCTTTATCATGCTAAGAGGAGCAGGAAAAAGCAAAAAATTTCAGAATTGCACCTTGCAATGCGGAGAAATTACTGTTTGTGAATTTACAATATTCATTGATTTTTGCCATTGAAAAACGTCCAGAAATGATTGAAGCTACTGACTGAATGAAAGGAGCTGGCATCTCACTCTCTTTGAATCTTCTTTATCATGCAAAGAGGAGCAGGAAAAAGCAAAAAATTTCAGAATTGCACCTTGCAATGCGGAGAAATTACTGTTTGTGCATTTACAATATTCATTGATTTTTGCCATTGAAAAACGTCCAGAAATGATTGAAGCTACTGACTGAATGAAATGAGCTGGCATCTCACTCTCTTTGAATCTTCTTTATCATGCAAAGAGGAGCAGGAAAAAGCAAAAAATTTCAGAATTGCACCTTGCAATGCGGAGAAATTACTGTTTGTGCATTTACAATATTCATTGATTTTTGCCATTGAAAAACGTCCAGAAATGATTGAAGCTACTCACTGAATGAAAGGAGCTGGCATCTCACTCTCTTTGAATCTTCTTTATCATGCTAAGAGGAGCAGGAAAAAGCAAAAGAATTGCACCTTGCAATGCGGAGAAATTACTGTTTGTGCATTTACAATATTCATTGATTTTTGCCATTGAAAAACATCATGTTATTCATATACCAGAAATGATTGAAGCTACTGACTGAATGAAAGGAGCTGGCATCTCACTCTCTTTGAATCTTCTTTATCATGCTAAGAGGAGCAGGAAAAAGCAAAAAATTTCAGAATTGCGCCTTGCAATGCGGAGAAATTACTGTTTGTGCATTTACAATATTCATTGATTTTTGCCATTGAAAAACGTCCAGAAATGATTGAAGCTACTGACTGAATGAAAGGAGCTGGCATCTCACTCTCTTTGAATCTTCTTTATCATGCTAAGAGGAGCAGGAAAAAGCAAAAAATTTCAGAATTGCACCTTGCAATGCGGAGAAATTACTGTTTGTGCATTTACAATATTCATTGATTTTTGCCATTGAAAAACGTCCAGAAATGATTGAAGCTACTGACTGAATGAAAGGAGCTGGCATCTCACTCTCTTTGAATCTTCTTTATCATGCTAAGCGGAGCAGGAAAAGCAAAAAAATTCAGAATTGCAGCTTGCAATGCGGAGAAATTACTGTTTGTGCATTTACAATATTCATTGATTTTTGCCATTGAAAAAGATCATGTTATTCATGTACCAGAAATGTTTGAAGCTACTGACTGAATGAAAGGAGCTGGCATCTCACTCTCTTTGAATCTTCTTTATCATGCTAAGAGGAGCAGGAAAAAGCAAAAAATTTCAGAATTGCACCTTGCAATGCGGAGAAATTACTGTTTGTGCATTTACAATATTCATTGATTTTTGCCATTGAAAAACGTCCAGAAATGATTGAAGCTACTGACTGAATGAAAGGAGCTGGCATCTCACTCTCTTTGAATCTTCTTTGTCATGCTAAGAGGAGCAGGAAAAAGCAAAAAATTTCAGAATTGCACCTTGCAATGCGGAGAAATTACTGTTTGTGCATTTACAATATTCATTGATTTTTGCCATTGAAAAACGTCCAGAAATGATTGAAGCTACTGACTGAATGAAAGGAGCTGGCATCTCACTCTCTTTGAATCTTCTTTATCATGCTAAGAGGAGCAGGAAAAAGCAAAAAATTTCAGAATTGCACCTTGCAATGCGGAGAAATTACTGTTTGTGCATTTACAATATTCATTGATTTTTGCCATTGAAAAACGTCCAGAAATGATTGAAGCTACTGACTGAATGAAAGGAGCTGGTATCTCACTCTCTTTGAATCTTCTTTATCATGCTAAGAGGAGCAGGAAAAAGCAAAAAATTTCAGAATTGCACCTTGCAATGCGGAGAAATTACTGTTTGTGCATTTAAAATATTCATTGATTTTTGCCATTGAAAAACATCATGTTATTCATATACCAGAAATGTTTGAAGCTACTGACTGAATGAAAGGAGCTGGCATCGCACTCTCTTTGAATCTTCTTTATCATGCAAAGAGGAGCAGGAAAAAGCAAAAAATTTCAGAATTGCACCTTGCAATGCGGAGAAATTACTGTTTGTGCATTTACAATATTCATTGATTTTTGCCATTGAAAAACGTCCAGAAATGATTGAAGCTACTGACTGAATGAAAGGAGCTGGCATCTCACTCTCATTGAATCTTCTTTATCATGCAAAGAGGAGCAGGAAAAAGCAAAAAATTTCAGAATTGCACCTTGCAATGCGGAGAAATTACTGTTTGTGAATTTACAATATTCATTGATTTTTGCCATTGAAAAACATCATGTTATTCATATACCAGAAATGTTTGAAGCTACTGACTGAATGAAAGGAGCTGGCATCTCACTCTCTTTGAATTTTCTTTATCATGCTAAGAGGAGCAGGAAAAAGCAAAAAATTTCAGAATTGCACCTTGCAATGCGGAGAAATTACTGTTTGTGCATATACAATATTCATTGATTTTTGCCATTGAAAAACATCATGTTATTCATATACCAGAAATGTTTGAAGCTACTGACTGAATGAAAGGAGCTGGCATCTCACTCTCTTTGAATCTTCTTTATCATGCTAAGAGGAGCAGGAAAAAGCAAAAAATTTCAGAATTGCACCTTGCAATGCGGAGAAATTACTGTTTGTGCATTTACAATATTCATTGATTTTTGCCATTGAAAAACGTCCAGAAATGATTGAAGCTACTGACTGAATGAAAGGAGCTGGCATCTCACTCTCTTTGAATCTTCTTTATCATGCGAAGAGGAGCAGGAAAAAGCAAAAAATTTCAGAATTGCACCTTGCAATGCGGAGAAATTACTGTTTGTGCATTTACAATATTCATTGATTTTTGCCATTGAAAAACGTCCAGAAATGATTGAAGCTACTGACTGAATGAAAGGAGCTGGCATCTCACTCTCTTTGAATCTTCTTTATCAAGCTAAGAGGAGCAGGAAAAAGCAAAAAATTTCAGAATTGCACCTTGCAATGCGGAGAAATTACTGTTTGTGCATTTACAATATTCATTGATTTTTGCCATTGAAAAACATCATGTTATTCATATACCAGAAATGTTTGAAGCTACTGACTGAATGAAAGGAGCTGGCATCTCTCTTTGAACCTTCCTTATCATGCTAAGAGGAGCAGGAAAAAGCAAAAAATTTCAGAATTGCACCTTGCAATGCGGAGAAATTACTGTTTGTGCATTTACAATATTCATTGATTTTTGCCATTGAAAAACGTCCAGAAATGATTGAAGCTACTGACTGAATGAAAGGAGCTGGCATCTCACTCTCTTTGAATCTTCTTTATCATGCTAAGAGGAGCAGGAAAAAGCAAAAAATTTCAGAATTGCACCTTGCAATGCGGAGAAATTACTGTTTGTGCATTTACAATATTCATTGATTTTTGCCATTGAAAAACATCATGTTATTCATATACCAGAAATGTTTGAAGCTACTGACTGAATGAAAGGAGCTGGCATCTCACTCTCTTTGAATCTTCTTTATCATGCTAAGAGGAGCAGGAAAAAGCAAAAAATTTCAGAATTGCACCTTGCAATGCGGAGAAATTACTGTTTGTGCATTTACAATATTCATTGATTTTTGCCATTGAAAAACGTCCAGAAATGATTGAAGCTACTGACTGAATGAAAGGAGCTGGCATCTCACTCTCTTTGAATCTTCTTTATCATGCTAGGAGGAGCAGGAAAAAGCAAAAAATTTCAGAATTGCACCTTGCAATGCGGAGAAATTACTGTTTTTGCATTTACAATATTCATTGATTTTTGCCATTGAAAAACATCATGTTATTCATATACCAGAAATGTTTGAAGCTACTGACTGAATGAAAGGAGCTGGCATCTCACTCTCTTTGAATCTTCTTTATCATGCTAAGAGGAGCAGGAAAAAGCAAAAAATTTCAGAATTGCACCTTGCAATGCGGAGAAATTACTGTTTGTGCATTTACAATATTCATTAATTTTTGCCATTGAAAAACGTCCAGAAATGATTGAAGCTACTGACTGAATGAAAGGAGCTGGCATCTCACTCTCTTTGAACTTCTTTATCATGCTAAGAGGAGCAGGAAAAAGCAAAAAATTTCAGAATTGCACCTTGCAATGCGGAGAAATTACTGTTTGTGCATTTACAATATTCATTGATTTTTGCCATTGAAAAACATCATGTTATTCATATACCAGAAATGTTTGTAGCTACTGACTGAATGAAAGGAGCTGGCATCTCACTCTCTTTGAATTTTCTTTATCATGCTAAGAGGAGTAGGAAAAAGCAAAAAATTTCAGAATTGCACCTTGCAATGCGGAGAAATTGCTGTTTGTGCATTTACAATATTCATTGATTTTTGCCATTGAAAAACGTCCAGAAATGATTGAAGCTACTGACTGAATGAAAGGAGCTGGCATCTCACTCTCTTTGAATCTTCTTTATCATGCTAAGAGGAGCAGGAAAAAGCAAAAAATTTCAGAATTGCACCTTGCAATGCGGAGAAATTACTGTTTGTGCATTTACAATATTCATTGATTTTTGCCATTGAAAAACATCATGTTATTCATATACCAGAAATGTTTGAAGCTACTGACTGAATGAAAGGAGCTGGCATCTCACTCTCTTTGAATCTTCTTTATCATGCTAAGAGGAGCAGGAAAAAGCAAAAAATTTCAGAATTGCACCTTGCAATGCGGAGAAATTACTGTTTGTGCATTTACAATATTCATTGATTTTTGCCATTGAAAAACGTCCAGAAATGATTGAAGCTACTGACTGAATGAAAGGAGCTGGCATCTCACTGTCTTTGAATCTTCTTTATCATGCTAAGAGGAGCAGGAAAAAGCAAAAAATTTCAGAATTGCACCTTGCAATGCGGAGAAATTACTGTTTGTGCATTTACAATATTCATTGATTTTTGCCATTGAAAAACGTCCAGAAATGATTGAAGCTACTGACTGAATGAAAGGAGCTGGCATCTCACTCTCTTTGAATCTTCTTTATCATGCTAAGAGGAGCAGGAAAAAGCAAAAAATTTCAGAATTGCACCTTGCAATGCGGAGTAATTACTGTTTGTGCATTTACAATATTCATTGATTTTTGCCATTGAAAAACATCATGTTATTCATATTCCAGAAATGTTTGAAGCTACTGACTGAATGAAAGGAGCTGGCATCTCACTCTCTTTGAATCTTCTTTATCATGCTAAGAGGAGCAGGAAAAAGCAAAAAATTTCAGAATTGCACCTTGCAATGCGGAGAAATTACTGTTTGTGCATTTACAATATTCATTGATTTTTGCCATTGAAAAACGTCCAGAAATGATTGAAGCTACTGACTGAATGAAAGGAGCTGGCATCTCACTCTCTTTGAATCTTCTTTATGATGCTAAGAGGAGCAGGAAAAAGCAAAAAATTTCAGAATTGCACCTTGCAATGCGGAGAAATTACTGTTTGTGCATTTACAATATTCATTGATTTTTGCCATTGAAAAACATCATGTTATTCATATACCAGAAATGTTTGAAGCTACTGACTGAATGAAAGGAGCTGGCATCTCACTCTCTTTGAATTTTCTTTATCATGCTAAGAGGAGCAGGAAAAAGCAAAAAATTTCAGAATTGCACCTTGCAATGCGGAAAAATTACTGTTTGTGCATTTACAATATTCATTGATTTTTGCCATTGAAAAACGTCCAGAAATGATTGAAGCTACTGACTGAATGAAAGGAGCTGGCATCTCACTCTTTTTGAATCTTCTTTATCATGCTAAGCGGAGCAGGAAAAAGCAAAAAATTTCAGAATTGCACCTTGCAATGCGGAGAAATTACTGTTTGTGCATTTACAATATTCATTGATTTTTGCCATTGAAAAACGTCCAGAAATGATTGAAGCTACTGACTGAATGAAAGGAGCTGGCATCTCACTCTCTTTGAATCTTCTTTATCATGCTAAGAGGAGCAGGAAAAAGCAAAAAATTTCAGAATTGCACCTTGAAATGCGGAGAAATTACTGTTTGTGCATTTACAATATTCATTGATTTTTGCCATTGAAAAACATCATGTTATTCATATACCAGAAATGTTTGAAGCTACTGACTGAATGAAAGGAGATGACATCTCACTCTCTTTGAATCTTCTTTATCATGCTAAGATGAGCAGGAAAAAGCAAAAAATTTCAGAATTGCACCTTGCAATGCGGAGAAATTACTGTTTGTGCATTTACAATATTCATTGATTTTTGCCATTGAAAAACGTCCAGAAATGATTGAAGCTACTGACTGAATGAAAGGAGCTGGCATCTCACTCTCTTTGAATCTTCTTTATCATGCTAAGAGGAGCAGGAAAAAAGCAAAAAATTTCAGAATTGCACCTTGCAATGCGGAGAAATTACTGTTTGTGCATTTACAATATTCATTGATTTTTGCCATTGAAAAACGTCCAGAAATGATTGAAGCTACTGACTGAATGAAAGGAGCTGGCATCTCACTCTCTTTGAATCTTCTTTATCATGCTAAGAGGAGCAGGAAAAAGCAAAAAATTTCAGAATTGCACCTTGCAATGCGGAGAAATTACTGTTTGTGCATTTACAATATTCATTGATTTTTGCCATTGAAAAACGTCCAGAAATGATTGAAGCTACTGACTGAATGAAAGGAGCTGGTATCTCACTCTCTTTGAATCTTCTTTATCATGCTAAGAGGAGCAGGAAAAAGCAAAAAATTTCAGAATTGCATCTTGCAATGCGGAGAAATTACTGTTTGTGCATTTAAAATATTCATTGATTTTTGCCATTGAAAAACATCATGTTATTCATATACCAGAAATGTTTGAAGCTACTGACTGAATGAAAGGAGCTGGCATCGCACTCTCTTTGAATCTTCTTTATCATGCAAAGAGGAGCAGGAAAAAGCAAAAAATTTCAGAATTGCACCTTGCAATGCGGAGAAATTACTGTTTGTGCATTTACAATATTCATTGATTTTTGCCATTGAAAAACGTCCAGAAATGATTGAAGCTACTGACTGAATGAAAGGAGCTGGCATCTCACTCTCATTGAATCTTCTTTATCATGCAAAGAGGAGCAGGAAAAAGCAAAAAATTTCAGAATTGCACCTTGCAATGCGGAGAAATTACTGTTTGTGAATTTACAATATTCATTGATTTTTGCCATTGAAAAACATCATGTTATTCATATACCAGAAATGTTTGAAGCTACTGACTGAATGAAAGGAGCTGGCATCTCACTCTCTTTGAATTTTCTTTATCATGCTAAGAGGAGCAGGAAAAAGCAAAAAATTTCAGAATTGCACCTTGCAATGCGGAGAAATTACTGTTTGTGCATATACAATATTCATTGATTTTTGCCATTGAAAAACATCATGTTATTCATATACCAGAAATGTTTGAAGCTACTGACTGAATGAAAGGAGCTGGCATCTCACTCTCTTTGAATCTTCTTTATCATGCTAAGAGGAGCAGGAAAAAGCAAAAAATTTCAGAATTGCACCTTGCAATGCGGAGAAATTACTGTTTGTGCATTTACAATATTCATTGATTTTTGACATTGAAAAACGTCCAGAAATGATTGAAGCTACTGACTGAATGAAAGGAGCTGGCATCTCACTCTCTTTGAATCTTCTTTATCATGCTAAGAGGAGCAGGAAAAAGCAAAAAATTTCAGAATTGCACCTTGCAATGCGGAGAAATTACTGTTTGTGCATTTACAATATTCATTGATTTTTGCCATTGAAAAACGTCCAGAAATGATTGAAGCTACTGACTGAATGAAAGGAGCTGGCATCTCACTCTCTTTGAATCTTCTTTATCAAGCTAAGAGGAGCAGGAAAAAGCAAAAAATTTCAGAATTGCACCTTGCAATGCGGAGAAATTACTGTTTGTGCATTTACAATATTCATTGATTTTTGCCATTGAAAAACATCATGTTATTCATATACCAGAAATGTTTGAAGCTACTGACTGAATGAAAGGAGCTGGCATCTCTCTTTGAACCTTCCTTATCATGCTAAGAGGAGCAGGAAAAAGCAAAAAATTTCAGAATTGCACCTTGCAATGCGGAGAAATTACTGTTTGTGCATTTACAATATTCATTGATTTTTGCCATTGAAAAACGTCCAGAAATGATTGAAGCTACTGACTGAATGAAAGGAGCTGGCATCTCACTCTCTTTGAATCTTCTTTATCATGCTAAGAGGAGCAGGAAAAAGCAAAAAATTTCAGAATTGCACCTTGCAATGCGGAGAAATTACTGTTTGTGCATTTACAATATTCATTGATTTTTGCCATTGAAAAACATCATGTTATTCATATACCAGAAATGTTTGAAGCTACTGACTGAATGAAAGGAGCTGGCATCTCACTCTCTTTGAATCTTCTTTATCATGCTAAGAGGAGCAGGAAAAAGCAAAAAATTTCAGAATTGCACCTTGCAATGCGGAGAAATTACTGTTTGTGCATTTACAATATTCATTGATTTTTGCCATTGAAAAACGTCCAGAAATGATTGAAGCTACTGACTGAATGAAAGGAGCTGGCATCTCACTCTCTTTGAATCTTCTTTATCATGCTAGGAGGAGCAGGAAAAAGCAAAAAATTTCAGAATTGCACCTTGCAATGCGGAGAAATTACTGTTTTTGCATTTACAATATTCATTGATTTTTGCCATTGAAAAACATCATGTTATTCATATACCAGAAATGTTTGAAGCTACTGACTGAATGAAAGGAGCTGGCATCTCACTCTCTTTGAATCTTCTTTATCATGCTAAGAGGAGCAGGAAAAAGCAAAAAATTTCAGAATTGCACCTTGCAATGCGGAGAAATTACTGTTTGTGCATTTACAATATTCATTAATTTTTGCCATTGAAAAACGTCCAGAAATGATTGAAGCTACTGACTGAATGAAAGGAGCTGGCATCTCACTCTCTTTGAACTTCTTTATCATGCTAAGAGGAGCAGGAAAAAGCAAAAAATTTCAGAATTGCACCTTGCAATGCGGAGAAATTACTGTTTGTGCATTTACAATATTCATTGATTTTTGCCATTGAAAAACATCATGTTATTCATATACCAGAAATGTTTGTAGCTACTGACTGAATGAAAGGAGCTGGCATCTCACTCTCTTTGAATTTTCTTTATCATGCTAAGAGGAGTAGGAAAAAGCAAAAAATTTCAGAATTGCACCTTGCAATGCGGAGAAATTGCTGTTTGTGCATTTACAATATTCATTGATTTTTGCCATTGAAAAACGTCCAGAAATGATTGAAGCTACTGACTGAATGAAAGGAGCTGGCATCTCACTCTCTTTGAATCTTCTTTATCATGCTAAGAGGAGCAGGAAAAAGCAAAAAATTTCAGAATTGCACCTTGCAATGCGGAGAAATTACTGTTTGTGCATTTACAATATTCATTGATTTTTGCCATTGAAAAACATCATGTTATTCATATACCAGAAATGTTTGAAGCTACTGACTGAATGAAAGGAGCTGGCATCTCACTCTCTTTGAATCTTCTTTATCATGCTAAGAGGAGCAGGAAAAAGCAAAAAATTTCAGAATTGCACCTTGCAATGCGGAGAAATTACTGTTTGTGCATTTACAATATTCATTGATTTTTGCCATTGAAAAACGTCCAGAAATGATTGAAGCTACTGACTGAATGAAAGGAGCTGGCATCTCACGGTCTTTGAATCTTCTTTATCATGCTAAGAGGAGCAGGAAAAAGCAAAAAATTTCAGAATTGCACCTTGCAATGCGGAGAAATTACTGTTTGTGCATTTACAATATTCATTGATTTTTGCCATTGAAAAACGTCCAGAAATGATTGAAGCTACTGACTGAATGAAAGGAGCTGGCATCTCACTCTCTTTGAATCTTCTTTATCATGCTAAGAGGAGCAGGAAAAAGCAAAAAATTTCAGAATTGCACCTTGCAATGCGGAGTAATTACTGTTTGTGCATTTACAATATTCATTGATTTTTGCCATTGAAAAACATCATGTTATTCATATTCCAGAAATGTTTGAAGCTACTGACTGAATGAAAGGAGCTGGCATCTCACTCTCTTTGAATCTTCTTTATCATGCTAAGAGGAGCAGGAAAAAGCAAAAAATTTCAGAATTGCACCTTGCAATGCGGAGAAATTACTGTTTGTGCATTTACAATATTCATTGATTTTTGCCATTGAAAAACGTCCAGAAATGATTGAAGCTACTGACTGAATGAAAGGAGCTGGCATCTCACTCTCTTTGAATCTTCTTTATGATGCTAAGAGGAGCAGGAAAAAGCAAAAAATTTCAGAATTGCACCTTGCAATGCGGAGAAATTACTGTTTGTGCATTTACAATATTCATTGATTTTTGCCATTGAAAAACATCATGTTATTCATATACCAGAAATGTTTGAAGCTACTGACTGAATGAAAGGAGCTGGCATCTCACTCTCTTTGAATTTTCTTTATCATGCTAAGAGGAGCAGGAAAAAGCAAAAAATTTCAGAATTGCACCTTGCAATGCGGAAAAATTACTGTTTGTGCATTTACAATATTCATTGATTTTTGCCATTGAAAAACGTCCAGAAATGATTGAAGCTACTGACTGAATGAAAGGAGCTGGCATCTCACTCTTTTTGAATCTTCTTTATCATGCTAAGCGGAGCAGGAAAAAGCAAAAAATTTCAGAATTGCACCTTGCAATGCGGAGAAATTACTGTTTGTGCATTTACAATATTCATTGATTTTTGCCATTGAAAAACGTCCAGAAATGATTGAAGCTACTGACTGAATGAAAGGAGCTGGCATCTCACTCTCTTTGAATCTTCTTTATCATGCTAAGAGGAGCAGGAAAAAGCAAAAAATTTCAGAATTGCACCTTGAAATGCGGAGAAATTACTGTTTGTGCATTTACAATATTCATTGATTTTTGCCATTGAAAAACATCATGTTATTCATATACCAGAAATGTTTGAAGCTACTGACTGAATGAAAGGAGATGACATCTCACTCTCTTTGAATCTTCTTTATCATGCTAAGATGAGCAGGAAAAAGCAAAAAATTTCAGAATTGCACCTTGCAATGCGGAGAAATTACTGTTTGTGCATTTACAATATTCATTGATTTTTGCCATTGAAAAACGTCCAGAAATGATTGAAGCTACTGACTGAATGAAAGGAGCTGGCATCTCACTCTCTTTGAATCTTCTTTATCATGCTAAGAGAAGCAGGAAAAAAGCAAAAAATTTCAGAATTGCACCTTGCAATGCGGAGAAATTACTGTTTGTGCATTTACAATATTCATTGATTTTTGCCATTGAAAAACGTCCAGAAATGATTGAAGCTACTGACTGAATGAAAGGAGCTGGCATCTCACTCAATTTGAATCTTCTTTATGATGCTAAGAGGAGCAGGAAAAAGCAAAAAATTTCAGAATTGCACCTTGCAATGCGGAGAAATTACTGTTTGTGCATTTACAATATTCATTGATTTTTGCCATTGAAAAACATCATGTTATTCATATACCAGAAATGTTTGAAGCTACTGACTGAATGAAAGGAGCTGGCATCTCACTCTCTTTGAATTTTCTTTATCATGCTAAGAGGAGCAGGAAAAAGCAAAAAATTTCAGAATTGCACCTTGCAATGCGGAGAAATTACTGTTTGTGCATTTACAATATTCATTGATTTTTGCCATTGAAAAACGTCCAGAAATGATTGAAGCTACTGACTGAATGAAAGGAAATGACATCTCACTCTCTTTGAATCTTCTTTATCATGCTAAGAGGAGCAGGAAAAAGCAAAAAATTTCAGAATTGCACCTTGCAATGCGGAGAAATTACTGTTTGTGCATTTACAATATTCATTGATTTTTGCCATTGAAAAACGTCCAGAAATGATTGAAGCTACTGACTGAATGAAAGGAGCTGGCATCTCACTCTCTTTGAATCTTCTTTATCATGCTAAGAGGAGCAGGAAAAAGCAAAAAATTTCAGAATTGCACCTTGCAATGCGGAGAAATTACTGTTTGTGCATTTACAATATTCATTGATTTTTGCCATTGAAAAACGTCCAGAAATGATTGAAGCTACTGACTGAATGAAAGGAGCTGGCATCTCACTCTCTTTGAATCTTCTTTATGATGCTAAGAGGAGCAGGAAAAAGCAAAAAATTTCAGAATTGCACCTTGCAATGCGGAGAAATTACTGTTTGTGCATTTACAATATTCATTGATTTTTGCCATTGAAAAACATCATGTTATTCATATACCAGAAATGTTTGAAGCTACTGACTGAATGAAAGGAGCTGGCATCTCACTCTCTTTGAATTTTCTTTATCATGCTAAGAGGAGCAGGAAAAAGCAAAAAATTTCAGAATTGCACCTTGCAATGCGGAGAAATTACTGTTTGTGCATTTACAATATTCATTGATTTTTGCCATTGAAAAACGTCCAGAAATGATTGAAGCTACTGACTGAATGAAAGGAGCTGGCATCTCACTCTTTTTGAATCTTCTTTATCATGCTAAGCGGAGCAGGAAAAAGCAAAAAATTTCAGAATTGCACCTTGAAATGCGGAGAAATTACTGTTTGTGCATTTACAATATTCATTGATTTTTGCCATTGAAAAACGTCCAGAAATGATTGAAGCTACTGACTGAATGAAAGGAGCTGGCATCTCACTCTCTTTGAATCTTCTTTATCATGCTAAGAGGAGCAGGAAAAAGCAAAAAATTTCAGAATTGCACCTTGCAATGCGGAGAAATTACTGTTTGTGCATTTACAATATTCATTGATTTTTGCCATTGAAAAACATCATGTTATTCATATACCAGAAATGTTTGAAGCTACTGACTGAATGAAAGGAGATGACATCTCACTCTCTTTGAATCTTCTTTATCATGCTAAGAGGAGCAGGAAAAAGCAAAAAATTTCAGAATTGCACCTTGCAATGCGGAGAAATTACTGTTTGTGCATTTACAATATTCATTGATTTTTGCCATTGAAAAACGTCCAGAAATGATTGAAGCTACTGACTGAATGAAAGGAGCTGACATCTCACTCTGTTTGAATCTTCTTTATCATGCTAAGAGGAGCAGGAAAAAGCAAAAAATTTCAGAATTGCACCTTGCAATGCGGAGAAATTACTGTTTGTGCATTTACAATATTCATTGATTTTTGCCATTGAAAAACATCATTTTATTCATATACCAGAAATGTTTGAAGCTACTGACTGAATGAAAGGAGCTGGCATCTCACTCTCTGAATCTTCTTTATCATGCTAAGAGGAGCAGGAAAAAGCAAAAAATTTCAGAATTGCACCTTGCAATGCGGAGAAATTACTGTTTGTGCATTTACAATATTCATTGATTTTTGCCATTGAAAAACATCATGTTATTCATATTCCAGAAATGTTTGAAGCTACTGACTGAATGAAAGGAGCTGGCATCTCACTCTCTTTGAATTTTCTTTATCATGCTAAGAGGAGCAGGAAAAAGCAAAAAATTTCAGAATTGCACCTTGCAATGCGGAGAAATTACTGTTTGTGCATTTACAATATTCATTGATTTTTGCCATTGAAAAACGTCCAGAAATGATTGAAACTACTGACTGAATGAATGGAGATGGCATCTCACTCTCTTTGAATCTTCTTTATCATGCTAAGAGGAGCAGGAAAAAGCAAAAAATTTCAGAATTGCACCTTGCAATGCGGAGAAATTACTGTTTTTGCATTTACAATATTCATTGATTTTTGCCATTGAAAAACATCGTTATTCATATACCAGAAATGTTTGAAGCTACTGACTGAATGAAAGGAGCTGGCATCTCACTCTCTTTGAATCTTCTTTATCATGCTAAGAGGAGCAGGAAAAAGCAAAAAATTTCAGAATTGCACCTTGCAATGCGGAGAAATTACTGTTTGTGCATTTACAATATTCATTGATTTTTGCCATTGAAAAACGTCCAGAAATGATTGAAGCTACTGACTGAATGAAAGGAGCTGGCATCTCACTCTCTTTGAATCTTCTTTATCATGCTAAGAGGAGCAGGAAAAAGCAAAAAATTTCAGAATTGCACCTTGCAATGCGGAGAAATTACTGTTTGTGCATTTACAATATTCATTGATTTTTGCCATTGAAAAACGTCCAGAAATGATTGAAGCTATTGACTGAATGAAAGGAGCTGGCATCTCACTCTCTTTGAATCTTCTTTATCATGCTAAGAGGAGCAGGAAAAAGCAAAAAATTTCAGAATTGCACCTTGCAATGCGGAGAAATTACTGTTTGTGCATTTACAATATTCATTGATTTTTGCCATTGAAAAACGTCCAGAAATGATTGAAGCTACTGACTGAATGAAAGGAGCTGACATCTCACTCTCCTTGAATCTTCTTTATCATGCTAAGAGGAGCAGGAAAAAGCAAAAAATTTCAGAATTGCACCTTGCAATGCGGAGAAATTACTGTTTGTGCATTTACAATATTCATTGATTTTTGCCATTGAAAAACATCATTTTATTCATATACCAGAAATGTTTGAAGCTACTGACTGAATGAAAGGAGCTGGCATCTCACTCTCTTTGAATCTTCTTTATCATGCTAAGAGGAGCAGGAAAAAGCAAAAAATTTCAGAATTGCACCTTGCAATGCGGAGAAATTACTGTTTGTGCATTTACAATATTCATTGATTTTTGCCATTGAAAAACATCATGTTATTCATATACCAGAAATGTTTGAAGCTACTGACTGAATGAAAGGAGCTGGCATCTCACTCTCTTTGAATTTTCTTTATCATGCTAAGAGGAGCAGGAAAAAGCAAAAAATTTCAGAATTGCACCTTGCAATGCGGAGAAATTACTGTTTGTGCATTTACAATATTCATTGATTTTTGCCATTGAAAAACGTCCAGAAATGATTGAAACTACTGACTGAATGAAAGGAGATGGCATCTCACTCTCTTTGAATCTTCTTTATCATGCTAAGAGGAGCAGGAAAAAGCAAAAAATTTCAGAATTGCACCTTGCAATGCGGAGAAATTACTGTTTGTGCATTTACAATATTCATTGATTTTTGCCATTGAAAAACATCATGTTATTCATATACCAGAAATGTTTGAAGCTACTGACTGAATGAAAGGAGCTGGCATCTCACTCTCTTTGAATCTTCTTTATCATGCTAAGAGGAGCAGGAAAAAGGAAAAAATTTCAGAATTGCACCTTGCAATGCGGAGAAATTACTGTTTGTGCATTTACAATATTCATTGATTTTTGCCATTGAAAAACGTCCATAAATGATTGAAGCTACTGACTGAATGAAAGGAGCTGGCATCTCACTCTCTTTGAATCTTCTTTATAATGCTAAGAGGAGCAGGAAAAAGGAAAAAATTTCAGAATTGCACCTTGCAATGCGGAGAAATTACTGTTTGTGCATTTACAATATTCATTGATTTTTGCCATTGAAAAACATCATGTTATTCATATACCAGAAATGTTTGAAGCTACTGACTGAATGAAAGGAGCTGGCATCTCACTCTCTTTGAATCTTCTTTATCATGCTAAGAGGAGCAGGAAAAAGCAAAAAATTTCAGAATTGCACCTTGCAATGCGGAGAAATTACTGTTTGTGCATTTACAATATTCATTGATTTTTGCCATTGAAAAACGTCCAGAAATGATTGAAGCTACTGACTGAATGAAAGGAGCTGGCATCTCACTCTCTTTGAATCTTCTTTATCATGCTAAGAGGAGCAGGAAAAAGCAAAAAATTTCAGAATTGCACCTTGCAATGCGGAGAAATTACTGTTTGTGCATTTACAATATTCATTGATTTTTGCCATTGAAAAACGTCCAGAAATGATTGAAGCTACTGACTGAATGAAAGGAGCTGGCATCTCACTCTCTTTGAATCTTCTTTATCATGCTAAGAGGAGCAGGAAAAAGCAAAAAATTTCAGAATTGCACCTTGCAATGCGGAGAAATTACTGTTTGTGCATTTACAATATTCATTGATTTTTGCCATTGAAAAACATCATGTTATTCATATACCAGAAATGTTTGAAGCTACTGACTGAATGAAAGGAGCTGGCATCTCACTCTCTTTGAATTTTCTTTATCATGCTAAGAGGAGCAGGAAAAAGCAAAAAATTTCAGAATTGCACCTTGCAATGCGGAGAAATTACTGTTTGTGCATTTACAATATTCATTGATTTTTGCCATTGAAAAACGTCCATAAATGATTGAAGCTACTGACTGAATGAAAGGAGCTGGCATCTCACTCTCTTTGAATCTTCTTTATAATGCTAAGAGGAGCAGGAAAAAGGAAAAAATTTCAGAATTGCACCTTGCAATGCGGAGAAATTACTGTTTGTGCATTTACAATATTCATTGATTTTTGCCATTGAAAAACGTCCAGAAATGATTGAAGCTACTGACTGAATCAAAGGAGCTGGCATCTCACTCTCTTTGAATCTTCTTTATCATGCTAAGAGGAGCAGGAAAAAGCAAAAAATTTCAGAATTGCACCTTGCAATGCGGAGAAATTACTGTTTGTGCATTTACAATATTCATTGATTTTTGCCATTGAAAAACGTCCAGAAATGATTGAAGCTACTGACTGAATCAAAGGAGCTGGCATCTCACTCTCTTTGAATCTTCTTTATCATGCTAAGAGGAGCAGGAAAAAGCAAAAAATTTCAGAATTGCACCTTGCAATGCGGAGAAATTACTGTTTGTGCATTTACAATATTCATTGATTTTTGACATTGAAAAACGTCCAGAAATGATTGAAGCTACTGACTGAATGAAAGGAGCTGGCATCTCACTCTCTTTGAATCTTCTTTATCATGCTAAGAGGAGCAGGAAAAAGCAAAAAATTTCAGAATTGCACCTTGCAATGCGGAGAAATTACTGTTTGTGCATTTACAATATTCATTGATTTTTGCCATTGAAAAACATCATGTTATTCATATACCAGAAATGTTTGAAGCTACTGACTGAATGAAAGGAGCTGGCATCTCACTCTCTTTGAATCTTCTTTATCATGCTAAGAGGAGCAGGAAAAAGCAAAAAATTTCAGAATTGCACCTTGCAATGCGGAGAAATTACTGTTTGTGCATTTACAATATTCATTGATTTTTGCCATTGAAAAACGTCCAGAAATGATTGAAGCTACTGACTGAATGAAAGGAGCTGGCATCTCACTCTCTTTGAATCTTCTTTATCATGCTAAGAGGAGCAGGAAAAAGCAAAAAATTTCAGAATTGCACCTTGCAATGCGGAGAAATTACTGTTTGTGCATTTACAATATTCATTGATTTTTGCCATTGAAAAACATGTTATTCATATACCAGAAATGTTTGAAGCTACTGACTGAATGAAAGGAGCTGGCATCTCACTCTCTTTGAATTTTCTTTATCATGCTAAGAGGAGCAGGAAAAAGCAAAAAATTTCAGAATTGCACCTTGCAATGCGGAGAAATTACTGTTTGTGCATTTACAATATTCATTGATTTTTGCCATTGAAAAACGTCCAGAAATGATTGAAGCAACTGACTGAATGAAAGGAGCTGGCATCTCACTCTCTTTGAATCTGGTATATGAATAACATGATGTTTTTCAATGGCAAAAATCAATGAATATTGTAAATGCACAAACAGTAATTTCTCCGCATTGCAAGGTGCAATTCTGAAATTTTTTGCTTTTTCCTACTCCTCTTAGCATGATAAAGAAGATTCAAAGAGAGTGAGATGCCAGCTCCTTTCATTCAGTCAGTAGCTTCAAACATTTCTGGACGTTTTTCAATGCCAAAAATCAATGAATATTGTAAATGCACAAACTAATTTCTCCGCATTGCAAGGTGCAATTCTGAAATGTTTTGCTTTTTCCTGCTCCTCTTAGCATGATAAAGAAGATTCAAAGAGAGTGAGATGCCAGCTCCTTTCATTCAGTCAGTAGCTTCAAACATTTCTGGTATATGAATAACATGTTTTTTAATGGCAAAAATCAATGAATATTGTAAATGCAGAAACAGTAATTTCTCCGCATTGCAAGGTGCAATTCTGAAATTTTTTGCTTTTTCCTGCTCCTCTTAGCATGATAAAGAAGATTCAAAGAGAGTGAGATGCCAGCTCCTTTCATTCAGTCAGTAGCTTCAATCATTTCTGGACGTTTTTCAATGGCAAAAATCAATGAATATTGTAAATGCACAAACAGTAATTTCTCCGCATTGCAAGGTGCAATTCTGAAATTTTTTGCTTTTTCCTGCTCCTCTTAGCATGATAAAGAAGATTCAAAGAGATTGAGATGCCAGCTCTTTTCATTCAGTCAGTAGCTTCAAACATTTCTGGTATATGAATAACATGTTTTTCAATGGCAAAAATCAATGAATATTGTAAATGCACAAACAGTAATTTCTCCGCATTGCAAGGTGCAATTCTGAAATTTTTTGCTTTTTCCTGCTCCTCTTAGCATGATAAAGAAGATTCAAAGAGAGTGAGATGCCAGCTCCTTTCATTCAGTCAGTACCTTCAAACATTTCTGGTATATGAATAACATGATGTTTTTCAATGGCAAAAATCAATGAATATTGTAAATGCACAAACAGTAATTTCTCCGCATTGCAAGGTGCAATTCTGAAATTTTTTGCTTTTTCCTGCTCCCCTTAGCATGATAAAGAAGATTCAAAGAGAGTGAGATGCCAGCTCCTTTCATTCAGTCAGTAGCTTCAATCATTTCTGGACGTTTTTCAATGGCAAAAATCAATGAATATTGTAAATGCACAAACAGTAATTTCTCCACATTGCAAGGTGCAATTCTGAAATTTTTTGCTTTTTCCTGCTCCTCTTAGCATGATAAAGAAGATTCAAAGAGAGTGAGATGCCAGCTCCTTTCATTCAGTCAGTAGCTTCAAACATTTCTGGACGTTTTTCAATGGCAAAAATCAATGAATATTGTAAATGCACAAACAGTAATTTCTCCGCATTGCAAGGTGCAATTCTGAAATTTTTTGCTTTTTTCTGCTCCTCTTAGCATGATAAAGAAGATTCAAAGTGAGTGAGATGCCAGCTCCTTTCATTCAGTCAGTAGCTTCAATCATTTCTGGACGTTTTTCAATGGCAAAAATCAATGAATATTGTAAATGCACAAACAGTAATTTCTCCGCATTGCAAGGTGCAATTCTGAAATTTTTTGCTTTTTCCTGCTCCTCTTAGCATGATAAAGAAGATTCAAAGAGAGAGAGATGCCAGCTCCTTTCATTCAGTCAGTAGCTTCAAACATTTCTGGTATATGAATAACATGATGTTTTTCAATGGCAAAAATCAATGAATATTGTAAATGCACAAACAGTAATTTCTCCACATTGCAAGGTGCAATTCTGAAATTTTTTGCTTTTTCCTGCTCCTCTTAGCATGATAAAGAAGATTCAAAGAGAGTGAGATGCCAGCTCCTTTCATTCAGTCAGTAGCTTCAAACATTTCTGGTATATGAATAACATGTTTTTCAATGGCAAAAATCAATGAATATTGTAAATGCAGAAACAGTAATTTCTCCGCATTGCAAGGTGCAATTCTGAAATTTTTTGCTTTTTCCTGCTCCTCTTAGCATGATAAAGAAGATTCAAAGAGAGTGAGATGCCAGCTCCTTTCATTCAGTCAGTAGCTTCAAACATTTCTGGTATATGAATAACATGATGTTTTTCAATGGCAAAAATCAATGAATATTGTAAATGCACAAACAGTAATTTCTCCGCATTGCAAGGTGCAATTCTGAAATTTTTTGCTTTTTCCTGCTCCTCTTAGCATGATAAAGAAGATTCAAAGAGATTGAGATGCCAGCTCCTTTCATTCAGTCAGTAGCTTCAAACATTTCTGGTATATGAATAACATGTTTTTCAATGGCAAAAATCAATGAATATTGTAAATGCACAAACAGTAATTTCTCCGCATTGCAAGGTGCAATTCTGAAATTTTTTGCTTTTTCCTGCTCCTCTTAGCATGATAAAGAAGATTCAAAGAGAGTGAGATGCCAGCTCCTTTCATTCAGTCAGTAGCTTCAAACATTTCTGGTATATGAATAACATGATGTTTTTCAATGGCAAAAATCAATGAATATTGTAAATGCAAAAACAGTAATTTCTCCGCTTTGCAAGGTGCAATTCTGAAATTTTTTGCTTTTTCCTGCTCCTCTTAGCGTGATAAAGAAGATTCAAAGAGAGTGAGATGCCAGCTCCTTTCATTCAGTCAGTAGCTTCAATCATTTCTGGACGTTTTTCAATTACAAAAATCAATGAATATTGTAAATGCACAAACAGTAATTTCTCCACATTGCAAGGTGCAATTCTGAAATTTTTTGCTTTTTCCTGCTCCTCTTAGCATGATAAAGAAGATTCAAAGAGAGTGAGATGCCAGCTCCTTTCATTCAGTCAGTAGCTTCAAACATTTCTGGACGTTTTTCAATGGCAAAAATCAATGAATATTGTAAATGCACAAACAGTAATTTCTCCGCATTGCAAGGTGCAATTCTGAAATTTTTTGCTTTTTTCTGCTCCTCTTAGCATGATAAAGAAGATTCAAAGTGAGTGAGATGCCAGCTCCTTTCATTCAGTCAGTAGCTTCAATCATTTCTGGACGTTTTTCAATGGCAAAAATCAATGAATATTGTAAATGCACAAACAGTAATTTCTCCGCATTGCAAGGTGCAATTCTGAAATTTTTTGCTTTTTCCTGCTCCTCTTAGCATGATAAAGAAGATTCAAAGAGAGAGAGATGCCAGCTCCTTTCATTCAGTCAGTAGCTTCAAACATTTCTGGTATATGAATAACATGATGTTTTTCAATGGCAAAAATCAATGAATATTGTAAATGCACAAACAGTAATTTCTCCGCATTGCAAGGTGCAATTCTGAAATTTTTTGCTTTTTCCTGCTCCTCTTAGCATGATAAAGAAGATTCAAAGAGAGTGAGATACCAGCTCCTTTCATTCAGTCAGTATCTTCAATCATTTCTGGACGTTTTTCAATGGCAAAAATCAATGAATATTGTAAATGCACAAACAGTAATTTCTCCGCATTGCAAGGTGCAATTCTGAAATTTTTTGCTTTTTCCTGCTCCTCTTAGCATGATAAAGAAGATTCAAAGAGAGTGAGATGCCAGCTCCTTTCATTCAGTCAGTAGCTTCAAACATTTCTGGACGTTTTTCAATGCCAAAAATCAATGAATATTGTAAATGCACAAACTAATTTCTCCGCATTGCAAGGTGCAATTCTGAAATTTTTTACTTTTTCCTGCTCCTCTTAGCATGATAAAAAAGATTCAAAGAGAGTGAGATGCCAGCTCCTTTCATTCAGTCAGTAGCTTCAAACATTTCTGGTATATGAATAACATGTTTTTCAATGGCAAAAATCAATGAATTTTGTAAATGCACAAACAGTAATTTCTCTGCATTGCAAGGTGCAATTCTGAAATTTTTTGCTTTTTCCTGCTCCTCTTAGCATGATAAAGAAGATTCAATGAGAGTGAGATGCCAGCTCCTTTCATTCAGTCAGTAGCTTCAAACATTTCTGGTATATGAATAACATGATGTTTTTCAATGGCAAAAATCAATGAATATTGTAAATGCACAAACAGTAATTTCTCCGCATTGCAAGGTGCAATTCTGAAATTTTTTGCTTTTTCCTGCTCCTCTTAGCATGATAAAGAAGATTCAAAGAGAGTGAGATGCCAGCTCCTTTCATTCAGTCAGTAGCTTCAATCATTTCTGGACATTTTTCAATGGCAAAAATCAATGAATATTGTAAATGCACAAACAGTAATTTCTCCACATTGCAAGGTGCAATTCTGAAATTTTTTGCTTTTTCCTGCTCCTCTTAGCATGATAAAGAAGATTCAAAGTGAGTGAGATGCCAGCTCCTTTCATTCAGTCAGTAGCTTCAATCATTTCTGGACGTTTTTCAATGGCAAAAATCAATGAATATTGTAAATGCACAAACAGTAATTTCTCCGCATTGCAAGGTGCAATTCTGAAATTTTTGGCTTTTTCCTGCTCCTCTTAGCATGATAAAGAAGATTCAAAGTGAGTGAGATGCCAGCTCCTTTCATTCAGTCAGTAGCTTCAATCATTTCTGGACGTTTTTCAATGGCAAAAATCAATGAATATTGTAAATGCACAAACAGTAATTTCTCCGCATTGCAAGGTGCAATTCTGAAATTTTTTGCTTTTTTCTGCTCCTCTTAGCATGATAAAGAAGATTCAAAGTGAGTGAGATGCCAGCTCCTTTCATTCAGTCAGTAGCTTCAATCATTTCTGGACGTTTTTCAATGGCAAAAATCAATGAATATTGTAAATGCACAAACAGTAATTTCTCCGCATTGCAAGGTGCAATTCTGAAATTTTTTGCTTTTTCCTGCTCCTCTTAGCATGATAAAGAAGATTCAAAGAGAGAGAGATGCCAGCTCCTTTCATTCAGTCAGTAGCTTCAAACATTTCTGGTATATGAATAACATGATGTTTTTCAATGGCAAAAATCAATGAATATTGTAAATGCACAAACAGTAATTTCTCCACATTGCAAGGTGCAATTCTGAAATTTTTTGCTTTTTCCTGCTCCTCTTAGCATGATAAAGAAGATTCAAAGAGAGTGAGATGCCAGCTCCTTTCATTCAGTCAGTAGCTTCAAACATTTCTGGTATATGAATAACATGTTTTTCAATGGCAAAAATCAATGAATATTGTAAATGCAGAAACAGTAATTTCTCCGCATTGCAAGGTGCAATTCTGAAATTTTTTGCTTTTTCCTGCTCCTCTTAGCATGATAAAGAAGATTCAAAGAGAGTGAGATGCCAGCTCCTTTCATTCAGTCAGTAGCTTCAAACATTTCTGGTATATGAATAACATGATGTTTTTCAATGGCAAAAATCAATGAATATTGTAAATGCACAAACAGTAATTTCTCCGCATTGCAAGGTGCAATTCTGAAATTTTTTGCTTTTTCCTGCTCCTCTTAGCATGATAAAGAAGATTCAAAGAGATTGAGATGCCAGCTCTTTTCATTCAGTCAGTAGCTTCAAACATTTCTGGTATATGAATAACATGTTTTTCAATGGCAAAAATCAATGAATATTGTAAATGCACAAACAGTAATTTCTCTGCATTGCAAGGTGCAATTCTGAAATTTTTTGCTTTTTCCTGCTCCTCTTAGCATGATAAAGAAGATTCAAAGAGAGTGAGATGCCAGCTCCTTTCATTCAGTCAGTAGCTTCAAACATTTCTGGTATATGAATAA
The DNA here is from genome assembly GCF_046119375.1 of Phyllobates terribilis. Lineage (NCBI taxonomy): Eukaryota > Metazoa > Chordata > Amphibia > Anura > Dendrobatidae > Phyllobates > Phyllobates terribilis. The sequence continues at coordinate 744,611 of NW_027363167.1, read as the reverse complement.
CATGATGTTTTTCAATGGCAAAAATCAATGAATATTGTAAATGCACAAACAGTAATTTCTCCGCATTGCAAGGTGCAATTCTGAAATTTTTTGCTTTTTCCTGCTCCTCTTAGCATGATAAAGAAGATTCAAAGAGAGTGAGATACCAGCTCCTTTCATTCAGTCAGTAGCTTCAATCATTTCTGGACGTTTTTCAATGGCAAAAATCAATGAATATTGTAAATGCACAAACAGTAATTTCTCCGCATTGCAAGGTGCAATTCTGAAATTTTTTGCTTTTTCCTGCTCCTCTTAGCATGATAAAGAAGATTCAAAGAGAGTGAGATGCCAGCTCCTTTCATTCAGTCAGTAGCTTCAAACATTTCTGGACGTTTTTCAATGCCAAAAATCAATGAATATTGTAAATGCACAAACTAATTTCTCCGCATTGCAAGGTGCAATTCTGAAATTTTTTGCTTTTTCCTGCTCCTCTTAGCATGATAAAAAAGATTCAAAGAGAGTGAGATGCCAGCTCCTTTCATTCAGTCAGTAGCTTCAAACATTTCTGGTATATGAATAACATGTTTTTCAATGGCAAAAATCAATCAATATTGTAAATGCAGAAACAGTAATTTCTCCGCATTGCAAGGTGCAATTCTGAAATTTTTTGCTTTTTCCTGCTCCTCTTAGCATGATAAAGAAGATTCAAAGAGAGTGAGATGCCAGCTCCTTTCATTCAGTCAGTAGCTTCAATCATTTCTGGACGTTTTTCAATGGCAAAAATCAATGAATATTGTAAATGCACAAACAGTAATTTCTCCGCATTGCAAGGTGCAATTCTGAAATTTTTTGCTTTTTCCTGCTCCTCTTAGCATGATAAAGAAGATTCAAAGAGATTGAGATGCCAGCTCTTTTCATTCAGTCAGTAGCTTCAAACATTTCTGGTATATGAATAACATGTTTTTCAATGGCAAAAATCAATGAATTTTGTAAATGCACAAACAGTAATTTCTCCACATTGCAAGGTGCAATTCTGAAATTTTTTGCTTTTTCCTGCTCCTCTTAGCATGATAAAGAAGATTCAATGAGAGTGAGATGCCAGCTCCTTTCATTCAGTCAGTAGCTTCAATCATTTCTGGACATTTTTCAATGGCAAAAATCAATGAATATTGTAAATGCACAAACAGTAATTTCTCCACATTGCAAGGTGCAATTCTGAAATTTTTTGCTTTTTCCTGCTCCTCTTAGCATGATAAAGAAGATTCAAAGTGTGTGAGATGCCAGCTCCTTTCATTCAGTCAGTAGCTTCAATCATTTCTGGACGTTTTTCAATGGCAAAAATCAATGAATATTGTAAATGCACAAACAGTAATTTCTCCGCATTGCAAGGTGCAATTCTGAAATTTTTTGCTTTTTCCTGCTCCTCTTAGCATGATAAAGAAGATTCAAAGTGAGTGAGATGCCAGCTCCTTTCATTCAGTCAGTAGCTTCAATCATTTCTGGACGTTTTTCAATGGCAAAAATCAATGAATATTGTAAATGCACAAACAGTAATTTCTCCGCATTGCAAGGTGCAATTCTGAAATTTTTTGCTTTTTCCTGCTCCTCTTAGCATGATAAAGAAGATTCAAAGAGAGAGAGGTGCCAGCTCCTTTCATTCAGTCAGTAGCTTCAAACATTTCTGGTATATGAATAACATGATGTTTTTCAATGGCAAAAATCAATGAATATTGTAAATGCACAAACAGTAATTTCTCCGCATTGCAAGGTGCAATTCTGAAATTTTTTGCTTTTTCCTGCTCCTCTTAGCATGATAAAGAAGATTCAAAGAGAGTGAGATGCCAGCTCCTTTCATTCAGTCAGTAGCTTCAAACATTTCTGGTATATGAATAACATGTTTTTCAATGGCAAAAATCAATGAATATTGTAAATGCAGAAACAGTAATTTCTCCGCATTGCAAGGTGCAATTCTGAATTTTTTTGCTTTTTCCTGCTCCTCTTAGCATGATAAAGAAGATTCAAAGAGAGTGAGATGCCAGCTCCTTTCATTCAGTCAGTAGCTTCAAACATTTCTGGTATATGAATAACATGATGTTTTTCAATGGCAAAAATCAATGAATATTGTAAATGCACAAACAGTAATTTCTCCGCATTGCAAGGTGCAATTCTGAAATTTTTTGCTTTTTCCTGCTCCTCTTAGCATGATAAAGAAGATTCAAAGAGATTGAGATGCCAGCTCTTTTCATTCAGTCAGTAGCTTCAAACATTTCTGGTATATGAATAACATGTTTTTCAATGGCAAAAATCAATGAATATTGTAAATGCACAAACAGTAATTTCTCCGCATTGCAAGGTGCAATTCTGAAATTTTTTGCTTTTTCCTGCTCCTCTTAGCATGATAAAGAAGATTCAAAGAGAGTGAGATGCCAGCTCCTTTCATTCAGTCAGTAGCTTCAAACATTTCTGGTATATGAATAACATGATGTTTTTCAATGGCAAAAATCAATGAATATTGTAAATGCACAAACAGTAATTTCTCCGCATTGCAAGGTGCAATTCTGAAATTTTTTGCTTTTTCCTGCTCCTCTTAGCATGATAAAGAAGATACAAAGAGAGTGAGATGCCAGCTCCTTTCATTCAGTCAGTAGCTTCAATCATTTCTGGACGTTTTTCAATTACAAAAATCAATGAATATTGTAAATGCACAAACAGTAATTTCTCCACATTGCAAGGTGCAATTCTGAAATTTTTTGCTTTTTCCTGCTCCTCTTAGCATGATAAAGAAGATTCAAAGAGAGTGAGATGCCAGCTCCTTTCATTCAGTCAGTAGCTTCAAACATTTCTGGACGTTTTTCAATGGCAAAAATCAATGAATATTGTAAATGCACAAACAGTAATTTCTCCGCATTGCAAGGTGCAATTCTGAAATTTTTTGCTTTTTCCTGCTCCTCTTAGCATGATAAAGAAGATTCAAAGAGAGAGAGATGCCAGCTCCTTTCATTCAGTCAGTAGCTTCAAACATTTCTGGTATATGAATAACATGATGTTTTTCAATGGCAAAAATCAATGAATATTGTAAATGCACAAACAGTAATTTCTCCGCATTGCAAGGTGCAATTCTGAAATTTTTTGCTTTTTCCTGCTCCTCTTAGCATGATAAAGAAGATTCAAAGAGAGTGAGATGCCAGCTCCTTTCATTCAGTCAGTAGCTTCAATCATTTCTGGACGTTTTTCAATGGCAAAAATCAATGAATATTGTAAATGCACAAACAGTAATTTCTCCGCATTGCAAGGTGCAATTCTGAAATTTTTTGCTTTTTCCTGCTCCTCTTAGCATGATAAAGAAGATTCAAAGAGAGTGAGATGCCAGCTCCTTTCATTCAGTCAGTAGCTTCAAACATTTCTGGACGTTTTTCAATGCCAAAAATCAATGAATATTGTAAATGCACAAACTAATTTCTCCGCATTGCAAGGTGCAATTCTGAAATTTTTTGCTTTTTGCTGCTCCTCTTAGCATGATAAAAAATATTCAAAGAGAGTGAGATGCCAGCTCCTTTCATTCAGTCAGTAGCTTCAAACATTTCTGGTATATGAATAACATGTTTTTCAATGGCAAAAATCAATGAATATTGTAAATGCAGAAACAGTAATTTCTCCGCATTGCAAGGTGCAATTCTGAAATTTTTTGCTTTTTCCTGCTCCTCATAGCATGATAAAAAAGATTCAAAGAGAGTGAGATGCCAGCTCCTTTCATTCAGTCAGTAGCTTCAATCATTTCTGGACGTTTTTCAATGGCAAAAATCAATGAATATTGTAAATGCACAAACAGTAAATTCTCCACATTGCAAGGTGCAATTCTGAAATTTTTTGCTTTTTCCTGCTCCTCTTAGCATGATAAAGAAGATTCAAAGAGAGTGAGATGCCAGCTCCTTTCATTCAGTCAGTAGCTTCAAACATTTCTGGACGTTTTTCAATGGCAAAAATCAATGAATATTGTAAATGCACAAACAGTAATTTCTCCGCATTGCAAGGTGCAATTCTGAAATTTTTTGCTTTTTTCTGCTCCTCTTAGCATGATAAAGAAGATTCAAAGTGAGTGAGATGCCAGCTCCTTTCATTCAGTCAGTAGCTTCAATCATTTCTGGACGTTTTTCAATGGCAAAAATCAATGAATATTGTAAATGCACAAACAGTAATTTCTCCGCATTGCAAGGTGCAATTCTGAAATTTTTTGCTTTTTCCTGCTCCTCTTAGCATGATAAAGAAGATTCAAAGAGAGTGAGATGCCAGCTCCTTTCATTCAGTCAGTAGCTTCAAACATTTCTGGTATATGAATAACATGATGTTTTTCAATGGCAAAAATCAATGAATATTGTAAATGCACAAACAGTAATTTCTCCGCATTGCAAGGTGCAATTCTGAAATTTTTTGCTTTTTCCTGCTCCTCTTAGCATGATAAAGAAGATTCAAAGAGAGTGAGATGCCAGCTCTTTTCATTCAGTCAGTAGCTTCAAACATTTCTGGTATATGAATAACATGTTTTTCAATGGCAAAAATCAATGAATATTGTAAATGCACAAACAGTAATTTCTCCGCATTGCAAGGTGCAATTCTGAAATTTTTTGCTTTTTCCTGCTCCTCTTAGCATGATAAAGAAGATTCAAAGAGAGTGAGATGCCAGCTCCTTTCATTCAGTCAGTAGCTTCAAACATTTCTGGTATATGAATAACATGATGTTTTTCAATGGCAAAAATCAATGAATATTGTAAATGCACAAACAGTAATTTCTCCGCATTGCAAGGTGCAATTCTGAAATTTTTTGCTTTTTCCTGCTCCTCTTAGCATGATAAAGAAGATTCAAAGAGAGTGAGATGCCAGCTCCTTTCATTCAGTCAGTAGCTTCAATCATTTCTGGACGTTTTTCAATGGCAAAAATCAATGAATATTGTAAATGCACAAACAGTAATTTCTCCGCATTGCAAGGTGCAATTCTGAAATTTTTTGCTCTTTCCTGCTCCTCTTAGCATGATAAAGAAGATTCAAAGAGAGTGAGATGCCAGCTCCTTTCATTCAGTCAGTAGCTTCAAACATTTCTGGACGGTTTTCAATGCCAAAAATCAATGAATATTGTAAATGCACAAACTAATTTCTCCGCATTGCAAGGTGCAATTCTGAAATTTTTTGCTTTTTCCTGCTCCTCTTAGCATGATAAAAAATATTCAAAGAGAGTGAGATGCCAGCTCCTTTCATTCAGTCAGTTGGTTCAAACATTTCTGGTATATGAATAACATGTTTTTCAATGGCAAAAATCAATGAATATTGTAAATGCAGAAACAGTAATTTCTCCGCATTGCAAGGTGCAATTCTGAAATTTTTTGCTTTTTCCTGCTCCTCTTAGCATGATAAAGAAGATTCAAAGAGAGTGAGATGCCAGCTCCTTTCATTCAGTCAGTAGCTTCAATCATTTCTGGACATTTTTCAATGGCAAAAATCAATGAATATTGTAAATGCACAAACAGTAATTTCTCCACATTGCAAGGTGCAATTCTGAAATTTTTTGCTTTTTCCTGCTCCTCTTAGCATGATAAAGAAGATTCAAAGAGAGTGAGATGCCAGCTCCTTTCATTCAGTCAGTGGCTTCAAACATTTCTGGACGTTTTTCAATGGCAAAAATCAATGAATATTGTAAATGCACAAACAGTAATTTCTCCGCATTGCAAGGTGCAATTCTGAAATTTTTTGCTTTTTTCTGCTCCTCTTAGCATGATAAAGAAGATTCAAAGTGAGTGAGATGCCAGCTCCTTTCATTCTGTTAGTAGCTTCAATCATTTCTGGACGTTTTTCAATGGCAAAAATCAATGAATATTGTAAATGCACAAACAGTAATTTCTCCGCATTGCAAGGTGCAATTCTGAAATTTTTTGCTTTTTCCTGCTCCTCTTAGCATGATAAAGAAGATTCAAAGAGAGTGAGATGCCAGCTCCTTTCATTCAGTCAGTAGCTTCAAACATTTCTGGTATATGAATAACATGTTTTTCAATGGCAAAAATCAATGAATATTGTAAATGCACAAACAGTAATTTCTCCGCATTGCAAGGTGCAATTCTGAAATTTTTTGCTTTTTCCTGCTCCTCTTAGCATGATAAAGAAGATTCAAAGAGAGTGAGATGCCAGCTCCTTTCATTCAGTCAGTAGCTTCAAACATTTCTGGTATATGAATAACATGATGTTTTTCAATGGCAAAAATCAATGAATATTGTAAATGCACAAACAGTAATTTCTCCGCATTGCAAGGTGCAATTCTGAAATTTTTTGCTTTTTCCTGCTCCTCTTAGCATGATAAAGAAGATTCAAAGAGAGTGAGATGCCAGCTCTTTTCATTCAGTCAGTAGCTTCAAACATTTCTGGTATATGAATAACATGTTTTTCAAAGGCAAAAATCAATGAATATTGCAAATGCACAAACAGTAATTTCTACGCATTGCAAGGTGCAATTCTGAAATTTTTTGCTTTTTCCTGCTCCTCTTAGCATGATAAAGAAGATTCAAAGAGAGTGAGATGCCAGCTCCTTTCATTCAGTCAGTAGCTTCAAACATTTCTGTATATGAATAACATGATGTTTTTCACTGGCAAAAATCAATGAATATTGTAAATGCACAAACAGTAATTTCTCCGCATTGCAAGGTGCAATTCTGAAATTTTTTGCTTTTTCCTACTCCTCTTAGCATGATAAAGAAGATTCAAAGAGTGTGAGATGCCAGCTCCTTTCAGTCAGTAGCTTCAAACATTTCTGGTATATGAATAACATGATGTTTTTCAATGGCAAAAATCAATGAATATTGTAAATGCACAAACAGTAATTTCTCCGCATTGCAAGGTGCAATTCTGAAAATTTTTGCTTTTTCCTGCTCCTCTTAGCATGATAAAGAAGATTCAAAGAGAGTGAGATGCCAGCTCCTTTCATTCAGTCAGTAGCTTCAATCATTTCTGGACGTTTTTCAATGGCAAAAATCAATGAATATTGTAAATGCACAAACAGTAATTTCTCCACATTGCAAGGTGCAATTCTGAAATTTTTTGCTTTTTCCTGCTCCTCTTAGAATGATAAAGAAGATTCAAAGAGAGTGAGATGCCAGCTCCTTTCATTCAGTCAGTAGCATCAAACATTTCTGGACGTTTTTCAATGGCAAAAATCAATGAATATTGTAAATGCACAAACAGTAATTTCTCCGCATTGCAAGGTGCAATTCTGAATTTTTTTGCTTTTTCCTGCTCCTCTTAGCATGATAAAGAAGATTCAAAGAGAGTGAGATGCCAGCTCCTTTCATTCAGTCAGTAGCTTCAAACATTTCTGGTATATGAATAACATGATGTTTTTCAATGGCAAAAATCAATGAATATTGTAAATGCACAAACAGTAATTTCTCCGCATTGCAAGGTGCAATTCTGAAATTTTTTGCTTTTTCCTGCTCCTCTTAGCATGATAAAGAAGATTCAAAGAGAGTGAGATGCCAGCTCATTTCATTCAATCAGTAGCTTCAAACATTTCTGGACGTTTTTCAATGGCAAAAATCAATGAATATTGTAAATGCACAAACAGTAATTTCTCCGCATTGCAAGGTGCAATTCTGAAATTTTTTGCTTTTTCCTGCTCCTCTTAGCATGATAAAGAAGATTCAAAGAGAGTGAGATGCCAGCTCCTTTCATTCAGTCAGTAGCTTCAATCATTTCTGGACGTTTTTCAATGGCAAAAATCAATGAATATTGTAAATGCACAAACAGTAAATTCTCCGCATTTCAAGGTGCAAATCTGAAATTTTTTGCTTTTTCCTGCTCCTCTTAGCATGATAAAGAAGATTCAAAGAGAGTGAGATGCCAGCTCCTTTCATTCAGTCAGTAGCTTCAATCATTTCTGGACGTTTTTCAATGGCAAAAATCAATCAATATTGTAAATGCACAAACAGTAATTTCTCCGCATTGCAAGGTGCAATTCTGAAATTTTTTGCTTTTTACTGCTCCTCTTAGCATGAAAAAGAAGATTCAAAGAGAGTGAGATGCCAGCTCTTTTCATTCAGTCAGTAGCTTCAAACATTTCTGGTATATGAATAACATGTTTTTCAATGGCAAAAATCAATGAATATTGTAAATGCACAAACAGTAATTTCTCCGCATTGCAAGGTGCAATTCTGAAATTTTTTGCTTTTTCCTGCTCCTCTTAGCATGATAAAGAAGATTCAAAGAGAGTGAGATGCCAGCTCCTTTCATTCAGTCAGTAGCTTCAAACATTTCTGGTATATGAATAACATGATGTTTTTCAATGGCAAAAATCAATGAATATTGTAAATGCACAAACAGTAATTTCTCCGCATTGCAAGGTGCAATTCTGAAATTTTTTGCTTTTTCCTGCTCCTCTTAGCATGATAAAGATTCAAAGAAAGTGAGATGCCAGCTCTTTTCATTGTCAGTAGCTTCAAACATTTCTGGTATATGAATAACATGTTTTTCAATGGCAAAAATCAATGAATATTGTAAATGCACAAACAGTAATTTCTCCGCATTGCAAGGTGCAATTCTGAAATTTTTTGCTTTTTCCTGCTCCTCTTAGCATGATAAAGAAGATTCAAAGAGAGTGAGATGCCAGCTCTTTTCATTCAGTCAGTAGCTTCAAACATTTCTCGTCTATGAATAACATGTTTTTCAATGGCAAAAATCAATGAATATTGTAAATGCACAAACAGTAATTTCTCCGCATTGCAAGGTGCAATTCTGAAATTTTTTGCTTTTTCCTGCTCCTCTTAGCATGATAAAGAAGATTCAAAGAGAGTGAGATGCCAGCTCCTTTCATTCAGTCAGTAGCTTCAAACATTTCTGGTATATGAATAACATGATGTTTTTCAATGGCAAAAATCAATGAATATTGTAAATGCACAAACAGTAATTTCTCCGCATTGCAAGGTGCAATTCTGAAATTTTTTGCTTTTTCCTGCTCCTCTTAGCATGATAAAGATTCAAAGAAAGTGAGATGCCAGCTCTTTTCATTGTCAGTAGCTTCAAACATTTCTGGTATATGAATAACATGTTTTTCAATGGCAAAAATCAATGAATATTGTAAATGCACAAACAGTAATTTCTCCGCATTGCAAGGTGCAATTCTGAAATTTTTTGCTTTTTCCTGCTCCTCTTAGCATGATAAAGAAGATTCAAAGAGAGTGAGATGCCAGCTCCTTTCATTCAGTCAGTAGCTTCAAACATTTCTGTATATGAATAACATGATGTTTTTCAATGGCAAAAATCAATGAATATTGTAAATGCACAAACAGTAATTTCTCCGCATTGCAAGGTGCAATTCTGAAATGTTTTGCTTTTTCCTGCTCCTCTTAGCATGATAAAGAAGATTCAAAGAGAGTGAGATGCCAGCTCCTTTCATTCAGTCAGTAGCTTCAATCATTTCTGGACGTTTTTCAATGGCAAAAATCAATGAATATTGTAAATGCACAAACAGTAATTTCTTCACATTGCAAGGTGCAATTCTGAAATTTTTTGCTTTTTCCTGCTCCTCTTAGCATGATAAAGAAGATTCAAAGAGAGTGAGATGCCAGCTCCTTTCATTCAGTCAGTAGCTTCAAACATTTCTGGACGTTTTTCAATGGCAAAAATCAATGAATATTGTAAATGCACAAACAGTAATTTCTCCGCATTGCAAGGTGCAATTCTGAAATTTTTTGCTTTTTCCTGCTCCTCTTAGCATGATAAAGAAGATTCAAAGAGAGTGAGATGCCAGCTCCTTTCATTCAGTCAGTAGCTTCAAACATTTCTGGTATATGAATAACATGATGTTTTTCAATGGCAAAAATCAATGAATATTGTAAATGCACAAACAGTAATTTCTCCGCATTGCAAGGTGCAATTCGAAATTTTTTGCTTTTTCCTGCTCCTCTTAGCATGATAAAGAAGATTCAAAGAGAGTGAGATGCCAGCTCCTTTCATTCAGTCAGTAGCTTCAAACATTTCTGGACGTTTTTCAATGGCAAAAATCAATGAATATTGTAAATGCACAAACAGTAATTTCTCCGCTTTGCAAGGTGCAATTCTGAAATTTTTTGCTTTTTCCTGCTTCTCTTAGCATGATAAAGAAGATTCAAAGAGAGTGAGATGCCAACTCCTTTCATTCAGTCAGTAGCTTCAATCATTTCTGGACATTTTTCAATGGCAAAAATCAATGAATATTGTAAATGCACAAACAGTAATTTCTCCACATTGCAAGGTGCAATTCTGAAATTTTTTGCTTTTTCCTGCTCCTCTTAGCATGATAAAGAAGATTCAAAGTGTGTGAGATGCCAGCTCCTTTCATTCAGTCAGTAGCTTCAATCATTTCTGGACGTTTTTCAATGGCAAAAATCAATGAATATTGTAAATGCACAAACAGTAATTTCTCCGCATTGCAAGGTGCAATTCTGAAATTTTTTGCTTTTTCCTGCTCCTCTTAGCATGATAAAGAAGATTCAAAGTGAGTGAGATGCCAGCTCCTTTCATTCAGTCAGTAGCTTCAATCATTTCTGGACGTTTTTCAATGGCAAAAATCAATGAATATTGTAAATGCACAAACAGTAATTTCTCCGCATTGCAAGGTGCAATTCTGAAATTTTTTGCTTTTTCCTGCTCCTCTTAGCATGATAAAGAAGATTCAAAGAGAGAGAGGTGCCAGCTCCTTTCATTCAGTCAGTAGCTTCAAACATTTCTGGTATATGAATAACATGATGTTTTTCAATGGCAAAAATCAATGAATATTGTAAATGCACAAACAGTAATTTCTCCGCATTGCAAGGTGCAATTCTGAAATTTTTTGCTTTTTCCTGCTCCTCTTAGCATGATAAAGAAGATTCAAAGAGAGTGAGATGCCAGCTCCTTTCATTCAGTCAGTAGCTTCAAACATTTCTGGTATATGAATAACATGTTTTTCAATGGCAAAAATCAATGAATATTGTAAATGCAGAAACAGTAATTTCTCCGCATTGCAAGGTGCAATTCTGAATTTTTTTGCTTTTTCCTGCTCCTCTTAGCATGATAAAGAAGATTCAAAGAGAGTGAGATGCCAGCTCCTTTCATTCAGTCAGTAGCTTCAAACATTTCTGGTATATGAATAACATGATGTTTTTCAATGGCAAAAATCAATGAATATTGTAAATGCACAAACAGTAATTTCTCCGCATTGCAAGGTGCAATTCTGAAATTTTTTGCTTTTTCCTGCTCCTCTTAGCATGATAAAGAAGATTCAAAGAGATTGAGATGCCAGCTCTTTTCATTCAGTCAGTAGCTTCAAACATTTCTGGTATATGAATAACATGTTTTTCAATGGCAAAAATCAATGAATATTGTAAATGCACAAACAGTAATTTCTCCGCATTGCAAGGTGCAATTCTGAAATTTTTTGCTTTTTCCTGCTCCTCTTAGCATGATAAAGAAGATTCAAAGAGAGTGAGATGCCAGCTCCTTTCATTCAGTCAGTAGCTTCAAACATTTCTGGTATATGAATAACATGATGTTTTTCAATGGCAAAAATCAATGAATATTGTAAATGCACAAACAGTAATTTCTCCGCATTGCAAGGTGCAATTCTGAAATTTTTTGCTTTTTCCTGCTCCTCTTAGCATGATAAAGAAGATACAAAGAGAGTGAGATGCCAGCTCCTTTCATTCAGTCAGTAGCTTCAATCATTTCTGGACGTTTTTCAATTACAAAAATCAATGAATATTGTAAATGCACAAACAGTAATTTCTCCACATTGCAAGGTGCAATTCTGAAATTTTTTGCTTTTTCCTGCTCCTCTTAGCATGATAAAGAAGATTCAAAGAGAGTGAGATGCCAGCTCCTTTCATTCAGTCAGTAGCTTCAAACATTTCTGGACGTTTTTCAATGGCAAAAATCAATGAATATTGTAAATGCACAAACAGTAATTTCTCCGCATTGCAAGGTGCAATTCTGAAATTTTTTGCTTTTTCCTGCTCCTCTTAGCATGATAAAGAAGATTCAAAGAGAGAGAGATGCCAGCTCCTTTCATTCAGTCAGTAGCTTCAAACATTTCTGGTATATGAATAACATGATGTTTTTCAATGGCAAAAATCAATGAATATTGTAAATGCACAAACAGTAATTTCTCCGCATTGCAAGGTGCAATTCTGAAATTTTTTGCTTTTTCCTGCTCCTCTTAGCATGATAAAGAAGATTCAAAGAGAGTGAGATGCCAGCTCCTTTCATTCAGTCAGTAGCTTCAATCATTTCTGGACGTTTTTCAATGGCAAAAATCAATGAATATTGTAAATGCACAAACAGTAATTTCTCCGCATTGCAAGGTGCAATTCTGAAATTTTTTGCTTTTTCCTGCTCCTCTTAGCATGATAAAGAAGATTCAAAGAGAGTGAGATGCCAGCTCCTTTCATTCAGTCAGTAGCTTCAAACATTTCTGGACGTTTTTCAATGCCAAAAATCAATGAATATTGTAAATGCACAAACTAATTTCTCCGCATTGCAAGGTGCAATTCTGAAATTTTTTGCTTTTTGCTGCTCCTCTTAGCATGATAAAAAATATTCAAAGAGAGTGAGATGCCAGCTCCTTTCATTCAGTCAGTAGCTTCAAACATTTCTGGTATATGAATAACATGTTTTTCAATGGCAAAAATCAATGAATATTGTAAATGCAGAAACAGTAATTTCTCCGCATTGCAAGGTGCAATTCTGAAATTTTTTGCTTTTTCCTGCTCCTCATAGCATGATAAAAAAGATTCAAAGAGAGTGAGATGCCAGCTCCTTTCATTCAGTCAGTAGCTTCAATCATTTCTGGACGTTTTTCAATGGCAAAAATCAATGAATATTGTAAATGCACAAACAGTAAATTCTCCACATTGCAAGGTGCAATTCTGAAATTTTTTGCTTTTTCCTGCTCCTCTTAGCATGATAAAGAAGATTCAAAGAGAGTGAGATGCCAGCTCCTTTCATTCAGTCAGTAGCTTCAAACATTTCTGGACGTTTTTCAATGGCAAAAATCAATGAATATTGTAAATGCACAAACAGTAATTTCTCCGCATTGCAAGGTGCAATTCTGAAATTTTTTGCTTTTTTCTGCTCCTCTTAGCATGATAAAGAAGATTCAAAGTGAGTGAGATGCCAGCTCCTTTCATTCAGTCAGTAGCTTCAATCATTTCTGGACGTTTTTCAATGGCAAAAATCAATGAATATTGTAAATGCACAAACAGTAATTTCTCCGCATTGCAAGGTGCAATTCTGAAATTTTTTGCTTTTTCCTGCTCCTCTTAGCATGATAAAGAAGATTCAAAGAGAGTGAGATGCCAGCTCCTTTCATTCAGTCAGTAGCTTCAAACATTTCTGGTATATGAATAACATGATGTTTTTCAATGGCAAAAATCAATGAATATTGTAAATGCACAAACAGTAATTTCTCCGCATTGCAAGGTGCAATTCTGAAATTTTTTGCTTTTTCCTGCTCCTCTTAGCATGATAAAGAAGATTCAAAGAGAGTGAGATGCCAGCTCTTTTCATTCAGTCAGTAGCTTCAAACATTTCTGGTATATGAATAACATGTTTTTCAATGGCAAAAATCAATGAATATTGTAAATGCACAAACAGTAATTTCTCCGCATTGCAAGGTGCAATTCTGAAATTTTTTGCTTTTTCCTGCTCCTCTTAGCATGATAAAGAAGATTCAAAGAGAGTGAGATGCCAGCTCCTTTCATTCAGTCAGTAGCTTCAAACATTTCTGGTATATGAATAACATGATGTTTTTCAATGGCAAAAATCAATGAATATTGTAAATGCACAAACAGTAATTTCTCCGCATTGCAAGGTGCAATTCTGAAATTTTTTGCTTTTTCCTGCTCCTCTTAGCATGATAAAGAAGATTCAAAGAGAGTGAGATGCCAGCTCCTTTCATTCAGTCAGTAGCTTCAATCATTTCTGGACGTTTTTCAATGGCAAAAATCAATGAATATTGTAAATGCACAAACAGTAATTTCTCCGCATTGCAAGGTGCAATTCTGAAATTTTTTGCTCTTTCCTGCTCCTCTTAGCATGATAAAGAAGATTCAAAGAGAGTGAGATGCCAGCTCCTTTCATTCAGTCAGTAGCTTCAAACATTTCTGGACGGTTTTCAATGCCAAAAATCAATGAATATTGTAAATGCACAAACTAATTTCTCCGCATTGCAAGGTGCAATTCTGAAATTTTTTGCTTTTTCCTGCTCCTCTTAGCATGATAAAAAATATTCAAAGAGAGTGAGATGCCAGCTCCTTTCATTCAGTCAGTTGGTTCAAACATTTCTGGTATATGAATAACATGTTTTTCAATGGCAAAAATCAATGAATATTGTAAATGCAGAAACAGTAATTTCTCCGCATTGCAAGGTGCAATTCTGAAATTTTTTGCTTTTTCCTGCTCCTCTTAGCATGATAAAGAAGATTCAAAGAGAGTGAGATGCCAGCTCCTTTCATTCAGTCAGTAGCTTCAATCATTTCTGGACATTTTTCAATGGCAAAAATCAATGAATATTGTAAATGCACAAACAGTAATTTCTCCACATTGCAAGGTGCAATTCTGAAATTTTTTGCTTTTTCCTGCTCCTCTTAGCATGATAAAGAAGATTCAAAGAGAGTGAGATGCCAGCTCCTTTCATTCAGTCAGTGGCTTCAAACATTTCTGGACGTTTTTCAATGGCAAAAATCAATGAATATTGTAAATGCACAAACAGTAATTTCTCCGCATTGCAAGGTGCAATTCTGAAATTTTTTGCTTTTTTCTGCTCCTCTTAGCATGATAAAGAAGATTCAAAGTGAGTGAGATGCCAGCTCCTTTCATTCTGTTAGTAGCTTCAATCATTTCTGGACGTTTTTCAATGGCAAAAATCAATGAATATTGTAAATGCACAAACAGTAATTTCTCCGCATTGCAAGGTGCAATTCTGAAATTTTTTGCTTTTTCCTGCTCCTCTTAGCATGATAAAGAAGATTCAAAGAGAGTGAGATGCCAGCTCCTTTCATTCAGTCAGTAGCTTCAAACATTTCTGGTATATGAATAACATGTTTTTCAATGGCAAAAATCAATGAATATTGTAAATGCACAAACAGTAATTTCTCCGCATTGCAAGGTGCAATTCTGAAATTTTTTGCTTTTTCCTGCTCCTCTTAGCATGATAAAGAAGATTCAAAGAGAGTGAGATGCCAGCTCCTTTCATTCAGTCAGTAGCTTCAAACATTTCTGGTATATGAATAACATGATGTTTTTCAATGGCAAAAATCAATGAATATTGTAAATGCACAAACAGTAATTTCTCCGCATTGCAAGGTGCAATTCTGAAATTTTTTGCTTTTTCCTGCTCCTCTTAGCATGATAAAGAAGATTCAAAGAGAGTGAGATGCCAGCTCTTTTCATTCAGTCAGTAGCTTCAAACATTTCTGGTATATGAATAACATGTTTTTCAAAGGCAAAAATCAATGAATATTGCAAATGCACAAACAGTAATTTCTACGCATTGCAAGGTGCAATTCTGAAATTTTTTGCTTTTTCCTGCTCCTCTTAGCATGATAAAGAAGATTCAAAGAGAGTGAGATGCCAGCTCCTTTCATTCAGTCAGTAGCTTCAAACATTTCTGTATATGAATAACATGATGTTTTTCACTGGCAAAAATCAATGAATATTGTAAATGCACAAACAGTAATTTCTCCGCATTGCAAGGTGCAATTCTGAAATTTTTTGCTTTTTCCTACTCCTCTTAGCATGATAAAGAAGATTCAAAGAGTGTGAGATGCCAGCTCCTTTCAGTCAGTAGCTTCAAACATTTCTGGTATATGAATAACATGATGTTTTTCAATGGCAAAAATCAATGAATATTGTAAATGCACAAACAGTAATTTCTCCGCATTGCAAGGTGCAATTCTGAAAATTTTTGCTTTTTCCTGCTCCTCTTAGCATGATAAAGAAGATTCAAAGAGAGTGAGATGCCAGCTCCTTTCATTCAGTCAGTAGCTTCAATCATTTCTGGACGTTTTTCAATGGCAAAAATCAATGAATATTGTAAATGCACAAACAGTAATTTCTCCACATTGCAAGGTGCAATTCTGAAATTTTTTGCTTTTTCCTGCTCCTCTTAGAATGATAAAGAAGATTCAAAGAGAGTGAGATGCCAGCTCCTTTCATTCAGTCAGTAGCATCAAACATTTCTGGACGTTTTTCAATGGCAAAAATCAATGAATATTGTAAATGCACAAACAGTAATTTCTCCGCATTGCAAGGTGCAATTCTGAATTTTTTTGCTTTTTCCTGCTCCTCTTAGCATGATAAAGAAGATTCAAAGAGAGTGAGATGCCAGCTCCTTTCATTCAGTCAGTAGCTTCAAACATTTCTGGTATATGAATAACATGATGTTTTTCAATGGCAAAAATCAATGAATATTGTAAATGCACAAACAGTAATTTCTCCGCATTGCAAGGTGCAATTCTGAAATTTTTTGCTTTTTCCTGCTCCTCTTAGCATGATAAAGAAGATTCAAAGAGAGTGAGATGCCAGCTCATTTCATTCAATCAGTAGCTTCAAACATTTCTGGACGTTTTTCAATGGCAAAAATCAATGAATATTGTAAATGCACAAACAGTAATTTCTCCGCATTGCAAGGTGCAATTCTGAAATTTTTTGCTTTTTCCTGCTCCTCTTAGCATGATAAAGAAGATTCAAAGAGAGTGAGATGCCAGCTCCTTTCATTCAGTCAGTAGCTTCAATCATTTCTGGACGTTTTTCAATGGCAAAAATCAATGAATATTGTAAATGCACAAACAGTAAATTCTCCGCATTTCAAGGTGCAAATCTGAAATTTTTTGCTTTTTCCTGCTCCTCTTAGCATGATAAAGAAGATTCAAAGAGAGTGAGATGCCAGCTCCTTTCATTCAGTCAGTAGCTTCAATCATTTCTGGACGTTTTTCAATGGCAAAAATCAATCAATATTGTAAATGCACAAACAGTAATTTCTCCGCATTGCAAGGTGCAATTCTGAAATTTTTTGCTTTTTACTGCTCCTCTTAGCATGAAAAAGAAGATTCAAAGAGAGTGAGATGCCAGCTCTTTTCATTCAGTCAGTAGCTTCAAACATTTCTGGTATATGAATAACATGTTTTTCAATGGCAAAAATCAATGAATATTGTAAATGCACAAACAGTAATTTCTCCGCATTGCAAGGTGCAATTCTGAAATTTTTTGCTTTTTCCTGCTCCTCTTAGCATGATAAAGAAGATTCAAAGAGAGTGAGATGCCAGCTCCTTTCATTCAGTCAGTAGCTTCAAACATTTCTGGTATATGAATAACATGATGTTTTTCAATGGCAAAAATCAATGAATATTGTAAATGCACAAACAGTAATTTCTCCGCATTGCAAGGTGCAATTCTGAAATTTTTTGCTTTTTCCTGCTCCTCTTAGCATGATAAAGATTCAAAGAAAGTGAGATGCCAGCTCTTTTCATTGTCAGTAGCTTCAAACATTTCTGGTATATGAATAACATGTTTTTCAATGGCAAAAATCAATGAATATTGTAAATGCACAAACAGTAATTTCTCCGCATTGCAAGGTGCAATTCTGAAATTTTTTGCTTTTTCCTGCTCCTCTTAGCATGATAAAGAAGATTCAAAGAGAGTGAGATGCCAGCTCTTTTCATTCAGTCAGTAGCTTCAAACATTTCTCGTCTATGAATAACATGTTTTTCAATGGCAAAAATCAATGAATATTGTAAATGCACAAACAGTAATTTCTCCGCATTGCAAGGTGCAATTCTGAAATTTTTTGCTTTTTCCTGCTCCTCTTAGCATGATAAAGAAGATTCAAAGAGAGTGAGATGCCAGCTCCTTTCATTCAGTCAGTAGCTTCAAACATTTCTGGTATATGAATAACATGATGTTTTTCAATGGCAAAAATCAATGAATATTGTAAATGCACAAACAGTAATTTCTCCGCATTGCAAGGTGCAATTCTGAAATTTTTTGCTTTTTCCTGCTCCTCTTAGCATGATAAAGATTCAAAGAAAGTGAGATGCCAGCTCTTTTCATTGTCAGTAGCTTCAAACATTTCTGGTATATGAATAACATGTTTTTCAATGGCAAAAATCAATGAATATTGTAAATGCACAAACAGTAATTTCTCCGCATTGCAAGGTGCAATTCTGAAATTTTTTGCTTTTTCCTGCTCCTCTTAGCATGATAAAGAAGATTCAAAGAGAGTGAGATGCCAGCTCCTTTCATTCAGTCAGTAGCTTCAAACATTTCTGTATATGAATAACATGATGTTTTTCAATGGCAAAAATCAATGAATATTGTAAATGCACAAACAGTAATTTCTCCGCATTGCAAGGTGCAATTCTGAAATGTTTTGCTTTTTCCTGCTCCTCTTAGCATGATAAAGAAGATTCAAAGAGAGTGAGATGCCAGCTCCTTTCATTCAGTCAGTAGCTTCAATCATTTCTGGACGTTTTTCAATGGCAAAAATCAATGAATATTGTAAATGCACAAACAGTAATTTCTTCACATTGCAAGGTGCAATTCTGAAATTTTTTGCTTTTTCCTGCTCCTCTTAGCATGATAAAGAAGATTCAAAGAGAGTGAGATGCCAGCTCCTTTCATTCAGTCAGTAGCTTCAAACATTTCTGGACGTTTTTCAATGGCAAAAATCAATGAATATTGTAAATGCACAAACAGTAATTTCTCCGCATTGCAAGGTGCAATTCTGAAATTTTTTGCTTTTTCCTGCTCCTCTTAGCATGATAAAGAAGATTCAAAGAGAGTGAGATGCCAGCTCCTTTCATTCAGTCAGTAGCTTCAAACATTTCTGGTATATGAATAACATGATGTTTTTCAATGGCAAAAATCAATGAATATTGTAAATGCACAAACAGTAATTTCTCCGCATTGCAAGGTGCAATTCGAAATTTTTTGCTTTTTCCTGCTCCTCTTAGCATGATAAAGAAGATTCAAAGAGAGTGAGATGCCAGCTCCTTTCATTCAGTCAGTAGCTTCAAACATTTCTGGACGTTTTTCAATGGCAAAAATCAATGAATATTGTAAATGCACAAACAGTAATTTCTCCGCTTTGCAAGGTGCAATTCTGAAATTTTTTGCTTTTTCCTGCTTCTCTTAGCATGATAAAGAAGATTCAAAGAGAGTGAGATGCCAACTCCTTTCATTCAGTCAGTAGCTTCAATCATTTCTGGACGTTTTTCAATGGCAAAAATCAATGAATATTGTAAATGCACAAACAGTAATTTCTCCGCATTGCAAGGTGCAATTCTGAAATTTTTGCTTTTTCCTGCTCCTCTTAGCATGATAAAGAAGATTCAAAGAGAGCGAGATGCCAGCTCTTTTCATTCAGTCAGTAGCTTCAAACATTTTTGGTATATGAATAACATGTTTTTCAATGGCAAAAATCAATGAATATTGTAAATGCACAAACAGTAATTTCTCCGCATTGCAAGGTGCAATTCTGAAATTTTTTGCTTTTTCCTGCTCCTCTTAGCATGATAAAGAAGATTCAAAGAGAGTGAGATGCCAGCTCCTTTCATTCAGTCAGTAGCTTCAAACATTTCTGGAATATGAATAACATGATGTTTTTCAATGGCAAAAATCAATGAATATTGTAAATGCACAAACAGTAATTTCTCCGCATTGCAAGGTGCAATTCTGAAATTTTTTGCTTTTTCCTGCTCCTCTTAGCATGATAAAGAAGATTCAAAGAGAGTGAGATGCCAGCTCTTTTCATTCAGTCAGTAGCTTCAAACATTTCTGGTATATGAATAACATGTTTTTCAATGGCAAAAATCAATGAATATTGTAAATGCACAAACAGTAATTTCTCCGCATTGCAAGGTGCAATTCTGAAATTTTTTGCTTTTTCCTGCTCCTCTTAGCATGATAAAGAAGATTCAAAGAGAGTGAGATGCCAGCTCCTTTCATTCAGTCAGTAGCTTCAAACATTTCTGTATATGAATAACATGATGTTTTTCAATGGCAAAAATCAATGAATATTGTAAATGCACAAACAGTAATTTCTCCGCATTGCAAGGTGCAATTCTGAAATGTTTTGCTTTTTCCTGCTCCTCTTAGCATGATAAAGAAGATTCAAAGAGAGTGAGATGCCAGCTCCTTTCATTCAGTCAGTAGCTTCAATCATTTCTGGACGTTTTTCAATGGCAAAAATCAATGAATATTGTAAATGCACAAACAGTAATTTCTCCACATTGCAAGGTGCAATTCTGAAATTTTTTGCTTTTTCCTGCTCCTCTTAGCATGATAAAGAAGATTCAAAGAGAGTGAGATGCCAGCTCCTTTCATTCAGTCAGTAGCTTCAAACATTTCTGGACGTTTTTCAATGGCAAAAATCAATGAATATTGTAAATGCACAAACAGTAATTTCTCCGCATTGCAAGGTGCAATTCTGAAATTTTTTGCTTTTTCCTGCTCCTCTTAGCATGATAAAGAAGATTCAAAGAGAGTGAGATGCCAGCTCCTTTCATTCAGTCAGTAGCTTCAATCATTTCTGGACGTTTTTCAATATCAAAAATCAATGAATATTGTAAATGCACAAACAGTAATTTCTCCGCATTGCAAGGTGCAATTCTGAAATTTTTTGCTTTTTCCTGCTCCTCTTAGCATGATAAAGAAGATTCAAAGAGAGTGAGATGCCAGCTCCTTTCATTCAGTCAGTAGCTTCAAACATTTCTTGTATATGAATAACATGATGTTTTTCAATGGCAAAAATCAATGAATATTGTAAATGCACAAACAGTAATTTCTCCGCATTGCAAGGTGCAATTCTCAAATTTTTTGATTTTTCCTGCTCCTCTTAGCATGATAAAGAAGATTCAAAGAGAGTGAGATGCCAGCTCCTTTCATTCAGTCAGTAGCTTCAAACATTTCTGGACGTTTTTCAATGGCAAAAATCAATGAATATTGTAAATGCACAAACAGTAATTTCTCCGCTTTGCAAGGTGCAATTCTGAAATTTTTTGCTTTTTCCTGCTTCTCTTAGCATGATAAAGAAGATTCAAAGAGAGTGAGATGCCAACTCCTTTCATTCAGTCAGTAGCTTCAATCATTTCTGGTATATGAATAACATTATGTTTTTCAATGGCAAAAATCAATGAATATTGTAAATGCACAAACAGTAATTTCTCCGCATTGCAAGGTGCAATTCTGAAATTTTTTGCTTTTTCCTGCTCCTCTTAGCATGATAAAGAAGATTCAAAGAGAGAGAGATGCCAGCTCCTTTCATTCAGTCAGTAGCTTTAAACATTTCTGGTATATGAAAAACATGATGTTTTTCAATGGCAAAAATCAATGAATATTGTAAATGCACAAACAGTAATTTCTCCGCATTGCAAGGTGCAATTCTGAAATTTTTTGCTTTTTCCTGCTCCTCTTAGCATGATAAAGAAGATTCAAAGAGAGTGAGATGCCAGCTCCTTTCATTCAGTCAGTAGCTTCAATCATTTCTGGTATATGAATAACATGATGTTTTTCAATGGCAAAAATCAATGAATATTGTAAATGCACAAACAGTAATTTCTCCGCATTGCAAGGTGCAATTCTGAAATTTTTTGCTTTTTCCTGCTCCTCTTAGCATGATAAAGAAGGTTCAAAGAGAGTGAGATGCCAGCTCCTTTCATTCAGTCAGTAGCTTCAATCATTTCTGGTATATGAATAACATGATGTTTTTCAATGGCAAAAATCAATGAATATTGTAAATGCACAAACAGTAATTTCTCCGCATTGCAAGGTGCAATTCTGAAATTTTTTGCTTTTTCCTGCTCCTCTTAGCATGATAAAGAAGATTCAAAGAGAGTGAGATGCCAGCTCCTTTCATTCAGTCAGTAGCTTCAAACATTTCTGGTATATGAATAACATGATGTTTTTCAATGGCAAAAACCAATGAATATTGTAAATGCACAAACAGTAATTTCTCCGCATTGCAAGGTGCAATTCTGAAATTTTTTGCTTTTTCCTGCTCCTCTTAGCATGATAAAGAAGATTCAAAGAGAGTGAGATGCCAACTCCTTTCATTCAGTCAGTAGCTTCAAACATTTCTGGACGTTTTTCAATGGCAAAAATCAATGAATATTGTAAATGCACAAACAGTAATTTCTCCGCATTGCAAGGTGCAATTCTGAAATTTTTTGCTTTTTCCTGCTCCTCTTAGCATGATAAAGAAGATTCAAAGAGAGTGAGATGCCAGCTACTTTCATTCAGTCAGTAGCTTCAATCATTTCTGGACGTTTTTCAATGGCAAAAATCAATGAATATTGTAAATGCACAAACAGTAATTTCTCCGCATTGCAAGGTGCAATTCTGAAATTTTTTGCTTTTTCCTGCTCCTCTTAGCATGATAAAGAAGATTCAAAGAGAGTGAGATGCCAGCTCCTTTCATTCAGTCAGTAGCTTCAAACATTTCTGGTATATGAATAACATGATGTTTTTCAATGGCAAAAATCAATGAATATTGTAAATGCACAAACAGTAATTTCTCCACATTGCAAGGTGCAATTCTGAAATTTTTTGCTTTTTCCTGCTCCTCTTAGCATGATAAAGAAGATACAAAGAGAGTGAGATGCCAGCTCCTTTCATTCAGTCAGTAGCTTCAATCATTTCTGGACGTTTTTCAATGGCAAAAATCAATGAATATTGTAAATGCACAAACAGTAATTTCTCCGCATTGCAAGGTGCAATTCTGAAATTTTTTGCTTTTTCCTGCTCCTCTTAGCATGATAAAGAAGATTCAAAGAGAGTGAGATGCCAGCTCCTTTCATTCAGTCAGTAGCTTCAAACATTTCTGGACGTTTTTCAATGCCAAAAATCAATGAATATTGTAAATGCACAAACTAATTTCTCCGCATTGCAAGGTGCAATTCTGAAATTTTTTGCTTTTTCCTGCTCCTCTTAGCATGATAAAGAAGATTCAAAGAGAGTGAGATGCCAGCTCCTTTCATTCAGTCAGTAGCTTCAAACATTTCTGGTATATGAATAACATGTTTTTCAATGGCAAAAATCAATGAATATTGTAAATGCAGAAACAGTAATTTCTCCGCATTGCAAGGTGCAATTCTGAAATTTTTTGCTTTTTCCTGCTCCTCTTAGCATGATAAAGAAGATTCAAAGAGATTGAGATGCCAGCTCCTTTCATTCAGTCAGTAGCTTCAAACATTTCTGGACGTTTTTCAATGCCAAAAATCAATGAATATTGTAAATGCACAAACTAATTTCTCCGCATTGCAAGGTGCAATTCTGAAATTTTTTGCTTTTTTCTGCTCCTCTTAGCATGATAAAGAAGATTCAAAGTGAGTGAGATGCCAGCTCCTTTCATTCAGTCAGTAGCTTCAATCATTTCTGGACGTTTTTCAATGGCAAAAATCAATGAATATTGTAAATGCACAAACAGTAATTTCTCAGCATTGCAAGGTGCAATTCTGAAATTTTTTGCTTTTTCCTGCTCCTCTTAGCATGATAAAGAAGATTCAAAGAGAGAGAGATGCCAGCTCCTTTCATTCAGTCAGTAGCTTCAAACATTTCTGGTATATGAATAACATGATGTTTTTCAATGGCAAAAATCAATGAATATTGTAAATGCACAAACAGTAATTTCTCCGCATTGCAAGGTGCAATTCTGAAATTTTTTGCTTTTTCCTGCTCCTCTTAGCATGATAAAGAAGATTCAAAGAGAGTGAGATGCCAAGCTCCTTTCATTCAGTCAGTAGCTTCAATCATTTCTGGTATATGAATAACATGATGTTTTTCAATGGCAAAAATCCATGATAAAGAAGATTCAAAGAGAGTGAGATGCCAGCTCCTTTCATTCAGTCAGTAGCTTCAAACATTTCTGGTATATGAATAACATGTTTTTCAATGGCAAAAATCAATGAATATTGTAAATGCACAAACAGTAATATCTCCACATTGCAAGATGCAATTCTGAAATTTTTTGCTTTTTCCTGCTAATCCTAGCATGATAAAGAAGATTCAAAGAGAGTGAGATGCCAGCTCCTTTCATTCAGTCAGTAGCTTCAAACATTTCTGTACGTTTTTCAATGGCAAAAATCAATGAATATTGTAAATGCACAAACAGTAATATCTCCACATTGCAAGGTGCAATTCTGAAATTTTTTGCTTTTTCCTGCTAATCCTAGCATGATAAAGAAGATTCAAAGAGAGTGAGATGCCAGCTCCTTTCATTCAGTCAGTAGCTTCAAACATTTCTGGTATATGAAAAACATGTTTTTCAATGGCAAAAATCAATGAATATTGTAAATGCACAAACAGTAATATCTCCACATTGCAAGGTGCAATTCTGAAATTTTTTGCTTTTTCCTGCTAATCCTAGCATGATAAAGAAGATTCAAAGAGAGTGAGATGCCAGCTCCTTTCATTCAGTCAGTAGCTTCAAACATTTCTGGTATATGAAAAACATGTTTTTCAATGGCAAAAATCAATGAATATTGTAAATGCACAAACAGTAATATCTCCACATTGCAAGGTGCAATTCTGAAATTTTTTGCTTTTTCCTGCTAATCCTAGCATGATAAAGAAGATTCAAAGAGAGTGATATGCCAGCTCCTTTCATTCAGTCAGTAGCTTCAAACATTTCTGGACGTTTTTCAATGGCAAAAATCAATGAATATTGTAAATGCACAAACAGTAATATCTCCACATTGCAAGGTGCAATTCTGAAATTTTTTGCTTTTTCCTGTTAATCCTAGCATGATAAAGAAGATTCAAAGAGAGTGAGATGCCAGCTCCTTTCATTCAGTCAGTAGCTTCAAACATTTCTGGTATTGTCACACTGTCACAGAATACTGGAGGTAGGGGGCCTAAGCTGACCCTAAGCTGGGACCCTGACTAACCCCTCAACCTGGAGGTACTGTTAAAGGTACAGAGGTCCAGGCCGCCAGCGTAACCCCTACCTCCTGAGGATCCCTGCACCTAAGTAATCTAGTCCTGAGAAGGACCCCGATCACAACAATAGGGAACCAGAAATAATATGCCCACACACAGTATTTAGACGAACGAGACAGTACAAGGGAAAAACCAAAACCACCTTGCATACAACTTCTACACAACTACAACAGAGGGAACACCAACGGGAAAGGAGATAAATGATAAAGCGAGGAAAGGGGAAAAACACTTCCAAATGCACTTATCTCAGCAACTCCAAACACCACGATCCGCTCTGTAAGTCAGAATGAAAAGCTTTCACCGACACCTCCCAAACAGACCTGCAGGAATATAAAGGAGTCTCACTAAAGAAGCATTGATTGCAGCTGGGCGAGGCTGGACCTCAGCTAGCCCAGAGAGAGAGAGAATTAACTCCTACACTGCCGAAAAAACACAAAGCACCAACAAGTCAGCTGCGAGAAGTCAGGCTGTGTACTCGTGACGATCTTCGTGGCAACACACCCGTGACAGTACCCCTCCTTCTACGAGGGGCCTCCGGACCCTCAGGGCCAGGTTTATCCGGGTGAGTCGAGTGGAAGGCCCGAATTAATCGGTCTGCGTTAATATCCGACGCAGGAACCCACATCCTCTCCTCAGGACCATACCCCTTCCAATGAACCAAGTACTGAAGGGACCGGCGATTAAAGCGTGAATCAATGACCCTCGATACCTGGAACTCCAAGTTACCATTGACAACCACAGGAGGGGGAGGTAAAGGTGACGGTACCACCGGCGCCACATACCTCTTAAGCAATGATCTGTGAAACACGTTGTGAATTTTAAACGTAGGGGGGAGGTCAAGACGGAATGCCACCGGATTAATAACAGAACTGATTCTGTACGGCCCGATGAACCTGGGACCCAGTTTCCAGGAGGGAACCTTAAGTTTAATATTCCTGGTAGACAACCATACCTGATCGTTCACACTTAGGTCCGGACCAGACACTCTCCTCCTATCAGCCATACGTTTGTATCGGTTCCCCATAGTATTCAGATTCTTCAGCACCCCTCTCCATACTGAAGCGAGAGATGAGGAAAATCGTTCCTCCTCCGGAACCCCCGAAGAGCCCCCCCTACTGAAAGTACAAAACTGGGGGTGAAAACCATATGCCCCAAAAAACGGGGACTTACCAGTGGACTCGCTCCGCCTATTATTGAGAGCAAACTCTGCCAGAGGTAGGAAAGAAGCCCAGTCCTCCTGGTTCTCTGACACAAAACACCGAAGATATGTCTCCAAGCTCTGGTTCATACGTTCCGTCTGACCATTGGTCTGAGGATGAAAAGCCGACGAGAATGACAAATGCATCCCCCGCCGAGCACAAAACGCCTTCCAGAACTTGGACACAAACTGAGACCCCCGATCAGACACCACCTCGGAGGGTACCCCGTGAAGCCTCACAATCTCCCCAATGAATACCTGCGCAAGAGTTTTAGCATTAGGAAGAGCCGGAAGAGCGATAAAATGTGCCATCTTGCTGAACCTGTCCACTACAACGAGTATGACCGTTTTACCCGAAGACGGAGGGAGGTCCGTAATAAAGTCCATAGACAGATGAGTCCAAGGACGCTCCGGGATCTTCAAAGGTAAGAGGGCCCCAGACGGACGGGTATGTGAGGTCTTAGAGCGCGCACAAACCCCACAGGACGCGACAAAAGTTACCACCTCTTTATGTAAGTTAGGCCACCAAAACCGACGCGAGAGGAGATCCACAGTTGCTTTACTCCCCGGGTGTCCTGCAAAAACTGAGTTATGGTGTGCCTCGATCACCTTTTGTCGCAACTTATCTGGAACGAACAGTCTCCCCGAAGGTCCAACAGGGGCGTCCCCCTGAGCCTCCAATATCTCCTCCTCCAGCTCAGAGCATACTGCCGAAACCACCACCCCCTCCTGAAGAATAGGAATCGGGTCGTCCGTATTCCCGGCCCCAGGGAAACTGCGAGATAAGGCATCCGCCTTTACATTTTTAGACCCAGGACGATATGTAACGACGAAATTAAACCTGGTAAAAAAACAATGACCACCTAGCTTGTCTGGGATTCAGACGTTTAGCGGACTCCAGATATAGCAGGTTCTTGTGATCGGTGATGACGGTGACCGGATGAACTGCCCCCTCCAAAAAATGGCGCCACTCCTCAAAAGCTAACTTAATGGCCAAGAGTTCCCTATTGCCGACATCGTAATTCCTCTCAGCGGACGACAACTTTTTAGAGAAAAAGGCGCATGGATGCCACTTACCAGGGGACGAACCCTGTGACAATACTGCTCCCACCCCTACCTCGGAAGCGTCTACCTCTACAAAGAATGGCTGAGACGCATCAGGTTGAATGAGTATGGGTGCCGAGGCAAAACATTTTTTCAAGGAGGAGAATGCTTGACAAGCCTTGTCAGACCACCTAGAAAAATCCGTCCCCTTTTTAGTCATGTCTGTGAGAGGCTTAACCATGGACGAGAAATTACGAATGAACTTCCGGTAATAGTTAGCAAACCCCAGGAAACGTTGTAGTGCCTTAAGATTCTCCGGCCGATCCCACTCAAGAACTGCCCGCACTTTCCCAGGGTCCATACGAAAACCGGACGCTGAAACCAGGAAGCCTAAAAACTGGAGTTCCTGTACAGCGAACACACACTTTTCCCACTTGGCATACAGTTTATTATCCCGCAAGATCTGTAACACCTGTCTAACGTGCTCCTGATGAGACACCAGATCCGGCGAGTAAATTAAGATATCATCCAGATATATGACAACAAACTGTCCCACCAGGTGGCGAAAAATATCATTAACAAAGTGTTGAAACACCGCCGGGGCATTAGTCAGACCGAATGGCATGACAAGGTTCTCATAATGCCCCTCCGGAGTGTTAAAAGCCGTCTTCCACTCATCCCCCTCCTTCATCCTAATCAGATTGTACGCCCCCCTGAGATCCAACTTAGAGAACCATTTGGCGCCCACGATCTGATTAAAGAGATCGGGAATAAGTGGGAGCGGATACGGATCTCGGACCGTAATCCGATTAAGTTCACGGAAATCCAGGCAAGGGCGTAGGCCTCCATCTTTCTTCTTAACAAAGAAGAACCCCGCGGCCACCGGTGAAGATGAAGGTCTAATATGCCCCTTAGCCAGACTTTCAGAAATATAATCCTTCATGGCCTGCCTCTCAGGACCAGAAAGGTTATACAACCTAGCTTTAGGTAACTTGGCCTCAGGGAGCAGTTTTACAGAACAGTCATACTCGCGATGAGGAGGTAGTTCCTGACACCCATTCTCCGAGAATACATCCTCAAAGTCCGCCAGAAATGGAGGTAAGACCCAAGGAGTAACCGCACCGATGACCGTGTTCATGCAGTTTTTATTACAGAATTTACTCCATTGGCTTATCTCTCTGGTTTGCCAATTAATAACCGTGTTATGCTTAGCTAACCAAGGAAGGCCCAACACTATAGGAGTGGGAAGACCCTCCAACACGTAGCAAGACAACAGTTCTTTATGTATTGCCCCCACTTGAAGTTTTACACCATGCACAGCTTGCAAAAAACTTCCCTGACCGAGAGGCCTGGCATCGATCGAGAATATGGGGATGGGTTTAGCCAACTCACTCAATCGCATACCTTGAACCCGGGCAAACCGAGCATCAACCAGATTAGCCCCGGCCCCACTATCCAGAAGAACAGATATCCTCTCAGTTCTCGTACCCACCACCACCTCCGCCGGTACGAGAAACTGAGACGAACCTAGGGACGAAATACCTACTCCCAGATTGCCGTCCACCACACAACCTGGGATCAACAGTTTTTTCGACGACTCTTTACTCTGCAAGGGACGGGATGGACACCCCCCAATAAAATGTCCCTTTTTCCCGCAGAGGAAACACCTTCCTGTCTTATGGCGCACCACCGGTCCCCTTCCCCGAAATGATGTCCCTCCTAATTGCATAGGCTCCTCCGGACTGACCAGGGGAACCACCATATGAGGGGACCTTGTAGGAGGTGGAGACATTACAGGGGGTAGAGTTATCCCGCACCTCTCCCGAAGCCGTCTGTCAACACGAATAGCAAGGGCCATAGCGGCTTCCAGTGACGCGGGAGAGTCATACTGTGCCAACACATCCTGTAATTTGTCGGATAAACCATGACAAAACTGGCTCCTAAGAGCCGGGTCATTCCACTGGGTGTCCGTGGCCCACCTACGGAACTCCGAACAGAATTCCTCCGCCGGACGATCTCCCTGCTGAATCCTACGTAACTTAGACTCAGCAAGGGAGATCCGATCTGGGTCATCATATACGAGTCCCAGAGCAGCGAAAAACCTATCCACTGACTGGAGAACCGGGGAGCTTGGGGGAAGAGAGAACGCCTAAGATTGAGGGTCCCCTTGTAGGAGCGAGATGACAATTCCCACCCTTTGTTCTTCACTGCCCGATGACCGAGGCCGCAGCCGAAAGTACAATTTGCATGCCTCCCGGAAAACAAAAAACTTGTCCCGCCCCCCAGTGAACCTGTCAGGGAGAGCTACTTTAGGTTCTGGTCCGGCTTGCTCCGGAGGATGCAAAACCTTGGACTTAACGTCCGCCAGCCCCATGGACAAACTCTGCAACTGCCGAGCTAGACCGGCTACTGGATCCATGGTAGCTGGAGAAAACTAAGATGGTCGGTGAAAATGTCACACTGTCACAGAATACTGGAGGTAGGGGGACTAAGCTGACCCTAAGCTGGGACCCTGACTAACCCCTCAACCTGGAGGTACTGTTAAAGGTACAGAGGTCCAGGCCGCCAGCGTAACCCCTACCTCCTGAGGATCCCTGCACCTAAGTAATCTAGTCCTGAGAAGGACCCCGATCACAACAATAGGGAACCAGAAATAATATGCCCACACACAGTATTTAGACGAACGAGACAGTACAAGGGAAAAACCAAAACCACCTTGCATACAACTTCTACACAACTACAACAGAGGGAACACCAACGGGAAAGGAGATAAATGATAAAGCGAGGAAAGGGGAAAAACACTTCCAAATGCACTTATCTCAGCAACTCCAAACACCACGATCCGCTCTGTAAGTCAGAATGAAAAGCTTTCACCGACACCTCCTAAACAGACCTGCAGGAATATAAAGGAGTCTCACTAAAGAAGCATTGATTGCAGCTGGGCGAGGCTGGACCTCAGCTAGCCCAGAGAGAGAGAGAATTAACTCCTACACTGCCAAAAAAACACAAAGCACCAACAAGTCAGCTGCGAGAAGTCAGGCTGTGTACTCGTGACGATCTTCGTGGCAACACACCCGTGACAGGTATATGAAAAACATGTTTTTCAATGGCAAAAATCAATGAATATTGTAAATGCACAAACAGTAATATCTCCACATTGCAAGGTGCAATTCTGAAATTTTTTGCTTTTTCCTGCTAATCCTAGCATGATAAAGAAGATTCAAAGAGAGTGAGATGCCAGCTCCTTTCATTCAGTCAGTAGCTTCAAACATTTCTGGACGTTTTTCAATGGCAAAAATCAATGAATATTGTAAATGCACAAACAGTAATATCTCCACATTGCAAGGTGCAATTCTGAAATTTTTTGCTTTTTCCTATTAATCCTAGCATGATAAAGAAGATTCAAAGAGAGTGAGATGCCAGCTCCTTTCATTCAGTCAGTAGCTTCAAACATTTCTGGTATATGAAAAACATGTTTTTCAATGGCAAAAATCAATGAATATTGTAAATGCACAAACAGTAATATCTCCACATTGCAAGGTGCAATTCTGAAATTTTTTGCTTTTTCCTGCTAAACCTAGCATGATAAAGAAGATTCAAAGAGAGTGAGATGCCAGCTCCTTTCATTCAGTCAGTAGCTTCAAACATTTCTGGTATATGAAAAACATGTTTTTCAATGGCAAAAATCAATGAATATTGTAAATGCACAAACCGTAATATCTCCACATTGCAAGGTGCAATTCTGAAATTTTTTGCTTTTTCCTGCTAATCCTAGCATGATAAAGAAGATTCAAAGAGAGTGAGATGCCAGCTCCTTTCATTCAGTCAGTAGCTTCAAACATTTCTGGTATATGAAAAACATGTTTTTCAATGGCAAAAATCAATGAATATTGTAAATGCACAAACAGTAATATCTCCACATTGCAAGGTGCAATTCTGAAATTTTTTGCTTTTTCCTGCTAATCCTAGCATGATAAAGAAGATTCAAAGAGAGTGAGATGCCAGCTCCTTTCATTCAGTCAGTAGCTTCAAACATTTCTGGTATATGAAAAACATGTTTTTCAATGGCAAAAATCAATGAATATTGTAAATGCACAAACAGTAATATCTCCACATTGCAAGGTGCAATTCTGAATTTTTTTGCTTTTTCCTGCTAATCCTAGCATGATAAAGAAGATTCAAAGAGAGTGAGATGCCAGCTCCTTTCATTCAGTCAGTAGCTTCAAACATTTCTGGACGTTTTTCAATGGCAAAAATCAATGAATATTGTAAATGCACAAACAGTAATATCTCCACATTGCAAGGTGCAATTCTGAAATTTTTTGCTTTTTCCTGTTAATCCTAGCATGATAAAGAAGATTCAAAGAGAGTGAGATGCCAGCTCCTTTCATTCAGTCAGTAGCTTCAAACATTTCTGGTATATGAAAAACATGTTTTTCAATGGCAAAAATCAATGAATATTGTAAATGCACAAACAGTAATATCTCCATATTGCAAGGTGCAATTCTGAAATTTTTTGCTTTTTCCTGCTAATCCTAGCATGATAAAGAAGATTCAAAGAGAGTGAGATGCCAGCTCCTTTCATTCAGTCAGTAGCTTTAAACATTTCTGGTATATGAATAACATGTTTTTCAATGGCAAAAATCAATGAATATTGTAAATGCACAAACAGTAATATCTCCACATTGCAAGATGCAATTCTGAAATTTTTTGCTTTGTCCTGCTAATCCTAGCATGATAAAGAAGATTCAAAGAGAGTGAGATGCCAGCTCCTTTCATTCAGTCAGTAGCTTCAAACATTTCTGGACGTTTTTCAATGGCAAAAATCAATGAATATTGTAAATGCACAAACAATAATATCTCCACATTGCAAGGTGCAATTCTGAAATTTTTTGCTTTTTCCTGCTAATCCTAGCATGATAAAGAAGATTCAAAGAGAGTGAGATGCCAGCTCCTTTCATTCAGTCAGTAGCTTCAAACATTTCTGGACGTTTTTCAATGGCAAAAATCAATGAATATTGTAAATGCACAAACAGTAATATCTCCACATTGCAAGGTGCTATTCTGAAATTTTTTGCTTTTTCCTGTTAATCCTAGCATGATAAAGAAGATTCAAAGAGAGTGAGATGCCAGCTCCTTTCATTCAGTCAGTAGCTTCAAACATTTCTGGTATATGAAAAACATGTTTTTCACTGGCAAAAATCAATGAATATTGTAAATGCACAAACAGTAATATCTCCACATTGCAAGGTGCAATTCTGAAATTTTTTGCTTTTTCCTGCTAATCCTAGCATGATAAAGAAGATTCAAAGAGAGTGAGATGCCAGCTCCTTTCATTCAGTCAGTAGCTTCAAACATTTCTGGTATATGAAAAACATGTTTTTCAATGGCAAAAATCAATGAATATTGTAAATGCACAAACAGTAATATCTCCACATTGCAAGGTGCAATTCTGAAATTTTTTGCTTTTTCCTGCTAATCCTAGCATGATAAAGAAGATTCAAAGAGAGTGAGATGCCAGCTCCTTTCATTCAGTCAGTAGCTTCAAACATTTCTGGACGTTTTTCAATGGCAAAAATCAATGAATATTGTAAATGCACAAACAGTAATATCTCCACATTGCAAGGTGCAATTCTGAAATTTTTTGCTTTTTCCTGTTAATCCTAGCATGAAAAAGAAGATTCAAAGAGAGTGAGATGCCAGCTCCTTTCATTCAGTCAGTAGCTTCAAACATTTCTGGTATATGAAAAACATGTTTTTCAATGGCAAAAATCAATGAATATTGTAAATGCACAAACAGTAATATCTCCACATTGCAAGGTGCAATTCTGAAATTTTTTGCTTTTTACTGCTAATCCTAGCATGATAAAGAAGATTCAAAGAGAGTGAGATGCCAGCTCCTTTCATTCAGTCAGTAGCTTCAAACATTTCTGGTATATGAAAAACATGTTTTTCAATGGCAAAAATCAATGAATATTGTAAATGCACAAACAGTAATAGCTCCACATTGCAAGGTGCAATTCTGAAATTTTTTGCTTTTTCCTGCTAATCCTAGCATGATAAAGAAGATTCAAAGAGAGTGAGATGCCAGCTCCTTTCATTCAGTCAGTAGCTTCAAACATTTCTGGTATATTTATAACATGATGTTTTTCAATGGCAAAAATCAATGAATATTGTAAATGCACAAACAGTAATATCTCCACATTGCAAGGTGCAATTCTGAAATTTTTTGCTTTTTCCTGCTAATCCTAGCATGATAAAGAAGATTCAAAGAGAGTGAGATGCCAAGCTCCTTTCATTCAGTCAGTAGCTTCAAACATTTCTGGACGTTTTTCAATGGCAAAAATCAATGAATATTGTAAATGCACAAACAGTAATATCTCCACATTGCAAGGTGCAATTCTGAAATTTTTTGCTTTTTCCTGCTAATCCTAGCATGATAAAGAAGATTCAAAGAGCGTGAGATGCCAGCTCCTTTCATTCAGTCAGTAGCTTCAAACATTTCTGGTATATGAAAAACATGTTTTTCAATGGCAAAAATCAATGAATATTGTAAATGCACAAACAGTAATATCGCCACATTGCAAGGTGCAATTCTGAAATTTTTTTGCTTTTTCCTGCTAATCCTAGCATGATAAAGAAGATTCAAAGAGAGTGAGATGCCAGCTCCTTTCATTCAGTCAGTAGCTTCAAACATTTCTGGACGTTTTTCAATGGCAAAAATCAATGAATATTGTAAATGCACAAACAGTAATATCTCCACATTGCAAGGTGCAATTCTGAAATTTTTTGCTTTTTCCTGTTAATCCTAGCATGATAAAGAAGATTCAAAGAGAGTGAGATGCCAGCTCCTTTCATTCAGTCAGTAGCTTCAAACATTTCTGGTATATGAAAAACATGTTTTTCAATGGCAAAAATCAATGAATATTGTAAATGCACAAACAGTAATATCTCCACATTGCAAGGTGCAATTCTGAAATTTTTTGCTTTTTCCTGCTAATCCTAGCATGATAAAGAAGATTCAAAGAGAGTGAGATGCCAGCTCCTTTCATTCAGTCAGTAGCTTCAAACATTTCTGGTATATGAAAAACATGTTTTTCAATGGCAAAAATCAATGAATATTGTAAATGCACAAACAGTAATATCTCCACATTGCAAGGTGCAATTCTGAAATTTTTTGCTTTTTCCTGCTAATCCTAGCATGATAAAGAAGATTCAAAGAGAGTGATATGCCAGCTCCTTTCATTCAGTCAGTAGCTTCAAACATTTCTGGACGTTTTTCAATGGCAAAAATCAATGAATATTGTAAATGCACAAACAGTAATATCTCCACATTGCAAGGTGCAATTCTGAAATTTTTTGCTTTTTCCTGTTAATCCTAGCATGATAAAGAAGATTCAAAGAGAGTGAGATGCCAGCTCCTTTCATTCAGTCAGTAGCTTCAAACATTTCTGGTATATGAAAAACATGTTTTTCAATGGCAAAAATCAATGAATATTGTAAATGCACAAACAGTAATATCTCCACATTGCAAGGTGCAATTCTGAAATTTTTTGCTTTTTCCTGCTAATCCTAGCATGATAAAGAAGATTCAAAGAGAGTGAGATGCCAGCTCCTTTCATTCAGTCAGTAGCTTCAAACATTTCTGGACGTTTTTCAATGGCAAAAATCAATGAATATTGTAAATGCACAAACAGTAATATCTCCACATTGCAAGGTGCAATTCTGAAATTTTTTGCTTTTTCCTGTTAATCCTAGCATGATAAAGAAGATTCAAAGAGAGTGAGATGCCAGCTCCTTTCATTCAGTCAGTAGCTTCAAACATTTCTGGTATATGAAAAACATGTTTTTCAATGGCAAAAATCAATGAATATTGTAAATGCACAAACAGTAATATCTCCACATTGCAATGTGCAATTCTGAAATTTTTTGCTTTTTCCTGCTAATCCTAGCATGATAAAGAAGATTCAAAGAGAGAGATATGCCAGCTCCTTTCATTCAGTCAGTAGCTTCAAACATTTCTGGACGTTTTTCAGTGGCAAAAATCAATGAATATTGTAAATGCACAAACAGTAATATCTCCACATTGCAAGGTGCAATTCTGAAATTTTTTGCTTTTTCCTGTTAATCCTAGCATGATAAAGAAGATTCAAAAGAGAGTGAGATGCCAGCTCCTTTCATTCAGTCAGTAGCTTCAAACATTTCTGGTATATGAAAAACATGTTTTTCAATGGCAAAAATCAATGAATATTGTAAATGCACAAACAGTAATATCTCCACATTGCAAGGTGCAATTCTGAAATTTTTTGCTTTTTCCTGCTAAACCTAGCATGATAAAGAAGATTCAAAGAGAGTGAGATGCCAGCTCCTTTCATTCAGTCAGTAGCTTCAAACATTTCTGGTATATGAAAAACATGTTTTTCAATGGCAAAAATCAATGAATATTGTAAATGCACAAACCGTAATATCTCCACATTGCAAGGTGCAATTCTGAAATTTTTTGCTTTTTCCTGCTAATCCTAGCATGATAAAGAAGATTCAAGGAGAGTGAGATGCCAGCTCCTTTCATTCAGTCAGTAGCTTCAAACATTTCTGGTATATGAAAAACATGTTTTTCAATGGCAAAAATCAATGAATATTGTAAATGCACAAACAGTAATATCTCCACATTGCAAGGTGCAATTCTGAAATTTTTTGCTTTTTCCTGCTAATCCTAGCATGATAAAGAAGATTCAAAGAGAGTGAGATGCCAGCTCCTTTCATTCAGTCAGTAGCTTCAAACATTTCTGGTATATGAAAAACGTGTTTCAATGGCAAAAATCAATGAATATTGTAAATGCACAAACAGTAATATCTCCACATTGCAAGGTGCAATTCTGAATTTTTTTGCTTTTTCCTGCTAATCCTAGCATGATAAAGAAGATTCAAAGAGAGTGAGATGCCAGCTCCTTTCATTCAGTCAGTAGCTTCAAACATTTCTGGACATTTTTCAATGGCAAAAATCAATGAATATTGTAAATGCACAAACAGTAATATCTCCACATTGCAAGGTGCAATTCTGAAATTTTTTGCTTTTTCCTGTTAATCCTAGCATGATAAAGAAGATTCAAAGAGAGTGAGATGCCAGCTCCTTTCATTCAGTCAGTAGCTTCAAACATTTCTGGTATATGAAAAACATGTTTTTCAATGGCAAAAATCAATGAATATTGTAAATGCACAAACAGTAATATCTCCATATTGCAAGGTGCAATTCTGAAATTTTTTGCTTTTTCCTGCTAATCCTAGCATGATAAAGAAGATTCAAAGAGAGTGAGATGCCAGCTCCTTTCATTCAGTCAGTAGCTTTAAACATTTCTGGTATATGAATAACATGTTTTTCAATGGCAAAAATCAATGAATATTGTAAATGCACAAACAGTAATATCTCCACATTGCAAGATGCAATTCTGAAATTTTTTGCTTTTTCCTGCTAATCCTAGCATGATAAAGAAGATTCAAAGAGAGTGAGATGCCAGCTCCTTTCATTCAGTCAGTAGCTTCAAACATTTCTGGACGTTTTTCAATGGCAAAAATCAATGAATATTGTAAATGCACAAACAGTAATATCTCCACATTGCAAGGTGCAATTCTGAAATTTTTTGCTTTTTCCTGCTAATCCTAGCATGATAAAGAAGATTCAAAGAGAGTGAGATGCCAGCTCCTTTCATTCAGTCAGTAGCTTCAAACATTTCTGGACGTTTTTCAATGGCAAAAATCAATGAATATTGTAAATGCACAAACAGTAATATCTCCACATTGCAAGGTGCAATTCTGAAATTTTTTGCTTTTTCCTGTTAATCCTAGCATGATAAAGAAGATTCAAAGAGAGTGAGATGCCAGCTCCTTTCATTCAGTCAGTAGCTTCAAACATTTCTGGTATATGAAAAACATGTTTTTCACTGGCAAAAATCAATGAATATTGTAAATGCACAAACAGTAATATCTCCACATTGCAAGGTGCAATTCTGAAATTTTTTGCTTTTTCCTGCTAATCCTAGCATGATAAAGATTCAAAGAGAGTGAGATGCCAGCTCCTTTCATTCAGTCAGTAGCTTCAAACATTTCTGGTATATGAAAAACATGTTTTTCAATGGCAAAAATCAATGAATATTGTAAATGCACAAACAGTAATATCTCCACATTGCAAGGTGCAATTCTGAAATTTTTTGCTTTTTCCTGCTAATCCTAGCATGATAAAGAAGATTCAAAGAGAGTGAGATGCCAGCTCCTTTCATTCAGTCAGTAGCTTCAAACATTTCTGGACGTTTTTCAATGGCAAAAATCAATGAATATTGTAAATGCACAAACAGTAATATCTCCACATTGCAAGGTGCAATTCTGAAATTTTTTGCTTTTTCCTGCTAATCCTAGCATGATAAAGAAGATTCAAAGAGAGTGAGATGCCAGCTCCTTTCATTCAGTCAGTAGCTTCAAACATTTCTGGTATATGAAAAACATGTTTTTCAATGGCAAAAATCAATGAATATTGTAAATGCACAAACAGTAATATCTCCACATTGCAAGGTGCAATTCTGAAATTTTTTGCTTTTTCCTGCTAATCCTAGCATGATAAAGAAGATTCAAAGAGAGTGAGATACCAGCTCCTTTCATTCAGTCAGTAGCTTCAAACATTTCTGGTATATGAAAAACATGTTTTTCAATGGCAAAAATCAATGAATATTGTAAATGCACAAACAGTAATATCTCCACATTGCAAGGTGCAATTCTGAAATTTTTTGCTTTTTCCTGCTAATCCTAGCATGATAAAGAAGATTCAAAGAGAGTGAGATGCCAGCTCCTTTCATTCAGTCAGTAGCTTCAAACATTTCTGGACGTTTTTCAATGGCAAAAATCAATGAATATTGTAAATGCACAAACAGTAATATCTCCACATTGCAAGGTGCAATTCTGAAATGTTTTGCTTTTTCCTGCTAATCCTAGCATGATAAAGAAGATTCAAAGAGAGTGAGATGCCAGCTCCTTTCATTCAGTCAGTAGCTTCAAACATTTCTGGTATATGAAAAACATGTTTTTCAATGGCAAAAATCAATGAATATTGTAAATGCACAAACAGTAATATCTCTACATTGCAAGGTGCAATTCTGAAATTTTTTGCTTTTTCCTGCTAATCCTAGCATGATAAAGAAGATTCAAAGAGAGTGAGATGCCAGCTCCTTTCATTCAGTCAGTAGCTTCAAACATTTCTGGTATATGAAAAACATGTTTTTCAATGGCAAAAATCAATGAATATTGTAAATGCACAAACAGTAATATCTCCACATTGCAAGGTGCAATTCTGAAATTTTTTGCTTTTTCCTGCTAATCCTAGCATGATAAAGAAGATTCAAAGAGAGTGAGATGCCAGCTCCTTTCATTCAGTCAGTAGCTTCAAACATTTCTGGACGTTTTTCAATGGCAAAAATCAATGAATATTGTAAATGCACAAACAGTAATATCTCCACATTGCAAGGTGCAATTCTGAAATTTTTTGCTTTTTCCTGTTAATCCTAGCATGATAAAGAAGATTCAAAGAGAGTGAGATGCCAGCTCCTTTCATTCAGTCAGTAGCTTCAAACATTTCTGGTATATGAAAAACATGTTTTTCAATGGCAAAAATCAATGAATATTGTAAATGCACAAACAGTAATATCTCCACATTGCAAGGTGCAATTCTGAAATTTTTTGCTTTTTCCTGCTAATCCTAGCATGATAAAGAAGATTCAAAGAGAGTGAGATGCCAGCTCCTTTCATTCAGTCAGTAGCTTCAAACATTTCTGGTATATGAAAAACATGTTTTTCAATGGCAAAAATCAATGAATATTGTAAATGCACAAACAGTAATATCTCCACATTGCAAGGTGCAATTCTGAAATTTTTTGCTTTTTCCTGCTAAT
Source organism: Phyllobates terribilis (assembly GCF_046119375.1). Lineage (NCBI taxonomy): Eukaryota > Metazoa > Chordata > Amphibia > Anura > Dendrobatidae > Phyllobates > Phyllobates terribilis. The sequence goes on along the minus strand of NW_027363167.1, from coordinate 705,476 downwards.
CCTAGCATGATAAAGAAGATTCAAAGAGAGTGATATGCCAGCTCCTTTCATTCAGTCAGTAGCTTCAAACATTTCTGGACGTTTTTCAATGGCAAAAATCAATGAATATTGTAAATGCACAAACAGTAATATCTCCACATTGCAAGGTGCAATTCTGAAATTTTTTGCTTTTTCCTGTTAATCCTAGCATGATAAAGAAGATTCAAAGAGAGTGAGATGCCAGCTCCTTTCATTCAGTCAGTAGCTTCAAACATTTCTGGTATATGAAAAACATGTTTTTCAATGGCAAAAATCAATGAATATTGTAAATGCACAAACAGTAATATCTCCACATTGCAAGGTGCAATTCTGAAATTTTTTGCTTTTTCCTGCTAATCCTAGCATGATAAAGAAGATTCAAAGAGAGTGAGATGCCAGCTCCTTTCATTCAGTCAGTAGCTTCAAACATTTCTGGACGTTTTTCAATGGCAAAAATCAATGAATATTGTAAATGCACAAACAGTAATATCTCCACATTGCAAGGTGCAATTCTGAAATGTTTTGCTTTTTCCTGCTAATCCTAGCATGATAAAGAAGATTCAAAGAGAGTGAGATGCCAGCTCCTTTCATTCAGTCAGTAGCTTCAAACATTTCTGGTATATGAAAAACATGTTTTTCAATGGCAAAAATCAATGAATATTGTAAATGCACAAACAGTAATATCTCTACATTGCAAGGTGCAATTCTGAAATTTTTTGCTTTTTCCTGCTAATCCTAGCATGATAAAGAAGATTCAAAGAGAGTGAGATGCCAGCTCCTTTCATTCAGTCAGTAGCTTCAAACATTTCTGGTATATGAAAAACATGTTTTTCAATGGCAAAAATCAATGAATATTGTAAATGCACAAACAGTAATATCTCCACATTGCAAGGTGCAATTCTGAAATTTTTTGCTTTTTCCTGCTAATCCTAGCATGATAAAGAAGATTCAAAGAGAGTGAGATGCCAGCTCCTTTCATTCAGTCAGTAGCTTCAAACATTTCTGGACATTTTTCAATGGCAAAAATCAATGAATATTGTAAATGCACAAACAGTAATATCTCCACATTGCAAGGTGCAATTCTGAAATTTTTTGCTTTTTCCTGTTAATCCTAGCATGATAAAGAAGATTCAAAGAGAGTGAGATGCCAGCTCCTTTCATTCAGTCAGTAGCTTCAAACATTTCTGGTATATGAAAAACATGTTTTTCAATGGCAAAAATCAATGAATATTGTAAATGCACAAACAGTAATATCTCCACATTGCAAGGTGCAATTCTGAAATTTTTTGCTTTTTCCTGCTAATCCTAGCATGATAAAGAAGATTCAAAGAGAGTGAGATGCCAGCTCCTTTCATTCAGTCAGTAGCTTCAAACATTTCTGGTATATGAAAAACATGTTTTTCAATGGCAAAAATCAATGAATATTGTAAATGCACAAACAGTAATATCTCCACATTGCAAGGTGCAATTCTGAAATTTTTTGCTTTTTCCTGCTAATCCTAGCATGATAAAGAAGATTCAAAGAGAGTGATATGCCAGCTCCTTTCATTCAGTCAGTAGCTTCAAACATTTCTGGACCTTTTTCAATGGCAAAAATCAATGAATATTGTAAATGCACAAACAGTAATATCTCCACATTGCAAGGTGCAATTCTGAAATTTTTTGCTTTTTCCTGTTAATCCTAGCATGATAAAGAAGATTCAAAGAGAGTGAGATGCCAGCTCCTTTCATTCAGTCAGTAGCTTCAAACATTTCTGGTATATGAAAAACATGTTTTTCAATGGCAAAAATCAATGAATATTGTAAATGCACAAACAGTAATATCTCCACATTGCAAGGTGCAATTCTGAAATTTTTTGCTTTTTCCTGCTAATCCTAGCATGATAAAGAAGATTCAAAGAGAGTGAGATGCCAGCTCCTTTCATTCAGTCAGTAGCTTCAAACATTTCTGGACGTTTTTCAATGGCAAAAATCAATGAATATTGTAAATGCACAAACAGTAATATCTCCACATTGCAAGGTGCAATTCTGAAATTTTTTGCTTTTTCCTGTTAATCCTAGCATGATAAAGAAGATTCAAAGAGAGTGAGATGCCAGCTCCTTTCATTCAGTCAGTAGCTTCAAACATTTCTGGTATATGAAAAACATGTTTTTCAATGACAAAAATCAATGAATATTGTAAATGCACAAACAGTAATATCTCCACATTGCAAGGTGCAATTCTGAAATTTTTTGCTTTTTCCTGCTAATCCTAGCATGATAAAGAAGATTCAAAGAGAGTGATATGCCAGCTCCTTTCATTCAGTCAGTAGCTTCAAACATTTCTGGACGTTTTTCAGTGGCAAAAATCAATGAATATTGTAAATGCACAAACAGTAATATCTCCACATTGCAAGGTGCAATTCTGAAATTTTTTGCTTTTTCCTGTTAATCCTAGCATGATAAAGAAGATTCAAAGAGAGTGAGATGCCAGCTCCTTTCATTCAGTCAGTAGCTTCAAACATTTCTGGTATATGAAAAACATGTTTTTCAATGGCAAAAATCAATGAATATTGTAAATGCACAAACCGTAATATCTCCACATTGCAAGGTGCAATTCTGAAATTTTTTGCTTTTTCCTGCTAATCCTAGCATGATAAAGAAGATTCAAAGAGAGTGAGATGCCAGCTCCTTTCATTCAGTCAGTAGCTTCAAACATTTCTGGTATATGAAAAACATGTTTTTCAATGGCAAAAATCAATGAATATTGTAAATGCACAAACAGTAATATCTCCACATTGCAAGGTGCAATTCTGAAATTTTTTGCTTTTTCCTGCTAATCCTAGCATGATAAAGAAGATTCAAAGAGAGTGAGATGCCAGCTCCTTTTATTCAGTCAGTAGCTTCAAACATTTCTGGTATATGAAATACATGTGTTTCAATGGCAAAAATCAATGAATATTGTAAATGCACAAACAGTAATATCTCCACATTGCAAGGTGCAATTCTGAATTTTTTTGCTTTTTCCTGCTAATCCTAGCATGATAAAGAAGATTCAAAGAGAGTGAGATGCCAGCTCCTTTCATTCAGTCAGTAGCTTCAAACATTTCTGGACGTTTTTCAATGGCAAAAATCAATGAATATTGTAAATGCACAAACAGTAATATCTCCACATTGCAAGGTGCAATTCTGAAATTTTTTGCTTTTTCCTGTTAATCCTAGCATGATAAAGAAGATTCAAAGAGAGTGAGATGCCAGCTCCTTTCATTCAGTCAGTAGCTTCAAACATTTCTGGTATATGAAAAACATGTTTTTCAATGGCAAAAATCAATGAATATTGTAAATGCACAAACAGTAATATCTCCATATTGCAAGGTGCAATTCTGAAATTTTTTGTTTTTTCCTGCTAATCCTAGCATGATAAAGAAGATTCAAAGAGAGTGAGATGCCAGCTCCTTTCATTCAGTCAGTAGCTTCAAACATTTCTGGTATATGAATAACATTTTTCAATGGCAAAAATCAATGAATATTGTAAATGCACAAACAGTAATATCTCCACATTGCAAGATGCAATTCTGAAATTTTTTGCTTTTTCCTGCTAATCCTAGCATGATAAAGAAGATTCAAAGAGAGTGAGATGCCAGCTCCTTTCATTCAGTCAGTAGCTTCAAACATTTCTGGACGTTTTTCAATGGCAAAAATCAATGAATATTGTAAATGCACAAACAGTAATATCTCCACATTGCAAGGTGCAATTCTGAAATTTTTTGCTTTTTCCTGCTAATCCTAGCATGATAAAGAAGATTCAAAGAGAGTGAGATGCCAGCTCCTTTCATTCAGTCAGTAGCTTCAAACATTTCTGGTATATGAAAAACATGTTTTTCAATGGCAAAAATCAATGAATATTGTAAATGCACAAACAGTAATATCTCCACATTGCAAGGTGCAATTCTGATTTTTTTTGCTTTTTCCTGCTAATCCTAGCATGATAAAGAAGATTCAAAGAGAGTGAGATGCCAGCTCCTTTCATTCAGTCAGTAGCTTCAAACATTTCTGGACGTTTTTCAATGGCAAAAATCAATGAATATTGTAAATGCACAAACAGTAATATCTCCACATTGCAAGGTGCAATTCTGAAATTTTTTGCTTTTTCCTGTTAATCCTAGCATGATAAAGAAGATTCAAAGAGAGTGAGATGCCAGCTCCTTTCATTCAGTCAGTAGCTTCAAACATTTCTGGTATATGAAAAACATGTTTTTCAATGGTAAAAATCAATGAATATTGTAAATGCACAAACAGTAATATCTCCATATTGCAAGGTGCAATTCTGAAATTTTTTGCTTTTTCCTGCTAATCCTAGCATGATAAAGAAGATTCAAAGAGAGTGAGATGCCAGCTCCTTTCATTTAGTCAGTAGCTTCAAACATTTCTGGTATATGAATAACATTTTTCAATGGCAAAAATCAATGAATATTGTAAATGCACAAACAGTAATATCTCCACATTGCAAGATGCAATTCTGAAATTTTTTGCTTTTTCCTGCTAATCCTAGCATGATAAAGAAGATTCAAAGAGAGTGAGATGCCAGCTCCTTTCATTCAGTCAGTAGCTTCAAACATTTCTGGACGTTTTTCAATGGCAAAAATCAATGAATATTGTAAATGCACAAACAGTAATATCTCCACATTGCAAGGTGCAATTCTGAAATTTTTTGCTTTTTCCTGCTAATCCTAGCATGATAAAGAAGATTCAAAGAGAGTGAGATGCCAGCTCCTTTCATTCAGTCAGTAGCTTCAAACATTTCTGGACGTTTTTCAATGGCAAAAATCAATGAATATTGTAAATGCACAAACAGTAATATCTCCACATTGCAAGGTGCAATTCTGAAATTTTTTGCTTTTTCCTGTTAATCCTAGCATGATAAAGAAGATTCAAAGAGAGTGAGATGCCAGCTCCTTTCATTCAGTCAGTAGCTTCAAACATTTCTGGTATATGAAAAACATGTTTTTCACTGGCAAAAATCAATGACTATTGTAAATGCACAAACAGTAATATCTCCACATTGCAAGGTGCAATTCTGAAATTTTTTGCTTTTTCCTGCTAACCCTAGCATGATAAAGAAGATTCAAAGAGAGTGAGATGCCAGCTCCTTTCATTCAGTCAGTAGCTTCAAACATTTCTGGTATATGAAAAACATGTTTTTCAATGGCAAAAATCAATGAATATTGTAAATGCACAAACAGTAATATCTCCACATTGCAAGGTGCAATTCTGAAATTTTTTGCTTTTTCCTGCTAATCCTAGCATGATAAAGAAGATTCAAAGAGAGTGAGATGCCAGCTCCTTTCATTCAGTCAGTAGCTTCAAACATTTCTGGACGTTTTTCAATGGCAAAAATCAATGAATATTGTAAATGCACAAACAGTAATATCTCCACATTGCAAGGTGCAATTCTGAAATTTTTTGCTTTTTCCTGTTAATCCTAGCATGAAAAAGAAGATTCAAAGAGAGTGAGATGCCAGCTCCTTTCATTCAGTCAGTAGCTTCAAACATTTCTGGTATATGAAAAACATGTTTTTCAATGGCAAAAATCAATGAATATTGTAAATGCACAAACAGTAATATCACCACATTGCAAGGTGCAATTCTGAAATTTTTTGCTTTTTCCTGCTAAACCTAGCATGATAAAGAAGATTCAAAGAGAGTGAGATGCCAGCTCCTTTCATTCAGTCAGTAGCTTCAAACATTTCTGGTATATGAAAAACATGTTTTTCAATGGCAAAAATCAATGAATATTGTAAATGCACAAACCGTAATATCTCCACATTGCAAGGTGCAATTCTGAAATTTTTTGCTTTTTCCTGCTAATCCTAGCATGATAAAGAAGATTCAAAGAGAGTGAGATGCCAGCTCCTTTCATTCAGTCAGTAGCTTCAAACATTTCTGGTATATGAAAAACATGTTTTTCAATGGCAAAAATCAATGAATATTGTAAATGCACAAACAGTAATATCTCCACATTGCAAGGTGCAATTCTGAAATTTTTTGCTTTTTCCTGCTAATCCTAGCATGATAAAGAAGATTCAAAGAGAGTGAGATGCCAGCTCCTTTCATTCAGTCAGTAGCTTCAAACATTTCTGGTATATGAAAAACATGTGTTTCAATGGCAAAAATCAATGAATATTGTAAATGCACAAACAGTAATATCTCCACATTGCAAGGTGCAATTCTGAATTTTTTTGCTTTTTCCTGCTAATCCTAGCATGATAAAGAAGATTCAAAGAGAGTGAGATGCCAGCTCCTTTCATTCAGTCAGTAGCTTCAAACATTTCTGGACGTTTTTCAATGGCAAAAATCAATGAATATTGTAAATGCACAAACAGTAATATCTCCACATTGCAAGGTGCAATTCTGAAATTTTTTGCTTTTTCCTGTTAACCCTAGCATGATAAAGAAGATTCAAAGAGAGTGAGATGCCAGCTCCTTTCATTCAGTCAGTAGCTTCAAACATTTCTGGTATATGAAAAACATGTTTTTCAATGGCAAAAATCAATGAATATTGTAAATGCACAAACAGTAATATCTCCATATTGCAAGGTGCAATTCTGAAATTTTTTGCTTTTTCCTGCTAGTCCTAGCATGATAAAGAAGATTCAAAGAGAGTGAGATGCCAGCTCCTTTCATTCAGTCAGTAGCTTCAAACATTTCTGGTATATGAATAACGTTTTTCAATGGCAAAAATCAATGAATATTGTAAATGCACAAACAGTAATATCTCCACATTGCAAGATGCAATTCTGAAATTTTTTGCTTTTTCCTGCTAATCCTAGCATGATAAAGAAGATTCAAAGAGAGTGAGATGCCAGCTCCTTTCATTCAGTCAGTAGCTTCAAACATTTCTGGACGTTTTTCAATGGCAAAAATCAATGAATATTGTAAATGCACAAACAGTAATATCTCCACATTGCAAGGTGCAATTCTGAAATTTTTTGCTTTTTCCTGCTAATCCTAGCATGATAAAGAAGATTCAAAGAGAGTGAGATGCCAGCTCCTTTTATTCAGTCAGTAGCTTCAAACATTTCTGGACGTTTTTCAATGGCAAAAATCAATGAATATTGTAAATGCACAAACAGTAATATCTCCACATTGCAAGGTGCAATTCTGAAATTTTTTGCTTTTTCCTGTTAATCCTAGCATGATAAAGAAGATTCAAAGAGAGTGAGATGCCAGCTCCTTTCATTCAGTCAGTAGCTTCAAACATTTCTGGTATATGAAAAACATGTTTTTCACTGGCAAAAATCAATGAATATTGTAAATGCACAAACAGTAATATCTCCACATTGCAAGGTGCAATTCTGAAATTTTTTGCTTTTTCCTGCTAATCCTAGCATGATAAAGAAGATTCAAAGAGAGTGAGATGCCAGCTCCTTTCATTCAGTCAGTAGCTTCAAACATTTCTGGTATATGAAAAACATGTTTTTCAATGGCAAAAATCAATGAATATTGTAAATGCACAAACAGTAATATCTCCACATTGCAAGGTGCAATTCTGAAATTTTTTGCTTTTTCCTGCTAATCCTAGCATGATAAAGAAGATTCAAAGAGAGTGAGATGCCAGCTCCTTTCATTCAGTCAGTAGCTTCAAACATTTCTGGACGTTTTTCAATGGCAAAAATCAATGAATATTGTAAATGCACAAACAGTAATATCTCCACATTGCAAGGTGCAATTCTGAAATTTTTTGCTTTTTCCTGTTAATCCTAGCATGAAAAAGAAGATTCAAAGAGAGTGAGATGCCAGCTCCTTTCATTCAGTCAGTAGCTTCAAACATTTCTGGTATATGAAAAACATGTTTTTCAATGGCAAAAATCAATGAATATTGTAAATGCACAAACAGTAATATCTCCACATTGCAAGGTGCAATTCTGAAATTTTTTGCTTTTTACTGCTAATCCTAGCATGATAAAGAAGATTCAAAGAGAGTGAGATGCCAGCTCCTTTCATTCAGTCAGTAGCTTCAAACATTTCTGGTATATGAAAAACATGTTTTTCAATGGCAAAAATCAATGAATATTGTAAATGCACAAACAGTAATATCTCCACATTGCAAGGTGCAATTCTGAAATTTTTTGCTTTTTCCTGCTAATCCTAGCATGATAAAGAAGATTCAAAGAGAGTGAGATGCCAGCTCCTTTCATTCAGTCAGTAGCTTCAAACATTTCTGGTATATGAATAACATGATGTTTTTCAATGGCAAAAATCAATGAATATTGTAAATGCACAAACAGTAATATCTCCACATTGCAAGGTGCAATTCTGAAATTTTTTGCTTTTTCCTGCTAATCCTAGCATGATAAAGAAGATTCAAAGAGAGTGAGATGCCAAGCTCCTTTCATTCAGTCAGTAGCTTCAAACATTTCTGGACGTTTTTCAATGGCAAAAATCAATGAATATTGTAAATGCACAAACAGTAATATCTCCACATTGCAAGGAGCAATTCTGAAATTTTTTGCTTTTTCCTGCTAATCCTAGCATGATAAAGAAGATTCAAAGAGAGTGAGATGCCAGCTCCTTTCATTCAGTCAGTAGCTTCAAACATTTCTGGATGTTTTTCAATGGCAAAAATCAATGAATATTGTAAATGCACAAACAGTAATATCTCCACATTGCAAGGTGCAATTCTGAAATTTTTTGCTTTTTCCTGTTAATCCTAGCATGATAAAGAAGATTCAAAGAGAGTGAGATGCCAGCTCCTTTCATTCAGTCAGTAGCTTCAAAGATTTCTGGTATATGAAAAACATGTTTTTCAATGGCAAAAATCAATGAATATTGTAAATGCACAAACAGTAATATCTCCACATTGCAAGGTGCAATTCTGAAATTTTTTGCTTTTTACTGCTAATCCTAGCATGATAAAGAAGATTCAAAGAGAGTGAGATGCCAGCTCCTTTCATTGTCAGTAGCTTCAAACATTTCTGGTATATGAAAAACATGTTTTTCAATGGCAAAAATCAATGAATATTGTAAATGCACAAACAGTAATATCTCCACATTGCAAGGTGCAATTCTGAAATTTTTTGCTTTTTCCTGCTAATCCTAGCATGATAAAGAAGATTCAAAGAGAGTGAGATGCCAGCTCCTTTCATTCAGTCAGTAGCTTCAAACATTTCTGGTATATGAATAACATGATGTTTTTCAATGGCAAAAATCAATGAATATTGTAAATGCACAAACAGTAATATCTCCACATTGCAAGGTGCAATTCTGAAATTTTTTGCTTTTTCCTGCTAATCCTAGCATGATAAAGAAGATTCAAAGAGAGTGAGATGCCAAGCTCCTTTCATTCAGTCAGTAGCTTCAAACATTTCTGGACGTTTTTCAATGGCAAAAATCAATGAATATTGTAAATGCACAAACAGTAATATCTCCACATTGCAAGGTGCAATTCTGAAATTTTTTGCTTTTTCCTGCTAATCCTAGCATGATAAAGAAGATTCAAAGAGAGTGAGATGCCAGCTCCTTTCATTCAGTCAGTAGCTTCAAACATTTCTGGTATATGAAAAACATGTTTTTCAATGGCAAAAATCAATGAATATTGTAAATGCACAAACAGTAATATCTCCACATTGCAAGGTGCAATTCTGAAATTTTTGGCTTTTTCCTGCTAATCCTAGCATGATAAAGAAGATTCAAAGAGAGTGAGATGCCAGCTCCTTTCATTCAGTCAGTAGCTTCAAACATTTCTGGTATATGAATAACATGATGTTTTTCAATGGCAAAAATCAATGAATATTGTAAATGCACAAACAGTAATATCTCCACATTGCAAGGTGCAATTCTGAAATTTTTTGCTTTTTCCTGCTAATCCTAGCATGATAAAGAAGATTCAAAGAGAGTGAGATGCCAGCTCCTTTCATTCAGTCAGTAGCTTCAAACATTTCTGGAAGTTTTTCAATGGCAAAAATCAATGAATATTGTAAATGCACAAACAGTAATATCTCCACATTGCAAGGTGCAATTCTGAAATTTTTTGCTTTTTCCTGTTAATCCTAGCATGATAAAGAAGATTCAAAGAGAGTGAGATGCCAGCTCCTTTCATTCAGTCAGTAGCTTCAAACATTTCTGGTATATGAATAACATGTTTTTCAATGGCAAAAATCAATGAATATTGTAAATGCACAAACAGTAATATCTCCACATTGCAAGATGCAATTCTGAAATTTTTTGCTTTTTCCTGCTAATCCTAGCATGATAAAGAAGATTCAAAGAGAGTGAGATGCCAGCTCCTTTCATTCAGTCAGTAGCTTCAAACATTTCTGGAAGTTTTTCAATGGCAAAAATCAATGAATATTGTAAATGCACAAACAGTAATATCTCCACATTGCAAGGTGCAATTCTGAAATTTTTTGCTTTTTCCTGTTAATCCTAGCATGATAAAGAAGATTCAAAGAGAGTGAGATGCCAGCTCCTTTCATTCAGTCAGTAGCTTCAAACATTTCTGGTATATGAAAAACATGTTTTTCAATGGCAAAAATCAATGAATATTGTAAATGCACAAACAGTAATATCTCCATATTGCAAGGTGCAATTCTGAAATTTTTTGCTTTTTCCTGCTAATCCTAGCATGATAAAGAAGATTCAAAGAGAGTGAGATGCCAGCTCCTTTCATTCAGTCAGTAGCTTCAAACATTTCTGGTATATGAATAACATGTTTTTCAATGGCAAAAATCAATGAATATTGTAAATGCACAAACAGTAATATCTCCACATTGCAAGATGCAATTCTGAAATTTTTTGCTTTTTCCTGCTAATCCTAGCATGATAAAGAAGATTCAAAGAGAGTGAGATGCCAGCTCCTTTCATTCAGTCAGTAGCTTCAAACATTTCTGTTATATGAAAAACATGTTTTTCAATGGCAAAAATCAATGAATATTGTAAATGCACAAACAGTAATATCTCCACATTGCAAGGTGCAATTCTGAAATTTTTTGCTTTTTCCTGCTAATCCTAGCATGATAAAGAAGATTCAAAGAGAGTGAGATGCCAGCTCCTTTCATTCAGTCAGAAGCTTCAAACATTTCTGGACGTTTTTCAATGGCAAAAATCAATGAATATTGTAAATGCACAAACAGTAATATCTCCACATTGCAAGGTGCAATTCTGAAATTTTTTGCTTTTTCCTGTTAATCCTAGCATGATAAAGAAGATTCAAAGAGAGTGAGATGCCAGCTCCTTTCATTCAGTCAGTAGCTTCAAACATTTCTAGTATATGAAAAACATGTTTTTCAATGGAAAAAACAATGAATATTGTAAATGCACAAACAGTAATATCTCCACATTGCAAGGTGCAATTCTGAAATTTTTTGCTTTTTCCTGCTAATCCTAGCATGATAAAGAAGATTCAAAGAGAGTGAGATGCCAGCTCCTTTCATTTAGTCAGTAGCTTCAAACATTTCTGGTATATGAAAAACATGTTTTTCAATGGCAAAAATCAATGAATATTGTAAATGCACAAACAGTAATATCTCCACATTGCAAGGTGCAATTCTGAAATTTTTTGCTTTTTCCTGCTAATCCTAGCATGATAAAGAAGATTCAAAGAGAGTGAGATGCCAGCTCCTTTCATTCAGTCAGTAGCTTCAAACATTTCTGGACGTTTTTCAATGGCAAAAATCAATGTATATTGTAAATGCACAAACAGTAATATCTCCACATTGCAAGGTGCAATTCTGAAATTTTTTGCTTTTTCCTGTTAATCCTAGCATGATAAAGAAGATTCAAAGAGAGTGAGATGCCAGCTCCTTTCATTCAGTCAGTAGCTTCAAACATTTCTGGTATATGAAAAACATGTTTTTCAATGGCAAAAATCAATGAATATTGTAAATGCACAAACAGTAATATCTCCACATTGCAAGGTGCAATTCTGAAATTTTTTGCTTTTTCCTGCTAATCCTAGCATGATAAAGAAGATTCAAAGAGAGTGATATGCCAGCTCCTTTCATTCAGTCAGTAGCTTCAAACATTTCTGGACGTTTTTCAGTGGCAAAAATCAATGAATATTGTAAATGCACAAACAGTAATATCTCCACATTGCAAGGTGCAATTCTGAAATTTTTTGCTTTTTCCTGTTAATCCTAGCATGATAAAGAAGATTCAAAGAGAGTGAGATGCCAGCTCCTTTCATTCAGTCAGTAGCTTCAAACATTTCTGGTATATGAAAAACATGTTTTTCAATGGCAAAAATCAATGAATATTGTAAATGCACAAACAGTAATATCTCCACATTGCAAGGTGCAATTCTGAAATTTTTTGCTTTTTCCTGCTAATCCTAGCATGATAAAGAAGATTCAAAGAGAGTGAGATGCCAGCTCCTTTCATTCAGTCAGTAGCTTCAAACATTTCTGGTATATGAATAACATGATGTTTTTCAATGGCAAAAATCAATGAATATTGTAAATGCACAAACAGTAATATCTCCATATTGCAAGGTGCAATTCTGAAATTTTTTGCTTTTTCCTGCTAATCCTAGCATGATAAAGAAGATTCAAAGAGAGTGAGATGCCAGCTCCTTTCATTCAGTCAGTAGCTTCAAACATTTCTGGTATATGAATAACATGTTTTTCAATGGCAAAAATCAATGAATATTGTAAATGCACAAACAGTAATATCTCCACATTGCAAGATGCAATTCTGAAATTTTTTGCTTTTTCCTGCTAATCCTAGCATGATAAAGAAGATTCAAAGAGAGTGAGATGCCAGCTCCTTTCATTCAGTCAGTAGCTTCAAACATTTCTGGACGTTTTTCAATGGCAAAAATCAATGAATATTGTAAATGCACAAACAGTAATATCTCCACATTGCAAGGTGCAATTCTGAAATTTTTTGCTTTTTCCTGCTAATCCTAGCATGATAAAGAAGATTCAAAGAGAGTGAGATGCCAGCTCCTTTTATTCAGTCAGTAGCTTCAAACATTTCTGGACGTTTTTCAATGGCAAAAATCAATGAATATTGTAAATGCACAAACAGTAATATCTCCACATTGCAAGGTGCAATTCTGAAATTTTTTGCTTTTTCCTGTTAATCCTAGCATGATAAAGAAGATTCAAAGAGAGTGAGATGCCAGCTCCTTTCATTCAGTCAGTAGCTTCAAACATTTCTGGTATATGAAAAACATGTTTTTCACTGGCAAAAATCAATGAATATTGTAAATGCACAAACAGTAATATCTCCACATTGCAAGGTGCAATTCTGAAATTTTTTGCTTTTTCCTGCTAATCCTAGCATGATAAAGAAGATTCAAAGAGAGTGAGATGCCAGCTCCTTTCATTCAGTCAGTAGCTTCAAGCATTTCTGGTATATGAAAAACATGTTTTTCAATGGCAAAAATCAATGAATATTGTAAATGCACAAACAGTAATATCTCCACATTGCAAGGTGCAATTCTGAAATTTTTTGCTTTTTCCTGCTAATCCTAGCATGATAAAGAAGATTCAAAGAGAGTGAGATGCCAGCTCCTTTCATTCAGTCAGTAGCTTCAAACATTTCTGGTATATGAAAAACATGTTTTTCAATGGCAAAAATCAATGAATATTGTAAATGCACAAACAGTAATATCTCCACATTGCAAGGTGCAATTCTGAAAATTTTTGCTTTTTCCTGCTAATCCTAGCATGATAAAGAAGATTCAAAGAGAGTGAGATGCCAGCTCCTTTCATTCAGTCAGTAGCTTCAAACATTTCTGGACGTTTTTCAATGGCAAAAATCAATGAATATTGTAAATGCACAAACAGTAATATCTCCACATTGCAAGGTGCAATTCTGAAATTTTTTGCTTTTTCCTGTTAATCCTAGCATGATAAAGAAGATTCAAAGAGAGTGAGATGCCAGCTCCTTTCATTCAGTCAGTAGCTTCAAACATTTCTGGTATATGAAAAACATGTTTTTCAATGGCAAAAATCAATGAATATTGTAAATGCACAAACAGTAATATCTCCACATTGCAAGGTGCAATTCTGAAATTTTTTGCTTTTTCCTGCTAATCCTAGCATGATAAAGAAGATTCAAAGAGAGTGAGATGCCAGCTCCTTTCATTCAGTCAGTAGCTTCAAACATTTCTGGTATATGAAAAACATGTTTTTCAATGGCAAAAATCAATGAATATTGTAAATGCACAAACAGTAATATCTCCACATTGCAAGGTGCAATTCTGAAATTTTTTGCTTTTTCCTGCTAATCCTAGCATGATAAAGAAGATTCAAAGAGAGTGAGATGCCAGCTCCTTTCATTCAGTCAGTAGCTTCAAACATTTCTGGACGTTTTTCAATGGCAAAAATCAATGAATATTGTAAATGCACAAACAGTAATATCTCCACATTGCAAGGTGCAATTCTGAAATTTTTTGCTTTTTCCTGTTAATCCTAGCATGATAAAGAAGATTCAAAGAGAGTGAGATGCCAGCTCCTTTCATTCAGTCAGTAGCTTCAAACATTTCTGGTATATGAAAAACATGTTTTTCAATGGCAAAAATCAATGAATATTGTAAATGCACAAACAGTAATATCTCCACATTGCAAGGTGCAATTCTGAAATTTTTTGCTTTTTCCTGCTAATCCTAGCATGATAAAGAAGATTCAAAGAGAGTGATATGCCAGCTCCTTTCATTCAGTCAGTAGCTTCAAACATTTCTGGACGTTTTTCAGTGGCAAAAATCAATGAATATTGTAAATGCACAAACAGTAATATCTCCACATTGCAAGGTGCAATTCTGAAATTTTTTACTTTTTCCTGTTAATCCTAGCATGATAAAGAAGATTCAAAGAGAGTGAGATGCCAGCTCCTTTCATTCAGTCAGTAGCTTCAAACATTTCTGGTATATGAAAAACATGTTTTTCAATGGCAAAAATCAATGAATATTGTAAATGCACAAACAGTAATATCTCCACATTGCAAGGTGCAATTCTGAAATTTTTTGCTTTTTCCTGCTAATCCTAGCATGATAAAGAAGATTCAAAGAGAGTGAGATGCCAAGCTCCTTTCATTCAGTCAGTAGCTTCAAACATTTCTGGACGTTTTTCAATGGCAAAAATCAATGAATATTGTAAATGCACAAACAGTAATATCTCCACATTGCAAGGTGCAATTCTGAAATTTTTTGCTTTTTCCTGCTAATCCTAGCATGATAAAGAAGATTCAAAGAGAGTGAGATGCCAGCTCCTTTCATTCAGTCAGTAGCTTCAAACATTTCTGGTATATGAAAAACATGTTTTTCAATGGCAAAAATCAATGAATATTGTAAATGCACAAACAGTAATATCTCCACATTGCAAGGTGCAATTCTGAAATTTTTTGCTTTTTCCTGCTAATCCTAGCATGATAAAGAAGATTCAAAGAGAGTGAGATGCCAGCTCCTTTCATTCAGTCAGTAGCTTCAAACATTTCTGGACGTTTTTCAATGGCAAAAATCAATGAATATTGTAAATGCACAAACAGTAATATCTCCACATTGCAAGGTGCAATTCTGAAATTTTTTGCTTTTTCCTGTTAATCCTAGCATGATAAAGAAGATTCAAAGAGAGTGAGATGCCAGCTCCTTTCATTCAGTCAGTAGCTTCAAACATTTCTGGTATATGAAAAACATGTTTTTCAATGGCAAAAATCAATGAATATTGTAAATGCACAAACAGTAATATCTCCACATTGCAAGGTGCAATTCTGAAATTTTTTGCTTTTTCCTGCTAATCCTAGCATGATAAAGAAGATTCAAAGAGAGTGAGATGCCAGCTCCTTTCATTCAGTCAGTAGCTTCAAACATTTCTGGACGTTTTTCAATGGCAAAAATCAATGAATATTGTAAATGCACAAACAGTAATATCTCCACATTGCAAGGTGCAATTCTGAAATTTTTTGCTTTTTCCTGTTAATCCTAGCATGATAAAGAAGATTCAAAGAGATTGAGATGCCAGCTCCTTTCATTCAGTCAGTAGCTTCAAACATTTCTGGTATATGAAAAACATGTTTTTCAATGGCAAAAATCAATGAATATTGTAAATGCACAAACAGTAATATCTCCACATTGCAAGGTGCAATTCTGAAATTTTTTGCTTTTTCCTGCTAATCCTAGCATGATAAAGAAGATTCAAAGAGAGTGATATGCCAGCTCCTTTCATTCAGTCAGTAGCTTCAAACATTTCTGGACGTTTTTCAGTGGCAAAAATCAATGAATATTGTAAATGCACAAACAGTAATATCTCCACATTGCAAGGTGCAATTCTGAAATTTTTTGCTTTTTCCTGCTAATCCTAGCATGATAAAGAAGATTCAAAGAGAGTGAGATGCCAGCTCCTTTCATTCAGTCAGTAGCTTCAAACATTTCTGGTATATGAAAAACATGTTTTTCAATGGCAAAAATCAATGAATATTGTAAATGCACAAACAGTAATATCTCCACATTGCAAGGTGCAATTCTGAAATTTTTTGCTTTTTCCTGCTAATCCTAGCATGATAAAGAAGATTCAAAGAGAGTGAGATGCCAGCTCCTTTCATTCAGTCAGTAGCTTCAAACATTTCTGGACGTTTTTCAATGGCAAAAATCAATGAATATTGTAAATGCACAAACAGTAATATCTCCACATTGCAAGGTGCAATTCTGAAATTTTTTGCTTTTTCCTGCTAATCCTAGCATGATAAAGAAGATTCAAAGAGAGTGAGATGCCAGCTCCTTTCATTCAGTCAGTAGCTTCAAACATTTCTGGTATATGAAAAACATGTTTTTCAATGGCAAAAATCAATGAATATTGTAAATGCACAAACAGTAATATCTCCACATTGCAAGGTGCAATTCTGAAATTTTTTGCTTTTTCCTGCTAATCCTAGCATGATAAAGAAGATTCAAAGAGAGTGAGATGCCAGCTCCTTTCATTCAGTCAGTAGCTTCAAACATTTCTGGTATATGAAAAACATGTTTTTCAATGGCAAAAATCAATGAATATTGTAAATGCACAAACAGTAATATCTCCACATTGCAAGGTGCAATTCTGAAATTTTTTGATTTTTCCTGCTAATCCTAGCATGATAAAGAAGATTCAAAGAGAGTGAGATGCCAGCTCCTTTCATTCAGTCAGTAGCTTCAAATATTTCTGGACGTTTTTCAATGGCAAAAATCAATGAATATTGTAAATGCACAAACAGTAATATCTCCACATTGCAAGGTGCAATTCTGAAATTTTTTGCTTTTTCCTGCTAATCCTAGCATGATAAAGAAGATTCAAAGAGAGTGAGATGCCAGCTACTTTCATTCAGTCAGTAGCTTCAAACATTTCTGGTATATGAAAAACATGTTTTTCAATGGCAAAAATCAATGAATATTGTAAATGCACAAACAGTAATATCTCCACATTGCAAGGTGCAATTCTGAAATTTTTTGCTTTTTCCTGCTAATCCTAGCATGATAAAGAAGATTCAAAGAGAGTGAGATGCCAGCTCCTTTCATTCAGTCAGTAGCTTCAAACATTTCTGGTATATGAAAAACATGTTTTTCAATGGCAAAAATCAATGAATATTGTAAATGCACAAACAGTAATATCTCCACATTGCAAGGTGCAATTCTGAAATTTTTTGCTTTTTCCTGCTAATCCTAGCATGATAAAGAAGATTCAAAGAGAGTGAGATGCCAGCTCCTTTCATTCAGTCAGTAGCTTCAAACATTTCTGGACGTTTTTCAATGGCAAAAATCAATGAATATTGTAAATGCACAAACAGTAATATCTCCACATTGCAAGGTGCAATTCTGAAATTTTTTGCTTTTTCCTGATAATCCTAGCATGATAAAGAAGATTCAAAGAGAGTGAGATGCCAGCTCCTTTCATTCAGTCAGTAGCTTCAAACATTTCTGGTATATGAAAAACATGTTTTTCAATGGCAAAAATCAATGAATATTGTAAATGCACAAACAGTAATATCTCCACATTGCAAGGTGCAATTCTGAAATTTTTTGCTTTTTCCTGCTAATCCTAGCATGATAAAGAAGATTCAAAGAGAGTGAGATGCCAGCTCCTTTCATTCAGTCAGTAGCTTCAAACATTTCTGGTATATGAAAAACATGTTTTTCAATGGCAAAAATCAATGAATATTGTAAATGCACAAACAGTAATATCTCCACATTGCAAGATGCAATTCTGAAATTTTTTGCTTTTTCCTGCTAATCCTAGCATGATAAAGAAGATTCAAAGAGAGTGAGATGCCAGCTCCTTTCATTCAGTCAGTAGCTTCAAACATTTCTGGACGTTTTTCAATGGCAAAAATCAATGAATATTGTAAATGCACAAACAGTAATATCTCCACATTGCAAGGTGCAATTCTGAAATTTTTTGCTTTTTCCTGCTAATCCTAGCATGATAAAGAAGATTCAAAGAGAGTGAGATGCCAGCTCCTTTCATTCAGTCAGTAGCTTCAAACATTTCTGGTATATGAAAAACATGTTTTTCAATGGCAAAAATCAATGAATATTGTAAATGCACAAACAGTAATATCTCCACATTGCAAGGTGCAATTCTGAAATTTTTTGCTTTTTCCTGCTAATCCTAGCATGATAAAGAAGATTCAAAGAGAGTGAGATGCCAGCTCCTTTCATTCAGTCAGTAGCTTCAAACATTTCTGGTATATGAAAAACATGTTTTTCAATGGCAAAAATCAATGAATATTGTAAATGCACAAACAGTAATATCTCCACATTGCAAGGTGCAATTCTGAAATTTTTTGATTTTTCCTGCTAATCCTAGCATGATAAAGAAGATTCAAAGAGAGTGAGATGCCAGCTCCTTTCATTCAGTCAGTAGCTTCAAATATTTCTGGACGTTTTTCAATGGCAAAAATCAATGAATATTGTAAATGCACAAACAGTAATATCTCCACATTGCAAGGTGCAATTCTGAAATTTTTTGCTTTTTCCTGCTAATCCTAGCATGATAAAGAAGATTCAAAGAGAGTGAGATGCCAGCTACTTTCATTCAGTCAGTAGCTTCAAACATTTCTGGTATATGAAAAACATGTTTTTCAATGGCAAAAATCAATGAATATTGTAAATGCACAAACAGTAATATCTCCACATTGCAAGGTGCAATTCTGAAATTTTTTGCTTTTTCCTGCTAATCCTAGCATGATAAAGAAGATTCAAAGAGAGTGAGATGCCAGCTCCTTTCATTCAGTCAGTAGCTTCAAACATTTCTGGTATATGAAAAACATGTTTTTCAATGGCAAAAATCAATGAATATTGTAAATGCACAAACAGTAATATCTCCACATTGCAAGGTGCAATTCTGAAATTTTTTGCTTTTTCCTGCTAATCCTAGCATGATAAAGAAGATTCAAAGAGAGTGAGATGCCAGCTCCTTTCATTCAGTCAGTAGCTTCAAACATTTCTGGACGTTTTTCAATGGCAAAAATCAATGAATATTGTAAATGCACAAACAGTAATATCTCCACATTGCAAGGTGCAATTCTGAAATTTTTTGCTTTTTCCTGATAATCCTAGCATGATAAAGAAGATTCAAAGAGAGTGAGATGCCAGCTCCTTTCATTCAGTCAGTAGCTTCAAACATTTCTGGTATATGAAAAACATGTTTTTCAATGGCAAAAATCAATGAATATTGTAAATGCACAAACAGTAATATCTCCACATTGCAAGGTGCAATTCTGAAATTTTTTGCTTTTTCCTGCTAATCCTAGCATGATAATGAAGATTCAAAGAGAGTGAGATGCCAGCTCCTTTCATTCAGTCAGTAGCTTCAAACATTTCTGGTATATGAAAAACATGTTTTTCAATGGCAAAAATCAATGAATATTGTAAATGCACAAACAGTAATATCTCCACATTGCAAGATGCAATTCTGAAATTTTTTGCTTTTTCCTGCTAATCCTAGCATGATAAAGAAGATTCAAAGAGAGTGAGATGCCAGCTCCTTTCATTCAGTCAGTAGCTTCAAACATTTCTGGACGTTTTTCAATGGCAAAAATCAATGAATATTGTAAATGCACAAACAGTAATATCTCCACATTGCAAGGTGCAATTCTGAAATTTTTTGCTTTTTCCTGCTAATCCTAGCATGATAAAGAAGATTCAAAGAGAGTGAGATGCCAGCTCCTTTCATTCAGTCAGTAGCTTCAAACATTTCTGGACGTTTTTCAATGGCAAAAATCAATGAATATTGTAAATGCACAAACAGTAATATCTCCACATTGCAAGGTGCAATTCTGAAATTTTTTGCTTTTTCCTGTTAATCCTAGCATGATAAAGAAGATTCAAAGAGAGTGAGATGCCAGCTCCTTTCATTCAGTCAGTAGCTTCAAACATTTCTGGTATATGAAAATCATGTTTTTCACTGGCAAAAATCAATGAATATTGTAAATGCACAAACAGTAATATCTCCACATTGCAAGGTGCAATTCTGAAATTTTTTGCTTTTTCCTGCTAATCCTAGCATGATAAAGAAGATTCAAAGAGAGTGAGATGCCAGCTCCTTTCATTCAGTCAGTAGCTTCAAACATTTCTGGTATATGAAAAACATGTTTTTCAATGGCAAAAATCAATGAATATTGTAAATGCACAAACAGTAATATCTCCACATTGCAAGGTGCAATTCTGAAATTTTTTGCTTTTTCCTGCTAATCCTAGCATGATAAACAAGATTCAAAGAGAGTGAGATGCCAGCTCCTTTCATTCAGTCAGTAGCTTCAAACATTTCTGGACGTTTTTCAATGGCAAAAATCAATGATTATTGTAAATGCACAAACAGTAATATCTCCACATTGCAAGGTGCAATTCTGAAATTTTTTGCTTTTTCCTGTTAATCCTAGCATGAAAAAGAAGATTCAAAGAGAGTGAGATGCCAGCTCCTTTCATTCAGTCAGTAGCTTCAAACATTTCTGGTATATGAAAAACATGTTTTTCAATGGCAAAAATCAATGAATATTGTAAATGCACAAACAGTAATATCTCCACATTGCAAGGTGCAATTCTGAAATTTTTTGCTTTTTACTGCTAATCCTAGCATGATAAAGAAGATTCAAAGAGAGTGAGATGCCAGCTCCTTTCATTCAGTCAGTAGCTTCAAACATTTCTGGTATATGAAAAACATGTTTTTCAATGGCAAAAATCAATGAATATTGTAAATGCACAAACAGTAATATCTCCACATTGCAAGGTGCAATTCTGAAATTTTTTGCTTTTTCCTGCTAATCCTAGCATGATAAAGAAGATTCAAAGAGAGTGATATGCCAGCTCCTTTCATTCAGTCAGTAGCTTCAAACATTTCTGGACGTTTTTCAGTGGCAAAAATCAATGAATATTGTAAATGCACAAACAGTAATATCTCCACATTGCAAGGTGCAATTCTGAAATTTTTTGCTTTTTCCTGCTAATCCTAGCATGATAAAGAAGATTCAAAGAGAGTGAGATGCCAGCTCCTTTCATTCAGTCAGTAGCTTCAAACATTTCTGGTATATGAAAAACATGTTTTTCAATGGCAAAAATCAATGAATATTGTAAATGCACAAACAGTAATATCTCCACATTGCAAGGTGCAATTCTGAAATTTTTTGCTTTTTCCTGCTAATCCTAGCATGATAAAGAAGATTCAAAGAGAGTGAGATGCCAGCTCCTTTCATTCAGTCAGTAGCTTCAAACATTTCTGGACGTTTTTCAATGGCAAAAATCAATGAATATTGTAAATGCACAAACAGTAATATCTCCACATTGCAAGGTGCAATTCTGAAATTTTTTGCTTTTTCCTGCTAATCCTAGCATGATAAAGAAGATTCAAAGAGAGTGAGATGCCAGCTCCTTTCATTCAGTCAGTAGCTTCAAACATTTCTGGTATATGAAAAACATGTTTTTCAATGGCAAAAATCAATGAATATTGTAAATGCACAAACAGTAATATCTCCACATTGCAAGGTGCAATTCTGAAATTTTTTGCTTTTTCCTGCTAATCCTAGCATGATAAAGAAGATTCAAAGAGAGTGAGATGCCAGCTCCTTTCATTCAGTCAGTAGCTTCAAACATTTCTGGTATATGAAAAACATGTTTTTCAATGGCAAAAATCAATGAATATTGTAAATGCACAAACAGTAATATCTCCACATTGCAAGGTGCAATTCTGAAATTTTTTGATTTTTCCTGCTAATCCTAGCATGATAAAGAAGATTCAAAGAGAGTGAGATGCCAGCTCCTTTCATTCAGTCAGTAGCTTCAAATATTTCTGGACGTTTTTCAATGGCAAAAATCAATGAATATTGTAAATGCACAAACAGTAATATCTCCACATTGCAAGGTGAAATTCTGAAATTTTTTGCTTTTTCCTGCTAATCCTAGCATGATAAAGAAGATTCAAAGAGAGTGAGATGCCAGCTACTTTCATTCAGTCAGTAGCTTCAAACATTTCTGGTATATGAAAAACATGTTTTTCAATGGCAAAAATCAATGAATATTGTAAATGCACAAACAGTAATATCTCCACATTGCAAGGTGCAATTCTGAAATTTTTTGCTTTTTCCTGCTAATCCTAGCATGATAAAGAAGATTCAAAGAGAGTGAGATGCCAGCTCCTTTCATTCAGTCAGTAGCTTCAAACATTTCTGGTATATGAAAAACATGTTTTTCAATGGCAAAAATCAATGAATATTGTAAATGCACAAACAGTAATATCTCCACATTGCAAGGTGCAATTCTGAAATTTTTTGCTTTTTCCTGCTAATCCTAGCATGATAAAGAAGATTCAAAGAGAGTGAGATGCCAGCTCCTTTCATTCAGTCAGTAGCTTCAAACATTTCTGGACGTTTTTCAATGGCAAAAATCAATGAATATTGTAAATGCACAAACAGTAATATCTCCACATTGCAAGGTGCAATTCTGAAATTTTTTGCTTTTTCCTGATAATCCTAGCATGATAAAGAAGATTCAAAGAGAGTGAGATGCCAGCTCCTTTCATTCAGTCAGTAGCTTCAAACATTTCTGGTATATGAAAAACATGTTTTTCAATGGCAAAAATCAATGAATATTGTAAATGCACAAACAGTAATATCTCCACATTGCAAGGTGCAATTCTGAAATTTTTTGCTTTTTCCTGCTAATCCTAGCATGATAAAGAAGATTCAAAGAGAGTGAGATGCCAGCTCCTTTCATTCAGTCAGTTGCTTCAAACATTTCTGGTATATGAAAAACATGTTTTTCAATGGCAAAAATCAATGAATATTGTAAATGCACAAACAGTAATATCTCCACATTGCAAGATGCAATTCTGAAATTTTTTGCTTTTTCCTGCTAATCCTAGCATGATAAAGAAGATTCAAAGAGAGTGAGATGCCAGCTCCTTTCATTCAGTCAGTAGCTTCAAACATTTCTGGACGTTTTTCAATGGCAAAAATCAATGAATATTGTAAATGCACAAACAGTAATATCTCCACATTGCAAGGTGCAATTCTGAAATTTTTTGCTTTTTCCTGCTAATCCTAGCATGATAAAGAAGATTCAAAGAGAGTGAGATGCCAGCTCCTTTCATTCAGTCAGTAGCTTCAAACATTTCTGGACGTTTTTCAATGGCAAAAATCAATGAATATTGTAAATGCACAAACAGTAATATCTCCACATTGCAAGGTGCAATTCTGAAATTTTTTGCTTTTTCCTGTTAATCCTAGCATGATAAAGAAGATTCAAAGAGAGTGAGATGCCAGCTCCTTTCATTCAGTCAGTAGCTTCAAACATTTCTGGTATATGAAAAACATGTTTTTCACTGGCAAAAATCAATGAATATTGTAAATGCACAAACAGTAATATCTCCACATTGCAAGGTGCAATTCTGAAATTTTTTGCTTTTTCCTGCTAATCCTACCATGATAAAGAAGATTCAAAGAGAGTGAGATGCCAGCTCCTTTCATTCAGTCAGTAGCTTCAAACATTTCTGGTATATGAAAAACATGTTTTTCAATGGCAAAAATCAATGAATATTGTAAATGCACAAACAGTAATATCTCCACATTGCAAGGTGCAATTCTGAAATTTTTTGCTTTTTCCTGCTAATCCTAGCATGATAAACAAGATTCAAAGAGAGTGAGATGCCAGCTCCTTTCATTCAGTCAGTAGCTTCAAACATTTCTGGACGTTTTTCAATGGCAAAAATCAATGATTATTGTAAATGCACAAACAGTAATATCTCCACATTGCAAGGTGCAATTCTGAAATTTTTTGCTTTTTCCTGTTAATCCTAGCATGAAAAAGAAGATTCAAAGAGAGTGAGATGCCAGCTCCTTTCATTCAGTCAGTAGCTTCAAACATTTCTGGTATATGAAAAACATGTTTTTCAATGGCAAAAATCAATGAATATTGTAAATGCACAAACAGTAATATCTCCACATTGCAAGGTGCAATTCTGAAATTTTTTGCTTTTTACTGCTAATCCTAGCATGATAAAGAAGATTCAAAGAGAGTGAGATGCCAGCTCCTTTCATTCAGTCAGTAGCTTCAAACATTTCTGGTATATGAAAAACATGTTTTTCAATGGCAAAAATCAATGAATATTGTAAATGCACAAACAGTAATATCTCCACATTGCAAGGTGCAATTCTGAAATTTTTTGCTTTTTCCTGCTAATCCTAGCATGATAAAGAAGATTCAAAGAGAGTGAGATGCCAGCTCCTTTCATTCAGTCAGTAGCTTCAAACATTTCTGGTATATGAATAACATGATGTTTTTCAATGGCAAAAATCAATGAATATTGTAAATGCACAAACAGTAATATCTCCACATTGCAAGGTGCAATTCTGAAATTTTTTGCTTTTTCCTGCTAATCCTAGCATGATAAAGAAGATTCAAAGAGAGTGAGATGCCAAGCTCCTTTCATTCAGTCAGTAGCTTCAAACATTTCTGGACGTTTTTCAATGGCAAAAATCAATGAATATTGTAAATGCACAAACAGTAATATCTCCACATTGCAAGGTGCAATTCTGAAATTTTTTGCTTTTTCCTGCTAATCCTAGCATGATAAAGAAGATTCAAAGAGAGTGAGATGCCAGCTCCTTTCATTCAGTCAGTAGCTTCAAACATTTCTGGACGTTTTTCAATGGCAAAAATCAATGAATATTGTAAATGCACAAACAGTAATATCTCCACATTGCAAGGTGCAATTCTGAAATTTTTTGCTTTTTCCTGCTAATCCTAGCATGATAAAGAAGATTCAAAGAGAGTGAGATGCCAGCTCCTTTCATTCAGTCAGTAGCTTCAAACATTTCTGGACGTTTTTCAATGGCAAAAATCAATGAATATTGTAAATGCACAAACAGTAATATCTCCACATTGCAAGGTGCAATTCTGAAATTTTTTGCTTTTTCCTGCTAATCCTAGCATGATAAAGAAGATTCAAAGAGAGTGAGATGCCAGCTCCTTTCATTCAGTCAGTAGCTTCAAACATTTCTGGTATATGAAAAACATGTTTTTCAATGGCAAAAATCAATGAATATTGTAAATGCACAAACAGTAATATCTCCACATTGCAAGGTGCAATTCTGAAATTTTTTGCTTTTTCCTGCTAATCCTAGCATGATAAAGAAGATTCAAAGAGAGTGAGATGCCAGCTCCTTTCATTCAGTCAGTAGCTTCAAACATTTCTGGTATATGAAAAACATGTTTTTCAATGGCAAAAATCAATGAATATTGTAAATGCACAAACAGTAATATCTCCACATTGCAAGGTGCAATTCTGAAATTTTTTGCTTTTTCCTGCTAATCCTAGCATGATAAAGAAGATTCAAAGAGAGTGAGATGCCAGCTCCTTTCATTCAGTCAGTAGCTTCAAATATTTCTGGACGTTTTTCAATGGCAAAAATCAATGAATATTGTAAATGCACAAACAGTAATATCTCCACATTGCAAGGTGCAATTCTGAAATTTTTTGCTTTTTCCTGTTAATCCTAGCATGATAAAGAAGATTCAAAGAGAGTGAGATGCCAGCTCCTTTCATTCAGTCAGTAGCTTCAAACATTTCTGGTATATGAAAAACATGTTTTTCAATGGCAAAAATCAATGAATATTGTAAATGCACAAACAGTAATATCTCCACATTGCAAGGTGCAATTCTGAAATTTTTTGCTTTTTCCTGCTAATCCTAGCATGATAAAGAAGATTCAAAGAGAGTGAGATGCCAGCTCCTTTCATTCAGTCAGTAGCTTCAAACATTTCTGGTATATGAAAAACATGTTTTTCAATGGCAAAAATCAATGAATATTGTAAATGCACAAACAGTAATATCTCCACATTGCAAGGTGCAATTCTGAAATTTTTTGCTTTTTCCTGCTAATCCTAGCATGATAAAGAAGATTCAAAGAGAGTGAGATGCCAGCTCCTTTCATTCAGTCAGTAGCTTCAAACATTTCTGGACGTTTTTCAATGGCAAAAATCAATGAATATTGTAAATGCACAAACAGTAATATCTCCACATTGCAAGGTGCAATTCTGAAATTTTTTGCTTTTTCCTGCTAATCCTAGCATGATAAAGAAGATTCAAAGAGAGTGAGATGCCAGCTCCTTTCATTCAGTCAGTAGCTTCAAACATTTCTGGTATATGAAAAACATGTTTTTCAATGGCAAAAATCAATGAATATTGTAAATGCACAAACAGTAATATCTCCACATTGCAAGGTGCAATTCTGAAATTTTTTGCTTTTTCCTGCTAATCCTAGCATGATAAAGAAGATTCAAAGAGAGTGAGATGCCAGCTCCTTTCATTCAATCAGTAGCTTCAAACATTTCTGGTATATTAAAAACATGTTTTTCAATGGCAAAAATCAATGAATATTGTAAATGCACAAACAGTAATATCTCCACATTGCAAGGTGCAATTCTGAAATTTTTTGCTTTTTCCTGCTAATCCTAGCATGATAAAGAAGATTCAAAGAGAGTGAGATGCCAGCTCCTTTCATTCAGTCAGTAGCTTCAAACATTTCTGGACGTTTTTCAATGGCAAAAATCAATGAATATTGTAAATGCACAAACAGTAATATCTCCACATTGCAAGGTGCAATTCTGAAATTTTTTGCTTTTTCCTGTTAATCCTAGCATGATAAAGAAGATTCAAAGAGAGTGAGATGCCAGCTCCTTTCATTCAGTCAGTAGCTTCAAACATTTCTGGTATATGAAAAACATGTTTTTCAATGGCAAAAATCAATGAATATTGTAAATGCACAAACAGTAATATCTCCACATTGCAAGGTGCAATTCTGAAATTTTTTGCTTTTTACTGCTAATCCTAGCATGATAAAGAAGATTCAAAGAGAGTGAGATGCCAGCTCCTTTCATTCAGTCAGTAGCTTCAAACATTTCTGGTATATGAAAAACATGTTTTTCAATGGCAAAAATCAATGAATATTGTAAATGCACAAACAGTAATATCTCCACATTGCAAGGTGCAATTCTGAAATTTTTTGCTTTTTCCTGCTAATCCTAGCATGATAAACAAGATTCAAAGAGAGTGAGATGCCAGCTCCTTTCATTCAGTCAGTAGCTTCAAACATTTCTGGACGTTTTTCAATGGCAAAAATCAATGAATATTGTAAATGCACAAACAGTAATATCTCCACATTGCAAGGTGCAATTCTGAAATTTTTTGCTTTTTCCTGTTAATCCTAGCATGAAAAAGAAGATTCAAAGAGAGTGAGATGCCAGCTCCTTTCATTCAGTCAGTAGCTTCAAACATTTCTGGTATATGAAAAACATGTTTTTCAATGGCAAAAATCAATGAATATTGTAAATGCACAAACAGTAATATCTCCACATTGCAAGGTGCAATTCTGAAATTTTTTGCTTTTTACTGCTAATCCTAGCATGATAAAGAAGATTCAAAGAGAGTGAGATGCCAGCTCCTTTCATTCAGTCAGTAGCTTCAAACATTTCTGGTATATGAAAAACATGTTTTTCAATGGCAAAAATCAATGAATATTGTAAATGCACAAACAGTAATATCTCCACATTGCAAGGTGCAATTCTGAAATTTTTTGCTTTTTCCTGCTAATCCTAGCATGATAAAGAAGATTCAAAGAGAGTGAGATGCCAGCTCCTTTCATTCAGTCAGTAGCTTCAAACATTTCTGGACGTTTTTCAATGGCAAAAATCAATGAATATTGTAAATGCACAAACAGTAATATCTCCACATTGCAAGGTGCAATTCTGAAATTTTTTGCTTTTTCCTGTTAATCCTAGCATGATAAAGAAGATTCAAAGAGAGTGAGATGCCAGCTCCTTTCATTCAGTCAGTAGCTTCAAACATTTCTGGTATATGAAAAACATGTTTTTCAATGGCAAAAATCAATGAATATTGTAAATGCACAAACAGTAATATCTCCACATTGCAAGGTGCAATTCTGAAATTTTTTGCTTTTTCCTGCTAATCCTAGCATGATAAAGAAGATTCAAAGAGAGTGAGATGCCAGCTCCTTTCATTCAGTCAGTAGCTTCAAACATTTCTGGTATATGAAAAACATGTTTTTCAATGGCAAAAATCAATGAATATTGTAAATGCACAAACAGTAATATCTCCACATTGCAAGGTGCAATTCTGAAATTTTTTGCTTTTTCCTGCTAATCCTAGCATGATAAACAAGATTCAAAGAGAGTGAGATGCCAGCTCCTTTCATTCAGTCAGTAGCTTCAAACATTTCTGGACGTTTTTCAATGGCAAAAATCAATGAATATTGTAAATGCACAAACAGTAATATCTCCACATTGCAAGGTGCAATTCTGAAATTTTTTGCTTTTTCCTGTTAATCCTAGCATGAAAAAGAAGATTCAAAGAGAGTGAGATGCCAGCTCCTTTCATTCAGTCAGTAGCTTCAAACATTTCTGGTATATGAAAAACATGTTTTTCAATGGCAAAAATCAATGAATATTGTAAATGCACAAACAGTAATATCTCCACATTGCAAGGTGCAATTCTGAAATTTTTTGCTTTTTACTGCTAATCCTAGCATGATAAAGAAGATTCAAAGAGAGTGAGATGCCAGCTCCTTTCATTCAGTCAGTAGCTTCAAACATTTCTGGTATATGAAAAACATGTTTTTCAATGGCAAAAATCAATGAATATTCTAAATGCACAAACAGTAATATCTCCACATTGCAAGGTGCAATTCTGAAATTTTTTGCTTTTTCCTGCTAATCCTAGCATGATAAAGAAGATTCAAAGAGAGTGAGATGCCAGCTCCTTTCATTCAGTCAGTAGCTTCAAACATTTCTGGACGTTTTTCAATGGCAAAAATCAATGAATATTGTAAATGCACAAACAGTAATATCTCCACATTGCAAGGTGCAATTCTGAAATTTTTTGCTTTTTCCTGTTAATCCTAGCATGATAAAGAAGATTCAAAGAGAGTGAGATGCCAGCTCCTTTCATTCAGTCAGTAGCTTCAAACATTTCTGGTATATGAAAAACATGTTTTTCAATGGCAAAAATCAATGAATATTGTAAATGCACAAACAGTAATATCTCCACATTGCAAGGTGCAATTCTGAAATTTTTTGCTTTTTCCTGCTAATCCTAGCATGATAAACAAGATTCAAAGAGAGTGAGATGCCAGCTCCTTTCATTCAGTCAGTAGCTTCAAACATTTCTGGACGTTTTTCAATGGCAAAAATCAATGAATATTGTAAATGCACAAACAGTAATATCTCCACATTGCAAGGTGCAATTCTGAAATTTTTTGCTTTTTCCTGTTAATCCTAGCATGAAAAAGAAGATTCAAAGAGAGTGAGATGCCAGCTCCTTTCATTCAGTCAGTAGCTTCAAACATTTCTGGTATATGAAAAACATGTTTTTCAATGGCAAAAATCAATGAATATTGTAAATGCACAAACAGTAATATCTCCACATTGCAAGGTGCAATTCTGAAATTTTTTGCTTTTTACTGCTAATCCTAGCATGATAAAGAAGATTCAAAGAGAGTGAGATGCCAGCTCCTTTCATTCAGTCAGTAGCTTCAAACATTTCTGGTATATGAAAAACATGTTTTTCAATGGCAAAAATCAATGAATATTGTAAATGCACAAACAGTAATATCTCCACATTGCAAGGTGCAATTCTGAAATTTTTTGCTTTTTCCTGCTAATCCTAGCATGATAAAGAAGATTCAAAGAGAGTGAGATGCCAGCTCCTTTCATTCAGTCAGTAGC
The DNA here is from genome assembly GCF_046119375.1 of Phyllobates terribilis. Classification (NCBI taxonomy): domain Eukaryota; kingdom Metazoa; phylum Chordata; class Amphibia; order Anura; family Dendrobatidae; genus Phyllobates; species Phyllobates terribilis. The sequence continues at coordinate 675,277 of NW_027363167.1, read as the reverse complement.
TTCAAACATTTCTGGTATATGAATAACATGATGTTTTTCAATGGCAAAAATCAATGAATATTGTAAATGCACAAACAGTAATATCTCCACATTGCAAGGTGCAATTCTGAAATTTTTTGCTTTTTCCTGCTAATCCTAGCATGATAAAGAAGATTCAAAGAGAGTGAGATGCCAAGCTCCTTTCATTCAGTCAGTAGCTTCAAACATTTCTGGACGTTTTTCAATGGCAAAAATCAATGAATATTGTAAATGCACAAACAGTAATATCTCCACATTGCAAGGTGCAATTCTGAAATTTTTTGCTTTTTCCTGCTAATCCTAGCATGATAAAGAAGATTCAAAGAGAGTGAGATGCCAGCTCCTTTCATTCAGTCAGTAGCTTCAAACATTTCTGGACGTTTTTCAATGGCAAAAATCAATGAATATTGTAAATGCACAAACAGTAATATCTCCACATTGCAAGGTGCAATTCTGAAATTTTTTGCTTTTTCCTGCTAATCCTAGCATGATAAAGAAGATTCAAAGAGAGTGAGATGCCAGCTCCTTTCATTCAGTCAGTAGCTTCAAACATTTCTGGACGTTTTTCAATGGCAAAAATCAATGAATATTGTAAATGCACAAACAGTAATATCTCCACATTGCAAGGTGCAATTCTGAAATTTTTTGCTTTTTCCTGTTAATCCTAGCATGATAAAGAAGATTCAAAGAGTGAGATGCCAGCTCCTTTCATTCAGTCAGTAGCTTCAAACATTTCTGGTATATGAAAAACATGTTTTTCACTGGCAAAAATCAATGAATATTGTAAATGCACAAACAGTAATATCTCCACATTGCAAGGTGCAATTCTGAAATTTTTTGCTTTTTCCTGCTAATCCTAGCATGATAAAGAAGATTCAAAGAGAGTGAGATGCCAGCTCCTTTCATTCAGTCAGTAGCTTCAAACATTTCTGGACGTTTTTCAATGGCAAAAATCAATGAATATTGTAAATGCACAAACAGTAATATCTCCACATTGCAAGGTGCAATTCTGAAATTTTTTGCTTTTTCCTGCTAATCCTAGCATGATAAAGAAGATTCAAAGAGAGTGAGATGCCAGCTCCTTTCATTCAGTCAGTAGCTTCAAACATTTCTGGACGTTTTTCAATGGCAAAAATCAATGAATATTGTAAATGCACAAACAGTAATATCTCCACATTGCAAGGTGCAATTCTGAAATTTTTTGCTTTTTCCTGCTAATCCTAGCATGATAAAGAAGATTCAAAGAGAGTGAGATGCCAGCTCCTTTCATTCAGTCAGTAGCTTCAAACATTTCTGGACGTTTTTCAATGGCAAAAATCAATGAATATTGTAAATGCACAAACAGTAATATCTCCACATTGCAAGGTGCAATTCTGAAATTTTTTGCTTTTTCCTGCTAATCCTAGCATGATAAAGAAGATTCAAAGAGAGTAAGATGCCAGCTCCTTTCATTCAGTCAGTAGCTTCAAACATTTCTGGTATATGAAAAACATGTTTTTCAATGGCAAAAATCAATGAATATTGTAAATGCACAAACAGTAATATCTCCACATTGCAAGGTGCAATTCTGAAATTTTTTGCTTTTTCCTGCTAATCCTAGCATGATAAAGAAGATTCAAAGAGAGTGAGATGCCAGCTCCTTTCATTCAGTCAGTAGCTTCAAACATTTCTGGTATATGAAAAACATGTTTTTCAATGGCAAAAATCAATGAATATTGTAAATGCACAAACAGTAATATCTCCACATTGCAAGGTGCAATTCTGAAATTTTTTGCTTTTTCCTGCTAATCCTAGCATGATAAAGAAGATTCAAAGAGAGTGAGATGCCAGCTCCTTTCATTCAGTCAGTAGCTTCAAACATTTCTGGACGTTTTTCAATGGCAAAAATCAATGAATATTGTAAATGCACAAACAGTAATATCTCCACATTGCAAGGTGCAATTCTGAAATGTTTTGCTTTTTCCTGTTAATCCTAGCATGATAAAGAAGATTCAAAGAGAGTGAGATGCCAGCTCCTTTCATTCAGTCAGTAGCTTCAAACATTTCTGGTATATGAAAAACATGTTTTTAAATGGCAAAAATCAATGAATATTGTAAATGCACAAACAGTAATATCTCCACATTGCAAGATGCAATTCTGAAATTTTTTGCTTTTTCCTGCTAATCCTAGCATGATAAAGAAGATTCAAAGAGAGTGAGATGCCAGCTCCTTTCATTCAGTCAGTAGCTTCAAACATTTCTGGACGTTTTTCAATGGCAAAAATCAATGAATATTGTAAATGCACAAACAGTAATATCTCCACATTGCAAGGTGCAATTCTGAAATTTTTTGCTTTTTCCTGTTAATCCTAGCATGAAAAAGAAGATTCAAAGAGAGTGAGATGCCAGCTCCTTTCATTCAGTCAGTAGCTTCAAACATTTCTGGTATATGAAAAACATGTTTTTCAATGGCAAAAATCAATGAATATTGTAAATGCACAAACAGTAATATCTCCACATTGCAAGGTGCAATTCTGAAATTTTTTGCTTTTTACTGCTAATCCTAGCATGATAAAGAAGATTCAAAGAGAGTGAGATGCCAGCTCCTTTCATTCAGTCAGTAGCTTCAAACATTTCTGGTATATGAAAAACATGTTTTTCAATGGCAAAAATCAATGAATATTCTAAATGCACAAACAGTAATATCTCCACATTGCAAGGTGCAATTCTGAAATTTTTTGCTTTTTCCTGCTAATCCTAGCATGATAAAGAAGATTCAAAGAGAGTGAGATGCCAGCTCCTTTCATTCAGTCAGTAGCTTCAAACATTTCTGGACGTTTTTCAATGGCAAAAATCAATGAATATTGTAAATGCACAAACAGTAATATCTCCACATTGCAAGGTGCAATTCTGAAATTTTTTGCTTTTTCCTGTTAATCCTAGCATGATAAAGAAGATTCAAAGAGAGTGAGATGCCAGCTCCTTTCATTCAGTCAGTAGCTTCAAACATTTCTGGTATATGAAAAACATGTTTTTCAATGGCAAAAATCAATGAATATTGTAAATGCACAAACAGTAATATCTCCACATTGCAAGGTGCAATTCTGAAATTTTTTGCTTTTTCCTGCTAATCCTAGCATGATAAACAAGATTCAAAGAGAGTGAGATGCCAGCTCCTTTCATTCAGTCAGTAGCTTCAAACATTTCTGGACGTTTTTCAATGGCAAAAATCAATGAATATTGTAAATGCACAAACAGTAATATCTCCACATTGCAAGGTGCAATTCTGAAATTTTTTGCTTTTTCCTGTTAATCCTAGCATGAAAAAGAAGATTCAAAGAGAGTGAGATGCCAGCTCCTTTCATTCAGTCAGTAGCTTCAAACATTTCTGGTATATGAAAAACATGTTTTTCAATGGCAAAAATCAATGAATATTGTAAATGCACAAACAGTAATATCTCCACATTGCAAGGTGCAATTCTGAAATTTTTTGCTTTTTACTGCTAATCCTAGCATGATAAAGAAGATTCAAAGAGAGTGAGATGCCAGCTCCTTTCATTCAGTCAGTAGCTTCAAACATTTCTGGTATATGAAAAACATGTTTTTCAATGGCAAAAATCAATGAATATTGTAAATGCACAAACAGTAATATCTCCACATTGCAAGGTGCAATTCTGAAATTTTTTGCTTTTTCCTGCTAATCCTAGCATGATAAAGAAGATTCAAAGAGAGTGAGATGCCAGCTCCTTTCATTCAGTCAGTAGCTTCAAACATTTCTGGTATATGAATAACATGATGTTTTTCAATGGCAAAAATCAATGAATATTGTAAATGCACAAACAGTAATATCTCCACATTGCAAGGTGCAATTCTGAAATTTTTTGCTTTTTCCTGCTAATCCTAGCATGATAAAGAAGATTCAAAGAGAGTGAGATGCCAAGCTCCTTTCATTCAGTCAGTAGCTTCAAACATTTCTGGACGTTTTTCAATGGCAAAAATCAATGAATATTGTAAATGCACAAACAGTAATATCTCCACATTGCAAGGTGCAATTCTGAAATTTTTTGCTTTTTCCTGCTAATCCTAGCATGATAAAGAAGATTCAAAGAGAGTGAGATGCCAGCTCCTTTCATTCAGTCAGTAGCTTCAAACATTTCTGGACGTTTTTCAATGGCAAAAATCAATGAATATTGTAAATGCACAAACAGTAATATCTCCACATTGCAAGGTGCAATTCTGAAATTTTTTGCTTTTTCCTGCTAATCCTAGCATGATAAAGAAGATTCAAAGAGAGTGAGATGCCAGCTCCTTTCATTCAGTCAGTAGCTTCAAACATTTCTGGACGTTTTTCAATGGCAAAAATCAATGAATATTGTAAATGCACAAACAGTAATATCTCCACATTGCAAGGTGCAATTCTGAAATTTTTTGCTTTTTCCTGTTAATCCTAGCATGATAAAGAAGATTCAAAGAGTGAGATGCCAGCTCCTTTCATTCAGTCAGTAGCTTCAAACATTTCTGGTATATGAAAAACATGTTTTTCACTGGCAAAAATCAATGAATATTGTAAATGCACAAACAGTAATATCTCCACATTGCAAGGTGCAATTCTGAAATTTTTTGCTTTTTCCTGCTAATCCTAGCATGATAAAGAAGATTCAAAGAGAGTGAGATGCCAGCTCCTTTCATTCAGTCAGTAGCTTCAAACATTTCTGGACGTTTTTCAATGGCAAAAATCAATGAATATTGTAAATGCACAAACAGTAATATCTCCACATTGCAAGGTGCAATTCTGAAATTTTTTGCTTTTTCCTGCTAATCCTAGCATGATAAAGAAGATTCAAAGAGAGTGAGATGCCAGCTCCTTTCATTCAGTCAGTAGCTTCAAACATTTCTGGACGTTTTTCAATGGCAAAAATCAATGAATATTGTAAATGCACAAACAGTAATATCTCCACATTGCAAGGTGCAATTCTGAAATTTTTTGCTTTTTCCTGCTAATCCTAGCATGATAAAGAAGATTCAAAGAGAGTGAGATGCCAGCTCCTTTCATTCAGTCAGTAGCTTCAAACATTTCTGGACGTTTTTCAATGGCAAAAATCAATGAATATTGTAAATGCACAAACAGTAATATCTCCACATTGCAAGGTGCAATTCTGAAATTTTTTGCTTTTTCCTGCTAATCCTAGCATGATAAAGAAGATTCAAAGAGAGTAAGATGCCAGCTCCTTTCATTCAGTCAGTAGCTTCAAACATTTCTGGTATATGAAAAACATGTTTTTCAATGGCAAAAATCAATGAATATTGTAAATGCACAAACAGTAATATCTCCACATTGCAAGGTGCAATTCTGAAATTTTTTGCTTTTTCCTGCTAATCCTAGCATGATAAAGAAGATTCAAAGAGAGTGAGATGCCAGCTCCTTTCATTCAGTCAGTAGCTTCAAACATTTCTGGTATATGAAAAACATGTTTTTCAATGGCAAAAATCAATGAATATTGTAAATGCACAAACAGTAATATCTCCACATTGCAAGGTGCAATTCTGAAATTTTTTGCTTTTTCCTGCTAATCCTAGCATGATAAAGAAGATTCAAAGAGAGTGAGATGCCAGCTCCTTTCATTCAGTCAGTAGCTTCAAACATTTCTGGACGTTTTTCAATGGCAAAAATCAATGAATATTGTAAATGCACAAACAGTAATATCTCCACATTGCAAGGTGCAATTCTGAAATGTTTTGCTTTTTCCTGTTAATCCTAGCATGATAAAGAAGATTCAAAGAGAGTGAGATGCCAGCTCCTTTCATTCAGTCAGTAGCTTCAAACATTTCTGGTATATGAAAAACATGTTTTTAAATGGCAAAAATCAATGAATATTGTAAATGCACAAACAGTAATATCTCCACATTGCAAGATGCAATTCTGAAATTTTTTGCTTTTTCCTGCTAATCCTAGCATGATAAAGAAGATTCAAAGAGAGTGAGATGCCAGCTCCTTTCATTCAGTCAGTAGCTTCAAACATTTCTGGACGTTTTTCAATGGCAAAAATCAATGAATATTGTAAATGCACAAACAGTAATATCTCCACATTGCAAGGTGCAATTCTGAAATTTTTTGCTTTTTCCTGCTAATCCTAGCATGATAAAGAAGATTCAAAGAGAGTGAGATGCCAGCTCCTTTCATTCAGTCAGTAGCTTCAAACATTTCTGGACGTTTTTCAATGGCAAAAATCAATGAATATTGTAAATGCACAAACAGTAATATCTCCACATTGCAAGGTGCAATTCTGAAATTTTTTGCTTTTTCCTGTTAATCCTAGCATGATAAAGAAGATTCAAAGAGAGTGAGATGCCAGCTCCTTTCATTCAGTCAGTAGCTTCAAACATTTCTGGTATATGAAAAACATGTTTTTCACTGGCAAAAATCAATGAATATTGTAAATGCACAAACAGTAATATCTCCACATTGCAAGGTGCAATTCTGAAATTTTTTGCTTTTTCCTGCTAATCCTAGCATGATAAATAAGATTCAAAGAGTGAGATGCCAGCTCCTTTCATTCAGTCAGTAGCTTCAAACATTTCTGGTATATGAAAAACATGTTTTTCAATGGCAAAAATCAATGAATATTGTAAATGCACAAACAGTAATATCTCCACATTGCAAGGTGCAATTCTGAAATTTTTTGCTTTTTCCTGCTAATCCTAGCATGATAAACAAGATTCAAAGAGAGTGAGATGCCAGCTCCTTTCATTCAGTCAGTAGCTTCAAACATTTCTGGACGTTTTTCAATGGCAAAAATCAATGAATATTGTAAATGCACAAACAGTAATATCTCCACATTGCAAGGTGCAATTCTGAAATTTTTTGCTTTTTCCTGTTAATCCTAGCATGAAAAAGAAGATTCAAAGAGAGTGAGATGCCAGCTCCTTTCATTCAGTCAGTAGCTTCAAACATTTCTGGTATATGAAAAACATGTTTTTCAATGGCAAAAATCAATGAATATTGTAAATGCACAAACAGTAATATCTCCACATTGCAAGGTGCAATTCTGAAATTTTTTGCTTTTTACTGCTAATCCTAGCATGATAAAGAAGATTCAAAGAGAGTGAGATGCCAGCTCCTTTCATTCAGTCAGTAGCTTCAAACATTTCTGGTATATGAAAAACATGTTTTTCAATGGCAAAAATCAATGAATATTGTAAATGCACAAACAGTAATATCTCCACATTGCAAGGTGCAATTCTGAAATTTTTTGCTTTTTCCTGCTAATCCTAGCATGATAAAGAAGATTCAAAGAGAGTGAGATGCCAGCTCCTTTCATTCAGTCAGTAGCTTCAAACATTTCTGGTATATGAATAACATGATGTTTTTCAATGGCAAAAATCAATGAATATTGTAAATGCACAAACAGTAATATCTCCACATTGCAAGGTGCAATTCTGAAATTTTTTGCTTTTTCCTGCTAATCCTAGCATGATAAAGAAGATTCAAAGAGAGTGAGATGCCAAGCTCCTTTCATTCAGTCAGTAGCTTCAAACATTTCTGGACGTTTTTCAATGGCAAAAATCAATGAATATTGTAAATGCACAAACAGTAATATCTCCACATTGCAAGGTGCAATTCTGAAATTTTTTGCTTTTTCCTGCTAATCCTAGCATGATAAAGAAGATTCAAAGAGAATGAGATGCCAGCTCCTTTCATTCAGTCAGTAGCTTCAAACATTTCTGGACGTTTTTCAATGGCAAAAATCAATGAATATTGTAAATGCACAAACAGTAATATCTCCACATTGCAAGGTGCAATTCTGAAATTTTTTGCTTTTTCCTGCTAATCCTAGCATGATAAAGAAGATTCAAAGAGAGTGAGATGCCAGCTCCTTTCATTCAGTCAGTAGCTTCAAACATTTCTGGACGTTTTTCAATGGCAAAAATCAATGAATATTGTAAATGCACAAACAGTAATATCTCCACATTGCAAGGTGCAATTCTGAAATTTTTTGCTTTTTCCTGCTAATCCTAGCATGATAAAGAAGATTCAAAGAGAGTGAGATGCCAGCTCCTTTCATTCAGTCAGTAGCTTCAAACATTTCTGGTATATGAAAAACATGTTTTTCAATGGCAAAAATCAATGAATATTGTAAATGCACAAACAGTAATATCTCCACATTGCAAGGTGCAATTCTGAAATTTTTTGCTTTTTCCTGCTAATCCTAGCATGATAAAGAAGATTCAAAGAGAGTGAGATGCCAGCTCCTTTCATTCAGTCAGTAGCTTCAAACATTTCTGGACGTTTTTCAATGGCAAAAATCAATGAATATTGTAAATGCACAAACAGTAATATCTCCACATTGCAAGGTGCAATTCTGAAATTTTTTGCTTTTTCCTGTTAATCCTAGCATGATAAAGAAGATTCAAAGAGAGTGAGATGCCAGCTCCTTTCATTCAGTCAGTAGCTTCAAACATTTCTGGTATATGAAAAACATGTTTTTCAATGGCAAAAATCAATGAATATTGTAAATGCACAAACAGTAATATCTCCACATTGCAAGATGCAATTCTGAAATTTTTTGCTTTTTCCTGCTAATCCTAGCATGATAAAGAAGATTCAAAGAGAGTGAGATGCCAGCTCCTTTCATTCAGTCAGTAGCTTCAAACATTTCTGGACGTTTTTCAATGGCAAAAATCAATGAATATTGTAAATGCACAAACAGTAATATCTCCACATTGCAAGGTGCAATTCTGAAATTTTTTGCTTTTTCCTGCTAATCCTAGCATGATAAAGAAGATTCAAAGAGAGTGAGATGCCAGCTCCTTTCATTCAGTCAGTAGCTTCAAACATTTCTGGATGTTTTTCAATGGCAAAAATCAATGAATATTGTAAATGCACAAACAGTAATATCTCCACATTGCAAGGTGCAATTCTGAAATTTTTTGCTTTTTCCTGTTAATCCTAGCATGATAAAGAAGATTCAAAGAGAGTGAGATGCCAGCTCCTTTCATTCAGTCAGTAGCTTCAAACATTTCTGGTATATGAAAAACATGTTTTTCACTGGCAAAAATCAATGAATATTGTAAATGCACAAACAGTAATATCTCCACATTGCAAGGTGCAATTCTGAAATTTTTTGCTTTTTCCTGCTAATCCTAGCATGATAAAGAAGATTCAAAGAGAGTGAGATGCCAGCTCCTTTCATTCAGTCAGTAGCTTCAAACATTTCTGGTATATGAAAAACATGTTTTTCAATGGCAAAAATCAATGAATATTGTAAATGCACAAACAGTAATATCTCCACATTGCAAGGTGCAATTCTGAAATTTTTTGCTTTTTCCTGCTAATCCTAGCATGATAAACAAGATTCAAAGAGAGTGAGATGCCAGCTCCTTTCATTCAGTCAGTAGCTTCAAACATTTCTGGACGTTTTTCAATGGCAAAAATCAATGAATATTGTAAATGCACAAACAGTAATATCTCCACATTGCAAGGTGCAATTCTGAAATTTTTTGCTTTTTCCTGTTAATCCTAGCATGAAAAAGAAGATTCAAAGAGAGTGAGATGCCAGCTCCTTTCATTCAGTCAGTAGCTTCAAACATTTCTGGTATATGAAAAACATGTTTTTCAATGGCAAAAATCAATGAATATTGTAAATGCACAAACAGTAATATCTCCACATTGCAAGGTGCAATTCTGAAATTTTTTGCTTTTTACTGCTAATCCTAGCATGATAAAGAAGATTCAAAGAGAGTGAGATGCCAGCTCCTTTCATTCAGTCAGTAGCTTCAAACATTTCTGGTATATGAAAAACATGTTTTTCAATGGCAAAAATCAATGAATATTGTAAATGCACAAACAGTAATATCTCCACATTGCAAGGTGCAATTCTGAAATTTTTTGCTTTTTCCTGCTAATCCTAGCATGATAAAGAAGATTCAAAGAGAGTGAGATGCCAGCTCCTTTCATTCAGTCAGTAACTTCAAACATTTCTGGTATATGAATAACATGATGTTTTTCAATGGCAAAAATCAATGAATATTGTAAATGCACAAACAGTAATATCTCCACATTGCAAGGTGCAATTCTGAAATTTTTTGCTTTTTCCTGCTAATCCTAGCATGATAAAGAAGATTCAAAGAGAGTGAGATGCCAAGCTCCTTTCATTCAGTCAGTAGCTTCAAACATTTCTGGACGTTTTTCAATGACAAAAATCAATGAATATTGTAAATGCACAAACAGTAATATCTCCACATTGCAAGGTGCAATTCTGAAATTTTTTGCTTTTTCCTGCTAATCCTAGCATGATAAAGAAGATTCAAAGAGAGTGAGATGCCAGCTCCTTTCATTCAGTCAGTAGCTTCAAACATTTCTGGACGTTTTTCAATGGCAAAAATCAATGAATATTGTAAATGCACAAACAGTAATATCTCCACATTGCAAGGTGCAATTCTGAAATTTTTTGCTTTTTCCTGTTAATCCTAGCATGATAAAGAAGATTCAAAGAGAGTGAGATGCCAGCTCCTTTCATTCAGTCAGTAGCTTCAAACATTTCTGGTATATGAAAAACATGTTTTTCACTGGCAAAAATCAATGAATATTGTAAATGCACAAACAGTAATATCTCCACATTGCAAGGTGCAATTCTGAAATTTTTTGCTTTTTCCTGCTAATCCTAGCATGATAAAGAAGATTCAAAGAGAGTGAGATGCCAGCTCCTTTCATTCAGTCAGTAGCTTCAAACATTTCTGGACGTTTTTCAATGGCAAAAATCAATGAATATTGTAAATGCACAAACAGTAATATCTCCACATTGCAAGGTGCAATTCTGAAATTTTTTGCTTTTTCCTGCTAATCCTAGCATGATAAAGAAGATTCAAAGAGAGTGAGATGCCAGCTCCTTTCATTCAGTCAGTAGCTTCAAACATTTCTGGACGTTTTTCAATGGCAAAAATCAATGAATATTGTAAATGCACAAACAGTAATATCTCCACATTGCAAGGTGCAATTCTGAAATTTTTTGCTTTTTCCTGCTAATCCTAGCATGATAAAGAAGATTCAAAGAGAGTAAGATGCCAGCTCCTTTCATTCAGTCAGTAGCTTCAAACATTTCTGGTATATGAAAAACATGTTTTTCAATGGCAAAAATCAATGAATATTGTAAATGCACAAACAGTAATATCTCCACATTGCAAGGTGCAATTCTGAAATTTTTTGCTTTTTCCTGCTAATCCTAGCATGATAAAGAAGATTCAAAGAGAGTGAGATGCCAGCTCCTTTCATTCAGTCAGTAGCTTCAAACATTTCTGGACGTTTTTCAATGGGAAAAATCAATGAATATTGTAAATGCACAAACAGTAATATCTCCACATTGCAAGGTGCAATTCTGAAATTTTTTGCTTTTTCCTGTTAATCCTAGCATGATAAAGAAGATTCAAAGAGAGTGAGATGCCAGCTCCTTTCATTCAGTCAGTAGCTTCAAACATTTCTGGTATATGAAAAACATGTTTTTCAATGGCAAAAATCAATGAATATTGTAAATGCACAAACAGTAATATCTCCACATTGCAAGATGCAATTCTGAAATTTTTTGCTTTTTCCTGCTAATCCTAGCATGATAAAGAAGATTCAAAGAGAGTGAGATGCCAGCTCCTTTCATTCAGTCAGTAGCTTCAAACATTTCTGGACGTTTTTCAATGGCAAAAATCAATGAATATTGTAAATGCACAAACAGTAATATCTCCACATTGCAAGGTGCAATTCTGAAATTTTTTGCTTTTTCCTGCTAATCCTAGCATGATAAAGAAGATTCAAAGAGAGTGAGATGCCAGCTCCTTTCATTCAGTCAGTAGCTTCAAACATTTCTGGACGTTTTTCAATGGCAAAAATCAATGAATATTGTAAATGCACAAACAGTAATATCTCCACATTGCAAGGTGCAATTCTGAAATTTTTTGCTTTTTCCTGTTAATCCTAGCATGATAAAGAAGATTCAAAGAGAGTGAGATGCCAGCTCCTTTCATTCAGTCAGTAGCTTCAAACATTTCTGGTATATGAAAAACATGTTTTTCACTGGCAAAAATCAATGAATATTGTAAATGCACAAACAGTAATATCTCCACATTGCAAGGTGCAATTCTGAAATTTTTTGCTTTTTCCTGCTAATCCTAGCATGATAAATAAGATTCAAAGAGAGTGAGATGCCAGCTCCTTTCATTCAGTCAGTAGCTTCAAACATTTCTGGTATATGAAAAACATGTTTTTCAATGGCAAAAATCAATGAATATTGTAAATGCACAAACAGTAATATCTCCACATTGCAAGGTGCAATTCTGAAATTTTTTGCTTTTTCCTGCTAATCCTAGCATGATAAACAAGATTCAAAGAGAGTGAGATGCCAGCTCCTTTCATTCAGTCAGTAGCTTCAAACATTTCTGGACGTTTTTCAATGGCAAAAATCAATGAATATTGTAAATGCACAAACAGTAATATCTCCACATTGCAAGGTGCAATTCTGAAATTTTTTGCTTTTTCCTGTTAATCCTAGCATGAAAAAGAAGATTCAAAGAGAGTGAGATGCCAGCTCCTTTCATTCAGTCAGTAGCTTCAAACATTTCTGGTATATGAAAAACATGTTTTTCAATGGCAAAAATCAATGAATATTGTAAATGCACAAACAGTAATATCTCCACATTGCAAGGTGCAATTCTGAAATTTTTTGCTTTTTACTGCTAATCCTAGCATGATAAAGAAGATTCAAAGAGAGTGAGATGCCAGCTCCTTTCATTCAGTCAGTAGCTTCAAACATTTCTGGTATATGAAAAACATGTTTTTCAATGGCAAAAATCAATGAATATTGTAAATGCACAAACAGTAATATCTCCACATTGCAAGGTGCAATTCTGAAATTTTTTGCTTTTTCCTGCTAATCCTAGCATGATAAAGAAGATTCAAAGAGAGTGAGATGCCAGCTCCTTTCATTCAGTCAGTAGCTTCAAACATTTCTGGTATATGAATAACATGATGTTTTTCAATTCCAAAAATCAATGAATATTGTAAATGCACAAACAGTAATATCTCCACATTGCAAGGTGCAATTCTGAAATTTTTTGCTTTTTCCTGCTAATCCTAGCATGATAAAGAAGATTCAAAGAGAGTGAGATGCCAAGCTCCTTTCATTCAGTCAGTAGCTTCAAACATTTCTGGACGTTTTTCAATGGCAAAAATCAATGAATATTGTAAATGCACAAACAGTAATATCTCCACATTGCAAGGTGCAATTCTGAAATTTTTTGCTTTTTCCTGCTAATCCTAGCATGATAAAGAAGATTCAAAGAGAGTGAGATGCCAGCTCCTTTCATTCAGTCAGTAGCTTCAAACATTTCTGGACGTTTTTCAATGGCAAAAATCAATGAATATTGTAAATGCACAAACAGTAATATCTCCACATTGCAAGGTGCAATTCTGAAATTTTTTGCTTTTTCCTGCTAATCCTAGCATGATAAAGAAGATTCAAAGAGAATGAGATGCCAGCTCCTTTCATTCAGTCAGTAGCTTCAAACATTTCTGGACGTTTTTCAATGGCAAAAATCAATGAATATTGTAAATGCACAAACAGTAATATCTCCACATTGCAAGGTGCAATTCTGAAATTTTTTGCTTTTTCCTGTTAATCCTAGCATGATAAAAAAGATTCAAAGAGAGTGAGATGCCAGCTCCTTTCATTCAGTCAGTAGCTTCAAACATTTCTGGTATATGAAAAACATGTTTTTCACTGGCAAAAATCAATGAATATTGTAAATGCACAAACAGTAATATCTCCACATTGCAAGGTGCAATTCTGAAATTTTTTGCTTTTTCCTGCTAATCCTAGCATGATAAAGAAGATTCAAAGAGAGTGAGATGCCAGCTCCTTTCATTCAGTCAGTAGCTTCAAACATTTCTGGACGTTTTTCAATGGCAAAAATCAATGAATATTGTAAATGCACAAACAGTAATATCTCCACATTGCAAGGTGCAATTCTGAAATTTATTGCTTTTTCCTGCTAATCCTAGCATGATAAAGAAGATTCAAAGAGAGTGAGATGCCAGCTCCTTTCATTCAGTCAGTAGCTTCAAATATTTCTGGACGTTTTTCAAGGGCAAAAATCAATGAATATTGTAAATGCACAAACAGTAATATCTCCACATTGCAAGGTGCAATTCTGAAATTTTTTGCTTTTTCCTGTTAATCCTAGCATGAAAAAGAAGATTCAAAGAGAGTGAGATGCCAGCTCCTTTCATTCAGTCAGTAGCTTCAAACATTTCTGGTATATGAAAAACATGTTTTTCAATGGCAAAAATCAATGAATATTGTAAATGCACAAACAGTAATATCTCCACATTGCAAGGTGCAATTCTGAAATTTTTTGCTTTTTACTGCTAATCCTAGCATGATAAAGAAGATTCAAAGAGAGTGAGATGCCAGCTCCTTTCATTCAGTCAGTAGCTTCAAACATTTCTGGTATATGAATAACATGATGTTTTTCAATGGCAAAAATCAATGAATATTGTAAATGCACAAACAGTAATATCTCCACATTGCAAGGTGCAATTCTGAAATTTTTTGCTTTTTCCTGCTAATCCTAGCATGATAAAGAAGATTCAAAGAGAGTGAGATGCCAAGCTCCTTTCATTCAGTCAGTAGCTTCAAACATTTCTGGACGTTTTTCAATGGCAAAAATCAATGAATATTGTAAATGCACAAACAGTAATATCTCCACATTGCAAGGTGCAATTCTGAAATTTTTTGCTTTTTCCTGCTAATCCTAGCATGATAAAGAAGATTCAAAGAGAGTGAGATGCCAGCTCCTTTCATTCAGTCAGTAGCTTCAAACATTTCTGGACGTTTTTCAATGGCAAAAATCAATGAATATTGTAAATGCACAAACAGTAATATCTCCACATTGCAAGGTGCAATTCTGAAATTTTTTGCTTTTTCCTGCTAACCCTAGCATGATAAAGAAGATTCAAAGAGAGTGAGATGCCAGCTCCTTTCATTCAGTCAGTAGCTTCAAACATTTCTGGTATATGAAAAACATGTTTTTCAATGGCAAAAATCAATGAATATTGTAAATGCACAAACAGTAATATCTCCACATTGCAAGGTGCAATTCTGAAATTTTTTGCTTTTTCCTGCTAATCCTAGCATGATAAAGAAGATTCAAAGAGAGTGAGATGCCAGCTCCTTTCATTCAGTCAGTAGCTTCAAACATTTCTGGTATATGAATAACATGATGTTTTTCAATGGCAAAAATCAATGAATATTGTAAATGCACAAACAGTAATATCTCCACATTGCAAGGTGCAATTCTGAAATTTTTTGCTTTTTCCTGCTAATCCTAGCATGATAAAGAAGATTCAAAGAGAGTGAGATGCCAGCTCCTTTCATTCAGTCAGTAGCTTCAAACATTTCTGGACGTTTTTCAATGGCAAAAATCAATGAATATTGTAAATGCACAAACAGTAATATCTCCACATTGCAAGGTGCAATTCTGAAATTTTTTGCTTTTTCCTGTTAATCCTAGCATGATAAAGAAGATTCAAAGAGAGTGAGATGCCAGCTCCTTTCATTCAGTCAGTAGCTTCAAACATTTCTGGTATATGAAAAACATGTTTTTCAATGGCAAAAATCAATGAATATTGTAAATGCACAAACAGTAATATCTCCACATTGCAAGGTGCAATTCTGAAATTTTTTGCTTTTTCCTGCTAATCCTAGCATGATAAAGAAGATTCAAAGAGAGTGAGATGCCAGCTCCTTTCATTCAGTCAGTAGCTTCAAACATTTCTGGTATATGAAAAACATGTTTTTCAATGGCAAAAATCAATGAATATTGTAAATGCACAAACAGTAATATCTCCACATTGCAAGGTGCAATTCTGAAATTTTTTGCTTTTTCCTGCTAATCCTAGCATGATAAAGAAGATTCAAAGAGAGTGAGATGCCAGCTCCTTTCATTCAGTCAGTAGCTTCAAACATTTCTGGTATATGAAAAACATGTTTTTCAATGGCAAAAATCAATGAATATTGTAAATGCACAAACAGTAATATCTCCACATTGCAAGGTGCAATTCTGAAATTTTTTGCTTTTTCCTGCTAATCCTAGCATGATAAAGAAGATTCAAAGAGAGTGAGATGCCAGCTCCTTTCATTCAGTCAGTAGCTTCAAACATTTCTGGTATATGAAAAACATGTTTTTCAATGGCAAAAATCAATGAATATTGTAAATGCACAAACCGTAATATCTCCACATTGCAAGGTGCAATTCTGAAATTTTTTGTTTTTTCCTGCTAATCCTAGCATGATAAAGAAGATTCAAAGAGAGTGAGATGCCAGCTCCTTTCATTCAGTCAGTAGCTTCAAACATTTCTGGTATATGAAAAACATGTTTTTCAATGGCAAAAATCAATGAATATTGTAAATGCACAAACAGTAATTTCTCCACATTGCAAGGTGCAATTCTGAAATTTTTTGCTTTTTCCTGCTAATCCTAGCATGATAAAGAAGATTCAAAGAGAGTGAGATGCCAGCTCCTTTCATTCAGTCAGTAGCTTCAAACATTTCTGGTATATGAAAAACATGTGTTTCAATGGCAAAAATCAATGAATATTGTAAATGCACAAACAGTAATATCTCCACATTGCAAGGTGCAATTCTGAATTTTTTTGCTTTTTCCTGCTAATCCTAGCATGATAAAGAAGATTCAAAGAGAGTGAGATGCCAGCTCCTTTCATTCAGTCAGTAGCTTCAAACATTTCTGGACGTTTTTCAATGGCAAAAATCAATGAATATTGTAAATGCACAAACAGTAATATCTCCACATTGCAAGGTGCAATTCTGAAATTTTTTGCTTTTTCCTGTTAATCCTAGCATGATAAAGAAGATTCAAAGAGAGTGAGATGCCAGCTCCTTTCATTCAGTCAGTAGCTTCAAACATTTCTGGTATATGAAAAACATGTTTTTCAATGGCAAAAATCAATGAATATTGTAAATGCACAAACAGTAATATCTCCATATTGCAAGGTGCAATTCTGAAATTTTTTGCTTTTTCCTGCTAATCCTAGCATGATAAAGAAGATTCAAAGAGAGTGAGATGCCAGCTCCTTTCATTCAGTCAGTAGCTTCAAACATTTCTGGTATATGAATAACATGTTTTTCAATGGCAAAAATCAATGAATATTGTAAATGCACAAACAGTAATATCTCCACATTGCAAGATGCAATTCTGAAATTTTTGCTTTTTCCTGCTAATCCTAGCATGATAAAGAAGATTCAAAGAGAGTGAGATGCCAGCTCCTTTCATTCAGTCAGTAGCTTCAAACATTTCTGGACGTTTTTCAATGGCAAAAATCAATGAATATTGTAAATGCACAAACAGTAATATCTCCACATTGCAAGGTGCAATTCTGAAATTTTTTGCTTTTTCCTGCTAATCCTAGCATGATAACGAAGATTCAAAGAGAGTGAGATGCCAGCTCCTTTCATTCAGTCAGTAGCTTCAAACATTTCTGGACGTTTTTCAATGGCAAAAATCAATGAATATTGTAAATGCACAAACAGTAATATCTCCACATTGCAAGGTGCAATTCTGAAATTTTTTGCTTTTTCCTGTTAATCCTAGCATGATAAAGAAGATTCAAAGAGAGTGAGATGCCAGCTCCTTTCATTCAGTCAGTAGCTTCAAACATTTCTGGTATATGAAAAACATGTTTTTCACTGGCAAAAATCAATGAATATTGTAAATGCACAAACAGTAATATCTCCACATTGCAAGGTGCAATTCTGAAATTTTTTGCTTTTTCCTGCTAATCCTAGCATGATAAAGAAGATTCAAAGAGAGTGAAATGCCAGCTCCTTTCATTCAGTCAGTAGCTTCAAACATTTCTGGTATATGAAAAACATGTTTTTCAATGGCAAAAATCAATGAATATTGTAAATGCACAAACAGTAATATCTCCACATTGCAAGGTGCAATTCTGAAATTTTTTGCTTTTTCCTGCTAATCCTAGCATGATAAAGAAGATTCAAAGAGAGTGAGATGCCAGCTCCTTTCATTCAGTCAGTAGCTTCAAACATTTCTGGACGTTTTTCAATGGCAAAAATCAATGAATATTGTAAATGCACAAACAGTAATATCTCCACATTGCAAGGTGCAATTCTGAAATTTTTTGCTTTTTCCTGTTAATCCTAGCATGAAAAAGAAGATTCAAAGAGAGTGAGATGCCAGCTCCTTTCATTCAGTCAGTAGCTTCAAACATTTCTGGTATATGAAAAACATGTTTTTCACTGGCAAAAATCAATGAATATTGTAAATGCACAAACAGTAATATCTCCACATTGCAAGGTGCAATTCTGAAATTTTTTGCTTTTTCCTGCTAATCCTAGCATGATAAAGAAGATTCAAAGAGAGTGAGATGCCAGCTCCTTTCATTCAGTCAGTAGCTTCAAACATTTCTGGACGTTTTTCAATGGCAAAAATCAATGAATATTGTAAATGCACAAACAGTAATATCTCCACATTGCAAGGTGCAATTCTGAAATTTTTTGCTTTTTCCTGCTAATCCTAGCATGATAAAGAAGATTCAAAGAGAGTGAGATGCCAGCTCCTTTCATTCAGTCAGTAGCTTCAAACATTTCTGGACGTTTTTCAATGGCAAAAATCAATGAATATTGTAAATGCACAAACAGTAATATCTCCACATTGCAAGGTGCAATTCTGAAATTTTTTGCTTTTTCCTGTTAATCCTAGCATGAAAAAGATTCAAAGAGAGTGAGATGCCAGCTCCTTTCATTCAGTCAGTAGCTTCAAACATTTCTGGTATATGAAAAACATGTTTTTCAATGGCAAAAATCAATGAATATTGTAAATGCACAAACAGTAATATCTCCACATTGCAAGGTGCAATTCTGAAATTTTTTGCTTTTTACTGCTAATCCTAGCATGATAAAGAAGATTCAAAGAGAGTGAGATGCCAGCTCCTTTCATTCAGTCAGTAGCTTCAAACATTTCTGGTATATGAATAACATGATGTTTTTCAATGGCAAAAATCAATGAATATTGTAAATGCACAAACAGTAATATCTCCACATTGCAAGGTGCAATTCTGAAATTTTTTGCTTTTTCCTGCTATTCCTAGCATGATAAAGAAGATTCAAAGAGAGTGAGATGCCAAGCTCCTTTCATTCAGTCAGTAGCTTCAAACATTTCTGGACGTTTTTCAATGGCAAAAATCAATGAATATTGTAAATGCACAAACAGTAATATCTCCACATTGCAAGGTGCAATTCTGAAATTTTTTGCTTTTTCCTGCTAATCCTAGCATGATAAAGAAGATTCAAAGAGAGTGAGATGCCAGCTCCTTTCATTCAGTCAGTAGCTTCAAACATTTCTGGACGTTTTTCAATGGCAAAAATCAATGAATATTGTAAATGCACAAACAGTAATATCTCCACATTGCAAGGTGCAATTCTGAAATTTTTTGCTTTTTCCTGCTAATCCTAGCATGATAAAGAAGATTCAAAGAGAGTGAGATGCCAGCTCCTTTCATTCAGTCAGTAGCTTCAAACATTTCTGGTATATGAAAAACATGTTTTTCAATGGCAAAAATCAATGAATATTGTAAATGCACAAACAGTAATATCTCCACATTGCAAGGTGCAATTCTGAAATTTTTTGCTTTTTCCTGCTAATCCTAGCATGATAAAGAAGATTCAAAGAGAGTGAGATGCCAGCTCCTTTCATTCAGTCAGTAGCTTCAAACATTTCTGGTATATGAATAACATGATGTTTTTCAATGGCAAAAATCAATGAATATTGTAAATGCACAAACAGTAATATCTCCACATTGCAAGGTGCAATTCTGAAATTTTTTGCTTTTTCCTGCTAATCCTAGCATGATAAAGAAGATTCAAAGAGAGTGAGATGCCAGCTCCTTTCATTCAGTCAGTAGGTTCAAACATTTCTGGACGTTTTTCAATGGCAAAAATCAATGAATATTGTAAATGCACAAACAGTAATATCTCCACATTGCAAGGTGCAATTCTGAAATTTTTTGCTTTTTCCTGTTAATCCTAGCATGATAAAGAAGATTCAAAGAGAGTGAGATGCCAGCTCCTTTCATTCAGTCAGTAGCTTCAAACATTTCTGGTATATGAAAAACATGTTTTTCAATGGCAAAAATCAATGAATATTGTAAATGCACAAACAGTAATATCTCCACATTGCAAGGTGCAATTCTGAAATTTTTTCCTTTTTCCTGCTAATCCTAGCATGATAAAGAAGATTCAAAGAGAGTGAGATGCCAGCTCCTTTCATTCAGTCAGTAGCTTCAAACATTTCTGGTATATGAAAAACATGTTTTTCAATGGCAAAAATCAATGAATATTGTAAATGCACAAACAGTAATATCTCCACATTGCAAGGTGCAATTCTGAAATTTTTTGCTTTTTCCTGCTAATCCTAGCATGATAAAGAAGATTCAAAGAGAGTGAGATGCCAGCTCCTTTCATTCAGTCAGTAGCTTCAAACATTTCTGGTATATGAAAAACATGTTTTTCAATGGCAAAAATCAATGAATATTGTAAATGCACAAACCGTAATATCTCCACATTGCAAGGTGCAATTCTGAAATTTTTTGCTTTTTCCTGCTAATCCTAGCATGATAAAGAAGATTCAAAGAGAGTGAGATGCCAGCTCCTTTCATTCAGTCAGTAGCTTCAAACATTTCTGGTATATGAAAAACATGTTTTTCAATGGCAAAAATCAATGAATATTGTAAATGCACAAACAGTAATATCTCCACATTGCAAGGTGCAATTCTGAAATTTTTTGCTTTTTCCTGCTAATCCTAGCATGATAAAGAAGATTCAAAGAGAGTGAGATGCCAGCTCCTTTCATTCAGTCAGTAGCTTCAAACATTTCTGGTATATGAAAAACATGTGTTTCAATGGCAAAAATCAATGAATATTGTAAATGCACAAACAGTAATATCTCCACATTGCAAGGTGCAATTCTGAATTTTTTTGCTTTTTCCTGCTAATCCTAGCATGATAAAGAAGATTCAAAGAGAGTGAGATCCCAGCTCCTTTCATTCAGTCAGTAGCTTCAAACATTTCTGGACGTTTTTCAATGGCAAAAATCAATGAATATTGTAAATGCACAAACAGTAATATCTCCATATTGCAAGGTGCAATTCTGAAATTTTTTGCTTTTTCCTGCTAATCCTAGCATGATAAAGAAGATTCAAAGAGAGTGAGATGCCAGCTCCTTTCATTCAGTCAGTAGCTTCAAACATTTCTGGTATATGAATAACATGTTTTTCAATGGCAAAAATCAATGAATATTGTAAATGCACAAACAGTAATATCTCCACATTGCAAGATGCAATTCTGAAATTTTTTGCTTTTTCCTGCTAATCCTAGCATGATAAAGAAGATTCAAAGAGAGTGAGATGCCAGCTCCTTTCATTCAGTCAGTAGCTTCAAACATTTCTGGACGTTTTTCAATGGCAAAAATCAATGAATATTGTAAATGCACAAACAGTAATATCTCCACATTGCAAGGTGCAATTCTGAAATTTTTTGCTTTTTCCTGTTAATCCTAGCATGATAAAGAAGATTCAAAGAGAGTGAGATGCCAGCTCCTTTCATTCAGTCAGTAGCTTCAAACATTTCTGGTATATGAAAAACATGTTTTTCAATGGCAAAAATCAATGAATATTGTAAATGCACAAACAGTAATATCTCCACATTGCAAGGTGCAATTCTGAAATTTTTTGCTTTTTCCTGCTAATCCTAGCATGATAAAGAAGATTCAAAGAGAGTGAGATGCCAGCTCCTTTCATTCAGTCAGTAGCTTCAAACATTTCTGGACGTTTTTCAATGGCAAAAATCAATGAATATTGTAAATGCACAAACAGTAATATCTCCACATTGCAAGGTGCAATTCTGAAATTTTTTGCTTTTTCCTGTTAATCCTAGCATGAAAAAGAAGATTCAAAGAGAGTGAGATGCCAGCTCCTTTCATTCAGTCAGTAGCTTCAAACATTTCTGGTATATGAAAAACATGTTTTTCAATGGCAAAAATCAATGAATATTGTAAATGCACAAACAGTAATATCTCCACATTGCAAGGTGCAATTCTGAAATTTTTTGCTTTTTACTGCTAATCCTAGCATGATAAAGAAGATTCAAAGAGAGTGAGATGCCAGCTCCTTTCATTCAGTCAGTAGCTTCAAACATTTCTGGTATATGAAAAACATGTTTTTCAATGGCAAAAATCAATGAATATTGTAAATGCACAAACAGTAATATCTCCACATTGCAAGGTGCAATTCTGAAATTTTTTGCTTTTTCCTGCTAATCCTAGCATGATAAAGAAGATTCAAAGAGAGTGAGATGCCAGCTCCTTTCATTCAGTCAGTAGCTTCAAACATTTCTGGTATATGAAAAACATGTTTTTCAATGGCAAAAATCAATGAATATTGTAAATGCACAAACAGTAATATCTCCACATTGCAAGGTGCAATTCTGAAATTTTTTGCTTTTTCCTGCTAATCCTAGCATGATAAAGAAGATTCAAAGAGAGTGAGATGCCAGCTCCTTTCATTCAGTCAGTAGCTTCAAACATTTCTGGTATATGAAAAACATGTTTTTCAATGGCAAAAATCAATGAATATTGTAAATGCACAAACAGTAATATCTCCACATTGCAAGGTGCAATTCTGAAATTTTTTGCTTTTTCCTGCTAATCCTAGCATGATAAAGAAGATTCAAAGAGAGTCAGATGCCAGCTCCTTTCATTCAGTCAGTAGCTTCAAACATTTCTGGTATATGAAAAACATGCTTTTCAATGGCAAAAATCAATGAATATTGTAAATGCACAAACCGTAATATCTCCACATTGCAAGGTGCAATTCTGAAATTTTTTGCTTTTTCCTGCTAATCCTAGCATGATAAAGAAGATTCAAAGAGAGTGAGATGCCAGCTCCTTTCATTCAGTCAGTAGCTTCAAACATTTCTGGTATATGAAAAACATGTTTTTCAATGGCAAAAATCAATGAATATTGTAAATGCATAAACCGTAATATCTCCACATTGCAAGGTGCAATTCTGAAATTTTTTGCTTTTTCCTGCTAATCCTAGCATGATAAAGAAGATTCAAAGAGAGTGAGATGCCAGCTCCTTTCATTCAGTCAGTAGCTTCAAACATTTCTGGTATATGAAAAACATGTTTTTCAATGGCAAAAATCAATGAATATTGTAAATGCACAAACAGTAATATCTCCACATTGCAAGGTGCAATTCTGAAATTTTTTGCTTTTTCCTGCTAATCCTAGCATGATAAAGAAGATTCAAAGAGAGTGAGATGCCAGCTCCTTTCATTCAGTCAGTAGCTTCAAACATTTCTGGTATATGAAAAACATGTGTTTCAATGGCAAAAATCAATGAATATTGTAAATGCACAAACAGTAATATCTCCACATTGCAAGGTGCAATTCTGAATTTTTTTGCTTTTTCCTGCTAATCCTAGCATGATAAAGAAGATTCAAAGAGAGTGAGATGCCAGCTCCTTTCATTCAGACAGTAGCTTCAAACATTTCTGGACGTTTTTCAATGACAAAAATCAATGAATATTGTAAATGCACAAACAGTAATATCTCCACATTGCAAGGTGCAATTCTGAAATTTTTTGCTTTTTCCTGTTAATCCTAGCATGATAAAGAAGATTCAAAGAGAGTGAGATGCCAGCTCCTTTCATTCAGTCAGTAGCTTCAAACATTTCTGGTATATGAATAACATGTTTTTCAATGGCAAAAATCAATGAATATTGTAAATGCACAAACAGTAATATCTCCACATTGCAAGATGCAATTCTGAAATTTTTTGCTTTTTCCTGCTAATCCTAGCATGATAAAGAAGATTCAAAGAGAGTGAGATGCCAGCTCCTTTCATTCAGTCAGTAGCTTCAAAGATTTCTGGACGTTTTTCAATGGCAAAAATCAATGAATATTGTAAATGCACAAACAGTAATATCTCCACATTGCAAGGTGCAATTCTGAAATTTTTTGCTTTTTCCTGCTAATCCTAGCATGATAAAGAAGATTCAAAGAGAGTGAGATGCCAGCTCCTTTCATTCAGTCAGTAGCTTCAAACATTTCTGGACGTTTTTCAATGGCAAAAATCAATGAATATTGTAAATGCACAAACAGTAATATCTCCACATTGCAAGGTGCAATTCTGAAATTTTTTGCTTTTTCCTGTTAATCCTAGCATGATAAAGAAGATTCAAAGAGAGTGAGATGCCAGCTCCTTTCATTCAGTCAGTAGCTTCAAACATTTCTGGTATATGAAAAACATGTTTTTCAATGGCAAAAATCAATGAATATTGTAAATGCACAAACCGTAATATCTCCACATTGCAAGGTGCAATTCTGAAATTTTTTGCTTTTTCCTGCTAATCCTAGCATGATAAAGAAGATTCAAAGAGAGTGAGATGCCAGCTCCTTTCATTCAGTCAGTAGCTTCAAACATTTCTGGTATATGAAAAACATGTTTTTCAATGGCAAAAATCAATGAATATTGTAAATGCATAAACCGTAATATCTCCACATTGCAAGGTGCAATTCTGAAATTTTTTCTTTTTCCTGCTAATCCTAGCATGATAAAGAAGATTCAAAGAGAGTGAGATGCCAGCTCCTTTCATTCAGTCAGCAGCTTCAAACATTTCTGGTATATGAAAAACATGTTTTTCAATGGCAAAAATCAATGAATATTGTAAATGCACAAACAGTAATATCTCCACATTGCAAGGTGCAATTCTGAAATTTTTTGCTTTTTCCTGCTAATCCTAGCATGATAAAGAAGATTCAAAGAGAGTGAGATGCCAGCTCCTTTCATTCAGTCAGTAGCTTCAAACATTTCTGGTATATGAAAAACATGTGTTTCAATGGCAAAAATCAATGAATATTGTAAATGCACAAACAGTAATATCTCCACATTGCAAGGTGCAATTCTGAATTTTTTTGCTTTTTCCTGCTAATCCTAGCATGATAAAGAAGATTCAAAGAGAGTGAGATGCCAGCTCCTTTCATTCAGTCAGTAGCTTCAAACATTTCTGGACGTTTTTCAATGACAAAAATCAATGAATATTGTAAATGCACAAACAGTAATATCTCCACATTGCAAGGTGCAATTCTGAAATTTTTTGCTTTTTCCTGTTAATCCTAGCATGATAAAGAAGATTCAAAGAGAGTGAGATGCCAGCTCCTTTCATTCAGTCAGTAGCTTCAAACATTTCTGGTATATGAATAACATGTTTTTCAATGGCAAAAATCAATGAATATTGTAAATGCACAAACAGTAATATCTCCACATTGCAAGATGCAATTCTGAAATTTTTTGCTTTTTCCTGCTAATCCTAGCATGATAAAGAAGATTCAAAGAGAGTGAGATGCCAGCTCCTTTCATTCAGTCAGTAGCTTCAAACATTTCTGGACGTTTTTCAATGGCAAAAATCAATGAATATTGTAAATGCACAAACAGTAATATCTCCACATTGCAAGGTGCAATTCTGAAATTTTTTGCTTTTTCCTGCTAATCCTAGCATGATAAAGAAGATTCAAAGAGAGTGAGATGCCAGCTCCTTTCATTCAGTCAGTAGCTTCAAACATTTCTGGACGTTTTTCAATGGCAAAAATCAATGAATATTGTAAATGCACAAACAGTAATATCTCCACATTGCAAGGTGCAATTCTGAAATTTTTTGCTTTTTCCTGTTAATCCTAGCATGATAAAGAAGATTCAAAGAGAGTGAGATGCCAGCTCCTTTCATTCAGTCAGTAGCTTCAAACATTTCTGGTATATGAAAAACATGTTTTTCACTGGCAAAAATCAATGAATATTGTAAATGCACAAACAGTAATATCTCCACATTGCAAGGTGCAATTCTGAAATTTTTTGCTTTTTCCTGCTAATCCTAGCATGATAAAGAAGATTCAAAGAGAGTGAGATGCCAGCTCCTTTCATTCAGTCAGTAGCTTCAAACATTTCTGGTATATGAAAAACATGTTTTTCAATGGCAAAAATCAATGAATATTGTAAATGCACAAACAGTAATATCTCCACATTGCAAGGTGCAATTCTGAAATTTTTTGCTTTTTCCTGCTAATCCTAGCATGATAAAGAAGATTCAAAGAGAGTGAGATGCCAGCTCCTTTCATTCAGTCAGTAGCTTCAAACATTTCTGGACGTTTTTCAATGGCAAAAATCAATGAATATTGTAAATGCACAAACAGTAATATCTCCACATTGCAAGGTGCAATTCTGAAATTTTTTGCTTTTTCCTGTTAATCCTAGCATGAAAAAGAAGATTCAAAGAGAGTGAGATGCCAGCTCCTTTCATTCAGTCAGTAGCTTCAAACATTTCTGGTATATGAAAAACATGTTTTTCAATGGCAAAAATCAATGAATATTGTAAATGCACAAACAGTAATATCTCCACATTGCAAGGTGCAATTCTGAAATTTTTTGCTTTTTACTGCTAATCCTAGCATGATAAAGAAGATTCAAAGAGAGTGAGATGCCAGCTCCTTTCATTCAGTCAGTAGCTTCAAACATTTCTGGTATATGAAAAACATGTTTTTCAATGGCAAAAATCAATGAATATTGTAAATGCACAAACAGTAATATCTCCACATTGCAAGGTGCAATTCTGAAATTTTTTGCTTTTTCCTGCTAATCCTAGCATGATAAAGAAGATTCAAAGAGAGTGAGATGCCAGCTCCTTTCATTCAGTCAGTAGCTTCAAACATTTCTGGTATATGAATAACATGATGTTTTTCAATGGCAAAAATCAATGAATATTGTAAATGCACAAACAGTAATATCTCCACATTGCAAGGTGCAATTCTGAAATTTTTTGCTTTTTCCTGCTAATCCTAGCATGATAAAGAAGATTCAAAGAGAGTGAGATGCCAAGCTCCTTTCATTCAGTCAGTAGCTTCAAAAATTTCTGGACGTTTTTCAATGGCAAAAATCAATGAATATTGTAAATGCACAAACAGTAATATCTCCACATTGCAAGGTGCAATTCTGAATTTTTTTGCTTTTTCCTGCTGATCCTAGCATGATAAAGAAGATTCAAAGAGAGTGAGATGCCAGCTCCTTTCATTCAGTCAGTAGCTTCAAACATTTCTGGACGTTTTTCAATGGCAAAAATCAATGAATATTGTAAATGCACAAACAGTAATATCTCCACATTGCAAGGTGCAATTCTGAAATTTTTTGCTTTTTCCTGCTAATCCTAGCATGATAAAGAAGATTCAAAGAGAGTGAGATGCCAGCTCCTTTCATTCAGTCAGTAGCTTCAAACATTTCTGGTATATGAAAAACATGTTTTTCAATGGCAAAAATCAATGAATATTGTAAATGCACAAACAGTAATATCTCCACATTGCAAGGTGCAATTCTGAAATTTTTTGCTTTTTCCTGCTAATCCTAGCATGATAAAGAAGATTCAAAGAGAGTGAGATGCCAGCTCCTTTCATTCAGTCAGTAGCTTCAAACATTTCTGGTATATGAATAACATGATGTTTTTCAATGGCAAAAATCAATGAATATTGTAAATGCACAAACAGTAATATCTCCACATTGCAAGGTGCAATTCTGAAATTTTTTGCTTTTTCCTGCTAATCCTAGCATGATAAAGAAGATTCAAAGAGAGTGAGATGCCAGCTCCTTTCATTCAGTCAGTAGCTTCAAACATTTCTGGACGTTTTTCAATGGCAAAAATCAATGAATATTGTAAATGCACAAACAGTAATATCTCCACATTGCAAGGTGCAATTCTGAAATTTTTTGCTTTTTCCTGTTAATCCTAGCATGATAAAGAAGATTCAAAGAGAGTGAGATGCCAGCTCCTTTCATTCAGTCAGTAGCTTCAAACATTTCTGGTATATGAAAAACATGTTTTTCAATGGCAAAAATCAATGAATATTGTAAATGCACAAACAGTAATATCTCCACATTGCAAGGTGCAATTCTGAAATTTTTTGCTTTTTCCTGCTAATCCTAGCATGATAAAGAAGATTCAAAGAGAGTGAGATGCCAGCTCCTTTCATTCAGTCAGTAGCTTCAAACATTTCTGGTATATGAAAAACATGTTTTTCAATGGCAAAAATCAATGAATATTGTAAATGCACAAACAGTAATATCTCCACATTGCAAGGTGCAATTCTGAAATTTTTTGCTTTTTCCTGCTAATCCTAGCATGATAAAGAAGATTCAAAGAGAGTGAGATGCCAGCTCCTTTCATTCAGTCAGTAGCTTCAAACATTTCTGGTATATGAAAAACATGTTTTTCAATGGCAAAAATCAATGAATATTGTAAATGCACAAACAGTAATATCTCCACATTGCAAGGTGCAATTCTGAAATTTTTTGCTTTTTCCTGCTAATCCTAGCATGATAAAGAAGATTCAAAGAGAGTGAGATGCCAGCTCCTTTCATTCAGTCAGTAGCTTCAAACATTTCTGGTATATGAAAAACATTTTTCAATGGCAAAAATCAATGAATATTGTAAATGCACAAACAGTAATATCACCACATTGCAAGGTGCAATTCTGAAATTTTTTGCTTTTTCCTGCTAATCCTAGCATGATAAAGAAGATTCAAAGAGAGTGAGATGCCAGCTCCTTTCATTCAGTCAGTAGCTTCAAACATTTCTGGACGTTTTTCAATGGCAAAAATCAATGAATATTCTAAATGCACAAACAGTAATATCTCCACATTGCAAGGTGCAATTCTGAAATTTTTTGCTTTTTCCTGTTAATCCTAGCATGATAAAGAAGATTCAAAGAGAGTGAGATGCCAGCTCCTTTCATTCAGTCAGTAGCTTCAAACATTTCTGGTATATGAAAAACATGTTTTTCACTGGCAAAAATCAATGAATATTGTAAATGCACAAACAGTAATATCTCCACATTGCAAGGTGCAATTCTGAAATTTTTTGCTTTTTCCTGCTAATCCTAGCATGATAAAGAAGATTCAAAGAGAGTGAGATGCCAGCTCCTTTCATTCAGTCAGTAGCTTCAAACATTTCTGGTATATGAAAAACATGTTTTTCAATGGCAAAAATCAATGAATATTGTAAATGCACAAACAGTAATATCTCCACATTGCAAGGTGCAATTCTGAAATTTTTTGCTTTTTCCTGCTAATCCTAGCATGATAAAGAAGATTCAAAGAGAGTGAGATGCCAGCTCCTTTCATTCAGTCAGTAGCTTCAAACATTTCTGGACGTTTTTCAATGGCAAAAATCAATGAATATTGTAAATGCACAAACAGTAATATCTCCACATTGCAAGGTGCAATTCTGAAATTTTTTGCTTTTTCCTGTTAATCCTAGCATGAAAAAGAAGATTCAAAGAGAGTGAGATGCCAGCTCCTTTCATTCAGTCAGTAGCTTCAAACATTTCTGGTATATGAAAAACATGTTTTTCAATGGCAAAAATCAATGAATATTGTAAATGCACAAACAGTAATATCTCCACATTGCAAGGTGCAATTCTGAAATTTTTTGCTTTTTCCTGCTAATCCTAGCATGATAAAGAAGATTCAAAGAGAGTGAGATGCCAGCTCCTTTCATTCAGTCAGTAGCTTCAAACATTTCTGGTATATGAAAAACATGTTTTTCAATGGCAAAAATCAATGAATATTGTAAATGCACAAACAGTAATATCTCCACATTGCAAGGTGCAATTCTGAAATTTTTTGCTTTTTCCTGCTAATCCTAGCATGATAAAGAAGATTCAAAGAGAGTGAGATGCCAGCTCCTTTCATTCAGTCAGTAGCTTCAAACATTTCTGGTATATGAATAACATGATGTTTTTCAATGGCAAAAATCAATGAATATTGTAAATGCACAAACAGTAATATCTCCACATTGCAAGGTGCAATTCTGAAATTTTTTGCTTTTTCCTGCTAATCCTAGCATGATAAAGAAGATTCAAAGAGAGTGAGATGCCAAGCTCCTTTCATTCAGTCAGTAGCTTCAAACATTTCTGGACGTTTTTCAATGGCAAAAATCAATGAATATTGTAAATGCACAAACAGTAATATCTCCACATTGCAAGGTGCAATTCTGAAATTTTTTGCTTTTTCCTGCTAATCCTAGCATGATAAAGAAGATTCAAAGAGAGTGACATGCCAGCTCCTTTCATTCAGTCAGTAGCTTCAAACATTTCTGGACGTTTTTCAATGGCAAAAATCAATGAATATTGTAAATGCACAAACAGTAATATCTCCACATTGCAAGGTGCAATTCTGAAATTTTTTGCTTTTTCCTGCTAATCCTAGCATGATAAAGAAGATTCAAAGAGAGTGAGATGCCAGCTCCTTTCATTCAGTCAGTAGCTTCAAACATTTCTGGTATATGAAAAACATGTTTTTCAATGGCAAAAATCAATGAATATTGTAAATGCACAAACAGTAATATCTCCACATTGCAAGGTGCAATTCTGAAATTTTTTGCTTTTTCCTGCTAATCCTAGCATGATAAAGAAGATTCAAAGAGAGTGAGATGCCAGCTCCTTTCATTCAGTCAGTAGCTTCAAACATTTCTGGACGTTTTTCAATGGCAAAAATCAATGAATATTGTAAATGCACAAACAGTAATATCTCCACATTGCAAGGTGCAATTCTGAAATTTTTTGCTTTTTCCTGCTAATCCTAGCATGATAAAGAAGATTCAAAGAGAGTGAGATGCCAGCTCCTTTCATTCAGTCAGTAGCTTCAAACATTTCTGGTATATGAAAAACATGTTTTTCAATGGCAAAAATCAATGAATATTGTAAATGCACAAACAGTAATATCTCCACATTGCAAGGTGCAATTCTGAAATTTTTTGCTTTTTCCTGCTAATCCTAGCATGATAAAGAAGATTCAAAGAGAGTGAGATGCCAGCTCCTTTCATTCAGTCAGTAGCTTCAAACATTTCTGGTATATGAAAAACATGTTTTTCAATGGCAAAAATCAATGAATATTGTAAATGCACAAACAGTAATATCTCCACATTGCAAGGTGCAATTCTGAAATTTTTTGCTTTTTCCTGCTAATCCTAGCATGATAAAGAAGATTCAAAGAGAGTGAGATGCCAGCTCCTTTCATTCAGTCAGTAGCTTCAAACATTTCTGGTATATGAAAAACATTTCTCAATGGCAAAAATCAATGAATATTGTAAATGCACAAACAGTAATATCTCCACATTGCAAGGTGCAATTCTGAAATTTTTTGCTTTTTCCTGCTAATCCTAGCATGATAAAGAAGATTCAAAGAGAGTGAGATGCCAGCTCCTTTCATTCAGTCAGTAGCTTCAAACATTTCTGGACGTTTTTCAATGGCAAAAATCAATGAATATTCTAAATGCACAAACAGTAATATCTCCACATTGCAAGGTGCAATTCTGAAATTTTTTGCTTTTTCCTGTTAATCCTAGCATGATAAAGAAGATTCAAAGAGAGTGAGATGCCAGCTCCTTTCATTCAGTCAGTAGCTTCAAACATTTCTGGTATATGAAAAACATGTTTTTCACTGGCAAAAATCAATGAATATTGTAAATGCACAAACAGTAATATCTCCACATTGCAAGGTGCAATTCTGAAATTTTTTGCTTTTTCCTGCTAATCCTAGCATGATAAAGAAGATTCAAAGAGAGTGAGATGCCAGCTCCTTTCATTCAGTCAGTAGCTTCAAACATTTCTGGTATATGAATAACATGATGTTTTTCAATGGCAAAAATCAATGAATATTGTAAATGCACAAACAGTAATATCTCCACATTGCAAGGTGCAATTCTGAAATTTTTTGCTTTTTCCTGCTAATCCTAGCATGATAAAGAAGATTCAAAGAGAGTGAGATGCCAAGCTCCTTTCATTCAGTCAGTAGCTTCAAACATTTCTGGACGTTTTTCAATGGCAAAAATCAATGAATATTGTAAATGCACAAACAGTAATATCTCCACATTGCAAGGTGCAATTCTGAAATTTTTTGCTTTTTCCTGCTAATCCTAGCATGATAAAGAAGATTCAAAGAGAGTGAGATGCCAGCTCCTTTCATTCAGTCAGTAGCTTCAAACATTTCTGGACGTTTTTCAATGGCAAAAATCAATGAATATTGTAAATGCACAAACAGTAATATCTCCACATTGCAAGGTGCAATTCTGAAATTTTTTGCTTTTTCCTGCTAATCCTAGCATGATAAAGAAGATTCAAAGAGAGTGAGATGCCAGCTCCTTTCATTCAGTCAGTAGCTTCAAACATTTCTGGTATATGAAAAACATGTTTTTCAATGGCAAAAATCAATGAATATTGTAAATGCACAAACAGTAATATCTCCACATTGCAAGGTGCAATTCTGAATTTTTTTGCTTTTTCCTGCTAATCCTAGCATGATAAAGAAGATTCAAAGAGAGTGAGATGCCAGCTCCTTTCATTCAGTCAGTAGCTTCAAACATTTCTGGACGTTTTTCAATGGCAAAAATCAATGAATATTGTAAATGCACAAACAGTAATATCTCCACATTGCAAGGTGCAATTCTGAAATTTTTTGCTTTTTCCTGTTAATCCTAGCATGATAAAGAAGATTCAAAGAGAGTGAGATGCCAGCTCCTTTCATTCAGTCAGTAGCTTCAAACATTTCTGGTATATGAAAAACATGTTTTTCAATGGCAAAAATCAATGAATATTGTAAATGCACAAACAGTAATATCTCCACATTGCAAGGTGCAATTCTGAAATTTTTTGCTTTTTCCTGCTAATCCTAGCATGATAAAGAAGATTCAAAGAGAGTGAGATGCCAGCTCCTTTCATTCAGTCAGTAGCTTCAAACATTTCTGGTATATGAAAAACATGTTTTTCAATGGCAAAAATCAATGAATATTGTAAATGCACAAACAGTAATATCTCCACATTGCAAGGTGCAATTCTGAAATTTTTTGCTTTTTCCTGCTAATCCTAGCATGATAAAGAAGATTCAAAGAGAGTGAGATGCCAGCTCCTTTCATTCAGTCAGTAGCTTCAAACATTTCTGGTATATGAAAAACATGTTTTTCAATGGCAAAAATCAATGAATATTGTAAATGCACAAACAGTAATATCTCCACATTGCAAGGTGCAATTCTGAAATTTTTTGCTTTTTCCTGCTAATCCTAGCATGATAAAGAAGATTCAAAGAGAGTGAGATGCCAGCTCCTTTCATTCAGTCAGTAGCTTCAAACATTTCTGGTATATGAAAAACATTTCTCAATGGCAAAAATCAATGAATATTGTAAATGCACAAACAGTAATATCTCCACATTGCAAGGTGCAATTCTGAAATTTTTTGCTTTTTCCTGCTAATCCTAGCATGATAAAGAAGATTCAAAGAGAGTGAGATGCCAGCTCCTTTCATTCAGTCAGTAGCTTCAAACATTTCTGGACGTTTTTCAATGGCAAAAATCAATGAATATTCTAAATGCACAAACAGTAATATCTCCACATTGCAAGGTGCAATTCTGAAATTTTTTGCTTTTTCCTGTTAATCCTAGCATGATAAAGAAGATTCAAAGAGAGTGAGATGCCAGCTCCTTTCATTCAGTCAGTAGCTTCAAACATTTCTGGTATATGAAAAACATGTTTTTCACTGGCAAAAATCAATGAATATTGTAAATGCACAAACAGTAATATCTCCACATTGCAAGGTGCAATTCTGAAATTTTTTGCTTTTTCCTGCTAATCCTAGCATGATAAAGAAGATTCAAAGAGAGTGAGATGCCAGCTCCTTTCATTCAGTCAGTAGCTTCAAACATTTCTGGTATATGAAAAACATGTTTTTCAATGGCAAAAATCAATGAATATTGTAAATGCACAAACAGTAATATCTCCACATTGCAAGGTGCAATTCTGAAATTTTTTGCTTTTTCCTGCTAATCCTAGCATGATAAAGAAGATTCAAAGAGAGTGAGATGCCAGCTCCTTTCATTCAGTCAGTAGCTTCAAACATTTCTGGACGTTTTTCAATGGCAAAAATCAATGAATATTGTAAATGCACAAACAGTAATATCTCCACATTGCAAGGTGCAATTCTGAAATTTTTTGCTTTTTCCTGTTAATCCTAGCATGAAAAAGAAGATTCAAAGAGAGTGAGATGCCAGCTCCTTTCATTCAGTCAGTAGCTTCAAACATTTCTGGTATATGAAAAACATGTTTTTCAATGGCAAAAATCAATGAATATTGTAAATGCACAAACAGTAATATCTCCACATTGCAAGGTGCAATTCTGAAATTTTTTGCTTTTTCCTGCTAATCCTAGCATGATAAAGAAGATTCAAAGAGAGTGAGATGCCAGCTCCTTTCATTCAGTCAGTAGCTTCAAACATTTCTGGTATATGAAAAACATGTTTTTCAATGGCAAAAATCAATGAATATTGTAAATGCACAAACAGTAATATCTCCACATTGCAAGGTGCAATTCTGAAATTTTTTGCTTTTTCCTGCTAATCCTAGCATGATAAAGAAGATTCAAAGAGAGTGAGATGCCAGCTCCTTTCATTCAGTCAGTAGCTTCAAACATTTCTGGTATATGAATAACATGATGTTTTTCAATGGCAAAAATCAATGAATATTGTAAATGCACAAACAGTAATATCTCCACATTGCAAGGTGCAATTCTGAAATTTTTTGCTTTTTCCTGCTAATCCTAGCATGATAAAGAAGATTCAAAGAGAGTGAGATGCCAAGCTCCTTTCATTCAGTCAGTAGCTTCAAACATTTCTGGACGTTTTTCAATGGCAAAAATCAATGAATATTGTAAATGCACAAACAGTAATATCTCCACATTGCAAGGTGCAATTCTGAAATTTTTTGCTTTTTCCTGCTAATCCTAGCATGATAAAGAAGATTCAAAGAGAGTGAGATGCCAGCTCCTTTCATTCAGTCAGTAGCTTCAAACATTTCTGGTATATGAAAAACATGTTTTTCAATGGCAAAAATCAATGAATATTGTAAATGCACAAACAGTAATATCTCCACATTGCAAGGTGCAATTCTGAAATTTTTTGCTTTTTCCTGCTAATCCTAGCATGATAAAGAAGATTCAAAGAGAGTGAGATGCCAGCTCCTTTCATTCAGTCAGTAGCTTCAAACATTTCTGGTATATGAATAACATGATGTTTTTCAATGGCAAAAATCAATGAATATTGTAAATGCACAAACAGTAATATCTCCACATTGCAAGGTGCAATTCTGAAATTTTTTGCTTTTTCCTGCTAATCCTAGCATGATAAAGAAGATTCAAAGAGAGTGAGATGCCAGCTCCTTTCATTCAGTCAGTAGCTTCAAACATTTCTGGACGTTTTTCAATGGCAAAAATCAATGAATATTGTAAATGCACAAACAGTAATATCTCCACATTGCAAGGTGCAATTCTGAAATTTTTTGCTTTTTCCTGTTAATCCTAGCATGATAAAGAAGATTCAAAGAGAGTGAGATGCCAGCTCCTTTCATTCAGTCAGTAGCTTCAAACATTTCTGGTATATGAAAAACATGTTTTTCAATGGCAAAAATCAATGAATATTGTAAATGCACAAACAGTAATATCTCCACATTGCAAGGTGCAATTCTGAAATTTTTTGCTTTTTCCTGCTAATCCTAGCATGATAAAGAAGATTCAAAGAGAGTGAGATGCCAGCTCCTTTCATTCAGTCAGTAGCTTCAAACATTTCTGGTATATGAAAAACATGTTTTTCAATGGCAAAAATCAATGAATATTGTAAATGCACAAACAGTAATATCTCCACATTGCAAGGTGCAATTCTGAAATTTTTTGCTTTTTCCTGCTAATCCTAGCATGATAAAGAAGATTCAAAGAGAGTGAGATGCCAGCTCCTTTCATTCAGTCAGTAGCTTCAAACATTTCTGGTATATGAAAAACATGTTTTTCAATGGCAAAAATCAATGAATATTGTAAATGCACAAACAGTAATATCTCCACATTGCAAGGTGCAATTCTGAAATTTTTTGCTTTTTCCTGCTAATCCTAGCATGATAAAGAAGATTCAAAGAGAGTGAGATGCCAGCTCCTTTCATTCAGTCAGTAGCTTCAAACATTTCTGGTATATGAAAAACATTTTTCAATGGCAAAAATCAATGAATATTGTAAATGCACAAACAGTAATATCTCCACATTGCAAAGTGCAATTCTGAAATTTTTTGCTTTTTCCTGCTAATCCTAGCATGATAAAGAAGATTCAAAGAGAGTGAGATGCCAGCTCCTTTCATTCAGTCAGTAGCTTCAAACATTTCTGGTATATGAATAACATGATGTTTTTCAATGGCAAAAATCAATGAATATTGTAAATGCACAAACAGTAATATCTCCACATTGCAAGGTGCAATTCTGAAATTTTTTGCTTTTTCCTGCTAATCCTAGCATGATAAAGAAGATTCAAAGAGAGTGAGATGCCAGCTCCTTTCATTCAGTCAGTAGCTTCAAACATTTCTGGACGTTTTTCAATGGCAAAAATCAATGAATATTGTAAATGCACAAACAGTAATATCTCCACATTGCAAGGTGCAATTCTGAAATTTTTTGCTTTTTCCTGTTAATCCTAGCATGATAAAGAAGATTCAAAGAGAGTGAGATGCCAGCTCCTTTCATTCAGTCAGTAGCTTCAAACATTTCTGGTATATGAAAAACATGTTTTTCAATGGCAAAAATCAATGAATATTGTAAATGCACAAACAGTAATATCTCCACATTGCAAGGTGCAATTCTGAAATTTTTTGCTTTTTCCTGCTAATCCTAGCATGATAAAGAAGATTCAAAGAGAGTGAGATGCCAGCTCCTTTCATTCAGTCAGTAGCTTCAAACATTTCTGGTATATGAAAAACATGTTTTTCAATGGCAAAAATCAATGAATATTGTAAATGCACAAACAGTAATATCTCCACATTGCAAGGTGCAATTCTGAAATTTTTTGCTTTTTCCTGCTAATCCTAGCATGATAAAGAAGATTCAAAGAGAGTGAGATGCCAGCTCCTTTCATTCAGTCAGTAGCTTCAAACATTTCTGGTATATGAAAAACATTTTTCAATGGCAAAAATCAATGAATATTGTAAATGCACAAACAGTAATATCTCCACATTGCAAGGTGCAATTCTGAAATTTTTTGCTTTTTCCTGCTAATCCTAGCATGATAAAGAAGATTCAAAGAGAGTGAGATGCCAGCTCCTTTCATTCAGTCAGTAGCTTCAAACATTTCTGGACGTTTTTCAATGGCAAAAATCAATGAATATTCTAAATGCACAAACAGTAATATCTCCACATTGCAAGGTGCAATTCTGAAATTTTTTGCTTTTTCCTGTTAATCCTAGCATGATAAAGAAGATTCAAAGAGAGTGAGATGCCAGCTCCTTTCATTCAGTCAGTAGCTTCAAACATTTCTGGTATATGAAAAACATGTTTTTCACTGGCAAAAATCAATGAATATTGTAAATGCACAAACAGTAATATCTCCACATTGCAAGGTGCAATTCTGAAATTTTTTGCTTTTTCCTGCTAATCCTAGCATGATAAAGAAGATTCAAAGAGAGTGAGATGCCAGCTCCTTTCATTCAGTCAGTAGCTTCAAACATTTCTGGTATATGAAAAACATGTTTTTCAATGGCAAAAATCAATGAATATTGTAAATGCACAAACAGTAATATCTCCACATTGCAAGGTGCAATTCTGAAATTTTTTGCTTTTTCCTGCTAATCCTAGCATGATAAAGAAGATTCAAAGAGAGTGAGATGCCAGCTCCTTTCATTCAGTCAGTAGCTTCAAACATTTCTGGTATATGAAAAACATGTTTTTCAATGGCAAAAATCAATGAATATTGTAAATGCACAAACAGTAATATCTCCACATTGCAAGGTGCAATTCTGAAATTTTTTGCTTTTTCCTGTTAATCCTAGCATGAAAAAGAAGATTCAAAGAGAGTGAGATGCCAGCTCCTTTCATTCAGTCAGTAGCTTCAAACATTTCTGGTATATGAAAAACATGTTTTTCAATGGCAAAAATCAATGAATATTGTAAATGCACAAACAGTAATATCTCCACATTGCAAGGTGCAATTCTGAAATTTTTTGCTTTTTACTGCTAATCCTAGCATGATAAAGAAGATTCAAAGAGAGTGAGATGCCAGCTCCTTTCATTCAGTCAGTAGCTTCAAACATTTCTGGTATATGAAAAACATGTTTTTCAATGGCAAAAATCAATGAATATTGTAAATGTATCTCCACATTGCAAGGTGCAATTCTGAAATTTTTTGCTTTTTCCTGCTAATCCTAGCATGATAAAGAAGATTCAAAGAGAGTGAGATGCCAGCTCCTTTCATTCAGTCAGTAGCTTCAAACATTTCTGGTATATGAATAACATGATGTTTTTCAATGGCAAAAATCAATGAATATTGTAAATGCACAAACAGTAATATCTCCACATTGCAAGGTGCAATTCTGAAATTTTTTGCTTTTTCCTGCTAATCCTAGCATGATAAAGAAGATTCAAAGAGAGTGAGATGCCAAGCTCCTTTCATTCAGTCAGTAGCTTCAAACATTTCTGGACGTTTTTCAATGGCAAAAATCAATGAATATTGTAAATGCACAAACAGTAATATCTCCACATTGCAAGGTGCAATTCTGAAATTTTTTGCTTTTTCCTGCTAATCCTAGCATGATAAAGAAGATTCAAAGAGAGTGAGATGCCAGCTCCTTTCATTCAGTCAGTAGCTTCAAACATTTCTGGACAGTTTTTCAATGGCAAAAATCAATGAATATTGTAAATGCACAAACAGTAATATCTCCACATTGCAAGGTGCAATTCTGAAATTTTTTGCTTTTTCCTGCTAATCCTAGCATGATAAAGAAGATTCAAAGAGAGTGAGATGCCAGCTCCTTTCATTCAGTCAGTAGCTTCAAACATTTCTGGTATATGAAAAACATGTTTTTCAATGGCAAAAATCAATGAATATTGTAAATGCACAAACAGTAATATCTCCACATTGCAAGGTGCAATTCTGAAATTTTTTGCTTTTTCCTGCTAATCCTAGCATGATAAAGAAGATTCAAAGAGAGTGAGATGCCAGCTCCTTTCATTCAGTCAGTAGCTTCAAACATTTCTGGACGTTTTTCAATGGCAAAAATCAATGAATATTGTAAATGCACAAACAGTAATATCTCCACATTGCAAGGTGCAATTCTGAAATTTTTTGCTTTTTCCTGTTAATCCTAGCATGATAAAGAAGATTCAAAGAGAGTGAGATGCCATCTCCTTTCATTCAGTCAGTAGCTTCAAACATTTCTGGTATATGAAAAACATGTTTTTCAATGGCAAAAATCAATGAATATTGTAAATGCACAAACAGTAATATCTCCACATTGCAAGGTGCAATTCTGAAATTTTTTGCTTTTTCCTGCTAATCCTAGCATGATAAAGAAGATTCAAAGAGAGTGAGATGCCAGCTCCTTTCATTCAGTCAGTAGCTTCAAATATTTCTGGTATATGAAAAACATGTTTTTCAATGGCAAAAATCAATGAATATTGTAAATGCACAAACAGTAATATCTCCACATTGCAAGGTGCAATTCTGAAATTTTTTGCTTTTTCCTGCTAATCCTAGCATGATAAAGAAGATTCAAAGAGAGTGAGATGCCAGCTCCTTTCATTCAGTCAGTAGCTTCAAACATTTCTGGTATATGAAAAACATGTTTTTCAATGGCAAAAATCAATGAATATTGTAAATGCACAAACAGTAATATCTCCACATTGCAAGGTGCAATTCTGAAATTTTTTGCTTTTTCCTGCTAATCCTAGCATGATAAAGAAGATTCAAAGAGAGTGAGATGCCAGCTCCTTTCATTCAGTCAGTAGCTTCAAACATTTCTGGTATATGAAAAACATGTTTTTCAATGGCAAAAATCAATGAATATTGTAAATGCACAAACAGTAATATCTCCACATTGCAAGGTGCAATTCTGAAATTTTTTGCTTTTTCCTGCTAATCCTAGCATGATAAAGAAGATTCAAAGAGAGTGAGA
The DNA here is from genome assembly GCF_046119375.1 of Phyllobates terribilis. NCBI lineage: Eukaryota > Metazoa > Chordata > Amphibia > Anura > Dendrobatidae > Phyllobates > Phyllobates terribilis. Next base: position 635,142 of record NW_027363167.1, on the reverse strand, counting down.
TGCCAGCTCCTTTCATTCAGTCAGTAGCTTCAAACATTTCTGGTATATGAAAAACATGTTTTTCAATGGCAAAAATCAATGAATATTGTAAATGCACAAACAGTAATATCTCCACATTGCAAGGTGCAATTCTGAAATTTTTTGCTTTTTCCTGCTAATCCTAGCATGATAAAGAAGATTCAAAGAGAGTGAGATGCCAGCTCCTTTCATTCAGTCAGTAGCTTCAAACATTTCTGGACGTTTTTCAATGGCAAAAATCAATGAATATTGTAAATGCACAAACAGTAATATCTCCACATTGCAAGGTGCAATTCTGAAATTTTTTGCTTTTTCCTGTTAATCCTAGCATGATAAAGAAGATTCAAAGAGAGTGAGATGCCAGCTCCTTTCATTCAGTCAGTAGCTTCAAACATTTCTGGTATATGAAAAACATGTTTTTCAATTTCAAAAATCAATGAATATTGTAAATGCACAAACAGTAATATCTCCATATTGCAAGGTGCAATTCTGAAATTTTTTGCTTTTTCCTGCTAATCCTAGCATGATAAAGAAGATTCAAAGAGAGTGAGATGCCAGCTCCTTTCATTCAGTCAGTAGCTTCAAACATTTCTGGTATATGAATAACATGTTTTTCAATGGCAAAAATCAATGAATATTGTAAATGCACAAACAGTAATATCTCCACATTGCAAGATGCAATTCTGAAATTTTTTGCATTTTCCTGCTAATCCTAGCATGATAAAGAAGATTCAAAGAGAGTGAGATGCCAGCTCCTTTCATTCAGTCAGTAGCTTCAAACATTTCTGGACGTTTTTCAATGGCAAAAATCAATGAATATTGTAAATGCACAAACAGTAATATCTCCACATTGCAAGGTGCAATTCTGAAATTTTTTGCTTTTTCCTGCTAATCCTAGCATGATAAAGAAGATTCAAAGAGAGTGAGATGCCAGCTCCTTTCATTCAGTCAGTAGCTTCAAACATTTCTGGACGTTTTTCAATGGCAAAAATCAATGAATATTGTAAATGCACAAACAGTAATATCTCCACATTGCAAGGTGCAATTCTGAAATTTTTTGCTTTTTCCTGTTAATCCTAGCATGATAAAGAAGATTCAAAGAGAGTGAGATGCCAGCTCCTTTCATTCAGTCAGTAGCTTCAAACATTTCTGGTATATGAAAAACATGTTTTTCACTGGCAAAAATCAATGAATATTGTAAATGCACAAACAGTAATATCTCCACATTGCAAGGTGCAATTCTGAAATTTTTTGCTTTTTCCTGCTAATCCTAGCATGATAAAGAAGATTCAAAGAGAGTGAGATGCCAGCTCCTTTCATTCAGTCAGTAGCTTCAAACATTTCTGGTATATGAAAAACATGTTTTTCAATGGCAAAAATCAATGAATATTGTAAATGCACAAACAGTAATATCTCCACATTGCAAGGTGCAATTCTGAAATTTTTTGCTTTTTCCTGCTAATCCTAGCATGATAAAGAAGATTCAAAGAGAGTGAGATGCCAGCTCCTTTCATTCAGTCAGTAGCTTCAAACATTTCTGGACGTTTTTCAATGGCAAAAATCAATGAATATTGTAAATGCACAAACAGTAATATCTCCACATTGCAAGGTGCAATTCTGAAATTTTTTGCTTTTTCCTGTTAATCCTAGCATGAAAAAGAAGATTCAAAGAGAGTGAGATGCCAGCTCCTTTCATTCAGTCAGTAGCTTCAAACATTTCTGGTATATGAAAAACATGTTTTTCAATGGCAAAAATCAATGAATATTGTAAATGCACAAACAGTAATATCTCCACATTGCAAGGTGCAATTCTGAAATTTTTTGCTTTTTACTGCTAATCCTAGCATGATAAAGAAGATTCAAAGAGAGTGGGATGCCAGCTCCTTTCATTCAGTCAGTAGCTTCAAACATTTCTGGTATATGAATAACATGATGTTTTTCAATGGCAAAAATCAATGAATATTGTAAATGCACAAACAGTAATATCTCCACATTGCAAGGTGCAATTCTGAAATTTTTTGCTTTTTCCTGCTAATCCTAGCATGATAAATAAGATTCAAAGAGAGTGAGATGCCAGCTCCTTTCATTCAGTCAGTAGCTTCAAACATTTCTGGACGTTTTTCAATGGCAAAAATCAATGAATATTGTAAATGCACAAACAGTAATATCTCCACATTGCAAGGTGCAATTCTGAAATTTTTTGCTTTTTCCTGCTAATCCTAGCATGATAAAGAAGATTCAAAGAGAGTGAGATGCCAGCTCCTTTCATTCAGTCAGTAGCTTCAAACATTTCTGGTATATGAAAAACATGTTTTTCAATGGCAAAAATCAATGAATATTGTAAATGCACAAACAGTAATATCTCCACATTGCAAGGTGCAATTCTGAAATTTTTTGCTTTTTCCTGCTAATCCTAGCATGATAAAGAAGATTCAAAGAGAGTGAGATGCCAGCTCCTTTCATTCAGTCAGTAGCTTCAAACATTTCTGGTATATGAATAACATGATGTTTTTCAATGGCAAAAATCAATGAATATTGTAAATGCACAAACAGTAATATCTCCACATTGCAAGGTGCAATTCTGAAATTTTTTGCTTTTTCCTGCTAATCCTAGCATGATAAAGAAGATTCAAAGAGAGTGAGATGCCAGCTCCTTTCATTCAGTCAGTAGCTTCAAACATTTCTGGACGTTTTTCAATGGCAAAAATCAATGAATATTGTAAATGCACAAACAGTAATATCTCCACATTGCAAGGTGCAATTCTGAAATTTTTTGCTTTTTCCTGCTAATCCTAGCATGATAAAGAAGATTCAAAGAGAGTGAGATGCCAGCTCCTTTCATTCAGTCAGTAGCTTCAAACATTTCTGGACGTTTTTCAATGGCAAAAATCAATGAATATTGTAAATGCACAAACAGTAATATCTCCACATTGCAAGGTGCAATTCTGAAATTTTTTGCTTTTTCCTGTTAATCCTAGCATGATAAAGAAGATTCAAAGAGAGTGAGATGCCAGCTCCTTTCATTCAGTCAGTAGCTTCAAACATTTCTGGTATATGAAAAACATGTTTTTCAATGGCAAAAATCAATGAATATTGTAAATGCACAAACAGTAATATCTCCACATTGCAAGGTGCAATTCTGAAATTTTTTGCTTTTTCCTGCTAATCCTAGCATGATAAAGAAGATTCAAAGAGAGTGAGATGCCAGCTCCTTTCATTCAGTCAGTAGCTTCAAACATTTCTGGTATATGAAAAACATGTTTTTCAATGGCAAAAATCAATGAATATTGTAAATGCACAAACAGTAATATCTCCACATTGCAAGGTGCAATTCTGAAATTTTTTGCTTTTTCCTGCTAATCCTAGCATGATAAAGAAGATTCAAAGAGAGTGAGATGCCAGCTCCTTTCATTCAGTCAGTACCTTCAAACATTTCTGGTATATGAAAAACATGTTTTTCAATGGCAAAAATCAATGAATATTGTAAATGCACAAACAGTAATATCTCCACATTGCAAGGTGCAATTCTGAAATTTTTTGCTTTTTCCTGCTAATCCTAGCATCATAAAGAAGATTCAAAGAGAGTGAGATGCCAGCTCCTTTCATTCAGTCAGTAGCTTCAAACATTTCTGGTATATGAAAAACATGTTTTACAATGGCAAAAATCAATGAATATTGTAAATGCACAAACAGTAATATCTCCACATTGCAAGGTGCAATTCTGAAATTTTTTGCTTTTTCCTGCTAATCCTAGCATGATAAAGAAGATTCAAAGAGAGTGAGATGCCAAGCTCCTTTCATTCAGTCAGTAGCTTCAAACATTTCTGGACGTTTTTCAATGGCAAAAATCAATGAATATTGTAAATGCACAAACAGTAATATCTCCACATTGCAAGGTGCAATTCTGAAATTTTTTGCTTTTTCCTGCTAATCCTAGCATGATAAATAAGATTCAAAGAGAGTGAGATGCCAGCTCCTTTCATTCAGTCAGTAGCTTCAAACATTTCTGGACGTTTTTCAATGGCAAAAATCAATGAATATTGTAAATGCACAAACAGTAATATCTCCACATTGCAAGGTGCAATTCTGAAATTTTTTGCTTTTTCCTGCTAATCCTAGCATGATAAAGAAGATTCAAAGAGAGTGAGATGCCAGCTCCTTTCATTCAGTCAGTAGCTTCAAACATTTCTGGTATATGAAAAACATGTTTTTCAATGGCAAAAATCAATGAATATTGTAAATGCACAAACAGTAATATCTCCACATTGCAAGGTGCAATTCTGAAATGTTTTGCTTTTTCCTGCTAATCCTAGCATGATAAAGAAGATTCAAAGAGAGTGAGATGCCAGCTCCTTTCATTCAGTCAGTAGCTTCAAACATTTCTGGTATATGAATAACATGATGTTTTTCAATGGCAAAAATCAATGAATATTGTAAATGCACAAACAGTAATATCTCCACATTGCAAGGTGCAATTCTGAAATTTTTTGCTTTTTCCTGCTAATCCTAGCATGATAAAGAAGATTCAAAGAGAGTGAGATGCCAGCTCCTTTCATTCAGTCAGTAGCTTCAAACATTTCTGGACGTTTTTCAATGGCAAAAATCAATGAATATTGTAAATGCACAAACAGTAATATCTCCACATTGCAAGGTGCAATTCTGAAATTTTTTGCTTTTTCCTGTTAATCCTAGCATGATAAAGAAGATTCAAAGAGAGTGAGATGCCAGCTCCTTTCATTCAGTCAGTAGCTTCAAACATTTCTGGTATATGAAAAACATGTTTTTCAATGGCAAAAATCAATGAATATTGTAAATGCACAAACAGTAATATCTCCACATTGCAAGGTGCAATTCTGAAATTTTTTGCTTTTTCCTGCTAATCCTAGCATGATAAAGAAGATTCAAAGAGAGTGAGATGCCAGCTCCTTTCATTCAGTCAGTAGCTTCAAACATTTCTGGTATATGAAAAACATGTTTTTCAATGGCAAAAATCAATGAATATTGTAAATGCACAAACAGTAATATCTCCACATTGCAAGGTGCAATTCTGAAATTTTTTGCTTTTTCCTGCTAATCCTAGCATGATAAAGAAGATTCAAAGAGAGTGAGATGCCAGCTCCTTTCATTCAGTCAGTACCTTCAAACATTTCTGGTATATGAAAAACATGTTTTTCAATGGCAAAAATCAATGAATATTGTAAATGCACAAACAGTAATATCTCCACATTGCAAGGTGCAATTCTGAAATTTTTTGCTTTTTCCTGCTAATCCTAGCATGATAAAGAAGATTCAAAGAGAGTGAGATGCCAGCTCCTTTCATTCAGTCAGTAGCTTCAAACATTTCTGGTATATGAAAAACATTTTTCAATGGCAAAAATCAATGAATATTGTAAATGCACAAACAGTAATATCTCCACATTGCAAGGTGCAATTCTGAAATTTTTTGCTTTTTCCTGCTAATCCTAGCATGATAAAGAAGATTCAAAGAGAGTGAGATGCCAGCTCCTTTCATTCAGTCAGTAGCTTCAAACATTTCTGGACGTTTTTCAATGGCAAAAATCAATGAATATTGTAAATGCACAAACAGTAATATCTCCACATTGCAAGGTGCAATTCTGAAATTTTTTGCTTTTTCCTGTTAATCCTAGCATGATAAAGAAGATTCAAAGAGAGTGAGATGCCAGCTCCTTTCATTCAGTCAGTAGCTTCAAACATTTCTGGTATATGAAAAACATGTTTTTCACTGGCAAAAATCAATGAATATTGTAAATGCACAAACAGTAATATCTCCACATTGCAAGGTGCAATTCTGAAATTTTTTGCTTTTTCCTGCTAATCCTAGCATGATAAAGAAGATTCAAAGAGAGTGAGATGCCAGCTCCTTTCATTCAGTCAGTAGCTTCAAACATTTCTGGTATATGAAAAACATGTTTTACAATGGCAAAAATCAATGAATATTGTAAATGCACAAACAGTAATATCTCCACATTGCAAGGTGCAATTCTGAAATTTTTTGCTTTTTCCTGCTAATCCTAGCATGATAAAGAAGATTCAAAGAGAGTGAGATGCCAGCTCCTTTCATTCAGTCAGTAGCTTCAAACATTTCTGGACGTTTTTCAATGGCAAAAATCAATGAATATTGTAAATGCACAAACAGTAATATCTCCACATTGCAAGGTGCAATTCTGAAATTTTTTGCTTTTTCCTGTTAATCCTAGCATGAAAAAGAAGATTCAAAGAGAGTGAGATGCCAGCTCCTTTCATTCAGTCAGTAGCTTCAAACATTTCTGGTATATGAAAAACATGTTTTTCAATGGCAAAAATCAATGAATATTGTAAATGCACAAACAGTAATATCTCCACATTGCAAGGTGCAATTCTGAAATTTTTTGCTTTTTCCTGCTAATCCTAGCATGATAAAGAAGATTCAAAGAGAGTGAGATGCCAGCTCCTTTCATTCAGTCAGTAGCTTCAAACATTTCTGGTATATGAATAACATGATGTTTTTCAATGGCAAAAATCAATGAATATTGTAAATGCACAAACAGTAATATCTCCACATTGCAAGGTGCAATTCTGAAATTTTTTGCTTTTTCCTGCTAATCCTAGCATGATAAAGAAGATTCAAAGAGAGTGAGATGCCAAGCTCCTTTCATTCAGTCAGTAGCTTCAAACATTTCTGGACGTTTTTCAATGGCAAAAATCAATGAATATTGTAAATGCACAAACAGTAATATCTCCACATTGCAAGGTGCAATTCTGAAATTTTTTGCTTTTTCCTGCTAATCCTAGCATGATAAAGAAGATTCAAAGAGAGTGAGATGCCAGCTCCTTTCATTCAGTCAGTAGCTTCAAACATTTCTGGACGTTTTTCAATGGCAAAAATCAATGAATATTGTAAATGCACAAACAGTAATATCTCCACATTGCAAGGTGCAATTCTGAAATTTTTTGCTTTTTCCTGCTAATCCTAGCATGATAAAGAAGATTCAAAGAGAGTGAGATGCCAGCTCCTTTCATTCAGTCAGTAGCTTCAAACATTTCTGGTATAAGAAAAACATGTTTTTCAATGGCAAAAATCAATGAATATTGTAAATGCACAAACAGTAATATCTCCACATTGCAAGGTGCAATTCTGAAATTTTTTGCTTTTTCCTGCTAATCCTAGCATGATAAAGAAGATTCAAAGAGAGTGAGATGCCAGCTCCTTTCATTCAGTCAGTAGCTTCAAACATTTCTGGTATATGAATAACATGATGTTTTTCAATGGCAAAAATCAATGAATATTGTAAATGCACAAACAGTAATATCTCCACATTGCAAGGTGCAATTCTGAAATTTTTTGCATTTTCCTGCTAATCCTAGCATGATAAAGAAGATTCAAAGAGAGTGAGATGCCAGCTCCTTTCATTCAGTCAGTAGCTTCAAACATTTCTGGACGTTTTTCAATGGCAAAAATCAATGAATATTGTAAATGCACAAACAGTAATATCTCCACATTGCAAGGTGCAATTCTGAAATTTTTTGCTTTTTCCTGTTAATCCTAGCATGACAAAGAAGATTCAAAGAGAGTGAGATGCCAGCTCCTTTCATTCAGTCAGTAGCTTCAAACATTTCTGGTATATGAAAAACATGTTTTTCAATGGCAAAAATCAATGAATATTGTAAATGCACAAACAGTAATATCTCCACATTGCAAGGTGCAATTCTGAAATTTTTTGCTTTTTCCTGCTAATCCTAGCATGATAAAGAAGATTCAAAGAGAGTGAGATGCCAGCTCCTTTCATTCAGTCAGTAGCTTCAAACATTTCTGGTATATGAAAAACATGTTTTTCAATGGCAAAAATCAATGAATATTGTAAATGCACAAACAGTAATATCTCCACATTGCAAGGTGCAATTCTGAAATTTTTTGCTTTTTCCTGCTAATCCTAGCATGATAAAGAAGATTCAAAGAGAGTGAGATGCCAGCTCCTTTCATTCAGTCAGTAGCTTCAAACATTTCTGGTATATGAAAAACATGTTTTTCAATGGCAAAAATCAATGAATATTGTAAATGCACAAACAGTAATATCTCCACATTGCAAGGTGCAATTCTGAAATTTTTTGCTTTTTCCTGCTAATCCTAGCATGATAAAGAAGATTCAAAGAGAGTGAGATGCCAAGCTCCTTTCATTCAGTCAGTAGCTTCAAACATTTCTGGACGTTTTTCAATGGCAAAAATCAATGAATATTGTAAATGCACAAACAGTAATATCTCCACATTGCAAGGTGCAATTCTGAAATTTTTTGCTTTTTCCTGCTAATCCTAGCATGATAAATAAGATTCAAAGAGAGTGAGATGCCAGCTCCTTTCATTCAGTCAGTAGCTTCAAACATTTCTGGACGTTTTTCAATGGCAAAAATCAATGAATATTGTAAATGCACAAACAGTAATATCTCCACATTGCAAGGTGCAATTCTGAAATTTTTTGCTTTTTCCTGCTAATCCTAGCATGATAAAGAAGATTCAAAGAGAGTGAGATGCCAGCTCCTTTCATTCAGTCAGTAGCTTCAAACATTTCTGGTATATGAAAAACATGTTTTTCAATGGCAAAAATCAATGAATATTGTAAATGCACAAACAGTAATATCTCCACATTGCAAGGTGCAATTCTGAAATTTTTTGCTTTTTCCTGCTAATCCTAGCATGATAAAGAAGATTCAAAGAGAGTGAGATGCCAGCTCCTTTCATTCAGTCAGTAGCTTCAAACATTTCTGGTATATGAATAACATGATGTTTTTCAATGGCAAAAATCAATGAATATTGTAAATGCACAAACAGTAATATCTCCACATTGCAAGGTGCAATTCTGAAATTTTTTGCTTTTTCCTGCTAATCCTAGCATGATAAAGAAGATTCAAAGAGAGTGAGATGCCAGCTCCTTTCATTCAGTCAGTAGCTTCAAACATTTCTGGACGTTTTTCAATGGCAAAAATCAATGAATATTGTAAATGCACAAACAGTAATATCTCCACATTGCAAGGTGCAATTCTGAAATTTTTTGCTTTTTCCTGTTAATCCTAGCATGATAAAGAAGATTCAAAGAGAGTGAGATGCCAGCTCCTTTCATTCAGTCAGTAGCTTCAAACATTTCTGGTATATGAAAAACATGTTTTTCAATGGCAAAAATCAATGAATATTGTAAATGCACAAACAGTAATATCTCCACATTGCAAGGTGCAATTCTGAAATTTTTTGCTTTTTCCTGCTAATCCTAGCATGATAAAGAAGATTCAAAGAGAGTGAGATGCCAGCTCCTTTCATTCAGTCAGTAGCTTCAAACATTTCTGGTATATGAAAAACATGTTTTTCAATGGCAAAAATCAATGAATATTGTAAATGCACAAACAGTAATATCTCCACATTGCAAGGTGCAATTCTGAAATTTTTTGCTTTTTCCTGCTAATCCTAGCATGATAAAGAAGATTCAAAGAGAGTGAGATGCCAGCTCCTTTCATTCAGTCAGTACCTTCAAACATTTCTGGTATATGAAAAACATGTTTTTCAATGGCAAAAATCAATGAATATTGTAAATGCACAAACAGTAATATCTCCACATTGCAAGGTGCAATTCTGAAATTTTTTGCTTTTTCCTGCTAATCCTAGCATCATAAAGAAGATTCAAAGAGAGTGAGATGCCAGCTCCTTTCATTCAGTCAGTAGCTTCAAACATTTCTGGTATATGAAAAACATGTTTTACAATGGCAAAAATCAATGAATATTGTAAATGCACAAACAGTAATATCTCCACATTGCAAGGTGCAATTCTGAAATTTTTTGCTTTTTCCTGCTAATCCTAGCATGATAAAGAAGATTCAAAGAGAGTGAGATGCCAGCTCCTTTCATTCAGTCAGTAGCTTCAAACATTTCTGGACGTTTTTCAATGGCAAAAATCAATGAATATTGTAAATGCACAAACAGTAATATCTCCACATTGCAAGGTGCAATTCTGAAATTTTTTGCTTTTTCCTGCTAATCCTAGCATGATAAAGAAGATTCAAAGAGAGTGAGATGCCAGCTCCTTTCATTCAGTCAGTAGCTTCAAACATTTCTGGTATATGAAAAACATGTTTTTCAATGGCAAAAATCAATGAATATTGTAAATGCACAAACAGTAATATCTCCACATTGCAAGGTGCAATTCTGAAATGTTTTGCTTTTTCCTGCTAATCCTAGCATGATAAAGAAGATTCAAAGAGAGTGAGATGCCAGCTCCTTTCATTCAGTCAGTAGCTTCAAACATTTCTGGTATATGAATAACATGATGTTTTTCAATGGCAAAAATCAATGAATATTGTAAATGCACAAACAGTAATATCTCCACATTGCAAGGTGCAATTCTGAAATTTTTTGCTTTTTCCTGCTAATCCTAGCATGATAAAGAAGATTCAAAGAGAGTGAGATGCCAGCTCCTTTCATTCAGTCAGTAGCTTCAAACATTTCTGGACGTTTTTCAATGGCAAAAATCAATGAATATTGTAAATGCACAAACAGTAATATCTCCACATTGCAAGGTGCAATTCTGAAATTTTTTGCTTTTTCCTGTTAATCCTAGCATGATAAAGAAGATTCAAAGAGAGTGAGATGCCAGCTCCTTTCATTCAGTCAGTAGCTTCAAACATTTCTGGTATATGAAAAACATGTTTTTCAATGGCAAAAATCAATGAATATTGTAAATGCACAAACAGTAATATCTCCACATTGCAAGGTGCAATTCTGAAATTTTTTGCTTTTTCCTGCTAATCCTAGCATGATAAAGAAGATTCAAAGAGAGTGAGATGCCAGCTCCTTTCATTCAGTCAGTAGCTTCAAACATTTCTGGTATATGAAAAACATGTTTTTCAATGGCAAAAATCAATGAATATTGTAAATGCACAAACAGTAATATCTCCACATTGCAAGGTGCAATTCTGAAATTTTTTGCTTTTTCCTGCTAATCCTAGCATGATAAAGAAGATTCAAAGAGAGTGAGATGCCAGCTCCTTTCATTCAGTCAGTACCTTCAAACATTTCTGGTATATGAAAAACATGTTTTTCAATGGCAAAAATCAATGAATATTGTAAATGCACAAACAGTAATATCTCCACATTGCAAGGTGCAATTCTGAAATTTTTTGCTTTTTCCTGCTAATCCTAGCATGATAAAGAAGATTCAAAGAGAGTGAGATGCCAGCTCCTTTCATTCAGTCAGTAGCTTCAAACATTTCTGGTATATGAAAAACATTTTTCAATGGCAAAAATCAATGAATATTGTAAATGCACAAACAGTAATATCTCCACATTGCAAGGTGCAATTCTGAAATTTTTTGCTTTTTCCTGCTAATCCTAGCATGATAAAGAAGATTCAAAGAGAGTGAGATGCCAGCTCCTTTCATTCAGTCAGTAGCTTCAAACATTTCTGGACGTTTTTCAATGGCAAAAATCAATGAATATTGTAAATGCACAAACAGTAATATCTCCACATTGCAAGGTGCAATTCTGAAATTTTTTGCTTTTTCCTGTTAATCCTAGCATGATAAAGAAGATTCAAAGAGAGTGAGATGCCAGCTCCTTTCATTCAGTCAGTAGCTTCAAACATTTCTGGTATATGAAAAACATGTTTTTCACTGGCAAAAATCAATGAATATTGTAAATGCACAAACAGTAATATCTCCACATTGCAAGGTGCAATTCTGAAATTTTTTGCTTTTTCCTGCTAATCCTAGCATGATAAAGAAGATTCAAAGAGAGTGAGATGCCAGCTCCTTTCATTCAGTCAGTAGCTTCAAACATTTCTGGTATATGAAAAACATGTTTTACAATGGCAAAAATCAATGAATATTGTAAATGCACAAACAGTAATATCTCCACATTGCAAGGTGCAATTCTGAAATTTTTTGCTTTTTCCTGCTAATCCTAGCATGATAAAGAAGATTCAAAGAGAGTGAGATGCCAGCTCCTTTCATTCAGTCAGTAGCTTCAAACATTTCTGGACGTTTTTCAATGGCAAAAATCAATGAATATTGTAAATGCACAAACAGTAATATCTCCACATTGCAAGGTGCAATTCTGAAATTTTTTGCTTTTTCCTGTTAATCCTAGCATGAAAAAGAAGATTCAAAGAGAGTGAGATGCCAGCTCCTTTCATTCAGTCAGTAGCTTCAAACATTTCTGGTATATGAAAAACATGTTTTTCAATGGCAAAAATCAATGAATATTGTAAATGCACAAACAGTAATATCTCCACATTGCAAGGTGCAATTCTGAAATTTTTTGCTTTTTCCTGCTAATCCTAGCATGATAAAGAAGATTCAAAGAGAGTGAGATGCCAGCTCCTTTCATTCAGTCAGTAGCTTCAAACATTTCTGGTATATGAATAACATGATGTTTTTCAATGGCAAAAATCAATGAATATTGTAAATGCACAAACAGTAATATCTCCACATTGCAAGGTGCAATTCTGAAATTTTTTGCATTTTCCTGCTAATCCTAGCATGATAAAGAAGATTCAAAGAGAGTGAGATGCCAGCTCCTTTCATTCAGTCAGTAGCTTCAAACATTTCTGGACGTTTTTCAATGGCAAAAATCAATGAATATTGTAAATGCACAAACAGTAATATCTCCACATTGCAAGGTGCAATTCTGAAATTTTTTGCTTTTTCCTGTTAATCCTAGCATGACAAAGAAGATTCAAAGAGAGTGAGATGCCAGCTCCTTTCATTCAGTCAGTAGCTTCAAACATTTCTGGTATATGAAAAACATGTTTTTCAATGGCAAAAATCAATGAATATTGTAAATGCACAAACAGTAATATCTCCACATTGCAAGGTGCAATTCTGAAATTTTTTGCTTTTTCCTGCTAATCCTAGCATGATAAAGAAGATTCAAAGAGAGTGAGATGCCAGCTCCTTTCATTCAGTCAGTAGCTTCAAACATTTCTGGTATATGAAAAACATGTTTTTCAATGGCAAAAATCAATGAATATTGTAAATGCACAAACAGTAATATCTCCACATTGCAAGGTGCAATTCTGAAATTTTTTGCTTTTTCCTGCTAATCCTAGCATGATAAAGAAGATTCAAAGAGAGTGAGATGCCAGCTCCTTTCATTCAGTCAGTAGCTTCAAACATTTCTGGTATATGAAAAACATGTTTTTCAATGGCAAAAATCAATGAATATTGTAAATGCACAAACAGTAATATCTCCACATTGCAAGGTGCAATTCTGAAATTTTTTGCTTTTTCCTGCTAATCCTAGCATGATAAAGAAGATTCAAAGAGAGTGAGATGCCAGCTCCTTTCATTCAGTCAGTAGCTTCAAACATTTCTGGTATATGAAAAACATGTTTTTCAATGGCAAAAATCAATGAATATTGTAAATGCACAAACAGTAATATCTCCACATTGCAAGGTGCAATTCTGAAATTTTTTGCTTTTTCCTGCTAATCCTAGCATGATAAAGAAGATTCAAAGAGAGTGAGATGCCAGCTCCTTTCATTCAGTCAGTAGCTTCAAACATTTCTGGACGTTTTTCAATGGCAAAAATCAATGAATATTGTAAATGCACAAACAGTAATATCTCCACATTGCAAGGTGCAATTCTGAAATTTTTTGCTTTTTCCTGTTAATCCTAGCATGATAAAGAAGATTCAAAGAGAGTGAGATGCCAGCTCCTTTCATTCAGTCAGTAGCTTCAAACATTTCTGGTATATGAAAAACATGTTTTTCAATGGCAAAACTCAATGAATATTGTAAATGCACAAACAGTAATATCTCCATATTGCAAGGTGCAATTCTGAAATTTTTTGCTTTTTCCTGCTAATCCTAGCATGATAAAGAAGATTCAAAGAGAGTGAGATGCCAGCTCCTTTCATTCAGTCAGTAGCTTCAAACATTTCTGGTATATGAATAACATGTTTTTCAATGGCAAAAATCAATGAATATTGTAAATGCACAAACAGTAATATCTCCACATTGCAAGATGCAATTCTGAAATTTTTTGCTTTTTCCTGCTAATCCTAGCATGATAAAGAAGATTCAAAGAGAGTGAGATGCCAGCTCCTTTCATTCAGTCAGTAGGTTCAAACATTTCTGGACGTTTTTCAATGGCAAAAATCAATGAATATTGTAAATGCACAAACAGTAATATCTCCACATTGCAAGGTGCAATTCTGAAATTTTTTGCTTTTTCCTGCGAATCCTAGCATGATAAAGAAGATTCAAAGAGAGTGAGATGCCAGCTCCTTTCATTCAGTCAGTAGCTTCAAACATTTCTGGTATATGAATAACATGTTTTTCAATGGCAAAAATCAATGAATATTGTAAATGCACAAACAGTAATATCTCCACATTGCAAGATGCAATTCTGAAATTTTTTGCTTTTTCCTGCTAATCCTAGCATGATAAAGAAGATTCAAAGAGAGTGAGATGCCAAGCTCCTTTCATTCAGTCAGTAGCTTCAAACATTTCTGGACGTTTTTCAATGGCAAAAATCAATGAATATTGTAAATGCACAAACAGTAATATCTCCACATTGCAAGGTGCAATTCTGAAATTTTTTGCTTTTTCCTGCTAATCCTAGCATGATAAAGAAGATTCAAAGAGAGTGAGATGCCAGCTCCTTTCATTCAGTCAGTAGCTTCAAACATTTCTGGTATATGAAAAACATGTTTTTCAATGGCAAAAATCAATGAATATTGTAAATGCACAAACAGTAATATCTCCACATTGCAAGGTGCAATTCTGAAATTTTTTGCTTTTTCCTGCTATTCCTAGCATGATAAAGAAGATTCAAAGAGAGTGAGATGCCAGCTCCTTTCATTCAGTCAGTAGCTTCAAACATTTCTGGACGTTTTTCAATGGCAAAAATCAATGAATATTGTAAATGCACAAACAGTAATATCTCCACATTGCAAGGTGCAATTCTGAAATTTTTTGCTTTTTCCTGTTAATCCTAGCATGATAAAGAAGATTCAAAGAGAGTGAGATGCCAGCTCCTTTCATTCAGTCAGTAGCTTCAAACATTTCTGGTATATGAAAAACGTTTTTCACTGGCAAAAATCAATGAATATTGTAAATGCACAAACAGTAATATCTCCACATTGCAAGGTGCAATTCTGAAATTTTTTGCTTTTTCCTGCTAATCCTAGCATGATAAAGAAGATTCAAAGAGAGTGAGATGCCAGCTCCTTTCATTCAGTCAGTAGCTTCAAACATTTCTGGTATATGAAAAACATGTTTTTCAATGGCAAAAATCAATGAATATTGTAAATGCACAAACAGTAATATCTCCACATTGCAAGGTGCAATTCTGAAATTTTTTGCTTTTTCCTGCTAATCCTAGCATGATAAAGAAGATTCAAAGAGAGTGAGATGCCAGCTCCTTTCATTCAGTCAGTAGCTTCAAACATTTCTGGACGTTTTTCAATGGCAAAAATCAATGAATATTGTAAATGCACAAACAGTAATATCTCCACATTGCAAGGTGCAATTCTGAAATTTTTTGCTTTTTCCTGTTAATCCTAGCATGAAAAAGAAGATTCAAAGAGAGTGAGATGCCAGCTCCTTTCATTCAGTCAGTAGCTTCAAACATTTCTGGTATATGAAAAACATGTTTTTCAATGGCAAAAATCAATGAATATTGTAAATGCACAAACAGTAATATCTCCACATTGCAAGGTGCAATTCTGAAATTTTTTGCTTTTTACTGCTAATCCTAGCATGATAAAGAAGATTCAAAGAGAGTGAGATGCCAGCTCCTTTCATTCAGTCAGTAGCTTCAAACATTTCTGGTATATGAAAAACATGTTTTTCAATGGCAAAAATCAATGAATATTGTAAATGCACAAACAGTAATATCTCCACATTGCAAGGTGCAATTCTGAAATTTTTTGCTTTTTCCTGCTAATCCTAGCATGATAAAGAAGATTCAAAGAGAGTGAGATGCCAAGCTCCTTTCATTCAGTCAGTAGCTTCAAACATTTCTGGACGTTTTTCAATGGCAAAAATCAATGAATATTGTAAATGCACAAACAGTAATATCTCCACATTGCAAGGTGCAATTCTGAAATTTTTTGCTTTTTCCTGCTAATCCTAGCATGATAAAGAAGATTCAAAGATAGTGAGATGCCAGCTCCTTTCATTCAGTCAGTAGCTTCAAACATTTCTGGACGTTTTTCAATGGCAAAAATCAATGAATATTGTAAATGCACAAACAGTAATATCTCCACATTGCAAGGTGCAATTCTGAAATTTTTTGCTTTTTCCTGCTAATCCTAGCATGATAAAGAAGATTCAAAGAGAGTGAGATGCCAGCTCCTTTCATTCAGTCAGTAGCTTCAAACATTTCTGGTATATGAAAAACATGTTTTTCAATGGCAAAAATCAATGAATATTGTAAATGCACAAACAGTAATATCTCCACATTGCAAGGTGCAATTCTGAAATTTTTTGCTTTTTCCTGCTAATCCTAGCATGATAAAGAAGATTCAAAGAGAGTGAGATGCCAGCTCCTTTCATTCAGTCAGTAGCTTCAAACATTTCTGGACGTTTTTCAATGGCAAAAATCAATGAATATTGTAAATGCACAAACAGTAATATCTCCACATTGCAAGGTGCAATTCTGAAATTTTTTGCTTTTTCCTGTTAATCCTAGCATGATAAAGAAGATTCAAAGAGAGTGAGATGCCAGCTCCTTTCATTCAGTCAGTAGCTTCAAACATTTCTGGTATATGAAAAACATGTTTTTCAATCGCAAAAATCAATGAATATTGTAAATGCACAAACAGTAATATCTCCACATTGCAAGGTGCAATTCTGAAATTTTTTGCTTTTTCCTGCTAATCCTAGCATGATAAAGAAGATTCAAAGAGAGTGAGATGCCAGCTCCTTTCATTCAGTCAGTAGCTTCAAACATTTCTGGTATATGAAAAACATGTTTTTCAATGGCAAAAATCAATGAATATTGTAAATGCACAAACAGTAATATCTCCACATTGCAAGGTGCAATTCTGAAATTTTTTGCTTTTTCCTGCTAATCCTAGCATGATAAAGAAGATTCAAAGAGAGTGAGATGCCAGCTCCTTTCATTCAGTCAGTAGCTTCAAACATTTCTGCACGTTTTTCAATGGCAAAAATCAATGAATATTGTAAATGCACAAACAGTAATATCTCCACATTGCAAGATGCAATTCTGAAATTTTTTGCTTTTTCCTGCTAATCCTAGCATGATAAAGAAGATTCAAAGAGAGTGAGATGCCAGCTCCTTTCATTCAGTCAGTAGCTTCAAACATTTCTGGACGTTTTTCAATGGCAAAAATCAATGAATATTGTAAATGCACAAACATTAATATCTCCACATTGCAAGATGCAATTCTGAAATTTTTTGCTTTTTCCTGCTAATCCTAGCATGATAAAGAAGATTCAAAGAGAGTGAGATGCCAGCTCCTTTCATTCAGTCAGTAGCTTCAAACATTTCTGGACGTTTTTCAATGGCAAAAATCAATGAATATTGTAAATGCACAAACAGTAATATCTCCACATTGCAAGGTGCAATTCTGAAATTTTTTGCTTTTTCCTGCTAATCCTAGCATGATAAAGAAGATTCAAAGAGAGTGAGATGCCAGCTCCTTTCATTCAGTCAGTAGCTTCAAACTTTTCTGGACGTTTTTCAATGGCAAAAATCAATGAATATTGTAAATGCACAAACAGTAATATCTCCACATTGCAAGGTGCAATTCTGAAATTTTTTGCTTTTTCCTGTTAATCCTAGCATGATAAAGAAGATTCAAAGAGAGTGAGATGCCAGCTCCTTTCATTCAGTCAGTAGCTTCAAACATTTCTGGTATATGAAAAACATGTTTTTCAATGGCAAAAATCAATGAATATTGTAAATGCACAAACAGTAATATCTCCACATTGCAAGGTGCAATTCTGAAATTTTTTGCTTTTTCCTGCTAATCCTAGCATGATAAAGAAGATTCAAAGAGAGTGAGATGCCAGCTCCTTTCATTCAGTCAGTAGCTTCAAACATTTCTGGACGTTTTTCAATGGCAAAAATCAATGAATATTGTAAATGCACAAACAGTAATATCTCCACATTGCAAGGTGCAATTCTGAAATTCTTTGCTTTTTCCTGTTAATCCTAGCATGAAAAAGAAGATTCAAAGAGAGTGAGATGCCAGCTCCTTTCATTCAGTCAGTAGCTTCAAACATTTCTGGTATATGAAAAACATGTTTTTCAATGGCAAAAATCAATGAATATTGTAAATGCACAAACAGTAATATCTCCACATTGCAAGGTGCAATTCTGAAATTTTTTGCTTTTTACTGCTAATCCTAGCATGATAAAGAAGATTCAAAGAGAGTGAGATGCCAGCTCCTTTCATTCAGTCAGTAGCTTCAAACATTTCTGGTATATGAATAACATGATGTTTTTCAATGGCAAAAATCAATGAATATTGTAAATGCACAAACAGTAATATCTCCACATTGCAAGGTGCAATTCTGAAATTTTTTGCTTTTTCCTGCTAATCCTAGCATGATAAAGAAGATTCAAAGAGAGTGAGATGCCAAGCTCCTTTCATTCAGTCAGTAGCTTCAAACATTTCTGGACGTTTTTCAATGGCAAAAATCAATGAATATTGTAAATGCACAAACAGTAATATCTCCACATTGCAAGATGCAATTCTGAAATTTTTTGCTTTTTCCTGCTAATCCTAGCATGATAAAGAAGATTCAAAGAGAGTGAGATGCCAGCTCCTTTCATTCAGTCAGTAGCTTCAAACATTTCTGGACGTTTTTCAATGGCAAAAATCAATGAATATTGAAAATGCACAAACAGTAATATCTCCACATTGCAAGGTGCAATTCTGAAATTTTTTGCTTTTTCCTGCTAATCCTAGCATGATAAAGAAGATTCAAAGAGAGTGAGATGCCAGCTCCTTTCATTCAGTCAGTAGCTTCAAACATTTCTGGACGTTTTTCAATGGCAAAAATCAATGAATATTGTAAATGCACAAACAGTAATATCTCCACATTG
The DNA here is from genome assembly GCF_046119375.1 of Phyllobates terribilis. Classification (NCBI taxonomy): domain Eukaryota; kingdom Metazoa; phylum Chordata; class Amphibia; order Anura; family Dendrobatidae; genus Phyllobates; species Phyllobates terribilis. The sequence continues at coordinate 616,064 of NW_027363167.1, read as the reverse complement.
CAAGGTGCAATTCTGAAATTTTTTGCTTTTTCCTGTTAATCCTAGCATGATAAAGAAGATTCAAAGAGAGTGAGATGCCAGCTCCTTTCATTCAGTCAGTAGCTTCAAACATTTCTGGTATATGAAAAACATGTTTTTCACTGGCAAAAATCAATGAATATTGTAAATGCACAAACAGTAATATCTCCACATTGCAAGGTGCAATTCTGAAATTTTTTGCTTTTTCCTGCTAATCCTAGCATGATAAAGAAGATTCAAAGAGAGTGAGATGCCAGCTCCTTTCATTCAGTCAGTAGCTTCAAACATTTCTGGACGTTTTTCAATGGCAAAAATCAATGAATATTGTAAATGCACAAACAGTAATATCTCCACATTGCAAGGTGCAATTCTGAAATTTTTTGCTTTTTCCTGCTAATCCTAGCATGATAAAGAAGATTCAAAGAGAGTGAGATGCCAGCTCCTTTCATTCAGTCAGTAGCTTCAAACATTTCTGGTATATGAAAAACATGTTTTTCAATGGCAAAAATCAATGAATATTGTAAATGCACAAATAGTAATATCTCCACATTGCAAGGTGCAATTCTGAAATTTTTTGCTTTTTACTGCTAATCCTAGCATGATAAAGAAGATTCAAAGAGAGTGAGATGCCAGCTCCTTTCATTCAGTCAGTAGCTTCAAACATTTCTGGTATATGAATAACATGATGTTTTTCAATGGCAAAAATCAATGAATATTGTAAATGCACAAACAGTAATATCTCCACATTGCAAGGTGCAATTCTGAAATTTTTTGCTTTTTCCTGCTAATCCTAGCATGATAAAGAAGATTCAAAGAGAGTGAGATGCCAAGCTCCTTTCATTCAGTCAGTAGCTTCAAACATTTCTGGACGTTTTTCAATGGCAAAAATCAATGAATATTGTAAATGCACAAACAGTAATATCTCCACATTGCAAGATGCAATTCTGAAATTTTTTGCTTTTTCCTGCTAATCCTAGCATGATAAAGAAGATTCAAAGAGAGTGAGATGCCAGCTCCTTTCATTCAGTCAGTAGCTTCAAACATTTCTGGACGTTTTTCAATGGCAAAAATCAATGAATATTGTAAATGCACAAACAGTAATATCTCCACATTGCAAGGTGCAATTCTGAAATTTTTTGCTTTTTCCTGCTAATACTAGCATGATAAAGAAGATTCAAAGAGAGTGAGATGCCAGCTCCTTTCATTCAGTCAGTAGCTTCAAACATTTCTGGACGTTTTTCAATGGCAAAAATCAATGAATATTGTAAATGCACAAACAGTAATATCTCCACATTGCAAGGTGCAATTCTGAAATTTTTTGCTTTTTCCTGTTAATCCTAGCATGATAAAGAAGATTCAAAGAGAGTGAGATGCCAGCTCCTTTCATTCAGTCAGTAGCTTCAAACATTTCTGGTATATGAATAACATGATGTTTTTCAATGGCAAAAATCAATGAATATTGTAAATGCACAAACAGTAATATCTCCACATTGCAAGGTGCAATTCTGAAATTTTTTGCTTTTTCCTGCTAATCCTAGCATGATAAAGAAGATTCAAAGAGAGTGAGATGCCAAGCTCCTTTCATTCAGTCAGTAGCTTCAAACATTTCTGGACGTTTTTCAATGGCAAAAATCAATGAATATTGTAAATGCACAAACAGTAATATCTCCACATTGCAAGATGCAATTCTGAAATTTTTTGCTTTTTCCTGCTAATCCTAGCATGATAAAGAAGATTCAAAGAGAGTGAGATGCCAGCTCCTTTCATTCAGTCAGTAGCTTCAAACATTTCTGGACGTTTTTCAATGGCAAAAATCAATGAATATTGTAAATGCACAAACAGTAATATCTCCACATTGCAAGGTGCAATTCTGAAATTTTTTGCTTTTTCCTGCTAATCCTAGCATGATAAAGAAGATTCAAAGAGAGTGAGATGCCAGCTCCTTTCATTCAGTCAGTAGCTTCAAACATTTCTGGACGTTTTTCAATGGCAAAAATCAATGAATATTGTAAATGCACAAACAGTAATATCTCCACATTGCAAGGTGCAATTCTGAAATTTTTTGCTTTTTCCTGCTACTCCTAGCATGATAAAGAAGATTCAAAGAGAGTGAGATGCCAGCTCCTTTCATTCAGTCAGTAGCTTCAAACATTTCTGGTATATGAATAACATGATGTTTTTCAATGGCAAAAATCAATGAATATTGTAAATGCACAAACAGTAATATCTCCACATTGCAAGGTGCAATTCTGAAATTTTTTGCTTTTTCCTGCTACTCCTAGCATGATAAAGAAGATTCAAAGAGAGTGAGATGCCAGCTCCTTTCATTCAGTCAGTAGCTTCAAACATTTCTGGACGTTTTTCAATGGCAAAAATCAATGAATATTGTAAATGCACAAACAGTAATATCTCCACATTGCAAGGTGCAATTCTGAAATTTTTTGCTTTTTCCTGTTAATCCTAGCATGAAAAAGAAGATTCAAAGAGAGTGAGATGCCAGCTCCTTTCATTCAGTCAGTAGCTTCAAACATTTCTGGTATATGAAAAACATGTTTTTCAATGGCAAAAATCAATGAATATTGTAAATGCACAAACAGTAATATCTCCACATTGCAAGGTGCAATTCTGAAATTTTTTGCTTTTTACTGCTAATCCTAGCATGATAAAGAATATTCAAAGAGAGTGAGATGCCAGCTCCTTTCATTCAGTCAGTAGCTTCAAACATTTCTGGTATATGAAAAACATGTTTTTCAATGGCAAAAATCAATGAATATTGTAAATGCACAAACAGTAATATCTCCACATTGCAAGGTGCAATTCTGAAATTTTTTGCTTTTTCCTGCTAATCCTAGCATGATAAAGAAGATTCAAAGAGAGTGAGATGCCAGCTCCTTTCATTCAGTCAGTAGCTTCAAACATTTCTGGTATATGAATAACATGATGTTTTTCAATGGCAAAAATCAATGAATATTGTAAATGCACAAACAGTAATATCTCCACATTGCAAGGTGCAATTCTGAATTTTTTTGCTTTTTCCTGCTAATCCTAGCATGATAAAGAAGATTCAAAGAGAGTGAGATGCCAAGCTCCTTTCATTCAGTCAGTAGCTTCAAACATTTCTGGACGTTTTTCAATGGCAAAAATCAATGAATATTGTAAATGCACAAACAGTAATATCTCCACATTGCAAGGTGCAATTCTGAAATTTTTTGCTTTTTCCTGCTAATCCTAGCATGATAAAGAAGATTCAAAGAGAGTGAGATGCCAGCTCCTTTCATTCAGTCAGTAGCTTCAAACATTTCTGGACGTTTTTCAATGGCAAAAATCAATGAATATTGTAAATGCACAAACAGTAATATCTCCACATTGCAAGGTGCAATTCTGAAATTTTTTGCTTTTTCCTGCTAATCCTAGCATGATAAAGAAGATTCAAAGAGAGTGAGATGCCAGCTCCTTTCATTCAGTCAGTAGCTTCAAACAATTCTGGTATATGAAAAACATGTTTTTCAATGGCAAAAATCAATGAATATTGTAAATGCACAAACAGTAATATCTCCACATTGCAAGGTGCAATTCTGAAATTTTTTGCTTTTTCCTGCTAATCCTAGCATGATAAAGAAGATTCAAAGAGAGTGAGATGCCAGCTCCTTTCATTCAGTCAGTAGCTTCAAACATTTCTGGACGTTTTTCAATGGCAAAAATCAATGAATATTGTAAATGCACAAACAGTAATATCTCCACATTGCAAGGTGCAAATCTGAAATTTTTTGCTTTTTCCTGCTAATCCTAGCATGATAAAGAAGATTCAAAGAGAGTGAGATGCCAGCTACTTTCATTCAGTCAGTAGCTTCAAACATTTCTGGTATATGAATAACATGTTTTTCAATGGCAAAAATCAATGAATATTGTAAATGCACAAACAGTAATATCTCCACATTGCAAGATGCAATTCTGAATTTTTTTGCTTTTTCCTGCTAATCCTAGCATGATAAAGAAGATTCAAAGAGAGTGAGATGCCAGCTCCTTTCATTCGGTCAGTAGCTTCAAACATTTCTGGACGTTTTTCAATGGCAAAAATCAATGAATATTGTAAATGCACAAACAGTAATATCGCCACATTGCAAGGTGCAATTCTGAAATTTTTTGCTTTTTCCTGCTAATCCTAGCATGATAAAGAAGATTCAAAGAGAGTGAGATGCCAGCTCCTTTCATTCAGTCAGTAGCTTCAAACATTTCTGGTATATGAAAAACATGTTTTTCAATGGCAAAAATCAATGAATATTGTAAATGCACAAACAGTAATATCTCCATATTGCAAGGTGCAATTCTGAAATTTTTTGCTTTTTCCTGCTAATCCTAGCATGATAAAGAAGATTCAAAGAGAGTGAGATGCCAGCTCCTTTCATTCAGTCAGTAGCTTCAAACATTTCTGGTATATGAATAACATGTTTTTCAATGGCAAAAATCAATGAATATTGTAAATGCACAAACAGTAATATCTCCACATTGCAAGATGCAATTCTGAAATTTTTTGCTTTTTCCTGCTAATCCTAGCATGATAAAGAAGATTCAAAGAGAGTGAGATGCCAGCTCCTTTCATTCAGTCAGTAGCTTCAAACATTTCTGGACGTTTTTCAATGGCAAAAATCAATGAATATTGTAAATGCACAAACAGTAATATCTCCACATTGCAAGGTGCAATTCTGAAATTTTTTGCTTTTTCCTGCTATTCCTAGCATGATAAAGAAGATTCAAAGAGAGTGAGATGCCAGCTCCTTTCATTCAGTCAGTAGCTTCAAACATTTCTGGACGTTTTTCAATGGCAAAAATCAATGAATATTGTAAATGCACAAACAGTAATATCTCCACATTGCAAGGTGCAATTCTGAAATTTTTTGCTTTTTCCTGTTAATCCTAGCATGATAAAGAAGATTCAAAGAGAGTGAGATGCCAGCTCCTTTCATTCAGTCAGTAGCTTCAAACATTTCTGGTATATGAAAAACATGTTTTTCAATGGCAAAAAATCAATGAATATTGTAAATGCACAAACAGTAATATCTCCACATTGCAAGGTGCAATTCTGAAATTTTTTGCTTTTTACTGCTAATCCTAGCATGATAAAGAAGATTCAAAGAGAGTGAGATGCCAGCTCCTTTCATTCAGTCAGTAGCTTCAAACATTTCTGGTATATGAAAAACATGTTTTTCAATGGCAAAAATCAATGAATATTGTAAATGCACAAACAGTAATATCTCCACATTGCAAGGTGCAATTCTGAAATTTTTTGCTTTTTCCTGCTAATCCTAGCATGATAAAGAAGACTCAAAGAGAGTGAGATGCCAGCTCCTTTCATTCAGTCAGTAGCTTCAAACATTTCTGGTATATGAATAACATGATGTTTTTCAATGGCAAAAATCAATGAATATTGTAAATGCACAAACAGTAATATCTCCACATTGCAAGGTGCAATTCTGAAATTTTTTGCTTTTTCCTGCTAATCCTAGCATGATAAAGGAGATTCAAAGAGAGTGAGATGCCAAGCTCCTTTCATTCAGTCAGTAGCTTCAAACATTTCTGGACGTTTTTCAATGGCAAAAATCAATGAATATTGTAAATGCACAAACAGTAATATCTCCACATTGCAAGGTGCAATTCTGAAATTTTTTGCTTTTTCCTGCTAATCCTAGCATGATAAAGAAGATTCAAAGAGAGTGAGATGCCAGCTCCTTTCATTCAGTCAGTAGCTTCAAACATTTCTGGACGTTTTTCAATGGCAAAAATCAATGAATATTGTAAATGCACAAACAGTAATATCTCCACATTGCAAGGTGCAATTCTGAAATTTTTTGCTTTTTCCTGCTAATCCTAGCATGATAAAGAAGATTCAAAGAGAGTGAGATGCCAGCTCCTTTCATTCAGTCAGTAGCTTCAAACATTTCTGGTATATGAAAAACATGTTTTTCAATGGCAAAAATCAATGAATATTGTAAATGCACAAACAGTAATATCTCCACATTGCAAGGTGAAATTCTGAAATTTTTTGCTTTTTCCTGCTAATCCTAGCATGATAAAGAAGATTCAAAGAGAGTGAGATGCCAGCTCCTTTCATTCAGTCAGTAGCTTCAAACATTTCTGGACGTTTTTCAATGGCAAAAATCAATGAATATTGTAAATGCACAAACAGTAATATCTCCACATTGCAAGGTGCAATTCTGAAATTTTTTGCTTTTTCCTGTTAATCCTAGCATGATAAAGAAGATTCAAAGAGAGTGAGATGCCAGCTCCTTTCATTCAGTCAGTAGCTTCAAACATTTCTGGTATATGAAAAACATGTTTTTCAATGGCAAAAAATCAATGAATATTGTAAATGCACAAACAGTAATATCTCCACATTGCAAGGTGCAATTCTGAAATTTTTTGCTTTTTCCTGCTAATCCTAGCATGATAAAGAAGATTCAAAGAGAGTGAGATGCCAGCTCCTTTCATTCAGTCAGTAGCTTCAAACATTTCTGGTATATGAAAAACATGTTTTTCAATGGCAAAAATCAATGAATATTGTAAATGCACAAACAGTAATATCTCCACATTGCAAGGTGCAATTCTGAAATTTTTTGCTTTTTCCTGCTAATCCTAGCATGATAAAGAAGATTCAAAGAGAGTGAGATGCCAGCTCCTTTCATTCAGTCAGTAGCTTCAAACATTTCTGGTATATGAAAAACATGTTTTTCAATGGCAAAAATCAATGAATATTGTAAATGCACAAACAGTAATATCTCCACATTGCAAGGTGCAATTCTGAAATTTTTTGCTTTTTCCTGCTAATCCTAGCATGATAAAGAAGATTCAAAGAGAGTGAGATGCCAGCTCCTTTCATTCAGTCAGTAGCTTCAAACATTTCTGGACGTTTTTCAATGGCAAAAATCAATGAATATTGTAAATGCACAAACAGTAATATCTCCACATTGCAAGATGCAATTCTGAAATTTTTTGCTTTTTCCTGCTAATCCTAGCATGATAAAGAAGATTCAAAGAGAGTGAGATGCCAGCTCCTTTCATTCAGTCAGTAGCTTCAAACATTTCTGGACGTTTTTCAATGGCAAAAATCAATGAATATTGTAAATGCACAAACAGTAATATCTCCACATTGCAAGATGCAATTCTGAAATTTTTTGCTTTTTCCTGCTAATCCTAGCATGATAAAGAAGATTCAAAGAGAGTGAGATGCCAGCTCCTTTCATTCAGTCAGTAGCTTCAAACATTTCTGGACGTTTTTCAATGGCAAAAATCAATGAATATTGTAAATGCACAAACAGTAATATCTCCACATTGCAAGGTGCAATTCTGAAATTTTTTGCTTTTTCCTGCTAATCCTAGCATGATAAAGAAGATTCAAAGAGAGTGAGATGCCAGCTCCTTTCATTCAGTCAGTAGCTTCAAACATTTCTGGACGTTTTTCAATGGCAAAAATCAATGAATATTGTAAATGCACAAACAGTAATATCTCCACATTGCAAGGTGCAATTCTGAAATTTTTTGCTTTTTCCTGTTAATCCTAGCATGATAAAGAAGATTCAAAGAGAGTGAGATGCCAGCTCCTTTCATTCAGTCAGTAGCTTCAAACATTTCTGGTATATGAAAAACATGTTTTTCAATGGCAAAAATCAATGAATATTGTAAATGCACAAACAGTAATATCTCCACATTGCAAGGTGCAATTCTGAAATTTTTTGCTTTTTCCTGCTAATCCTAGCATGATAAAGAAGATTCAAAGAGAGTGAGATGCCAGCTCCTTTCATTCAGTCAGTAGCTTCAAACATTTCTGGTATATGAAAAACATGTTTTTCAATGGCAAAAATCAATGAATATTGTAAATGCACAAACAGTAATATCTCCACATTGCAAGGTGCAATTCTGAAATTTTTTGCTTTTTCCTGCTAATCCTAGCATGATAAAGAAGATTCAAAGAGAGTGAGATGCCAGCTCCTTTCATTCAGTCAGTAGCTTCAAACATTTCTGGTATATGAATAACATGATGTTTTTCAATGGCAAAAATCAATGAATATTGTAAATGCACAAACAGTAATATCTCCACATTGCAAGGTGCAATTCTGAAATTTTTTGCTTTTTCCTGCTAATCCTAGCATGATAAAGAAGATTCAAAGAGAGTGAGATGCCAAGCTCCTTTCATTCAGTCAGTAGCTTCAAACATTTCTGGACGTTTTTCAATGGCAAAAATCAATGAATATTGTAAATGCACAAACAGTAATATCTCCACATTGCAAGGTGCAATTCTGAAATTTTTTGCTTTTTCCTGCTAATCCTAGCATGATAAAGAAGATTCAAAGAGAGTGAGATGCCAGCTCCTTTCATTCAGTCAGTAGCTTCAAACATTTCTGGACGTTTTTCAATGGCAAAAATCAATGAATATTGTAAATGCACAAACAGTAATATCTCCACATTGCAAGGTGCAATTCTGAAATTTTTTGCTTTTTCCTGCTAATCCTAGCATGATAAAGAAGATTCAAAGAGAGTGAGATGCCAGCTCCTTTCATTCAGTCAGTAGCTTCAAACATTTCTGGTATATGAAAAACATGTTTTTCAATGGCAAAAATCAATGAATATTGTAAATGCACAAACAGTAATATCTCCACATTGCAAGGTGAAATTCTGAAATTTTTTGCTTTTTCCTGCTAATCCTAGCATGATAAAGAAGATTCAAAGAGAGTGAGATGCCAGCTCCTTTCATTCAGTCAGTAGCTTCAAACATTTCTGGACGTTTTTCAATGGCAAAAATCAATGAATATTGTAAATGCACAAACAGTAATATCTCCACATTGCAAGGTGCAATTCTGAAATTTTTTGCTTTTTCCTGTTAATCCTAGCATGATAAAGAAGATTCAAAGAGAGTGAGATGCCAGCTCCTTTCATTCAGTCAGTAGCTTCAAACATTTCTGGTATATGAAAAACATGTTTTTCAATGGCAAAAAATCAATGAATATTGTAAATGCACAAACAGTAATATCTCCACATTGCAAGGTGCAATTCTGAAATTTTTTGCTTTTTCCTGCTAATCCTAGCATGATAAAGAAGATTCAAAGAGAGTGAGATGCCAGCTCCTTTCATTCAGTCAGTAGCTTCAAACATTTCTGGTATATGAAAAACATGTTTTTCAATGGCAAAAATCAATGAATATTGTAAATGCACAAACAGTAATATCTCCACATTGCAAGGTGCAATTCTGAAATTTTTTGCTTTTTCCTGCTAATCCTAGCATGATAAAGAAGATTCAAAGAGAGTGAGATGCCAGCTCCTTTCATTCAGTCAGTAGCTTCAAACATTTCTGGTATATGAAAAACATGTTTTTCAATGGCAAAAATCAATGAATATTGTAAATGCACAAACAGTAATATCTCCACATTGCAAGGTGCAATTCTGAAATTTTTTGCTTTTTCCTGCTAATCCTAGCATGATAAAGAAGATTCAAAGAGAGTGAGATGCCAGCTCCTTTCATTCAGTCAGTAGCTTCAAACATTTCTGGACGTTTTTCAATGGCAAAAATCAATGAATATTGTAAATGCACAAACAGTAATATCTCCACATTGCAAGATGCAATTCTGAAATTTTTTGCTTTTTCCTGCTAATCCTAGCATGATAAAGAAGATTCAAAGAGAGTGAGATGCCAGCTCCTTTCATTCAGTCAGTAGCTTCAAACATTTCTGGACGTTTTTCAATGGCAAAAATCAATGAATATTGTAAATGCACAAACAGTAATATCTCCACATTGCAAGATGCAATTCTGAAATTTTTTGCTTTTTCCTGCTAATCCTAGCATGATAAAGGAGATTCAAAGAGAGTGAGATGCCAGCTCCTTTCATTCAGTCAGTAGCTTCAAACATTTCTGGACGTTTTTCAATGGCAAAAATCAATGAATATTGTAAATGCACAAACAGTAATATCTCCACATTGCAAGGTGCAATTCTGAAATTTTTTGCTTTTTCCTGCTAATCCTAGCATGATAAAGAAGATTCAAAGAGAGTGAGATGCCAGCTCCTTTCATTCAGTCAGTAGCTTCAAACATTTCTGGACGTTTTTCAATGGCAAAAATCAATGAATATTGTAAATGCACAAACAGTAATATCTCCACATTGCAAGGTGCAATTCTGAAATTTTTTGATTTTTCCTGTTAATCCTAGCATGATAAAGAAGATTCAAAGAGAGTGAGATGCCAGCTCCTTTCATTCAGTCAGTAGCTTCAAACATTTCTGGTATATGAAAAACATGTTTTTCACTGGCAAAAATCAATGAATATTGTAAATGCACAAACAGTAATATCTCCACATTGCAAGGTGGAATTCTGAAATTTTTTGCTTTTTCCTGCTAACCCTAGCATGATAAAGAAGATTCAAAGAGAGTGAGATGCCAGCTCCTTTCATTCAGTCAGTAGCTTCAAACATTTCTGGTATATGAAAAACATGTTTTTCAATGGCAAAAATCAATGAATATTGTAAATGCACAAACAGTAATATCTCCACATTGCAAGGTGCAATTCTGAAATTTTTTGCTTTTTCCTGCTAATCCTAGCATGATAAAGAAGATTCAAAGAGAGTGAGATGCCAGCTCCTTTCATTCAGTCAGTAGCTTCAAACATTTCTGGACGTTTTTCAATGGCAAAAATCAATGAATATTGTAAATGCACAAACAGTAATATCTCCACATTGCAAGGTGCAATTCTGAAATTTTTTGCTTTTTCCTGTTAATCCTAGCATGAAAAAGAAGATTCAAAGAGAGTGAGATGCCAGCTCCTTTCATTCAGTCAGTAGCTTCAAACATTTCTGGTATATGAAAAACATGTTTTTCAATGGCAAAAATCAATGAATATTGTAAATGCACAAACAGTAATATCTCCACATTGCAAGGTGCAATTCTGAAATTTTTTGCTTTTTACTGCTAATCCTAGCATGATAAAGAAGATTCAAAGAGAGTGAGATGCCAGCTCCTTTCATTCAGTCAGTAGCTTCAAACATTTCTGGTATATGAAAAACATGTTTTTCAATGGCAAAAATCAATGAATATTGTAAATGCACAAACAGTAATATCTCCACATTGCAAGGTGCAATTCTGAAATTTTTTGCTTTTTCCTGCTAATCCTAGCATGATAAAGAAGATTCAAAGAGAGTGAGATGCCAAGCTCCTTTCATTCAGTCAGTAGCTTCAAACATTTCTGGACGTTTTTCAATGGCAAAATCAATGAATATTGTAAATGCACAAACAGTAATATCTCCACATTGCAAGGTGCAATTCTGAAATTTTTTGCTTTTTCCTGCTAATCCTAGCATGATAAAGAAGATTCAAAGAGAGTGAGATGCCAGCTCCTTTCATTCAGTCAGTAGCTTCAAACATTTCTGGACGTTTTTCAATGGCAAAAATCAATGAATATTGTAAATGCACAAACAGTAATATCTCCACATTGCAAGGTGCAATTCTGAAATTTTTTGCTTTTTCCTGTTAATCCTAGCATGATAAAGAAGATTCAAAGAGAGTGAGATGCCAGCTCCTTTCATTCAGTCAGTAGCTTCAAACATTTCTGGTATATGAAAAACATGTTTTTCAATGGCAAAAATCAATGAATATTGTAAATGCACAAACAGTAATATCTCCACATTGCAAGGTGCAATTCTGAAATTTTTTGCTTTTTCCTGCTAATCCTAGCATGATAAAGAAGATTCAAAGAGAGTGAGATGCCAGCTCCTTTCATTCAGTCAGTAGCTTCAAACATTTCTTGTATATGAAAAACATGTTTTTCAATGGCAAAAATCAATGAATATTGTAAATGCACAAACAGTAATATCTCCACATTGCAAGGTGCAATTCTGAAATTTTTTGCTTTTTCCTGCTAATCCTAGCATGATAAAGAAGATTCAAAGAGAGTGAGATGCCAGCTCCTTTCATTCAGTCAGTAGCTTCAAACATTTCTGGACGTTTTTCAATGGCAAAAATCAATGAATATTGTAAATGCACAAACAGTAATATCTATACATTGCAAGGTGCAATTCTGAAATTTTTTGCTTTTTCCTGTTAATCCTAGCATGATAAAGAAGATTCAAAGAGAGTGAGATGCCAGCTCCTTTCATTCAGTCAGTAGCTTCAAACATTTCTGGTATATGAAAAACATGTTTTTCAATGGCAAAAATCAATGAATATTGTAAATGCACAAACAGTAATATCTCCATATTGCAAGGTGCAATTCTGAAATTTTTTGCTTTTTCCTGCTAATCCTAGCATGATAAAGAAGATTCAAAGAGAGTGAGATGCCAGCTCCTTTCATTCAGTCAGTAGCTTCAAACATTTCTGGTATATGAATAACATGTTTTTCAATGGCAAAAATCAATGAATATTGTAAATGCACAAACAGTAATATCTCCACATTGCAAGATGCAATTCTGAAATTTTTTGCTTTTTCCTGCTAATCCTAGCATGATAAAGAAGATTCAAAGAGAGTGAGATGCCAGCTCCTTTCATTCAGTCAGTAGGTTCAAACATTTCTGGACGTTTTTCAATGGCAAAAATCAATGAATATTGTAAATGCACAAACAGTAATATCTCCACATTGCAAGGTGCAATTCTGAAATTTTTTGCTTTTTCCTGCTAATCCTAGCATGATAAAGAAGATTCAAAGAGAGTGAGATGCCAGCTCCTTTCATTCAGTCAGTAGCTTCAAACATTTCTGGTATATGAAAAACATGTTTTTCAATGGCAAAAATCAATGAATATTGTAAATGCACAAACAGTAATATCTCCATATTGCAAGGTGCAATTCTGAAATTTTTTGCTTTTTCCTGCTAATCCTAGCATGATAAAGAAGATTCAAAGAGAGTGAGATGCCAGCTCCTTTCATTCAGTCAGTAGCTTCAAACATTTCTGGTATATGAATAACATGTTTTTCAATGGCAAAAATCAATGAATATTGTAAATGCACAAACAGTAATATCTCCACATTGCAAGATGCAATTCTGAAATTTTTTGCTTTTTCCTGCTAATCCTAGCATGATAAAGAAGATTCAAAGAGAGTGAGATGCCAGCTCCTTTCATTCAGTCAGTAGCTTCAAACATTTCTGGACGTTTTTCAATGGCAAAAATCAATGAATATTGTAAATGCACAAACAGTAATATCTCCACATTGCAAGGTGCAATTCTGAAATTTTTTGCTTTTTCCTGCTATTCCTAGCATGATAAAGAAGATTCAAAGAGAGTGAGATGCCAGCTCCTTTCATTCAGTCAGTAGCTTCAAACATTTCTGGACGTTTTTCAATGGCAAAAATCAATGAATATTGTAAATGCACAAACAGTAATATCTCCACATTGCAAGGTGCAATTCTGAAATTTTTTGCTTTTTCCTGTTAATCCTAGCATGATAAAGAAGATTCAAAGAGAGTGAGATGCCAGCTCCTTTCATTCAGTCAGTAGCTTCAAACATTTCTGGTATATGAAAAACATGTTTTTCACTGGCAAAAATCAATGAATATTGTAAATGCACAAACAGTAATATCTCCACATTGCAAGGTGCAATTCTGAAATTTTTTGCTTTTTCCTGCTAATCCTAGCATGATAAAGAAGATTCAAAGAGAGTGAGATGCCAGCTCCTTTCATTCAGTCAGTAGCTTCAAACATTTCTGGTATATGAATAACATGTTTTTCAATGGCAAAAATCAATGAATATTGTAAATGCACAAACAGTAATATCTCCACATTGCAAGATGCAATTCTGAAATTTTTTGCTTTTTCCTGCTAATCCTAGCATGATAAAGAAGATTCAAAGAGAGTGAGATGCCAGCTCCTTTCATTCAGTCAGTAGGTTCAAACATTTCTGGACGTTTTTCAATGGCAAAAATCAATGAATATTGTAAATGCACAAACAGTAATATCTCCACATTGCAAGGTGCAATTCTGAAATTTTTTGCTTTTTCCTGCTAATCCTAGCATGATAAAGAAGATTCAAAGAGAGTGAGATGCCAGCTCCTTTCATTCAGTCAGTAGCTTCAAACATTTCTGGTATATGAAAAACATGTTTTTCAATGGCAAAAATCAATGAATATTGTAAATGCACAAACAGTAATATCTCCATATTGCAAGGTGCAATTCTGAAATTTTTTGCTTTTTCCTGCTAATCCTAGCATGATAAAGAAGATTCAAAGAGAGTGAGATGCCAGCTCCTTTCATTCAGTCAGTAGCTTCAAACATTTCTGGTATATGAATAACATGTTTTTCAATGGCAAAAATCAATGAATATTGTAAATGCACAAGCAGTAATATCTCCACATTGCAAGATGCAATTCTGAAATTTTTTGCTTTTTCCTGCTAATCTTAGCATGATAAAGAAGATTCAAAGAGAGTGAGATGCCAGCTCCTTTCATTCAGTCAGTAGCTTCAAACATTTCTGGACGTTTTTCAATGGCAAAAATCAATGAATATTGTAAATGCACAAACAGTAATATCTCCACATTGCAAGGTGCAATTCTGAAATTTTTTGCTTTTTCCTGCTATTCCTAGCATGATAAAGAAGATTCAAAGAGAGTGAGATGCCAGCTCCTTTCATTCAGTCAGTAGCTTCAAACATTTCTGGACGTTTCTCAATGGCAAAAATCAATGAATATTGTAAATGCACAAACAGTAATATCTCCACATGGCAAGGTGCAATTCTGAAATTTTTTGCTTTTTCCTGCTAATCCTAGCATGATAAAGAAGATTCAAAGAGAGTGAGATGCCAGCTCCTTTCATTCAGTCAGTAGCTTCAAACATTTCTGGACGTTTTTCAATGGCAAAAATCAATGAATATTGTAAATGCACAAACAGTAATATCTCCACATTGCAAGGTGCAATTCTGAAATTTTTTGCTTTTTCCTGTTAATCCTAGCATGAAAAATAAGATTCAAAGAGAGTGAGATGCCAGCTCCTTTCATTCAGTCAGTAGCTTCAAACATTTCTGGTATATGAAAAACATGTTTTTCAATGGCAAAAATCAATGAATATTGTAAATGCACAAACAGTAATATCTCCACATTGCAAGGTGCAATTCTGAAATTTTTGCTTTTTACTGCTAATCCTAGCATGATAAAGAAGATTCAAAGAGAGTGAGATGCCAGCTCCTTTCATTCAGTCAGTAGCTTCAAACATTTCTGGTATATGAAAAACATGTTTTTCAATGGCAAAAATCAATGAATATTGTAAATGCACAAACAGTAATATCTCCACATTGCAAGGTGCAATTCTGAAATTTTTTGCTTTTTCCTGCTAATCCTAGCATGATAAAGAAGATTCAAAGAGAGTGAGATGCCAGCTCCTTTCATTCAGTCAGTAGCTTCAAACATTTCTGGTATATGAATAACATGATGTTTTTCAATGGCAAAAATCAATGAATATTGTAAATGCACAAACAGTAATATCTCCACATTGCAAGGTGCAATTCTGAAATTTTTTGCTTTTTCCTGCTAATCCTAGCATGATAAAGAAGATTCAAAGAGAGTGAGATGCCAAGCTCCTTTCATTCAGTCAGTAGCTTCAAACATTTCTGGTATATGAATAACATGTTTTTCAATGGCAAAAATCAATGAATATTGTAAATGCACAAGCAGTAATATCTCCACATTGCAAGATGCAATTCTGAAATTTTTTGCTTTTTCCTGCTAATCTTAGCATGATAAAGAAGATTCAAAGAGAGTGAGATGCCAGCTCCTTTCATTCAGTCAGTAGCTTCAAACATTTCTGGACGTTTTTCAATGGCAAAAATCAATGAATATTGTAAATGCACAAACAGTAATATCTCCACATTGCAAGGTGCAATTCTGAAATTTTTTGCTTTTTCCTGCTATTCCTAGCATGATAAAGAAGATTCAAAGAGAGTGAGATGCCAGCTCCTTTCATTCAGTCAGTAGCTTCAAACATTTCTGGACGTTTCTCAATGGCAAAAATCAATGAATATTGTAAATGCACAAACAGTAATATCTCCACATGGCAAGGTGCAATTCTGAAATTTTTTGCTTTTTCCTGCTAATCCTAGCATGATAAAGAAGATTCAAAGAGAGTGAGATGCCAGCTCCTTTCATTCAGTCAGTAGCTTCAAACATTTCTGGACGTTTTTCAATGGCAAAAATCAATGAATATTGTAAATGCACAAACAGTAATATCTCCACATTGCAAGGTGCAATTCTGAAATTTTTTGCTTTTTCCTGTTAATCCTAGCATGAAAAATAAGATTCAAAGAGAGTGAGATGCCAGCTCCTTTCATTCAGTCAGTAGCTTCAAACATTTCTGGTATATGAAAAACATGTTTTTCAATGGCAAAAATCAATGAATATTGTAAATGCACAAACAGTAATATCTCCACATTGCAAGGTGCAATTCTGAAATTTTTGCTTTTTACTGCTAATCCTAGCATGATAAAGAAGATTCAAAGAGAGTGAGATGCCAGCTCCTTTCATTCAGTCAGTAGCTTCAAACATTTCTGGTATATGAAAAACATGTTTTTCAATGGCAAAAATCAATGAATATTGTAAATGCACAAACAGTAATATCTCCACATTGCAAGGTGCAATTCTGAAATTTTTTGCTTTTTCCTGCTAATCCTAGCATGATAAAGAAGATTCAAAGAGAGTGAGATGCCAGCTCCTTTCATTCAGTCAGTAGCTTCAAACATTTCTGGTATATGAATAACATGATGTTTTTCAATGGCAAAAATCAATGAATATTGTAAATGCACAAACAGTAATATCTCCACATTGCAAGGTGCAATTCTGAAATTTTTTGCTTTTTCCTGCTAATCCTAGCATGATAAAGAAGATTCAAAGAGAGTGAGATGCCAAGCTCCTTTCATTCAGTCAGTAGCTTCAAACATTTCTGGACGTTTTTCAATGGCAAAAATCAATGAATATTGTAAATGCACAAACAGTAATATCTCCACATTGCAAGGTGCAATTCTGAAATTTTTTGCTTTTTCCTGCTAATCCTAGCATGATAAAGAAGATTCAAAGAGAGTGAGATGCCAGCTCCTTTCATTCAGTCAGTAGCTTCAAACATTTCTGGACGTTTTTCAATGGCAAAAATCAATGAATATTGTAAATGCACAAACAGTAATATCTCCACATTGCAAGGTGCAATTCTGAAATTTTTTGCTTTTTCCTGCTAATCCTAGCATGATAAAGAAGATTCAAAGAGAGTGAGATGCCAGCTCCTTTCATTCAGTCAGTAGCTTCAAACATTTCTGGTATATGAAAAACATGTTTTTCAATGGCAAAAATCAATGAATATTGTAAATGCACAAACAGTAATATCTCCACATTGCAAGGTGCAATTCTGAAATTTTTTGCTTTTTCCTGCTAATCCTAGCATGATAAAGAAGATTCAAAGAGAGTGAGATGCCAGCTCCTTTCATTCAGTCAGTAGCTTCAAACATTTCTGGACGTTTTTCAATGGCAAAAATCAATGAATATTGTAAATGCACAAACAGTAATATCTCCACATTGCAAGGTGCAATTCTGAAATTTTTTGCTTTTTCCTGTTAATCCTAGCATGATAAAGAAGATTCAAAGAGAGTGAGATGCCAGCTCCTTTCAGTCAGTCAGTAGCTTCAAACATTTCTGGTATATGAAAAACATGTTTTTCAATGGCAAAAATCAATGAATATTGTAAATGCACAAACAGTAATATCTCCACATTGCAAGGTGCAATTCTGAAATTTTTTGCTTTTTCCTGCTAATCCTAGCATGATAAAGAAGATTCAAAGAGAGTGAGATGCCAGCTCCTTTCATTCAGTCAGTAGCTTCAAACATTTCTGGTATATGAAAAACATGTTTTTCAATGGCAAAAATCAATGAATATTGTAAATGCACAAACAGTAATATCTCCACATTGCAAGGTGCAATTCTGAAATTTTTTGCTTTTTCCTGCTAATCCTAGCATGATAAAGAAGATTCAAAGAGAGTGAGATGCCAGCTCCTTTCATTCAGTCAGTAGCTTCAAACATTTCTGGTATATGAAAAACATGTTTTTCAATGGCAAAAATCAATGAATATTGTAAATGCACAAACAGTAATATCTCCACATTGCAAGGTGCAATTCTGAAATTTTTTGCTTTTTCCTGCTAATCCTAGCATGATAAAGAAGATTCAAAGAGAGTGAGATGCCAGCTCCTTTCATTCAGTCAGTAGCTTCAAACATTTCTGGACGTTTTTCAATGGCAAAAATCAATGAATATTGTAAATGCACAAACAGTAATATCTCCACATTGCAAGATGCAATTCTGAAATTTTTTGCTTTTTCCTGCTAATCCTAGCATGATAAAGAAGATTCAAAGAGAGTGAGATGCCAGCTCCTTTCATTCAGTCAGTAGCTTCAAACATTTCTGGACGTTTTGCAATGGCAAAAATCAATGAATATTGTAAATGCACAAACAGTAATATCTCCACATTGCAAGATGCAATTCTGAAATTTTTTGCTTTTTCCTGCTAATCCTAGCATGATAAAGAAGATTCAAAGAGAGTGAGATGCCAGCTCCTTTCATTCAGTCAGTAGCTTCAAACATTTCTGGACGTTTTTCAATGGCAAAAATCAATGAATATTGTAAATGCACAAACAGTAATATCTCCACATTGCAAGGTGCAATTCTGAAATTTTTTGCTTTTTCCTGCTAATCCTAGCATGATAAAGAAGATTCAAAGAGAGTGAGATGCCAGCTCCTTTCATTCAGTCAGTAGCTTCAAACATTTCTGGACGTTTTTCAATGGCAAAAATCAATGAATATTGTAAATGCACAAACAGTAATATCTCCACATTGCAAGGTGCAATTCTGAAATTTTTTGCTTTTTCCTGTTAATCCTAGCATGATAAAGAAGATTCAAAGAGAGTGAGATGCCAGCTCCTTTCATTCAGTCAGTAGCTTCAAACATTTCTGGTATATGAAAAACATGTTTTTCACTGGCAAAAATCAATGAATATTGTAAATGCACAAACAGTAATATCTCCACATTGCAAGGTGCAATTCTGAAATTTTTTGCTTTTTCCTGCTAATCCTAGCATGATAAAGAAGATTCAAAGAGAGTGAGATGCCAGCTCCTTTCATTCAGTCAGTAGCTTCAAACATTTCTGGTATATGAAAAACATGTTTTTCAATGGCAAAAATCAATGAATATTGTAAATGCACAAACAGTAATATCTCCACATTGCAAGGTGCAATTCTGAAATTTTTTGCTTTTTCCTGCTAATCCTAGCATGATAAAGAAGATTCAAAGAGAGTAAGATGCCAGCTCCTTTCATTCAGTCAGTAGCTTCAAACATTTCTGGACGTTTTTCAATGGCAAAAATCAATGAATATTGTAAATGCACAAACAGTAATATCTCCACATTGCAAGGTGCAATTCTGAAATTTTTTGCTTTTTCCTGTTAATCCTAGCATGAAAAAGAAGATTCAAAGAGAGTGAGATGCCAGCTCCTTTCATTCAGTCAGTAGCTTCAAACATTTCTGGTATATGAAAAACATGTTTTTCAATGGCAAAAATCAATGAATATTGTAAATGCACAAACAGTAATATCTCCACATTGCAAGGTGCAATTCTGAAATTTTTTGCTTTTTACTGCTAATCCTAGCATGATAAAGAAGATTCAAAGAGAGTGAGATGCCAGCTCCTTTCATTCAGTCAGTAGCTTCAAACATTTCTGGTATATGAAAAACATGTTTTTCAATGGCAAAAATCAATGAATATTGTAAATGCACAAACAGTAATATCTCCACATTGCAAGGTGCAATTCTGAAATTTTTTGCTTTTTCCTGCTAATCCTAGCATGATAAAGAAGATTCAAAGAGAGTGAGATGCCAGCTCCTTTCATTCAGTCAGTAGCTTCAAACATTTCTGGTATATGAATAACATGATGTTTTTCAATGGCAAAAATCAATGAATATTGTAAATGCACAAACAGTAATATCTCCACATTGCAAGGTGCAATTCTGAAATTTTTTGCTTTTTCCTGCTAATCCTAGCATGATAAAGAAGATTCAAAGAGAGTGAGATGCCAAACTCCTTTCATTCAGTCAGTAGCTTCAAACATTTCTGGAGGTTTTTCAATGGCAAAAATCAATGAATATTGTAAATGCACAAACAGTAATATCTCCACATTGCAAGGTGCAATTCTGAAATTTTTTGCTTTTTCCTGCTAATCCTAGCATGATAAAGAAGATTCAAAGAGAGTGAGATGCCAGCTCCTTTCATTCAGTCAGTAGCTTCAAACATTTCTGGTATATGAAAAACATGTTTTTCAATGGCAAAAATCAATGAATATTGTAAATGCACAAACAGTAATATCTCCACATTGCAAGGTGCAATTCTGAAATTTTTTGCTTTTTCCTGCTAATCCTAGCATGATAAAGAAGATTCAAAGAGAGTGAGATGCCAGCTCCTTTCATTCAGTCAGTAGCTTCAAACATTTCTGGACGTTTTTCAATGGCAAAAATCAATGAATATTGTAAATGCACAAACAGTAATATCTCCACATTGCAAGATGCAATTCTGAAATTTTTTGCTTTTTCCTGCTAATCCTAGCATGATAAAGAAGATTCAAAGAGAGTGAGATGCCAGCTCCTTTCATTCAGTCAGTAGCTTCAAACATTTCTGGACGTTTTGCAATGGCAAAAATCAATGAATATTGTAAATGCACAAACAGTAATATCTCCACATTGCAAGATGCAATTCTGAAATTTTTTGCTTTTTCCTGCTAATCCTAGCATGATAAAGAAGATTCAAAGAGAGTGAGATGCCAGCTCCTTTCATTCAGTCAGTAGCTTCAAACATTTCTGGACGTTTTTCAATGGCAAAAATCAATGAATATTGTAAATGCACAAACAGTAATATCTCCACATTGCAAGGTGCAATTCTGAAATTTTTTGCTTTTTCCTGCTAATCCTAGCATGATAAAGAAGATTCAAAGAGAGTGAGATGCCAGCTCCTTTCATTCAGTCAGTAGCTTCAAACATTTCTGGACGTTTTTCAATGGCAAAAATCAATGAATATTGTAAATGCACAAACAGTAATATCTCCACATTGCAAGGTGCAATTCTGAAATTTTTTGCTTTTTCCTGTTAATCCTAGCATGATAAAGAAGATTCAAAGAGAGTGAGATGCCAGCTCCTTTCATTCAGTCAGTAGCTTCAAACATTTCTGGTATATGAAAAACATGTTTTTCACTGGCAAAAATCAATGAATATTGTAAATGCACAAACAGTAATATCTCCACATTGCAAGGTGCAATTCTGAAATTTTTTGCTTTTTCCTGCTAATCCTAGCATGATAAAGAAGATTCAAAGAGAGTGAGATGCCAGCTCCTTTCATTCAGTCAGTAGCTTCAAACATTTCTGGTATATGAAAAACATGTTTTTCAATGGCAAAAATCAATGAATATTGTAAATGCACAAACAGTAATATCTCCACATTGCAAGGTGCAATTCTGAAATTTTTTGCTTTTTCCTGCTAATCCTAGCATGATAAAGAAGATTCAAAGAGAGTAAGATGCCAGCTCCTTTCATTCAGTCAGTAGCTTCAAACATTTCTGGACGTTTTTCAATGGCAAAAATCAATGAATATTGTAAATGCACAAACAGTAATATCTCCACATTGCAAGGTGCAATTCTGAAATTTTTTGCTTTTTCCTGTTAATCCTAGCATGAAAAAGAAGATTCAAAGAGAGTGAGATGCCAGCTCCTTTCATTCAGTCAGTAGCTTCAAACATTTCTGGTATATGAAAAACATGTTTTTCAATGGCAAAAATCAATGAATATTGTAAATGCACAAACAGTAATATCTCCACATTGCAAGGTGCAATTCTGAAATTTTTTGCTTTTTACTGCTAATCCTAGCATGATAAAGAAGATTCAAAGAGAGTGAGATGCCAGCTCCTTTCATTCAGTCAGTAGCTTCAAACATTTCTGGTATATGAAAAACATGTTTTTCAATGGCAAAAATCAATGAATATTGTAAATGCACAAACAGTAATATCTCCACATTGCAAGGTGCAATTCTGAAATTTTTTGCTTTTTCCTGCTAATCCTAGCATGATAAAGAAGATTCAAAGAGAGTGAGATGCCAGCTCCTTTCATTCAGTCAGTAGCTTCAAACATTTCTGGTATATGAATAACATGATGTTTTTCAATGGCAAAAATCAATGAATATTGTAAATGCACAAACAGTAATATCTCCACATTGCAAGGTGCAATTCTGAAATTTTTTGCTTTTTCCTGCTAATCCTAGCATGATAAAGAAGATTCAAAGAGAGTGAGATGCCAAACTCCTTTCATTCAGTCAGTAGCTTCAAACATTTCTGGAGGTTTTTCAATGGCAAAAATCAATGAATATTGTAAATGCACAAACAGTAATATCTCCACATTGCAAGGTGCAATTCTGAAATTTTTTGCTTTTTCCTGCTAATCCTAGCATGATAAAGAAGATTCAAAGAGAGTGAGATGCCAGCTCCTTTCATTCAGTCAGTAGCTTCAAACATTTCTGGTATATGAAAAACATGTTTTTCAATGGCAAAAATCAATGAATATTGTAAATGCACAAACAGTAATATCTCCACATTGCAAGGTGCAATTCTGAAATTTTTTGCTTTTTCCTGCTAATCCTAGCATGATAAAGAAGATTCAAAGAGAGTGAGATGCCAGCTCCTTTCATTCAGTCAGTAGCTTCAAACATTTCTGGACGTTTTTCAATGGCAAAAATCAATGAATATTGTAAATGCACAAACAGTAATATCTCCACATTGCAAGGTGCAATTCTGAAATTTTTTGCTTTTTCCTGCTAATCCTAGCATGATAAAGAAGATTCAAAGAGAGTGAGATGCCAGCTCCTTTCATTCAGTCAGTAGCTTCAAACATTTCTGGACGTTTTTCAATGGCAAAAATCAATGAATATTGTAAATGCACAAACAGTAATATCTCCACATTGCAAGGTGCAATTCTGAAATTTTTTGCTTTTTCCTGCTAATCCTAGCATGATAAAGAAGATTCAAAGAGAGTGAAATGCCAGCTCCTTTCATTCAGTCAGTAGCTTCAAACATTTCTGGACGTTTTTCAATGGCAAAAATCAATGAATATTGTAAATGCACAAACAGTAATATCTCCACATTGCAAGGTGCAATTCTGAAATTTTTTGCTTTTTCCTGCTAATCCTAGCATGATAAAGAAGATTCAAAGAGAGTGAGATGCCAGCTCCTTTCATTCAGTCAGTAGCTTCAAACATTTCTGGACGTTTTTCAATGGCAAAAATCAATGAATATTGTAAATGCACAAACAGTAATATCTCCACATTGCAAGGTGCAATTCTGAAATTTTTTGCTTTTTCCTGCTAATCCTAGCATGATAAAGAAGATTCAAAGAGAGTGAGATGCCAGCTCCTTTCATTCAGTCAGTAGCTTCAAACATTTCTGGTATATGAAAAACATGTTTTTCAATGGCAAAAATCAATGAATATTGTAAATGCACAAACAGTAATATCTCCACATTGCAAGATGCAATTCTGAAATTTTTTGCTTTTTCCTGCTAATCCTAGCATGATAAAGAAGATTCAAAGAGAGTGAGATGCCAGCTCCTTTCATTCAGTCAGTAGCTTCAAACATTTCTGGACGTTTTTCAATGGCAAAAATCAATGAATATTGTAAATGCACAAACAGTAATATCTCCACATTGCAAGGTGCAATTCTGAAATTTTTTGCTTTTTCCTGCTAATCCTAGCATGATAAAGAAGATTCAAAGAGAGTGAGATGCCAGCTCCTTTCATTCAGTCAGTAGCTTCAAACATTTCTGGACATTTTTCAATGGCAAAAATCAATGAATATTGTAAATGCACAAACAGTAATATCTCCACATTGCAAGGTGCAATTCTGAAATTTTTTGCTTTTTCCTGTTAATCCTAGCATGATAAAGAAGATTCAAAGAGAGTGAGATGCCAGCTCCTTTCATTCAGTCAGTAGCTTCAAACATTTCTGGTATATGAAAAACATGTTTTTCACTGGCAAAAATCAATGAATATTGTAAATGCACAAACAGTAATATCTCCACATTGCAAGGTGCAATTCTGAAATTTTTTGCTTTTTCCTGCTAATCCTAGCATGATAAAGAAGATTCAAAGAGAGTGAGATGCCAGCTCCTTTCATTCAGTCAGTAGCTTCAAACATTTCTGGTATATGAAAAACATGTTTTTCAATGGCAAAAATCAATGAATATTGTAAATGCACAAACAGTAATATCTCCACATTGCAAGGTGCAATTCTGAAATTTTTTGCTTTTTCCTGCTAATCCTAGCATGATAAAGAAGATTCAAAGAGAGTAAGATGCCAGCTCCTTTCATTCAGTCAGTAGCTTCAAACATTTCTGGACGTTTTTCAATGGCAAAAATCAATGAATATTGTAAATGCACAAACAGTAATATCTCCACATTGCAAGGTGCAATTCTGAAATTTTTTGCTTTTTCCTGTTAATCCTAGCATGAAAAAGAAGATTCAAAGAGAGTGAGATGCCAGCTCCTTTCATTCAGTCAGTAGCTTCAAACATTTCTGGTATATGAAAAACATGTTTTTCAATGGCAAAAATCAATGAATATTGTAAATGCACAAACAGTAATATCTCCACATTGCAAGGTGCAATTCTGAAATTTTTTGCTTTTTACTGCTAATCCTAGCATGATAAAGAAGATTCAAAGAGAGTGAGATGCCAGCTCCTTTCATTCAGTCAGTAGCTTCAAACATTTCTGGTATATGAAAAACATGTTTTTCAATGGCAAAAATCAATGAATATTGTAAATGCACAAACAGTAATATCTCCACATTGCAAGGTGCAATTCTGAAATTTTTTGCTTTTTCCTGCTAATCCTAGCATGATAAAGAAGATTCAAAGAGAGTGAGATGCCAGCTCCTTTCATTCAGTCAGTAGCTTCAAACATTTCTGGTATATGAATAACATGATGTTTTTCAATGGCAAAAATCAATGAATATTGTAAATGCACAAACAGTAATATCTCCACATTGCAAGGTGCAATTCTGAAATTTTTTGCTTTTTCCTGCTAATCCTAGCATGATAAAGAAGATTCAAAGAGAGTGAGATGCCAAACTCCTTTCATTCAGTCAGTAGCTTCAAACATTTCTGGAGGTTTTTCAATGGCAAAAATCAATGAATATTGTAAATGCACAAACAGTAATATCTCCACATTGCAAGGTGCAATTCTGAAATTTTTTGCTTTTTCCTGCTAATCCTAGCATGATAAAGAAGATTCAAAGAGAGTGAGATGCCAGCTCCTTTCATTCAGTCAGTAGCTTCAAACATTTCTGGACGTTTTTCAATGGCAAAAATCAATGAATATTGTAAATGCACAAACAGTAATATCTCCACATTGCAAGGTGCAATTCTGAAATTTTTTGCTTTTTCCTGCTAATCCTAGCATGATAAAGAAGATTCAAAGAGAGTGAGATGCCAGCTCCTTTCATTCAGTCAGTAGCTTCAAACATTTCTGGTATATGAAAAACATGTTTTTCAATGGCAAAAATCAATGAATATTGTAAATGCACAAACAGTAATATCTCCACATTGCAAGGTGCAATTCTGAAATTTTTTGCTTTTTCCTGCTAATCCTAGCATGATAAAGAAGATTCAAAGAGAGTGAGATGCCAGCTCCTTTCATTCAGTCAGTAGCTTCAAACATTTCTGGACGTTTTTCAATGGCAAAAATCAATGAATATTGTAAATGCACAAACAGTAATATCTCCACATTGCAAGGTGCAATTCTGAAATTTTTTGCTTTTTCCTGCTAATCCTAGCATGATAAAGAAGATTCAAAGAGAGTGAGATGCCAGCTCCTTTCATTCAGTCAGTAGCTTCAAACATTTCTGGACGTTTTTCAATGGCAAAAATCAATGAATATTGTAAATGCACAAACAGTAATATCTCCACATTGCAAGGTGCAATTCTGAAATTTTTTGCTTTTTCCTGCTAATCCTAGCATGATAAAGAAGATTCAAAGAGAGTGAAATGCCAGCTCCTTTCATTCAGTCAGTAGCTTCAAACATTTCTGGACGTTTTTCAATGGCAAAAATCAATGAATATTGTAAATGCACAAACAGTAATATCTCCACATTGCAAGGTGCAATTCTGAAATTTTTTGCTTTTTCCTGCTAATCCTAGCATGATAAAGAAGATTCAAAGAGAGTGAGATGCCAGCTCCTTTCATTCAGTCAGTAGCTTCAAACATTTCTGGACGTTTTTCAATGGCAAAAATCAATGAATATTGTAAATGCACAAACAGTAATATCTCCACATTGCAAGGTGCAATTCTGAAATTTTTTGCTTTTTCCTGCTAATCCTAGCATGATAAAGAAGATTCAAAGAGAGTGAGATGCCAGCTCCTTTCATTCAGTCAGTAGCTTCAAACATTTCTGGTATATGAAAAACATGTTTTTCAATGGCAAAAATCAATGAATATTGTAAATGCACAAACAGTAATATCTCCACATTGCAAGGTGCAATTCTGAAATTTTTTGCTTTTTCCTGCTAATCCTAGCATGATAAAGAAGATTCAAAGAGAGTGAGATGCCAGCTCCTTTCATTCAGTCAGTAGCTTCAAACATTTCTGGACGTTTTTCAATGGCAAAAATCAATGAATATTGTAAATGCACAAACAGTAATATCTCCACATTGCAAGGTGCAATTCTGAAATTTTTTGCTTTTTCCTGCTAATCCTAGCATGATAAAGAAGATTCAAAGAGAGTGAGATGCCAGCTCCTTTCATTCAGTCAGTAGCTTCAAACATTTCTGGACGTTTTTCAATGGCAAAAATCAATGAATATTGTAAATGCACAAACAGTAATATCTCCACATTGCAAGGTGCAATTCTGAAATTTTTTGCTTTTTCCTGCTAATCCTAGCATGATAAAGAAGATTCAAAGAGAGTGAAATGCCAGCTCCTTTCATTCAGTCAGTAGCTTCAAACATTTCTGGACGTTTTTCAATGGCAAAAATCAATGAATATTGTAAATGCACAAACAGTAATATCTCCACATTGCAAGGTGCAATTCTGAAATTTTTTGCTTTTTCCTGTTAATCCTAGCATGATAAAGAAGATTCAAAGAGAGTGAGATGCCAGCTCCTTTCATTCAGTCAGTAGCTTCAAACATTTCTGGTATATGAAAAACATGTTTTTCAATGGCAAAAATCAATGAATATTGTAAATGCACAAACAGTAATATCTCCATATTGCAAGGTGCAATTCTGAAATTTTTTGCTTTTTCCTGCTAATCCTAGCATGATAAAGAAGATTCAAAGAGAGTGAGATGCCAGCTCCTTTCATTCAGTCAGTAGCTTCAAACATTTCTGGTATATGAATAACATGTTTTTCAATGGCAAAAATCAATGAATATTGTAAATGCACAAACAGTAATATCTCCACATTGCAAGATGCAATTCTGAAATTTTTTGCTTTTTCCTGCTAATCCTAGCATGATAAAGAAGATTCAAAGAGAGTGAGATGCCAGCTCCTTTCATTCAGTCAGTAGGTTCAAACATTTCTGGACGTTTTTCAATGGCAAAAATCAATGAATATTGTAAATGCACAAACAGTAATATCTCCACATTGCAAGGTGCAATTCTGAAATTTTTTGCTTTTTCCTGCTAATCCTAGCATGATAAAGAAGATTCAAAGAGAGTGAGATGCCAGCTCCTTTCATTCAGTCAGTAGCTTCAAACATTTCTGGTATATGAAAAACATGTTTTTCAATGGCAAAAATCAATGAATATTGTAAATGCACAAACAGTAATATCTCCATATTGCAAGGTGCAATTCTGAAATTTTTTTCTTTTTCCTGCTAATCCTAGCATGATAAAGAAGATTCAAAGAGAGTGAGATGCCAGCTCCTTTCATTCAGTCAGTAGCTTCAAACATTTCTGGTATATGAATAACATGTTTTTCAATGGCAAAAATCAATGAATATTGTAAATGCACAAACAGTAATATCTCCACATTGCAAGATGCAATTCTGAAATTTTTTGCTTTTTCCTGCTAATCCTAGCATGATAAAGAAGATTCAAAGAGAGTGAGATGCCAGCTCCTTTCATTCAGTCAGTAGCTTCAAACATTTCTGGACGTTTTTCAATGGCAAAAATCAATGAATATTGTAAATGCACAAACAGTAATATCTCCACATTGCAAGGTGCAATTCTGAAATTTTTTGCTTTTTCCTGTTAATCCTAGCATGATAAAGAAGATTCAAAGAGAGTGAGATGCCAGCTCCTTTCATTCAGTCAGTAGCTTCAAACATTTCTGGTATATGAAAAACATGTTTTTCACTGGCAAAAATCAATGAATATTGTAAATGCACAAACAGTAATTTCTCCACATTGCAAGGTGCAATTCTGAAATTTTTTGCTTTTTCCTGCTAATCCTAGCATGATAAAGAAGATTCAAAGTGAGTGAGATGCCAGCTCCTTTCATTCAGTCAGTAGCTTCAAACATTTCTGGTATATGAATAACATGATGTTTTTCAATGGCAAAAATCAATGAATATTGTAAATGCACAAACAGTAATATCTCCACATTGCAAGGTGCAATTCTGAAATTTTTTGCTTTTTCCTGCTAATCCTAGCATGATAAAGAAGATTCAAAGAGAGTGAGATGCCAAGCTCCTTTCATTCAGTCAGTAGCTTCAAACATTTCTGGACGTTTTTCAATGGCAAAAATCAATGAATATTGTAAATGCACAAACAGTAATATCTCCACATTGCAAGGTGCAATTCTGAAATTTTTTGCTTTTTCCTGCTAATCCTAGCATGATAAAGAAGATTCAAAGAGAGTTAGATGCCAGCTCCTTTCATTCAGTCAGTAGCTTCAAACATTTCTGGACGTTTTTCAATGGCAAAAATCAATGAATATTGTAAATGCACAAACAGTAATATCTCCACATTGCAAGGTGCAATTCTGAAATTTTTTGCTTTTTCCTGCTAATCCTAGCATGATAAAGAAGATTCAAAGAGAGTGAGATGCCAGCTCCTTTCATTCAGTCAGTAGCTTCAAACATTTCTGGTATATGAATAACATGTTTTTCAATGGCAAAAATCAATGAATATTGTAAATGCACAAACAGTAATATCTCCACATTGCAAGATGCAATTCTGAAATTTTTTGCTTTTTCCTGCTAATCCTAGCATGATAAAGAAGATTCAAAGAGAGTGAGATGCCAGCTCCTTTCATTCAGTCAGTAGGTTCAAACATTTCTGGACGTTTTTCAATGGCAAAAATCAATGAATATTGTAAATGCACAAACAGTAATATCTCCACATTGCAAGGTGCAATTCTGAAATTTTTTGCTTTTTCCTGCTAATCCTAGCATGATAAAGAAGATTCAAAGAGAGTGAGATGCCAGCTCCTTTCATTCAGTCAGTAGCTTCAAACATTTCTGGTATATGAAAAACATGTTTTTCAATGGCAAAAATCAATGAATATTGTAAATGCACAAACAGTAATATCTCCATATTGCAAGGTGCAATTCTGAAATTTTTTGCTTTTTCCTGCTAATCCTAGCATGATAAAGAAGATTCAAAGAGAGTGAGATGCCAGCTCCTTTCATTCAGTCAGTAGCTTCAAACATTTCTGGTATATGAATAACATGTTTTTCAATGGCAAAAATCAATGAATATTGTAAATGCACAAACAGTAATATCTCCACATTGCAAGATGCAATTCTGAAATTTTTTGCTTTTTCCTGCTAATCCTAGCATGATAAAGAAGATTCAAAGAGAGTGAGATGCCAGCTCCTTTCATTCAGTCAGTAGCTTCAAACATTTCTGGACGTTTTTCAATGGCAAAAATCAATGAATATTGTAAATGCACAAACAGTAATATCTCCACATTGCAAGGTGCAATTCTGAAATTTTTTGCTTTTTCCTGCTATTCCTAGCATGATAAAGAAGATTCAAAGAGAGTGAGATGCCAGCTCCTTTCAATCAGTCAGTAGCTTCAAACATTTCTGGACGTTTTTCAATGGCAAAAATCAATGAATATTGTAAATGCACAAACAGTAATATCTCCACATTGCAAGTTGCAATTCTGAAATTTTTTGCTTTTTCCTGTTAATCCTAGCATGATAAAGAAGATTCAAAGAGAGTGAGATGCCAGCTCCTTTCATTCAGTCAGTAGCTTCAAACATTTCTGGTATATGAAAAACATGTTTTTCAATGGCAAAAATCAATGAATATTGTAAATGCACAAACAGTAATATCTCCATATTGCAAGGTGCAATTCTGAAATTTTTTGCTTTTTCCTGCTAATCCTAGCATGATAAAGAAGATTCAAAGAGAGTGAGATGCCAGCTCCTTTCATTCAGTCAGTAGCTTCAAACATTTCTGGTATATGAATAACATGTTTTTCAATGGCAAAAATCAATGAATATTGTAAATGCACAAACAGTAATATCTCCACATTGCAAGATGCAATTCTGAAATTTTTTGCTTTTTCCTGCTAATCCTAGCATGATAAAGAAGATTCAAAGAGAGTGAGATGCCAGCTCCTTTCATTCAGTCAGTAGGTTCAAACATTTCTGGACGTTTTTCAATGGCAAAAATCAATGAATATTGTAAATGCACAAACAGTAATATCTCCACATTGCAAGGTGCAATTCTGAAATTTTTTGCTTTTTCCTGCTAATCCTAGCATGATAAAGAAGATTCAAAGAGAGTGAGATGCCAGCTCCTTTCATTCAGTCAGTAGCTTCAAACATTTCTGGTATATGAAAAACATGTTTTTCAATGGCAAAAATCAATGAATATTGTAAATGCACAAACAGTAATATCTCCATATTGCAAGGTGCAATTCTGAAATTTTTTTCTTTTTCCTGCTAATCCTAGCATGATAAAGAAGATTCAAAGAGAGTGAGATGCCAGCTCCTTTCATTCAGTCAGTAGCTTCAAACATTTCTGGTATATGAATAACATGTTTTTCAATGGCAAAAATCAATGAATATTGTAAATGCACAAACAGTAATATCTCCACATTGCAAGATGCAATTCTGAAATTTTTTGCTTTTTCCTGCTAATCCTAGCATGATAAAGAAGATTCAAAGAGAGTGAGATGCCAGCTCCTTTCATTCAGTCAGTAGCTTCAAACATTTCTGGACGTTTTTCAATGGCAAAAATCAATGAATATTGTAAATGCACAAACAGTAATATCTCCACATTGCAAGGTGCAATTCTGAAATTTTTTGCTTTTTCCTGTTAATCCTAGCATGATAAAGAAGATTCAAAGAGAGTGAGATGCCAGCTCCTTTCATTCAGTCAGTAGCTTCAAACATTTCTGGTATATGAAAAACATGTTTTTCACTGGCAAAAATCAATGAATATTGTAAATGCACAAACAGTAATTTCTCCACATTGCAAGGTGCAATTCTGAAATTTTTTGCTTTTTCCTGCTAATCCTAGCATGATAAAGAAGATTCAAAGTGAGTGAGATGCCAGCTCCTTTCATTCAGTCAGTAGCTTCAAACATTTCTGGTATATGAATAACATGATGTTTTTCAATGGCAAAAATCAATGAATATTGTAAATGCACAAACAGTAATATCTCCACATTGCAAGGTGCAATTCTGAAATTTTTTGCTTTTTCCTGCTAATCCTAGCATGATAAAGAAGATTCAAAGAGAGTGAGATGCCAAGCTCCTTTCATTCAGTCAGTAGCTTCAAACATTTCTGGACGTTTTTCAATGGCAAAAATCAATGAATATTGTAAATGCACAAACAGTAATATCTCCACATTGCAAGGTGCAATTCTGAAATTTTTTGCTTTTTCCTGCTAATCCTAGCATGATAAAGAAGATTCAAAGAGAGTTAGATGCCAGCTCCTTTCATTCAGTCAGTAGCTTCAAACATTTCTGGACGTTTTTCAATGGCAAAAATCAATGAATATTGTAAATGCACAAACAGTAATATCTCCACATTGCAAGGTGCAATTCTGAAATTTTTTGCTTTTTCCTGCTAATCCTAGCATGATAAAGAAGATTCAAAGAGAGTGAGATGCCAGCTCCTTTCATTCAGTCAGTAGCTTCAAACATTTCTGGTATATGAATAACATGTTTTTCAATGGCAAAAATCAATGAATATTGTAAATGCACAAACAGTAATATCTCCACATTGCAAGATGCAATTCTGAAATTTTTTGCTTTTTCCTGCTAATCCTAGCATGATAAAGAAGATTCAAAGAGAGTGAGATGCCAGCTCCTTTCATTCAGTCAGTAGGTTCAAACATTTCTGGACGTTTTTCAATGGCAAAAATCAATGAATATTGTAAATGCACAAACAGTAATATCTCCACATTGCAAGGTGCAATTCTGAAATTTTTTGCTTTTTCCTGCTAATCCTAGCATGATAAAGAAGATTCAAAGAGAGTGAGATGCCAGCTCCTTTCATTCAGTCAGTAGCTTCAAACATTTCTGGTATATGAAAAACATGTTTTTCAATGGCAAAAATCAATGAATATTGTAAATGCACAAACAGTAATATCTCCATATTGCAAGGTGCAATTCTGAAATTTTTTGCTTTTTCCTGCTAATCCTAGCATGATAAAGAAGATTCAAAGAGAGTGAGATGCCAGCTCCTTTCATTCAGTCAGTAGCTTCAAACATTTCTGGTATATGAATAACATGTTTTTCAATGGCAAAAATCAATGAATATTGTAAATGCACAAACAGTAATATCTCCACATTGCAAGATGCAATTCTGAAATTTTTTGCTTTTTCCTGCTAATCCTAGCATGATAAAGAAGATTCAAAGAGAGTGAGATGCCAGCTCCTTTCATTCAGTCAGTAGCTTCAAACATTTCTGGACGTTTTTCAATGGCAAAAATCAATGAATATTGTAAATGCACAAACAGTAATATCTCCACATTGCAAGGTGCAATTCTGAAATTTTTTGCTTTTTCCTGCTATTCCTAGCATGATAAAGAAGATTCAAAGAGAGTGAGATGCCAGCTCCTTTCAATCAGTCAGTAGCTTCAAACATTTCTGGACGTTTTTCAATGGCAAAAATCAATGAATATTGTAAATGCACAAACAGTAATATCTCCACATTGCAAGTTGCAATTCTGAAATTTTTTGCTTTTTCCTGTTAATCCTAGCATGATAAAGAAGATTCAAAGAGAGTGAGATGCCAGCTCCTTTCATTCAGTCAGTAGCTTCAAACATTTCTGGTATATGAAAAACATGTTTTTCACTGGAAAAATCAATGAATATTGTAAATGCACAAACAGTAATATCTCCACATTGCAAGGTGCAATTCTGAAGTTTTTTGCTTTTTCCTGCTAATCCTAGCATGATAAAGAAGATTCAAAGAGAGTGAGATGCCAGCTCCTTTCATTCAGTCAGTAGCTTCAAACATTTCTGGTATATGAAAAACATGTTTTTCAATGGCAAAAATCAATGAATATTGTAAATGCACAAACAGTAATATCTCCACATTGCAAGGTGCAATTCTGAAATTTTTTGCTTTTTCCTGCTAATCCTTGCATGATAAAGAAGATTCAAAGAGAGTGAGATGCCAGCTCCTTTCATTCAGTCAGTAGCTTCAAACATTTCTGGACGTTTTTCAATAGCAAAAATCAATGAATATTGTAATTGCACAAACAGTAATATCTCCACATTGCAAGGTGCAATTCTGAAATTTTTTGCTTTTTCCTGTTAATCCTAGCATGAAAAAGAAGATTCAAAGAGAGTGAGATGCCAGCTCCTTTCATTCAGTCAGTAGCTTCAAACATTTCTGGTATATGAAAAACATGTTTTTCAATGGCAAAAATCAATGAATATTGTAAATGCACAAACAGTAATATCTCCATATTGCAAGGTGCAATTCTGAAATTTTTTTCTTTTTCCTGCTAATCCTAGCATGATAAAGAAGATTCAAAGAGAGTGAGATGCCAGCTCCTTTCATTCAGTCAGTAGCTTCAAACATTTCTGGTATATGAATAACATGTTTTTCAATGGCAAAAATCAATGAATATTGTAAATGCACAAACAGTAATATCTCCACATTGCAAGATGCAATTCTGAAATTTTTTGCTTTTTCCTGCTAATCCTAGCATTATAAAGAAGATTCAAAGAGAGTGAGATGCCAGCTCCTTTCATTCAGTCAGTAGCTTCAAACATTTCTGGACGTTTTTCAATGGCAAAAATCAATGAATATTGTAAATGCACAAACAGTAATATCTCCACATTGCAAGGTGCAATTCTGAAATTTTTTGCTTTTTCCTGCTATTCCTAGCATGATAAAGAAGATTCAAAGAGAGTGAGATGCCAGCTCCTTTCATTCAGTCAGTAGCTTCAAACATTTCTGGACGTTTTTCAATGGCAAAAATCAATGAATATTGTAAATGCACAAACAGTAATATCTCCACATTGCAAGGTGCAATTCTGAAATTTTTTGCTTTTTCCTGTTAATCCTAGCATGATAAAGAAGATTCAAAGAGAGTGAGATGCCAGCTCCTTTCATTCAGTCAGTAGCTTCAAACATTTCTGGACGTTTTTCAATGGCAAAAATCAATGAATATTGTAAATGCACAAACAGTAATATCTCCACATTGCAAGGTGCAATTCTGAAATTTTTTGCTTTTTCCTGTTAATCCTAGCATGATAAAGAAGATTCAAAGAGAGTGAGATGCCAGCTCCTTTCATTCAGTCAGTAGCTTCAAACATTTCTGGTATATGAAAAACATGTTTTTCACTGGCAAAAATCAATGAATATTGTAAATGCACAAACAGTAATTTCTCCACATTGCAAGGTGCAATTCTGAAATTTTTTGCTTTTTCCTGCTAATCCTAGCATGATAAAGAAGATTCAAAGTGAGTGAGATGCCAGCTCCTTTCATTCAGTCAGTAGCTTCAAACATTTCTGGTATATGAATAACATGATGTTTTTCAATGGCAAAAATCAATGAATATTGTAAATGCACAAACAGTAATATCTCCACATTGCAAGGTGCAATTCTGAAATTTTTTGCTTTTTCCTGCTAATCCTAGCATGATAAAGAAGATTCAAAGAGAGTGAGATGCCAAGCTCCTTTCATTCAGTCAGTAGCTTCAAACATTTCTGGACGTTTTTCAATGGCAAAAATCAATGAATATTGTAAATGCACAAACAGTAATATCTCCACATTGCAAGGTGCAATTCTGAAATTTTTTGCTTTTTCCTGCTAATCCTAGCATGATAAAGAAGATTCAAAGAGAGTTAGATGCCAGCTCCTTTCATTCAGTCAGTAGCTTCAAACATTTCTGGACGTTTTTCAATGGCAAAAATCAATGAATATTGTAAATGCACAAACAGTAATATCTCCACATTGCAAGGTGCAATTCTGAAATTTTTTGCTTTTTCCTGCTAATCCTAGCATGATAAAGAAGATTCAAAGAGAGTGAGATGCCAGCTCCTTTCATTTAGTCAGTAGCTTCAAACATTTCTGGTATATGAATAACATGTTTTTCAATGGCAAAAATCAATGAATATTGTAAATGCACAAACAGTAATATCTCCACATTGCAAGATGCAATTCTGAAATTTTTTGCTTTTTCCTGCTAATCCTAGCATGATAAAGAAGATTCAAAGAGAGTGAGATGCCAGCTCCTTTCATTCAGTCAGTAGGTTCAAACATTTCTGGACGTTTTTCAATGGCAAAAATCAATGAATATTGTAAATGCACAAACAGTAATATCTCCACATTGCAAGGTGCAATTCTGAAATTTTTTGCTTTTTCCTGCTAATCCTAGCATGATAAAGAAGATTCAAAGAGAGTGAGATGCCAGCTCCTTTCATTCAGTCAGTAGCTTCAAACATTTCTGGTATATGAAAAACATGTTTTTCAATGGCAAAAATCAATGAATATTGTAAATGCACAAACAGTAATATCTCCATATTGCAAGGTGCAATTCTGAAATTTTTTGCTTTTTCCTGCTAATCCTAGCATGATAAAGAAGATTCAAAGAGAGTGAGATGCCAGCTCCTTTCATTCAGTCAGTAGCTTCAAACATTTCTGCTATATGAATAACATGTTTTTCAATGGCAAAAATCAATGAATATTGTAAATGCACAAACAGTAATATCTCCACATTGCAAGATGCAATTCTGAAATTTTTTGCTTTTTCCTGCTAATCCTAGCATGATAAAGAAGATTCAAAGAGAGTGAGATGCCAGCTCCTTTCATTCAGTCAGTAGCTTCAAACATTTCTGGACGTTTTTCAATGGCAAAAATCAATGAATATTGTAAATGCACAAACAGTAATATCTCCACATTGCAAGGTGCAATTCTGAAATTTTTTGCTTTTTCCTGCTATTCCTAGCATGATAAAGAAGATTCAAAGAGAGTGAGATGCCAGCTCCTTTCATTCAGTCAGTAGCTTCAAACATTTCTGGACGTTTTTCAATGGCAAAAATCAATGAATATTGTAAATGCACAAACAGTAATATCTCCACATTGCAAGTTGCAATTCTGAAATTTTTTGCTTTTTCCTGTTAATCCTAGCATGATAAAGAAGATTCAAAGAGAGTGAGATGCCAGCTCCTTTCATTCAGTCAGTAGCTTCAAACATTTCTGGTATATGAAAAACATGTTTTTCACTGGAAAAATCAATGAATATTGTAAATGCACAAACAGTAATATCTCCACATTGCAAGGTGCAATTCTGAAGTTTTTTGCTTTTTCCGGCTAATCCTAGCATGATAAAGAAGATTCAAAGAGAGTGAGATGCCAGCTCCTTTCATTCAGTCAGTAGCTTCAAACATTTCTGGTATATGAAAAACATGTTTTTCAATGGCAAAAATCAATGAATATTGTAAATGCACAAACAGTAATATCTCCACATTGCAAGGTGCAATTCTGAAATTTTTTGCTTTTTCCTGCTAATCCTTGCATGATAAAGAAGATTCAAAGAGAGTGAGATGCCAGCTCCTTTCATTCAGTCAGTAGCTTCAAACATTTCTGGACGTTTTTCAATGGCAAAAATCAATGAATATTGTAATTGCACAAACAGTAATATCTCCACATTGCAAGGTGCAATTCTGAAATTTTTTGCTTTTTCCTGTTAATCCTAGCATGAAAAAGAAGATTCAAAGAGAGTGAGATGCCAGCTCCTTTCATTCAGTCAGTAGCTTCAAACATTTCTGGTATATGAAAAACATGTTTTTCAATGGCAAAAATCAATGAATATTGTAAATGCACAAACAGTAATATCTCCACATTGCAAGGTGCAATTCTGAAATTTTTTGCTTTTTCCTGTTAATCCTAGCATGATAAAGAAGATTCAAAGAGAGTGAGATGCCAGCTCCTTTCATTCAGTCAGTAGCTTCAAACATTTCTGGTATATGAAAAACATGTTTTTCAATGGCAAAAATCAATGAATATTGTAAATGCACAAACAGTAATATCTCCACATTGCAAGGTGCAATTCTGAAATTTTTTGCTTTTTCCTGCTAATCCTAGCATGATAAAGAAGATTCAAAGAGAGTGAGATGCCAGCTCCTTTCATTCAGTCAGTAGCTTCAAACATTTCTGGTATATGAATAACATGATGTTTTTCAATGGCAAAAATCAATGAATATTGTAAATGCACAAACAGTAATATCTCCACATTGCAAGGTGCAATTCTGAAATTTTTTGCTTTTTCCTGCTAATCCTAGCATGATAAAGAAGATTCAAAGAGAGTGAGATGCCAAGCTCCTTTCATTCAGTCAGTAGCTTCAAACATTTCTGGACGTTTTTCAATGGCAAAAATCAATGAATATTGTAAATGCACAAACAGTAATATCTCCACATTGCAAGGTGCAATTCTGAAATTTTTTGCTTTTTCCTGCTAATCCTAGCATGATAAAGAAGATTCAAAGAGAGTGAGATGCCAGCTCCTTTCATTCAGTCAGTAGCTTCAAACATTTCTGGACGTTTTTCAATGGCAAAAATCAATGAATATTGTAAATGCACAAACAGTAATATCTCCACATTGCAAGGTGCAATTCTGAAATTTTTTGCTTTTTCCTGCTAATCCTAGCATGATAAAGAAGATTCAAAGAGAGTGAGATGCCAGCTCCTTTCATTCAGTCAGTAGCTTCAAACATTTCTGGTATATGAAAAACATGTTTTTCAATGGCAAAAATCAATGAATATTGTAAATGCACAAACAGTAATATCTCCACATTGCAAGGTGCAATTCTGAAATTTTTTGCTTTTTCCTGCTAATCCTAGCATGATAAAGAAGATTCAAAGAGAGTGAGATGCCAGCTCCTTTCATTCAGTCAGTAGCTTCAAACATTTCTGGAATATGAAAAACATGTTTTTCAATGGCAAAAATCAATGAATATTGTAAATGCACAAACAGTAATATCTCCACATTGCAAGGTGCAATTCTGAAATTTTTTTCTTTTTCCTGCTAATCCTAGCATGATAAAGAAGATTCAAAGAGAGTGAGATGCCAGCTCCTTTCATTCAGTCAGTAGCTTCAAACATTTCTGGACGTTTTTCAATGGCAAAAATCAATGAATATTGTAAATGCACAAACAGTAATATCTCCACATTGCAAGGTGCAATTCTGAAATTTTTTGCTTTTTCCTGTTAATCCTAGCATGAAAAAGAAGATTCAAAGAGAGTGAGATGCCAGCTCCTTTCATTCAGTCAGTAGCTTCAAACATTTCTGGTATATGAAAAACATGTTTTTCAATGGCAAAAATCAATGAATATTGTAAATGCACAAACAGTAATATCTCCACATTGCAAGGTGCAATTCTGAAATTTTTTGCTTTTTACTGCTAATCCTAGCATGATAAAGAAGATTCAAAGAGAGTGAGATGCCAGCTCCTTTCATTCAGTCAGTAGCTTCAAACATTTCTGGTATATGAAAAACATGTTTTTCAATGGCAAAAATCAATGAATATTGTAAATGCACAAACAGTAATATCTCCACATTGCAAGGTGCAATTCTGAAATTTTTTGCTTTTTCCTGCTAATCCTAGCATGATAAAGAAGATTCAAAGAGAGTGAGATGCCAGCTCCTTTCATTCAGTCAGTAGCTTCAAACATTTCTGGTATATGAATAACATGATGTTTTTCAATGGCAAAAATCAATGAATATTGTAAATGCACAAACAGTAATATCTCCACATTGCAAGGTGCAATTCTGAAATTTTTTGCTTTTTCCTGCTAATCCTAGCATGATAAAGAAGATTCAAAGAGAGTGAGATGCCAGCTCCTTTCATTCAGTCAGTAGCTTCAAACATTTCTGGACGTTTTTCAATGGCAAAAATCAATGAATATTGTAAATGCACAAACAGTAATATCTCCACATTGCAAGGTGCAATTCTGAAATTTTTTGCTTTTTCCTGCTAATCCTAGCATGATAAAGAAGATTCAAAGAGAGTGAGATGCCAGCTCCTTTCATTCAGTCAGTAGCTTCAAACATTTCTGGACGTTTTTCAATGGCAAAAATCAATGAATATTGTAAATGCACAAACAGTAATATCTCCACATTGCAAGGTGCAATTCTGAAATTTTTTGCTTTTTCCTGTTAATCCTAGCATGATAAAGAAGATTCAAAGAGAGTGAGATGCCAGCTCCTTTCATTCAGTCAGTAGCTTCAAACATTTCTGGTATATGAAAAACATGTTTTTCAATGGCAAAAATCAATGAATATTGTAAATGCACAAACAGTAATATCTCCACATTGCAAGGTGCAATTCTGAAATTTTTTGCTTTTTCCTGCTAATCCTAGCATGATAAAGAAGATTCAAAGAGAGTGAGATGCCAGCTCCTTTCATTCAGTCAGTAGCTTCAAACATTTCTGGTATATGAAAAACATGTTTTTCAATGGCAAAAATCAATGAATATTGTAAATGCACAAACAGTAATATCTCCACATTGCAAGGTGCAATTCTGAAATTTTTTGCTTTTTCCTGCTAATCCTAGCATGATAAAGAAGATTCAAAGAGAGTGAGATGCCAGCTCCTTTCATTCAGTCAGTAGCTTCAAACATTTCTGGTATATGAAAAACATGTTTTTCAATGGCAAAATCAATGAATATTGTAAATGCACAAACAGTAATATCTCCACATTGCAAGGTGCAATTCTGAAATTTTTTGCTTTTTCCTGCTAATCCTAGCATGATAAAGAAGATTCAAAGAGAGTGAGATGCCAGCTCCTTTCATTCAGTCAGTAGCTTCAAACATTTCTGGACGTTTTTCAATGGCAAAAATCAATGAATATTGTAAATGCACAAACAGTAATATCTCCACATTGCAAGGTGCAATTCTGAAATTTTTTGCTTTTTCCTGTTAATCCTAGCATGATAAAGAAGATTCAAAGAGAGTGAGATGCCAGCTCCTTTCATTCAGTCAGTAGCTTCAAACATTTCTGGTATATGAAAAACATGTTTTTCAATGGCAAAAATCAATGAATATTGTAAATGCACAAACAGTAATATCTCCATATTGCAAGGTGCAATTCTGAAATTTTTTGCTTTTTCCTGCTAATCCTAGCATGATAAAGAAGATTCAAAGAGAGTGAGATGCCAGCTCCTTTCATTCAGTCAGTAGCTTCAAACATTTCTGGTATATGAATAACATGTTTTTCAATGGCAAAAATCAATGAATATTGTAAATGCACAAACAGTAATATCTCCACATTGCAAGATGCAATTCTGAAATTTTTTGCTTTTTCCTGCTAATCCTAGCATGATAAAGAAGATTCAAAGAGAGTGAGATGCCAGCTCCTTTCATTCAGTCAGTAGGTTCAAACATTTCTGGACGTTTTTCAATGGCAAAAATCAATGAATATTGTAAATGCACAAACAGTAATATCTCCACATTGCAAGGTGCAATTCTGAAATTTTTTGCTTTTTCCTGCTAATCCTAGCATGATAAAGAAGATTCAAAGAGAGTGAGATGCCAGCTCCTTTCATTCAGTCAGTAGCTTCAAACATTTCTGGTATATGAAAAACATGTTTTTCAATGGCAAAAATCAATGAATATTGTAAATGCACAAACAGTAATATCTCCATATTGCAAGGTGCAATTCTGAAATTTTTTGCTTTTTCCTGCTAATCCTAGCATGATAAAGAAGATTCAAAGAGAGTGAGATGCCAGCTCCTTTCATTCAGTCAGTAGCTTCAAACATTTCTGGTATATGAATAACATGTTTTTCAATGGCAAAAATCAATGAATATTGTAAATGCACAAACAGTAATATCTCCACATTGCAAGATGCAATTCTGAAATTTTTTGCTTTTTCCTGCTAATCCTAGCATGATAAAGAAGATTCAAAGAGAGTGAGATGCCAGCTCCTTTCATTCAGTCAGTAGCTTCAAACATTTCTGGACGTTTTTCAATGGCAAAAATCAATGAATATTGTAAATGCACAAACAGTAATATCTCCACATTGCAAGGTGCAATTCTGAAATTTTTTGCTTTTTCCTGCTAATCCTAGCATGATAAAGAAGATTCAAAGAGAGTGAGATGCCAGCTCCTTTCATTCAGTCAGTAGCTTCAAACATTTCTGGACGTTTTTCAATGGCAAAAATCAATGAATATTGTAAATGCACAAACAGTAATATCTCCACATTGCAAGGTGCAATTCTGAAATTTTTTGCTTTTTCCTGTTAATCCTAGCATGATAAAGAAGATTCAAAGAGAGTGAGATGCCGGCTCCTTTCATTCAGTCAGTAGCTTCAAACATTTCTGGTATATGAAAAACATGTTTTTCACTGGCAAAAATCAATGAATATTGTAAATGCACAAACAGTAATATCTCCACATTGCAAGGTGCAATTCTGACATTTTTTGCTTTTTCCTGCTAATCCTAGCATGATAAAGAAGATTCAAAGAGAGTGAGATGCCAGCTCCTTTCATTCAGTCAGTAGCTTCAAACATTTCTGGTATATGAAAAACATGTTTTCAATGGCAAAAATCAATGAATATTGTAAATGCACAAACAGTAATATCTCCACATTGCAAGGTGCAATTCTGAAATTTTTTGCTTTTTCCTGCTAATCCTAGCATGATAAAGAAGATTCAAAGAGAGTGAGATGCCAGCTCCTTTCATTCAGTCAGTAGCTTCAAACATTTCTGGACGTTTTTCAATGGCAAAAATCAATGAATATTGTAAATGCACAAACAGTAATATCTCCACATTGCAAGGTGCAATTCTGAAATTTTTTGCTTTTTCCTGTTAATCCTAGCATGAAAAAGAAGATTCAAAGAGAGTGAGATGCCAGCTCCTTTCATTCAGTCAGTAGCTTCAAACATTTCTGGTATATGAAAAACATGTTTTTCAATGGCAAAAATCAATGAATATTGTAAATGCACAAACAGTAATATCTCCACATTGCAAGGTGCAATTCTGAAATTTTTTGCTTTTTCCTGCTAATCCTAGCATGGTAAAGAAGATTCAAAGAGAGTGAGATGCCAGCTCCTTTCATTCAGTCAGTAGCTTCAAACATTTCTGGTATATGAAAAACATGTTTTTCAATGGCAAAAATCAATGAATATTGTAAATGCACAAACAGTAATATCTCCACATTGCAAGGTGCAATTCTGAAATTTTTTGCTTTTTCCTGCTAATCCTAGCATGATAAAGAAGATTCAAAGAGAGTGAGATGCCAGCTCCTTTCATTCAGTCAGTAGCTTCAAACATTTCTGGTATATGAATAACATGATGTTTTTCAATGGCAAAAATCAATGAATATTGTAAATGCACAAACAGTAATATCTCCACATTGCAAGGTGCAATTCTGAAATTTTTTGCTTTTTCCTGCTAATCCTAGCATGATAAAGAAGATTCAAAGAGAGTGAGATGCCAGCTCCTTTCATTCAGTCAGTAGCTTCAAACATTTCTGGACGTTTTTCAATGGCAAAAATCAATGAATATTGTAAATGCACAAACAGTAATATCTCCACATTGCAAGGTGCAATTCTGAAATTTTTTGCTTTTTCCTGTTAATCCTAGCATGATAAAGAAGATTCAAAGAGAGTGAGATGCCAGCTCCTTTCATTCAGTCAGTAGCTTCAAACATTTCTGGTATATGAAAAACATGTTTTTCAATGGCAAAAATCAATGAATATTGTAAATGCACAAACAGTAATATCTCCACATTGCAAGGTGCAATTCTGAAATTTTTTGCTTTTTCCTGCTAATCCTAGCATGATAAAGAAGATTCAAAGAGAGTGAGATGCCAGCTCCTTTCATTCAGTCAGTAGCTTCAAACATTTCTGGTATATGAAAAACATGTTTTTCAATGGCAAAAATCAATGAATATTGTAAATGCACAAACAGTAATATCTCCACATTGCAAGGTGCAATTCTGAAATTTTTTGCTTTTTCCTGCTAATCCTAGCATGATAAAGAAGATTCAAAGAGAGTGAGATGCCAGCTCCTTTCATTCAGTCAGTAGCTTCAAACATTTCTGGTATATGAATAACATGATGTTTTTCAATGGCAAAAATCAATGAATATTGTAAATGCACAAACAGTAATATCTCCACATTGCAAGGTGCAATTCTGAAATTTTTTGCTTTTTCCTGCTAATCCTAGCATGATAAAGAAGATTCAAAGAGAGTGAGATGCCAAGCTCCTTTCATTCAGTCAGTAGCTTCAAACATTTCTGGACGTTTTTCAATGGCAAAAATCAATGAATATTGTAAATGCACAAACAGTAATATCTCCACATTGCAAGGTGCAATTCTGAAATTTTTTGCTTTTTCCTGCTAATCCTAGCATGATAAAGAAGATTCAAAGAGAGTGAGATGCCAGCTCCTTTCATTCAGTCAGTAGCTTCAAACATTTCTGGACGTTTTTCAATGGCAAAAATCAATGAATATTGTAAATGCACAAACAGTAATATCTCCACATTGCAAGGTGCAATTCTGAAATTTTTTGCTTTTTCCTGCTAATCCTAGCATGATAAAGAAGATTCAAAGAGAGTGAGATGCCAGCTCCTTTCATTCAGTCAGTAGCTTCAAACATTTCTGGTATATGAAAAACATGTTTTTCAATGGCAAAAATCAATGAATATTGTAAATGCACAAACAGTAATATCTCCACATTGCAAGGTGCAATTCTGAAATTTTTTGCTTTTTCCTGCTAATCCTAGCATGATAAAGAAGATTCAAAGAGAGTGAGATGCCAGCTCCTTTCATTCAGTCAGTAGCTTCAAACATTTCTGGAATATGAAAAACATGTTTTTCAATGGCAAAAATCAATGAATATTGTAAATGCACAAACAGTAATATCTCCACATTGCAAGGTGCAATTCTGAAATTTTTTTCTTTTTCCTGCTAATCCTAGCATGATAAAGAAGATTCAAAGAGAGTGAGATGCCAGCTCCTTTCATTCAGTCAGTAGCTTCAAACATTTCTGGACGTTTTTCAATGGCAAAAATCAATGAATATTGTAAATGCACAAACAGTAATATCTCCACATTGCAAGGTGCAATTCTGAAATTTTTTGCTTTTTCCTGTTAATCCTAGCATGAAAAAGAAGATTCAAAGAGAGTGAGATGCCAGCTCCTTTCATTCAGTCAGTAGCTTCAAACATTTCTGGTATATGAAAAACATGTTTTTCAATGGCAAAAATCAATGAATATTGTAAATGCACAAACAGTAATATCTCCACATTGCAAGGTGCAATTCTGAAATTTTTTGCTTTTTACTGCTAATCCTAGCATGATAAAGAAGATTCAAAGAGAGTGAGATGCCAGCTCCTTTCATTCAGTCAGTAGCTTCAAACATTTCTGGTATATGAAAAACATGTTTTTCAATGGCAAAAATCAATGAATATTGTAAATGCACAAACAGTAATATCTCCACATTGCAAGGTGCAATTCTGAAATTTTT
The DNA here is from genome assembly GCF_046119375.1 of Phyllobates terribilis. NCBI lineage: Eukaryota > Metazoa > Chordata > Amphibia > Anura > Dendrobatidae > Phyllobates > Phyllobates terribilis. Next base: position 571,135 of record NW_027363167.1, on the reverse strand, counting down.
TGCTTTTTCCTGCTAATCCTAGCATGATAAAGAAGATTCAAAGAGAGTGAGATGCCAGCTCCTTTCATTCAGTCAGTAGCTTCAAACATTTCTGGTATATGAATAACATGATGTTTTTCAATGGCAAAAATCAATGAATATTGTAAATGCACAAACAGTAATATCTCCACATTGCAAGGTGCAATTCTGAAATTTTTTGCTTTTTCCTGCTAATCCTAGCATGATAAAGAAGATTCAAAGAGAGTGAGATGCCAGCTCCTTTCATTCAGTCAGTAGCTTCAAACATTTCTGGACGTTTTTCAATGGCAAAAATCAATGAATATTGTAAATGCACAAACAGTAATATCTCCACATTGCAAGGTGCAATTCTGAAATTTTTTGCTTTTTCCTGCTAATCCTAGCATGATAAAGAAGATTCAAAGAGAGTGAGATGCCAGCTCCTTTCATTCAGTCAGTAGCTTCAAACATTTCTGGACGTTTTTCAATGGCAAAAATCAATGAATATTGTAAATGCACAAACAGTAATATCTCCACATTGCAAGGTGCAATTCTGAAATTTTTTGCTTTTTCCTGTTAATCCTAGCATGATAAAGAAGATTCAAAGAGAGTGAGATGCCAGCTCCTTTCATTCAGTCAGTAGCTTCAAACATTTCTGGTATATGAAAAACATGTTTTTCAATGGCAAAAATCAATGAATATTGTAAATGCACAAACAGTAATATCTCCACATTGCAAGGTGCAATTCTGAAATTTTTTGCTTTTTCCTGCTAATCCTAGCATGATAAAGAAGATTCAAAGAGAGTGAGATGCCAGCTCCTTTCATTCAGTCAGTAGCTTCAAACATTTCTGGTATATGAAAAACATGTTTTTCAATGGCAAAAATCAATGAATATTGTAAATGCACAAACAGTAATATCTCCACATTGCAAGGTGCAATTCTGAAATTTTTTGCTTTTTCCTGCTAATCCTAGCATGATAAAGAAGATTCAAAGAGAGTGAGATGCCAGCTCCTTTCATTCAGTCAGTAGCTTCAAACATTTCTGGTATATGAAAAACATGTTTTTCAATGGCAAAATCAATGAATATTGTAAATGCACAAACAGTAATATCTCCACATTGCAAGGTGCAATTCTGAAATTTTTTGCTTTTTCCTGCTAATCCTAGCATGATAAAGAAGATTCAAAGAGAGTGAGATGCCAGCTCCTTTCATTCAGTCAGTAGCTTCAAACATTTCTGGACGTTTTTCAATGGCAAAAATCAATGAATATTGTAAATGCACAAACAGTAATATCTCCACATTGCAAGGTGCAATTCTGAAATTTTTTGCTTTTTCCTGTTAATCCTAGCATGATAAAGAAGATTCAAAGAGAGTGAGATGCCAGCTCCTTTCATTCAGTCAGTAGCTTCAAACATTTCTGGTATATGAAAAACATGTTTTTCAATGGCAAAAATCAATGAATATTGTAAATGCACAAACAGTAATATCTCCATATTGCAAGGTGCAATTCTGAAATTTTTTGCTTTTTCCTGCTAATCCTAGCATGATAAAGAAGATTCAAAGAGAGTGAGATGCCAGCTCCTTTCATTCAGTCAGTAGCTTCAAACATTTCTGGTATATGAATAACATGTTTTTCAATGGCAAAAATCAATGAATATTGTAAATGCACAAACAGTAATATCTCCACATTGCAAGATGCAATTCTGAAATTTTTTGCTTTTTCCTGCTAATCCTAGCATGATAAAGAAGATTCAAAGAGAGTGAGATGCCAGCTCCTTTCATTCAGTCAGTAGGTTCAAACATTTCTGGACGTTTTTCAATGGCAAAAATCAATGAATATTGTAAATGCACAAACAGTAATATCTCCACATTGCAAGGTGCAATTCTGAAATTTTTTGCTTTTTCCTGCTAATCCTAGCATGATAAAGAAGATTCAAAGAGAGTGAGATGCCAGCTCCTTTCATTCAGTCAGTAGCTTCAAACATTTCTGGTATATGAAAAACATGTTTTTCAATGGCAAAAATCAATGAATATTGTAAATGCACAAACAGTAATATCTCCATATTGCAAGGTGCAATTCTGAAATTTTTTGCTTTTTCCTGCTAATCCTAGCATGATAAAGAAGATTCAAAGAGAGTGAGATGCCAGCTCCTTTCATTCAGTCAGTAGCTTCAAACATTTCTGGTATATGAATAACATGTTTTTCAATGGCAAAAATCAATGAATATTGTAAATGCACAAACAGTAATATCTCCACATTGCAAGATGCAATTCTGAAATTTTTTGCTTTTTCCTGCTAATCCTAGCATGATAAAGAAGATTCAAAGAGAGTGAGATGCCAGCTCCTTTCATTCAGTCAGTAGCTTCAAACATTTCTGGACGTTTTTCAATGGCAAAAATCAATGAATATTGTAAATGCACAAACAGTAATATCTCCACATTGCAAGGTGCAATTCTGAAATTTTTTGCTTTTTCCTGCTAATCCTAGCATGATAAAGAAGATTCAAAGAGAGTGAGATGCCAGCTCCTTTCATTCAGTCAGTAGCTTCAAACATTTCTGGACGTTTTTCAATGGCAAAAATCAATGAATATTGTAAATGCACAAACAGTAATATCTCCACATTGCAAGGTGCAATTCTGAAATTTTTTGCTTTTTCCTGTTAATCCTAGCATGATAAAGAAGATTCAAAGAGAGTGAGATGCCGGCTCCTTTCATTCAGTCAGTAGCTTCAAACATTTCTGGTATATGAAAAACATGTTTTTCACTGGCAAAAATCAATGAATATTGTAAATGCACAAACAGTAATATCTCCACATTGCAAGGTGCAATTCTGACATTTTTTGCTTTTTCCTGCTAATCCTAGCATGATAAAGAAGATTCAAAGAGAGTGAGATGCCAGCTCCTTTCATTCAGTCAGTAGCTTCAAACATTTCTGGTATATGAAAAACATGTTTTCAATGGCAAAAATCAATGAATATTGTAAATGCACAAACAGTAATATCTCCACATTGCAAGGTGCAATTCTGAAATTTTTTGCTTTTTCCTGCTAATCCTAGCATGATAAAGAAGATTCAAAGAGAGTGAGATGCCAGCTCCTTTCATTCAGTCAGTAGCTTCAAACATTTCTGGACGTTTTTCAATGGCAAAAATCAATGAATATTGTAAATGCACAAACAGTAATATCTCCACATTGCAAGGTGCAATTCTGAAATTTTTTGCTTTTTCCTGTTAATCCTAGCATGAAAAAGAAGATTCAAAGAGAGTGAGATGCCAGCTCCTTTCATTCAGTCAGTAGCTTCAAACATTTCTGGTATATGAAAAACATGTTTTTCAATGGCAAAAATCAATGAATATTGTAAATGCACAAACAGTAATATCTCCACATTGCAAGGTGCAATTCTGAAATTTTTTGCTTTTTCCTGCTAATCCTAGCATGGTAAAGAAGATTCAAAGAGAGTGAGATGCCAGCTCCTTTCATTCAGTCAGTAGCTTCAAACATTTCTGGTATATGAAAAACATGTTTTTCAATGGCAAAAATCAATGAATATTGTAAATGCACAAACAGTAATATCTCCACATTGCAAGGTGCAATTCTGAAATTTTTTGCTTTTTCCTGCTAATCCTAGCATGATAAAGAAGATTCAAAGAGAGTGAGATGCCAGCTCCTTTCATTCAGTCAGTAGCTTCAAACATTTCTGGTATATGAATAACATGATGTTTTTCAATGGCAAAAATCAATGAATATTGTAAATGCACAAACAGTAATATCTCCACATTGCAAGGTGCAATTCTGAAATTTTTTGCTTTTTCCTGCTAATCCTAGCATGATAAAGAAGATTCAAAGAGAGTGAGATGCCAGCTCCTTTCATTCAGTCAGTAGCTTCAAACATTTCTGGACGTTTTTCAATGGCAAAAATCAATGAATATTGTAAATGCACAAACAGTAATATCTCCACATTGCAAGGTGCAATTCTGAAATTTTTTGCTTTTTCCTGTTAATCCTAGCATGATAAAGAAGATTCAAAGAGAGTGAGATGCCAGCTCCTTTCATTCAGTCAGTAGCTTCAAACATTTCTGGTATATGAAAAACATGTTTTTCAATGGCAAAAATCAATGAATATTGTAAATGCACAAACAGTAATATCTCCACATTGCAAGGTGCAATTCTGAAATTTTTTGCTTTTTCCTGCTAATCCTAGCATGATAAAGAAGATTCAAAGAGAGTGAGATGCCAGCTCCTTTCATTCAGTCAGTAGCTTCAAACATTTCTGGTATATGAAAAACATGTTTTTCAATGGCAAAAATCAATGAATATTGTAAATGCACAAACAGTAATATCTCCACATTGCAAGGTGCAATTCTGAAATTTTTTGCTTTTTCCTGCTAATCCTAGCATGATAAAGAAGATTCAAAGAGAGTGAGATGCCAGCTCCTTTCATTCAGTCAGTAGCTTCAAACATTTCTGGTATATGAAAAACATGTTTTTCAATGGAAAAAATCAATGAATATTGTAAATGCACAAACAGTAATATCTCCACATTGCAAGGTGCAATTCTGAAATTTTTTGCTTTTTCCTGCTAATCCTAGCATGATAAAGAAGATTCAAAGAGAGTGAGATGCCAGCTCCTTTCATTCAGTCAGTAGCTTCAAACATTTCTGGTATATGAAAAACATGTTTTTCAATGGCAAAAATCAATGAATATTGTAAATGCACAAACAGTAATATCTCCACATTGCAAGATGCAATTCTGAAATTTTTTGCTTTTTCCTGCTAATCCTAGCATGATAAAGAAGATTCAAAGAGAGTGAGATGCCAGCTCCTTTCATTCAGTCAGTAGGTTCAAACATTTCTGGACGTTTCTCAATGGAAAAATCAATGAATATTGTAAATGCACAAACAGTAATATCTCCACATTGCAAGGTGCAATTCTGAAATTTTTTGCTTTTTCCTGCTAATCCTAGCATGATAAAGAAGATTCAAAGAGAGTGAGATGCCAGCTCCTTTCATTCAGTCAGTAGCTTCAAACATTTCTGGTATATGAAAAACATGTTTTTCAATGGCAAAAATCAATGAATATTGTAAATGCACAAACAGTAATATCTCCATATTGCAAGGTGCAATTCTGAAATTTTTTGCTTTTTCCTGCTAATCCTAGCATGATAAAGAAGATTCAAAGAGAGTGAGATGCCAGCTCCTTTCATTCAGTCAGTAGCTTCAAACATTTCTGGTATATGAATAACATGTTTTTCAATGGCAAAAATCAATGAATATTGTAAATGCACAAACAGTAATATCTCCACATTGCAAGATGCAATTCTGAAATTTTTTGCTTTTTCCTGCTAATCCTAGCATGATAAAGAAGATTCAAAGAGAGTGAGATGCCAGCTCCTTTCATTCAGTCAGTAGCTTCAAACATTTCTGGTATATGAAAAACATGTTTTTCAATGGCAAAAATCAATGAATATTGTACATGCACAAACAGTAATATCTCCACATTGCAAGATGCAATTCTGAAATTTTTTGCTTTTTCCTGCTAATCCTAGCATGATAAAGAAGATTCAAAGAGAGTGAGATGCCAGCTCCTTTCATTCAGTCAGTAGGTTCAAACATTTCTGGACGTTTTTCAATGGCAAAAATCAATGAATATTGTAAATGCACAAACAGTAATATCTCCACATTGCAAGGTGCAATTCTGAAATTTTTTGCTTTTTCCTGCTAATCCTAGCATGATAAAGAAGATTCAAAGAGAGTGAGATGCCAGCTCCTTTCATTCAGTCAGTAGCTTCAAACATTTCTGGTATATGAAAAACATGTTTTTCAATGGCAAAAATCAATGAATATTGTAAATGCACAAACAGTAATATCTCCATATTGCAAGGTGCAATTCTGAAATTTTTTGCTTTTTCCTGCTAATCCTAGCATGATAAAGAAGATTCAAAGAGAGTGAGATGCCAGCTCCTTTCATTCAGTCAGTAGCTTCAAACATTTCTGGACGTTTTTCAATGGCAAAAATCAATGAATATTGTAAATGCACAAACAGTAATATCTCCACATTGCAAGGTGCAATTCTGAAATTTTTTGCTTTTTCCTGCTAATCCTAGCATTATAAAGAAGATTCAAAGAGAGTGAGATGCCAGCTCCTTTCATTCAGTCAGTAGCTTCAAACATTTCTGGACGTTTTTCAATGGCAAAAATCAATGAATATTGTAAATGCACAAACAGTAATATCTCCACATTGCAAGGTGCAATTCTGAAATTTTTTGCTTTTTCCTGCTAATCCTAGCATGATAAAGAAGATTCAAAGAGAGTGAGATGCCAGCTCCTTTCATTCAGTCAGTAGCTTCAAACATTTCTGGTATATGAAAAACATGTTTTTCAATGGCAAAAATCAATGAATATTGTAAATGCACAAACAGTAATATCTCCATATTGCAAGGTGCAATTCTGAAATTTTTTGCTTTTTCCTGCTAATCCTAGCATGATAAAGAAGATTCAAAGAGAGTGAGATGCCAGCTCCTTTCATTCAGTCAGTAGCTTCAAACATTTCTGGTATATGAATAACATGCTTTTCAATGGCAAAAATCAATGAATATTGTAAATGCACAAACAGTAATATCTCCACATTGCAAGATGCAATTCTGAAATTTTTTGCTTTTTCCTGCTAATCCTAGCATGATAAAGAAGATTCAAAGAGAGTGAGATGCCAGCTCCTTTCATTCAGTCAGTAGCTTCAAACATTTCTGGTATATGAAAAACATGTTTTTCAATGGCAAAAATCAATGAATATTGTAAATGCACAAACAGTAATATCTCCACATTGCAAGATGCAATTCTGAAATTTTTTGCTTTTTCCTGCTAATCCTAGCATGGTAAAGAAGATTCAAAGAGAGTGAGATGCCAGCTCCTTTCATTCAGTCAGTAGGTTCAAACATTTCTGGACGTTTTTCAATGGCAAAAATCAATGAATATTGTAAATGCACAAACAGTAATATCTCCACATTGCAAGGTGCAATTCTGAAATTTTTTGCTTTTTCCTGCTAATCCTAGCATGATAAAGAAGATTCAAAGAGAGTGAGATGCAAGCTCCTTTCATTCAGTCAGTAGCTTCAAACATTTCTGGTATATGAAAAACATGTTTTTCAATGGCAAAAATCAATGAATATTGTAAATGCACAAACAGTAATATCTCCATATTGCAAGGTGCAATTCTGAAATTTTTTGCTTTTTCCTGCTAATCCTAGCATGATAAAGAAGATTCAAAGAGAGTGAGATGCCAGCTCCTTTCATTCAGTCAGTAGCTTCAAACATTTCTGGTATATGAATAACATGTTTTTCAATGGCAAAAATCAATGAATATTGTAAATGCACAAACAGTAATATCTCCACATTGCAAGATGCAATTCTGAAATTTTTTGCTTTTTCCTGCTAATCCTAGCATGATAAAGAAGATTCAAAGAGAGTGAGATGCCAGCTCCTTTCATTCAGTCAGTAGCTTCAAACATTTCTGGACGTTTTTCAATGGCAAAAATCAATGAATATTGTAAATGCACAAACAGTAATATCTCCACATTGCAAGGTGCAATTCTGAAATTTTTTGCTTTTTCCTGTTAATCCTAGCATGATAAAGAAGATTCAAAGAGAGTGAGATGCCAGCTCCTTTCATTCAGTCAGTAGCTTCAAACATTTCTGGTATATGAAAAACATGTTTTTCACTGGCAAAAATCAATGAATATTGTAAATGCACAAATAGTAATATCTCCACATTGCAAGGTGCAATTCTGAATTTTTTTGCTTTTTCCTGCTAATCCTAGCATGATAAAGAAGATTCAAAGAGAGTGAGATGCCAGCTCCTTTCATTCAGTCAGTAGCTTCAAACATTTCTGGTATATGAAAAACATGTTTTTCAATGGCAAAAATCAATGAATATTGTAAATGCACAAACAGTAATATCTCCACATTGCAAGGTGCAATTCTGAAATTTTTTGCTTTTTCCTGCTAATCCTAGCATGATAAAGAAGATTCAAAGAGAGTGAGATGCCAGCTCCTTTCATTCAGTCAGTAGCTTCAAACATTTCTGGTATATGAATAACATGATGTTTTTCAATGGCAAAAATCAATGAATATTGTAAATGCACAAACAGTAATATCTCCACATTGCAAGGTGCAATTCTGAAATTTTTTGCTTTTTCCTGCTAATCCTAGCATGATAAAGAAGATTCAAAGAGAGTGAGATGCCAGCTCCTTTCATTCAGTCAGTAGCTTCAAACATTTCTGGACGTTTTTCAATGGCAAAAATCAATGAATATTGTAAATGCACAAACAGTAATATCTCCACATTGCAAGGTGCAATTCTGAAATTTTTTGCTTTTTCCTGTTAATCCTAGCATGATAAAGAAGATTCAAAGAGAGTGAGATGCCAGCTCCTTTCATTCAGTCAGTAGCTTCAAACATTTCTGGTATATGAAAAACATGTTTTTCAATGGCAAAAATCAATGAATATTGTAAATGCACAAACAGTAATATCTCCACATTGCAAGGTGCAATTCTGAAATTTTTTGCTTTTTCCTGCTAATCCTAGCATGATAAAGAAGATTCAAAGAGAGTGAGATGCCAGCTCCTTTCATTCAGTCAGTAGCTTCAAACATTTCTGGTATATGAAAAACATGTTTTTCAATGGCAAAAATCAATGAATATTGTAAATGCACAAACAGTAATATCTCCACATTGCAAGGTGCAATTCTGAAATTTTTTGCTTTTTCCTGCTAATCCTAGCATGATAAAGAAGATTCAAAGAGAGTGAGATGCCAGCTCCTTTCATTCAGTCAGTAGCTTCAAACATTTCTGGTATATGAAAAACATGTTTTTCAATGGCAAAAATCAATGAATATTGTAAATGCACAAACAGTAATATCTCCACATTGCAAGGTGCAATTCTGAAATTTTTTGCTTTTTCCTGCTAATCCTAGCATGATAAAGAAGATTCAAAGAGAGTGAGATGCCAGCTCCTTTCATTCAGTCAGTAGCTTCAAACATTTCTGGTATATGAAAAACATGTTTTTCAATGGCAAAAATCAATGAATATTGTAAATGCACAAACAGTAATATCTTCACATTGCAAGGTGCAATTCTGAAATTTTTTGCTTTTTCCTGCTAATCCTAGCATGATAAAGAAGATTCAAAGAGAGTGAGATGCCAGCTCCTTTCATTCAGTCAGTAGCTTCAAACATTTCTGGACGTTTTTCAATGGCAAAAATCAATGAATATTGTAAATGCACAAACAGTAATATCTCCACATTGCAAGGTGCAATTCTGAAATTTTTTGCTTTTTCCTGCTAATCCTAGCATGATAAAGAAGATTCAAAGAGAGTGAGATGCCAGCTCCTTTCATTCAGTCACTAGCTTCAAACATTTCTGGTATATGAAAAACATGTTTTTCAATGGCAAAAATCAATGAATATTGTAAATGCACAAACAGTAATATCTCCATATTGCAAGGTGCAATTCTGAAATTTTTTGCTTTTTCCTGCTAATCCTAGCATGATAAAGATGATTCAAAGAGAGTGAGATGCCAGCTCCTTTCATTCAGTCAGTAGCTTCAAACATTTCTGGTATATGAATAACATGTTTTTCAATGGCAAAAATCAATGAATATTGTAAATGCACAAACAGTAATATCTCCACATTGCAAGATGCAATTCTGAAATTTTTTGCTTTTTCCTGCTAATCCTAGCATGATAAAGAAGATTCAAAGAGAGTGAGATGCCAGCTCCTTTCATTCAGTCAGTAGCTTCAAACATTTCTGGACGTTTTTCAATGGCAAAAATCAATGAATATTGTAAATGCACAAACAGTAATATCTCCACATTGCAAGGTGCAATTCTGAAATTTTTTGCTTTTTCCTGCTAATCCTAGCATGATAAAGAAGATTCAAAGAGAGTGAGATGCCAGCTCCTTTCATTCAGTCAGTAGCTTCAAACATTTCTGGACGTTTTTCAATGGCAAAAATCAATGAATATTGTAAATGCACAAACAGTAATATCTCCACATTGCAAGGTGCAATTCTGAAATTTTTTGCTTTTTCCTGTTAATCCTAGCATGAGAAAGAAGATTCAAAGAGAGTGAGATGCCAGCTCCTTTCATTCAGTCAGTAGCTTCAAACATTTCTGGTATATGAAAAACATGTTTTTCACTGGCAAAAATCAATGAATATTGTAAATGCACAAACAGTAATATCTCCACATTGCAAGGTGCAATTCTGAAATTTTTTGCTTTTTCCTGCTAATCCTAGCATGATAAAGAAGATTCAAAGAGAGTGAGATGCCAGCTCCTTTCATTCAGTCAGTAGCTTCAAACATTTCTGGTATATGAAAAACATGTTTTTCAATGGCAAAAATCAATGAATATTGTAAATGCACAAACAGTAATATCTCCACATTGCAAGGTGCAATTCTGAAATTTTTTGCTTTTTCCTGCTAATCCTAGCATGATAAAGAAGATTCAAAGAGAGTGAGATGCCAGCTCCTTTCATTCAGTCAGTAGCTTCAAACATTTCTGGACGTTTTTCAATGGCAAAAATCAATGAATATTGTAAATGCACAAACAGTAATATCTCCACATTGCAAGGTGCAATTCTGAAATTTTTTGCTTTTTCCTGTTAATCCTAGCATGAAAAAGAAGATTCAAAGAGAGTGAGATGCCAGCTCCTTTCATTCAGTCAGTAGCTTCAAACATTTCTGGTATATGAAAAACATGTTTTTCAATGGCAAAAATCAATGAATATTGTAAATGCACAAACAGTAATATCTCCACATTGCAAGGTGCAATTCTGAAATTTTTTGCTTTTTACTGCTAATCCTAGCATGATAAAGAAGATTCAAAGAGAGTGAGATGCCAGCTCCTTTCATTCAGTCAGTAGCTTCAAACATTTCTGGTATATGAAAAACATGTTTTTCAATGGCAAAAATCAATGAATATTGTAAATGCACAAACAGTAATATCTCCACATTGCAAGGTGCAATTCTGAAATTTTTTGCTTTTTCCTGCTAATCCTAGCATGATAAAGAAGATTCAAAGAGAGTGAGATGCCAGCTCCTTTCATTCAGTCAGTAGCTTCAAACATTTCTGGTATATGAATAACATGATGTTTTTCAATGGCAAAAATCAATGAATATTGTAAATGCACAAACAGTAATATCTCCACATTGCAAGGTGCAATTCTGAAATTTTTTGCTTTTTCCTGCTAATCCTAGCATGATAAAGAAGATTCAAAGAGAGTGAGATGCCAGCTCCTTTCATTCAGTCAGTAGCTTCAAACATTTCTGGTATATGAAAAACATGTTTTTCAATGGCAAAAATCAATGAATATTGTAAATGCACAAACAGTAATATCTCCACATTGCAAGGTGCAATTCTGAAATTTTTTGCTTTTTCCTGCTAATCCTAGCATGATAAAGAAGATTCAAAGAGAGTGAGATGCCAGCTCCTTTCATTCAGTCAGTAGCTTCAAACATTTCTGGTATATGAAAAACATGTTTTTCAAAGGCAAAAATCAATGAATATTGTAAATGCACAAGCAGTAATATCTCCATATTGCAAGGTGCAATTCTGAAATTTTTTGCTTTTTCCTGCTAATCCTAGCATGATAAAGTAGATTCAAAGAGAGTGAGATGCCAGCTCCTTTCATTCAGTCAGTAGCTTCAAACATTTCTGGTATATGAATAACATGTTTTTCAATGGCAAAAATCAATGAATATTGTAAATGCACAAACAGTAATATCTCCACATTGCAAGATGCAATTCTGAAATTTTTTGCTTTTTCCTGCTAATCCTAGCATGATAAAGAAGATTCAAAGAGAGTGAGATGCCAGCTCCTTTCATTCAGTCAGTAGCTTCAAACATTTCTGGACGTTTTTCAATGGCAAAAATCAATGAATATTGTAAATGCACAAACAGTAATATCTCCACATTGCAAGGTGCAATTCTGAAATTTTTTGCTTTTTCCTGCTAATCCTAGCATGATAAAGAAGATTTAAAGAGAGTGAGATGCCAGCTCCTTTCATTCAGTCAGTAGCTTCAAACATTTCTGGTGTATGAAAAACATGTTTTTCAATGGCAAAAATCAATGAATATTGTAAATGCACAAACAGTAATATCTCCACATTGCAAGGTGCAATTCTGAAATTTTTTGCTTTTTCCTGCTAATCCTAGCATGATAAAGAAGATTCAAAGAGAGTGAGATGCCAGCTCCTTTCATTCAGTCAGTAGCTTCAAACATTTCTGGTATATGAATAACATGATGTTTTTCAATGGCAAAAATCAATGAATATTGTAAATGCACAAACAGTAATATCTCCACATTGCAAGGTGCAATTCTGAAATTTTTTGCTTTTTCCTGCTAATCCTAGCATGATAAAGAAGATTCAAAGAGAGTGAGATACCAGCTCCTTTCATTCAGTCAGTAGCTTCAAACATTTCTGGTATATGAAAAACATGTTTTTCAATGGCAAAAATCAATGAATATTGTAAATGCACAAACAGTAATATCTCCACATTGCAAGGTGCAATTCTGAAATTTTTTGCTTTTTCCTGCTAATCCTAGCATGATAAAGAAGATTCAAAGAGAGTGAGATGCCAGCTCCTTTCATTCAGTCAGTAGCTTCAAACATTTCTGGTATATGAAAAACATGTTTTTCAATGGCAAAAATCAATGAATATTGTAAATGCACAAACAGTAATATCTCCACATTGCAAGGTGCAATTCTGAAATTTTTTGCTTTTTCCTGCTAATCCTAGCATGATAAAGAAGATTCAAAGAGAGTGAGATGCCAGCTCCTTTCATTCAGTCAGTAGCTTCAAACATTTCTGGACGTTTTTCAATGGCAAAAATCAATGAATATTGTAAATGCACAAACAGTAATATCTCCACATTGCAAGGTGCAATTCTGAAATTTTTTGCTTTTTCCTGTTAATCCTAGCATGAAAAAGAAGATTCAAAGAGAGTGAGATGCCAGCTCCTTTCATTCAGTCAGTAGCTTCAAACATTTCTGGTATATGAAAAACATGTTTTTCAATGGCAAAAATCAATGAATATTGTAAATGCACAAACAGTAATATCTCCACATTGCAAGGTGCAATTCTGAAATTTTTTGCTTTTTACTGCTAATCCTAGCATGATAAAGAAGATTCAAAGAGAGTGAGATGCCAGCTCCTTTCATTCAGTCAGTAGCTTCAAACATTTCTGGTATATGAAAAACATGTTTTTCAATGGCAAAAATCAATGAATATTGTAAATGCACAAAGAGTAATATCTCCACATTGCAAGGTGCAATTCTGAAATTTTTTGCTTTTTCCTGCTAATCCTAGCATGATAAAGAAGATTCAAAGAGAGTGAGATGCCAGCTCCTTTCATTCAGTCAGTAGCTTCAAACATTTCTGGTATATGAATAACATGATGTTTTTCAATGGCAAAAATCAATGAATATTGTAAATGCACAAACAGTAATATCTCCACATTGCAAGGTGCAATTCTGAAATTTTTTGCTTTTTCCTGCTAATCCTAGCATGATAAAGAAGATTCAAAGAGAGTGAGATGCCAGCTCCTTTCATTCAGTCAGTAGCTTCAAACATTTCTGGACGTTTTTCAATGGCAAAAATCAATGAATATTGTAAATGCACAAACAGTAATATCTCCACATTGCAAGGTGCAATTCTGAAATTTTTTGCTTTTTCCTGTTAATCCTAGCATGAGAAAGAAGATTCAAAGAGAGTGAGATGCCAGCTCCTTTCATTCAGTCAGTAGCTTCAAACATTTCTGGTATATGAAAAACATGTTTTTCACTGGCAAAAATCAATGAATATTGTAAATGCACAAACAGTAATATCTCCACATTGCAAGGTGCAATTCTGAAATTTTTTGCTTTTTCCTGCTAATCCTAGCATGATAAAGAAGATTCAAAGAGAGTGAGATGCCAGCTCCTTTCATTCAGTCAGTAGCTTCAAACATTTCTGGTATATGAAAAACATGTTTTTCAATGGCAAAAATCAATGAATATTGTAAATGCACAAACAGTAATATCTCCACATTGCAAGGTGCAATTCTGAAATTTTTTGCTTTTTCCTGCTAATCCTAGCATGATAAAGAAGATTCAAAGAGAGTGAGATGCCAGCTCCTTTCATTCAGTCAGTAGCTTCAAACATTTCTGGACGTTTTTCAATGGCAAAAATCAATGAATATTGTAAATGCACAAACAGTAATATCTCCACATTGCAAGGTGCAATTCTGAAATTTTTTGCTTTTTCCTGTTAATCCTAGCATGAAAAAGAAGATTCAAAGAGAGTGAGATGCCAGCTCCTTTCATTCAGTCAGTAGCTTCAAACATTTCTGGTATATGAAAAACATGTTTTTCAATGGCAAAAATCAATGAATATTGTAAATGCACAAACAGTAATATCTCCACATTGCAAGGTGCAATTCTGAAATTTTTTGCTTTTTACTGCTAATCCTAGCATGATAAAGAAGATTCAAAGAGAGTGAGATGCCAGCTCCTTTCATTCAGTCAGTAGCTTCAAACATTTCTGGTATATGAATAACATGTTTTTCAATGGGAAAAATCAATGAATATTGTAAATGCACAAACAGTAATATCTCCACATTGCAAGATGCAATTCTGAAATTTTTTGCTTTTTCCTGCTAATCCTAGCATGATAAAGAAGATTCAAAGAGAGTGAGATGCCAGCTCCTTTCATTCAGTCAGTAGCTTCAAACATTTCTGGACGTTTTTCAATGGCAAAAATCAATGAATATTGTAAATGCACAAACAGTAATATCTCCACATTGCAAGGTGCAATTCTGAAATTTTTTGCTTTTTCCTGCTAATCCTAGCATGATAAAGAAGATTCAAAGAGAGTGAGATGCCAGCTCCTTTCATTCAGTCAGTAGCTTCAAACATTTCTGGACGTTTTTCAATGGCAAAAATCAATGAATATTGTAAATGCACAAACAGTAATATCTCCACATTGCAAGGTGCAATTCTGAAATTTTTTGCTTTTTCCTGTTAATCCTAGCATGAGAAAGAAGATTCAAAGAGAGTGAGATGCCAGCTCCTTTCATTCAGTCAGTAGCTTCAAACATTTCTGGTATATGAAAAACATGTTTTTCACTGGCAAAAATCAATGAATATTGTAAATGCACAAACAGTAATATCTCCACATTGCAAGGTGCAATTCTGAAATTTTTTGCTTTTTCCTGCTAATCCTAGCATGATAAAGAAGATTCAAAGAGAGTGAGATGCCAGCTCCTTTCATTCAGTCAGTAGCTTCAAACATTTCTGGTATATGAAAAACATGTTTTTCAATGGCAAAAATCAATGAATATTGTAAATGCACAAACAGTAATATCTCCACATTGCAAGGTGCAATTCTGAAATTTTTTGCTTTTTCCTGCTAATCCTAGCATGATAAAGAAGATTCAAAGAGAGTGAGATGCCAGCTCCTTTCATTCAGTCAGTAGCTTCAAACATTTCTGGACGTTTTTCAATGGCAAAAATCAATGAATATTGTAAATGCACAAACAGTAATATCTCCACATTGCAAGGTGCAATTCTGAAATTTTTTGCTTTTTCCTGTTAATCCTAGCATGAAAAAGAAGATTCAAAGAGAGTGAGATGCCAGCTCCTTTCATTCAGTCAGTAGCTTCAAACATTTCTGGTATATGAAAAACATGTTTTTCAATGGCAAAAATCAATGAATATTGTAAATGCACAAACAGTAATATCTCCACATTGCAAGGTGCAATTCTGAAATTTTTTGCTTTTTACTGCTAATCCTAGCATGATAAAGAAGATTCAAAGAGAGTGAGATGCCAGCTCCTTTCATTCAGTCAGTAGCTTCAAACATTTCTGGTATATGAAAAACATGTTTTTCAATGGCAAAAATCAATGAATATTGTAAATGCACAAACAGTAATATCTCCACATTGCAAGGTGCAATTCTGAAATTTTTTGCTTTTTCCTGCTAATCCTAGCATGATAAAGAAGATTCAAAGAGAGTGAGATGCCAGCTCCTTTCATTCAGTCAGTAGCTTCAAACATTTCTGGTATATGAATAACATGATGTTTTTCAATGGCAAAAATCAATGAATATTGTAAATGCACAAACAGTAATATCTCCACATTGCAAGGTGCAATTCTGAAATTTTTTGCTTTTTCCTGCTAATCCTAGCATGATAAAGAAGATTCAAAGAGAGTGAGATGCCAGCTCCTTTCATTCAGTCAGTAGCTTCAAACATTTCTGGTATATGAAAAACATGTTTTTCAATGGCAAAAATCAATGAATATTGTAAATGCACAAACAGTAATATCTCCACATTGCAAGGTGCAATTCTGAAATTTTTTGCTTTTTCCTGCTAATCCTAGCATGATAAAGAAGATTCAAAGAGAGTGAGATGCCAGCTCCTTTCATTCAGTCAGTAGCTTCAAACATTTCTGGTATATGAAAAACATGTTTTTCAAAGGCAAAAATCAATGAATATTGTAAATGCACAAGCAGTAATATCTCCATATTGCAAGGTGCAATTCTGAAATTTTTTGCTTTTTCCTGCTAATCCTAGCATGATAAAGTAGAATCAAAGAGAGTGAGATGCCAGCTCCTTTCATTCAGTCAGTAGCTTCAAACATTTCTGGTATATGAATAACATGTTTTTCAATGGCAAAAATCAATGAATATTGTAAATGCACAA
The DNA here is from genome assembly GCF_046119375.1 of Phyllobates terribilis. NCBI lineage: Eukaryota > Metazoa > Chordata > Amphibia > Anura > Dendrobatidae > Phyllobates > Phyllobates terribilis. The sequence goes on along the minus strand of NW_027363167.1, from coordinate 554,400 downwards.
ACAGTAATATCTCCACATTGCAAGATGCAATTCTGAAATTTTTTGCTTTTTCCTGCTAATCCTAGCATGATAAAGAAGATTCAAAGAGAGTGAGATGCCAGCTCCTTTCATTCAGTCAGTAGCTTCAAACATTTCTGGACGTTTTTCAATGGCAAAAATCAATGAATATTGTAAATGCACAAACAGTAATATCTCCACATTGCAAGGTGCAATTCTGAAATTTTTTGCTTTTTCCTGCTAATCCTAGCATGATAAAGAAGATTTAAAGAGAGTGAGATGCCAGCTCCTTTCATTCAGTCAGTAGCTTCAAACATTTCTGGTATATGAAAAACATGTTTTTCAATGGCAAAAATCAATGAATATTGTAAATGCACAAACAGTAATATCTCCACATTGCAAGGTGCAATTCTGAAATTTTTTGCTTTTTCCTGCTAATCCTAGCATGATAAAGAAGATTCAAAGAGAGTGAGATGCCAGCTCCTTTCATTCAGTCAGTAGCTTCAAACATTTCTGGTATATGAATAACATGATGTTTTTCAATGGCAAAAATCAATGAATATTGTAAATGCACAAACAGTAATATCTCCACATTGCAAGGTGCAATTCTGAAATTTTTTGCTTTTTCCTGCTAATCCTAGCATGATAAAGAAGATTCAAAGAGAGTGAGATACCAGCTCCTTTCATTCAGTCAGTAGCTTCAAACATTTCTGGTATATGAAAAACATGTTTTTCAATGGCAAAAATCAATGAATATTGTAAATGCACAAACAGTAATATCTCCACATTGCAAGGTGCAATTCTGAAATTTTTTGCTTTTTCCTGCTAATCCTAGCATGATAAAGAAGATTCAAAGAGAGTGAGATGCCAGCTCCTTTCATTCAGTCAGTAGCTTCAAACATTTCTGGTATATGAAAAACATGTTTTTCAATGGCAAAAATCAATGAATATTGTAAATGCACAAACAGTAATATCTCCACATTGCAAGGTGCAATTCTGAAATTTTTTGCTTTTTCCTGCTAATCCTAGCATGATAAAGAAGATTCAAAGAGAGTGAGATGCCAGCTCCTTTCATTCAGTCAGTAGCTTCAAACATTTCTGGACGTTTTTCAATGGCAAAAATCAATGAATATTGTAAATGCACAAACAGTAATATCTCCACATTGCAAGGTGCAATTCTGAAATTTTTTGCTTTTTCCTGTTAATCCTAGCATGAAAAAGAAGATTCAAAGAGAGTGAGATGCCAGCTCCTTTCATTCAGTCAGTAGCTTCAAACATTTCTGGTATATGAAAAACATGTTTTTCAATGGCAAAAATCAATGAATATTGTAAATGCACAAACAGTAATATCTCCACATTGCAAGGTGCAATTCTGAAATTTTTTGCTTTTTACTGCTAATCCTAGCATGATAAAGAAGATTCAAAGAGAGTGAGATGCCAGCTCCTTTCATTCAGTCAGTAGCTTCAAACATTTCTGGTATATGAAAAACATGTTTTTCAATGGCAAAAATCAATGAATATTGTAAATGCACAAACAGTAATATCTCCACATTGCAAGGTGCAATTCTGAAATTTTTTGCTTTTTCCTGCTAATCCTAGCATGATAAAGAAGATTCAAAGAGAGTGAGATGCCAGCTCCTTTCATTCAGTCAGTAGCTTCAAACATTTCTGGTATATGAAAAACATGTTTTTCAATGGCAAAAATCAATGAATATTGTAAATGCACAAACAGTAATATCTCCACATTGCAAGGTGCAATTTTGAAATTTTTTGCTTTTTCCTGCTAATCCTAGCATGATAAAGAAGATTCAAAGAGATTGAGATGCCAGCTCCTTTCATTCAGTCAGTAGCTTCAAACATTTCTGGTATATGAAAAACATGTTTTTCAAAGGCAAAAATCAATGAATATTGTAAATGCACAAGCAGTAATATCTCCATATTGCAAGGTGCAATTCTGAAATTTTTTGCTTTTTCCTGCTAATCCTAGCATGATAAAGTAGATTCAAAGAGAGTGAGATGCCAGCTCCTTTCATTCAGTCAGTAGCTTCAAACATTTCTGGTATATGAATAACATGTTTTTCAATGGCAAAAATCAATGAATATTGTAAATGCACAAACAGTAATATCTCCACATTGCAAGATGCAATTCTGAAATTTTTTGCTTTTTCCTGCTAATCCTAGCATGATAAAGAAGATTCAAAGAGAGTGAGATGCCAGCTCCTTTCATTCAGTCAGTAGCTTCAAACATTTCTGGACGTTTTTCAATGGCAAAAATCAATGAATATTGTAAATGCACAAACAGTAATATCTCCACATTGCAAGGTGCAATTCTGAAATTTTTTGCTTTTTCCTGCTAATCCTAGCATGATAAAGAAGATTCAAAGAGAGGGAGATGCCAGCTCCTTTCATTCAGTCAGTAGCTTCAAACATTTCTGGTATATGAAAAACATGTTTTTCAATGGCAAAAATCAATGAATATTGTAAATGCACAAACAGTAATATCTCCACATTGCAAGGTGCAATTTTGAAATTTTTTGCTTTTTCCTGCTAATCCTAGCATGATAAAGAAGATTCAAAGAGATTGAGATGCCAGCTCCTTTCATTCAGTCAGTAGCTTCAAACATTTCTGGTATATGAAAAACATGTTTTTCAAAGGCAAAAATCAATGAATATTGTAAATGCACAAGCAGTAATATCTCCATATTGCAAGGTGCAATTCTGAAATTTTTTGCTTTTTCCTGCTAATCCTAGCATGATAAAGTAGATTCAAAGAGAGTGAGATGCCAGCTCCTTTCATTCAGTCAGTAGCTTCAAACATTTCTGGTATATGAATAACATGTTTTTCAATGGCAAAAATCAATGAATATTGTAAATGCACAAACAGTAATATCTCCACATTGCAAGATGCAATTCTGAAATTTTTTGCTTTTTCCTGCTAATCCTAGCATGATAAAGAAGATTCAAAGAGAGTGAGATGCCAGCTCCTTTCATTCAGTCAGTAGCTTCAAACATTTCTGGACGTTTTTCAATGGCAAAAATCAATGAATATTGTAAATGCACAAACAGTAATATCTCCACATTGCAAGGTGCAATTCTGAAATTTTTTGCTTTTTCCTGCTAATCCTAGCATGATAAAGAAGATTTAAAGAGAGTGAGATGCCAGCTCCTTTCATTCAGTCAGTAGCTTCAAACATTTCTGGTATATGAAAAACATGTTTTTCAATGGCAAAAATCAATGAATATTGTAAATGCACAAACAGTAATATCTCCACATTGCAAGGTGCAATTCTGAAATTTTTTGCTTTTTCCTGCTAATCCTAGCATGATAAAGAAGATTCAAAGAGAGTGAGATGCCAGCTCCTTTCATTCAGTCAGTAGCTTCAAACATTTCTGGTATATGAATAACATGATGTTTTTCAATGGCAAAAATCAATGAATATTGTAAATGCACAAACAGTAATATCTCCACATTGCAAGGTGCAATTCTGAAATTTATTGCTTTTTCCTGCTAATCCTAGCATGATAAAGAAGATTCAAAGAGAGTGAGATACCAGCTCCTTTCATTCAGTCAGTAGCTTCAAACATTTCTGGTATATGAAAAACATGTTTTTCAATGGCAAAAATCAATGAATATTGTAAATGCACAAACAGTAATATCTCCACATTGCAAGGTGCAATTCTGAAATTTTTTGCTTTTTCCTGCTAATCCTAGCATGATAAAGAAGATTCAAAGAGAGTGAGATGCCAGCTCCTTTCATTCAGTCAGTAGCTTCAAACATTTCTGGTATATGAATAACATGTTTTTCAATGGCAAAAATCAATGAATATTGTAAATGCACAAACAGTAATATCTCCACATTGCAAGATGCAATTCTGAAATTTTTTGCTTTTTCCTGCTAATCCTAGCATGATAAAGAAGATTCAAAGAGAGTGAGATGCCAGCTCCTTTCATTCAGTCAGTAGCTTCAAACATTTCTGGACGTTTTTCAATGGCAAAAATCAATGAATATTGTAAATGCACAAACAGTAATATCTCCACATTGCAAGGTGCAATTCTGAAATTTTTTGCTTTTTCCTGCTAATCCTAGCATGATAAAGAAGATTCAAAGAGAGTGAGATGCCAGCTCCTTTCATTCAGTCAGTAGCTTCAAACATTTCTGGACGTTTTTCAATGGCAAAAATCAATGAATATTGTAAATGCACAAACAGTAATATCTCCACATTGCAAGGTGCAATTCTGAAATTTTTTGCTTTTTCCTGTTAATCCTAGCATGATAAAGAAGATTCAAAGAGAGTGAGATGCCAGCTCCTTTCATTTAGTCAGTAGCTTCAAACATTTCTGGTATATGAAAAACATGTTTTTCACTGGCAAAAATCAATGAATATTGTAAATGCACAAACAGTAATATCTCCACATTGCAAGGTGCAATTCTGAAATTTTTTGCTTTTTCCTGCTAATCCTAGCATGATAAAGAAGATTTAAAGAGAGTGAGATGCCAGCTCCTTTCATTCAGTCAGTAGCTTCAAACATTTCTGGTATATGAAAAACATGTTTTTCAATGGCAAAAATCAATGAATATTGTAAATGCACAAACAGTAATATCTCCACATTGCAAGGTGCAATTCTGAAATTTTTTGCTTTTTCCTGCTAATCCTAGCATGATAAAGAAGATTCAAAGAGAGTGAGATGCCAGCTCCTTTCATTCAGTCAGTAGCTTCAAACATTTCTGGTATATGAATAACATGATGTTTTTCAATGGCAAAAATCAATGAATATTGTAAATGCACAAACAGTAATATCTCCACATTGCAAGGTGCAATTCTGAAATTTTTTGCTTTTTCCTGCTAATCCTAGCATGATAAAGAAGATTCAAAGAGAGTGAGATACCAGCTCCTTTCATTCAGTCAGTAGCTTCAAACATTTCTGGTATATGAAAAACATGTTTTTCAATGGCAAAAATCAATGAATATTGTAAATGCACAAACAGTAATATCTCCACATTGCAAGGTGCAATTCTGAAATTTTTTGCTTTTTCCTGCTAATCCTAGCATGATAAAGAAGATTCAAAGAGAGTGAGATGCCAGCTCCTTTCATTCAGTCAGTAGCTTCAAACATTTCTGGTATATGAATAACATGTTTTTCAATGGCAAAAATCAATGAATATTGTAAATGCACAAACAGTAATATCTCCACATTGCAAGATGCAATTCTGAAATTTTTTGCTTTTTCCTGCTAATCCTAGCATGATAAAGAAGATTCAAAGAGAGTGAGATGCCAGCTCCTTTCATTCAGTCAGTAGCTTCAAACATTTCTGGACGTTTTTCAATGGCAAAAATCAATGAATATTGTAAATGCACAAACAGTAATATCTCCACATTGCAAGGTGCAATTCTGAAATTTTTTGCTTTTTCCTGCTAATCCTAGCATGATAAAGAAGATTCAAAGAGAGTGAGATGCCAGCTCCTTTCATTCAGTCAGTAGCTTCAAACATTTCTGGACGTTTTTCAATGGCAAAAATCAATGAATATTGTAAATGCACAAACAGTAATATCTCCACATTGCAAGGTGCAATTCTGAAATTTTTTGCTTTTTCCTGTTAATCCTAGCATGATAAAGAAGATTCAAAGAGAGTGAGATGCCAGCTCCTTTCATTTAGTCAGTAGCTTCAAACATTTCTGGTATATGAAAAACATGTTTTTCACTGGCAAAAATCAATGAATATTGTAAATGCACAAACAGTAATATCTCCACATTGCAAGGTGCAATTCTGAAATTTTTTGCTTTTTCCTGCTAATCCTAGCATGATAAAGAAGATTCAAAGAGAGTGAGATGCCAGCTCCTTTCATTCAGTCAGTAGCTTCAAACATTTCTGGTATATGAAAAACATGTTTTTCAATGGCAAAAATCAATGAATATTGTAAATGCACAAACAGTAATATCTCCACATTGCAAGGTGCAATTCTGAAATTTTTTGCTTTTTCCTGCTAATCCTAGCATGATAAAGAAGATTCAAAGAGAGTGAGATGCCAGCTCCTTTCATTCAGTCAGTAGCTTCAAACATTTCTGGACGTTTTTCAATGGCAAAAATCAATGAATATTGTAAATGCACAAACAGTAATATCTCCACATTGCAAGGTGCAATTCTGAAATTTGGTGCTTTTTCCTGTTAATCCTAGCATGAAAAAGAAGATTCAAAGAGAGTGAGATGCCAGCTCCTTTCATTCAGTCAGTAGCTTCAAACATTTCTGGTATATGAAAAACATGTTTTTCAATGGCAAAAATCAATGAATATTGTAAATGCACAAACAGTAATATCTCCACATTGCAAGGTGCAATTCTGAAATTTTTTGCTTTTTACTGCTAATCCTAGCATGATAAAGAAGATTCAAAGAGAGTGAGATGCCAGCTCCTTTCATTCAGTCAGTAGCTTCAAACATTTCTGGTATATGAAAAACATGTTTTTCAATGGCAAAAATCAATGAATATTGTAAATGCACAAACAGTAATATCTCCACATTGCAAGGTGCAATTCTGAAATTTTTTGCTTTTTCCTGCTAATCCTAGCATGATAAAGAAGATTCAAAGAGAGTGAGATGCCAGCTCCTTTCATTCAGTCAGTAGCTTCAAACATTTCTGGTATATGAATAACATGATGTTATTCAATGGCAAAAATCAATGAATATTGTAAATCCACAAACAGTAATATCTCCACATTGCAAGGTGCAATTCTGAAATTTTTTGCTTTTTCCTGCTAATCCTAGCATGATAAAGAAGATTCAAAGAGAGTGAGATGCCAGCTCCTTTCATTCAGTCAGTAGCTTCAAACATTTCTGGTATATGAAAAACATGTTTTTCAATGGCAAAAATCAATGAATATTGTAAATGCACAAACAGTAATATCTCCACATTGCAAGGTGCAATTCTGAAATTTTTTGCTTTTTCCTGCTAATCCTAGCATGATAAAGAAGATTCAAAGAGAGTGAGATGCCAGCTCCTTTCATTCAGTCAGTAGCTTCAAACATTTCTGGTATATGAATAACATGATGTTTTTCAATGGCAAAAATCAATGAATATTGTAAATGCACAAACAGTAATATCTCCACATTGCAAGGTGCAATTCTGAAATTTTTTGCTTTTTCCTGCTAATCCTAGCATGATAAAGAAGATTCAAAGAGAGTGAGATGCCAGCTCCTTTCATTCAGTCAGTAGCTTCAAACATTTCTGGACGTTTTTCAATGGCAAAAATCAATGAATATTGTAAATGCACAAACAGTAATATCTCCACATTGCAAGGTGCAATTCTGAAATTTTTTGCTTTTTCCTGTTAATCCTAGCATGATAAAGAAGATTCAAAGAGAGTGAGATGCCAGCTCCTTTCATTCAGTCAGTAGCTTCAAACATTTCTGGTATATGAATAACATGATGTTTTTCAATGGCAAAAATCAATGAATATTGTAAATGCACAAACAGTAATATCTCCACATTGCAAGGTGCAATTCTGAAATTTTTTGCTTTTTCCTGCTAATCCTAGCATGATAAAGAAGATTCAAAGAGAGTGAGATGCCAGCTCCTTTCATTCAGTCAGTAGCTTCAAACATTTCTGGTATATGAAAAACATGTTTTTCAATGGCAAAAATCAATGAATATTGTAAATGCACAAACAGTAATATCTCCACATTGCAAGGTGCAATTCTGAAATTTTTTGCTTTTTCCTGCTAATCCTAGCATGATAAAGAAGATTCAAAGAGAGTGAGATGCCAGCTCCTTTCATTCAGTCAGTAGCTTCAAACATTTCTGGTATATGAATAACATGATGTTTTTCAATGGCAAAAATCAATGAATATTGTAAATGCACAAACAGTAATATCTCCACATTGCAAGGTGCAATTCTGAAATTTTTTGCTTTTTCCTGCTAATCCTAGCATGATAAAGAAGATTCAAAGAGAGTGAGATGCCAGCTCCTTTCATTCAGTCAGTAGCTTCAAACATTTCTGGTATATGAAAAACATGTTTTTCAATGGCAAAAATCAATGAATATTGTAAATGCACAAACAGTAATATCTCCACATTGCAAGGTGCAATTCTGAAATTTTTTGCTTTTTCCTGCTAATCCTAGCATGATAAAGAAGATTCAAAGAGAGTGAGATGCCAGCTCCTTTCATTCAGTCAGTAGCTTCAAACATTTCTGGTATATGAAAAACATGTTTTTCAATGGCAAAAATCAATGAATATTGTAAATGCACAAACAGTAATATCTTCACATTGCAAGGTGCAATTCTGAAATTTTTTGCTTTTTCCTGCTAATCCTAGCATGATAAAGAAGATTCAAAGAGAGTGAGATGCCAGCTCCTTTCATTCAGTCAGTAGCTTCAAACATTTCTGGACGTTTTTCAATGGCAAAAATCAATGAATATTGTAAATGCACAAACAGTAATATCTCCACATTGCAAGGTGCAATTCTGAAATTTTTTGCTTTTTCCTGCTAATCCTAGCATGATAAAGAAGATTCAAAGAGAGTGAGATGCCAGCTCCTTTCATTCAGTCAGTAGCTTCAAACATTTCTGGTATATGAAAAACATGTTTTTCAATGGCAAAAATCAATGAATATTGTAAATGCACAAACAGTAATATCTCCATATTGCAAGGTGCAATTCTGAAATTTTTTGCTTTTTCCTGCTAATCCTAGCATGATAAAGATGATTCAAAGAGAGTGAGATTCCAGCTCCTTTCATTCAGTCAGTAGCTTCAAACATTTCTGGTATATGAATAACATGTTTTTCAATGGCAAAAATCAATGAATATTGTAAATGCACAAACAGTAATATCTCCACATTGCAAGATGCAATTCTGAAATTTTTTGCTTTTTCCTGCTAATCCTAGCATGATAAAGAAGATTCAAAGAGAGTGAGATGCCAGCTCCTTTCATTCAGTCAGTAGCTTCAAACATTTCTGGACGTTTTTCAATGGCAAAAATCAATGAATATTGTAAATGCACAAACAGTAATATCTCCACATTGCAAGGTGCAATTCTGAAATTTTTTGCTTTTTCCTGCTAATCCTAGCATGATAAAGAAGATTCAAAGAGAGTGAGATGCCAGCTCCTTTCATTCAGTCAGTAGCTTCAAACATTTCTGGACGTTTTTCAATGGCAAAAATCAATGAATATTGTAAATGCACAAACAGTAATATCTCCACATTGCAAGGTGCAATTCTGAAATTTTTTGCTTTTTCCTGTTAATCCTAGCATGAGAAAGAAGATTCAAAGAGAGTGAGATGCCAGCTCCTTTCATTCAGTCAGTAGCTTCAAACATTTCTGGTATATGAAAAACATGTTTTTCACTGGCAAAAATCAATGAATATTGTAAATGCACAAACAGTAATATCTCCACATTGCAAGGTGCAATTCTGAAATTTTTTGCTTTTTCCTGCTAATCCTAGCATGATAAAGAAGATTCAAAGAGAGTGAGATGCCAGCTCCTTTCATTCAGTCAGTAGCTTCAAACATTTCTGGTATATGAAAAACATGTTTTTCAATGGCAAAAATCAATGAATATTGTAAATGCACAAACAGTAATATCTCCACATTGCAAGGTGCAATTCTGAAATTTTTTGCTTTTTCCTGCTAATCCTAGCATGATAAAGAAGATTCAAAGAGAGTGAGATGCCAGCTCCTTTCATTCAGTCAGTAGCTTCAAACATTTCTGGACGTTTTTCAATGGCAAAAATCAATGAATATTGTAAATGCACAAACAGTAATATCTCCACATTGCAAGGTGCAATTCTGAAATTTTTTGCTTTTTCCTGTTAATCCTAGCATGAAAAAGAAGATTCAAAGAGAGTGAGATGCCAGCTCCTTTCATTCAGTCAGTAGCTTCAAACATTTCTGGTATATGAAAAACATGTTTTTCAATGGCAAAAATCAATGAATATTGTAAATGCACAAACAGTAATATCTCCACATTGCAAGGTGCAATTCTGAAATTTTTTGCTTTTTACTGTTAATCCTAGCATGAAAAAGAAGATTCAAAGAGAGTGAGATGCCAGCTCCTTTCATTCAGTCAGTAGCTTCAAACATTTCTGGTATATGAATAACATGATGTTTTTCAATGGCAAAAATCAATGAATATTGTAAATGCACAAACAGTAATATCTCCACATTGCAAGGTGCAATTCTGAAATTTTTTGCTTTTTCCTGCTAATCCTAGCATGATAAAGAAGATTCAAAGAGAGTGAGATGCCAGCTCCTTTCATTCAGTCAGTAGCTTCAAACATTTCTGGTATATGAAAAACATGTTTTTCAATGGCAAAAATCAATGAATATTGTAAATGCACAAACAGTAATATCTCCACATTGCAAGGTGCAATTCTGAAATTTTTTGCTTTTTCCTGCTAATCCTAGCATGATAAAGAAGATTCAAAGAGAGTGAGATGCCAGCTCCTTTCATTCAGTCAGTAGCTTCAAACATTTCTGGTATATGAAAAACATGTTTTTCAATGGCAAAAATCAATGAATATTGTAAATGCACAAACAGTAATATCTCCACATTGCAAGGTGCAATTCTGAAATTTTTGCTTTTTCCTGCTAATCCTAGCATGATAAAGAAGATTCAAAGAGAGTGAGATGCCAGCTCCTTTCATTCAGTCAGTAGCTTCAAACATTTCTGGTATATGAAAAACATGTTTTTCAATGGCAAAAATCAATGAATATTGTAAATGCACAAACAGTAATATCTCCATATTGCAAGGTGCAATTCTGAAATTTTTTGCTTTTTCCTGCTAATCCTAGCATGATAAAGTAGATTCAAAGAGAGTGAAATGCCAGCTCCTTTCATTCAGTCAGTAGCTTCAAACATTTCTGGTATATGAATAACATGTTTTTCAATGGCAAAAATCAATGAATATTGTAAATGCACAAACAGTAATATCTCCACATTGCAAGATGCAATTCTGAAATTTTTTGCTTTTTCCTGCTAATCCTAGCATGATAAAGAAGATTCAAAGAGAGTGAGATGCCAGCTCCTTTCATTCAGTCAGTAGCTTCAAACATTTCTGGACGTTTTTCAATGGCAAAAATCAATGAATATTGTAAATGCACAAACAGTAATATCTCCACATTGCAAGGTGCAATTCTGAAATTTTTTGCTTTTTCCTGCTAATCCTAGCATGATAAAGAAGATTCAAAGAGAGTGAGATGCCAACTCCTTTCATTCAGTCAGTAGCTTCAAACATTTCTGGACGTTTTTCAATGGCAAAAATCAATGAATATTGTAAATGCACAAACAGTAATATCTCCACATTGCAAGGTGCAATTCTGAAATTTTTTGCTTTTTCCTGTTAATCCTAGCATGATAAAGAAGATTCAAAGAGAGTGAGATGCCAGCTCCTTTCATTCAGTCAGTAGCTTCAAACATTTCTGGTATATGAAAAACATGTTTTTCACTGGCAAAAATCAATGAATATTGTAAATGCACAAACAGTAATATCTCCACATTGCAAGGTGCAATTCTGAAATTTTTTGCTTTTTCCTGCTAATCCTAGCATGATAAAGAAGATTCAAAGAGAGTGAGATGCCAGCTCCTTTCATTCAGTCAGTAGCTTCAAACATTTCTGGTATATGAAAAACATGTTTTTCAATGGCAAAAATCAATGAATATTGTAAATGCACAAACAGTAATATCTCCACATTGCAAGGTGCAATTCTGAAATTTTTTGCTTTTTCCTGCTAATCCTAGCATGATAAAGAAGATTCAAAGAGAGTGAGATGCCAGCTCCTTTCATTCAGTCAGTAGCTTCAAACATTTCTGGACGTTTTTCAATGGCAAAAATCAATGAATATTGTAAATGCACAAACAGTAATATCTCCACATTGCAAGGTGCAATTCTGAAATTTTTTGCTTTTTCCTGCTAATCCTAGCATGATAAAGAAGATTCAAAGAGAGTGAGATGCCAGCTCCTTTCATTCAGTCAGAAGCTTCAAACATTTCTGGACGTTTTTCAATGGCAAAAATCAATGAATATTGTAAATGCACAAACAGTAATATCTCCACATTGCAAGGTGCAATTCTGAAATTTTTTGCTTTTTCCTGTTAATCCTAGCATGATAAAGAAGATTCAAAGAGAGTGAGATGCCAGCTCCTTTCATTCAGTCAGTAGCTTCAAACATTTCTGGTATATGAAAAACATGTTTTTCACTGGCAAAAATCAATGAATATTGTAAATGCACAAACAGTAATATCTCCACATTGCAAGGTGCAATTCTGAAATTTTTTGCTTTTTCCTGCTAATCCTAGCATGATAAAGAAGATTCAAAGAGAGTGAGATGCCAGCTCCTTTCATTCAGTCAGTAGCTTCAAACATTTCTGGTATATGAAAAACATGTTTTTCAATGGCAAAAATCAATGAATATTGTAAATGCACAAACAGTAATATCTCCACATTGCAAGGTGCAATTCTGAAATTTTTTGCTTTTTCCTGCTAATCCTAGCATGATAAAGAAGATTCAAAGAGAGTGAGATGCCAGCTCCTTTCATTCAGTCAGTAGCTTCAAACATTTCTGGACGTTTTTCAATGGCAAAAATCAATGAATATTGTAAATGCACAAACAGTAATATCTCCACATTGCAAGGTGCAATTCTGAAATTTTTTGCTTTTTCCTGTTAATCCTAGCATGAAAAAGAAGATTCAAAGAGAGTGAGATGCCAGCTTCTTTCATTCAGTCAGTAGCTTCAAACATTTCTGGTATATGAAAAACATGTTTTTCAATGGCAAAAATCAATGAATATTGTAAATGCACAAACAGTAATATCTCCACATTGCAAGGTGCAATTCTGAAATTTTTTGCTTTTTACTGCTAATACTAGCATGATAAAGAAGATTCAAAGAGAGTGAGATGCCAGCTCCTTTCATTCAGTCAGTAGCTTCAAACATTTCTGGTATATGAAAAACATGTTTTTCAATGGCAAAAATCAATGAATATTGTAAATGCACAAACAGTAATATCTCCACATTGCAAGGTGCAATTCTGAAATTTTTTGCTTTTTCCTGCTAATCCTAGCATGATAAAGAAGATTCAAAGAGAGTGAGATGCCAGCTCCTTTCATTCAGTCAGTAGCTTCAAACATTTCTGGTATATGAAAAACATGTTTTTCAATGGCAAAAATCAATGAATATTGTAAATGCACAAACAGTAATATCTCCACATTGCAAGGTGCAATTCTGAAATTTTTTGCTTTTTCCTGCTAATCCTAGCATGATAAAGAAGATTCAAAGAGAGTGAGATGCCAGCTCCTTTCATTCAGTCAGTAGCTTCAAACATTTCTGGACGTTTTTCAATGGCAAAAATCAATGAATATTGTAAATGCACAAACAGTAATATCTCCACATTGCAAGATGCAATTCTGAAATTTTTTGCTTTTTCCTGCTAATCCTAGCATGATAAAGAAGATTCAAAGAGAGTGAGATGCCAGCTCCTTTCATTCAGTCAGTAGCTTCAAACATTTCTGGACGTTTTTCAACGGCAAAAATCAATGAATATTGTAAATGCACAAACAGTAATATCTCCACATTGCAAGGTGCAATTCTGAAATTTTTTGCTTTTTCCTGCTAATCCTAGCATGATAAAGAAGATTCAAAGAGAGTGAGATGCCAGCTCCTTTCATTCAGTCAGTAGCTTCAAACATTTCTGGTATATGAATAACATGATGTTTTTCAATGGCAAAAATCAATGAATATTGTAAATGCACAAACAGTAATATCTCCACATTGCAAGGTGCAATTCTGAAATTTTTTGCTTTTTCCTGCTAATCCTAGCATGATAAAGAAGATTCAAAGAGAGTGAGATGCCAGCTCCTTTCATTCAGTCAGTAGCTTCAAACATTTCTGGTATATGAAAAACATGTTTTTCAATGGCAAAAATCAATGAATATTGTAAATGCACAAACAGTAATATCTCCACATTGCAAGGTGCAATTCTGAAATTTTTTGCTTTTTCCTGCTAATCCTAGCATGATAAAGAAGATTCAAAGAGAGTGAGATGCCAGCTCCTTTCATTCAGTCAGTAGCTTCAAACATTTCTGGTATATGAAAAACATGTTTTTCAATGGCAAAAATCAATGAATATTGTAAATGCACAAACAGTAATATCTCCACATTGCAAGGTGCAATTCTGAAATTTTTTGCTTTTTCCTGCTAATCCTAGCATGATAAAGAAGATTCAAAGAGAGTGAGATGCCAGCTCCTTTCATTCAGTCAGTAGCTTCAAACATTTCTGGACGTTTTTCAATGGCAAAAATCAATGAATATTGTAAATGCACAAACAGTAATATCTCCACATTGCAAGGTGCAATTCTGAAATTTTTTGCTTTTTCCTGTTAATCCTAGCATGATAAAGAAGATTCAAAGAGAGTGAGATGCCAGCTCCTTTCATTCAGTCAGTAGCTTCAAACATTTCTGGTATATGAAAAACATGTTTTTCAATGGCAAAAATCAATGAATATTGTAAATGCACAAACAGTAATATCTCCATATTGCAAGGTGCAATTCTGAAATTTTTTGCTTTTTCCTGCTAATCCTAGCATGATAAAGAAGATTCAAAGAGAGTGAGATGCCAGCTCCTTTCATTCAGTCAGTAGCTTCAAACATTTCTGGTATATGAATAACATGTTTTTCAATGGCAAAAATCAATGAATATTGTAAATGCACAAACAGTAATATCTCCACATTGCAAGATGCAATTCTGAAATTTTTTGCTTTTTCCTGCTAATCCTAGCATGATAAAGAAGATTCAAAGAGAGTGAGATGCCAGCTCCTTTCATTCAGTCAGTAGGTTCAAACATTTCTGGACGTTTTTCAATGGCAAAAATCAATGAATATTGTAAATGCACAAACAGTAATATCTCCATATTGCAAGGTGCAATTCTGAAATTTTTTGCTTTTTCCTGCTAATCCTAGCATGATAAAGAAGATTCAAAGAGAGTGAGATGCCAGCTCCTTTCATTCAGTCAGTAGCTTCAAACATTTCTGGTATATGAAAAACATGTTTTTCAATGGCAAAAATCAATGAATATTGTAAATGCACAAACAGTAATATCTCCATATTGCAAGGTGCAATTCTGAAATTTTTTGCTTTTTCCTGCTAATCCTAGCATGATAAAGAAGATTCAAAGAGAGTGAGAAGCCAGCTCCTTTCATTCAGTCAGTAGCTTCAAACATTTCTGGTATATGAATAACATGTTTTTCAATGGCAAAAATCAATGAATATTGTAAATGCACAAACAGTAATATCTCCACATTGCAAGATGCAATTCTGAAATTTTTTGCTTTTTCCTGCTAATCCTAGCATGATAAAGAAGATTCAAAGAGAGTGAGATGCCAGCTCCTTTCATTCAGTCAGTAGCTTCAAACATTTCTGGACGTTTTTCAATGGCAAAAATCAATGAATATTGTAAATGCACAAACAGTAATATCTCCACATTGCAAGGTGCAATTCTGAAATTTTTTGCTTTTTCCTGCTAATCCTAGCATGATAAAGAAGATTCAAAGAGAGTGAGATGCCAGCTCCTTTCATTCAGTCAGTAGCTTCAAACATTTCTGGTATATGAAAAACATGTTTTTCAATGGCAAAAATCAATGAATATTGTAAATGCACAAACAGTAATATCTCCATATTGCAAGGTGCAATTCTGAAATTTTTTGCTTTTTCCTGCTAATCCTAGCATGATAAAGAAGATTCAAAGAGAGTGAGATGCCAGCTCCTTTCATTCAGTCAGTAGCTTCAAACATTTCTGGTATATGAATAACATGTTTTTCAATGGCAAAAATCAATGAATATTGTAAATGCACAAACAGTAATATCTCCACATTGCAAGATGCAATTCTGAAATTTTTTGCTTTTTCCTGCTAATCCTAGCATGATAAAGAAGATTCAAAGAGAGTGAGATGCCAGCTCCTTTCATTCAGTCAGTAGCTTCAAACATTTCTGGACGTTTTTCAATAGCAAAAATCAATGAATATTGTAAATGCACAAACAGTAATATCTCCACATTGCAAGGTGCAATTCTGAAATTTTTTGCTTTTTCCTGCTAATCCTAGCATGATAAAGAAGATTCAAAGAGAGTGAGATGCCAGCTCCTTTCATTCAGTCAGTAGCTTCAAACATTTCTGGACGTTTTTCAATGGCAAAAATCAATGAATATTGTAAATGCACAAACAGTAATATCTCCACATTGCAAGGTGCAATTCTGAAATTTTTTGCTTTTTCCTGTTAATCCTAGCATGATAAAGAAGATTCAAAGAGAGTGAGATGCCAGCTCCTTTCATTCAGTCAGTAGCTTCAAACATTTCTGGTATATGAAAAACATGTTTTTCACTGGCAAAAATCAATGAATATTGTAAATGCACAAACAGTAATATCTCCACATTGCAAGGTGCAATTCTGAAATTTTTTGCTTTTTCCTGCTAATCCTAGCATGATAAAGAAGATTCAAAGAGAGTGAGATGCCAGCTCCTTTCATTCAGTCAGTAGCTTCAAACATTTCTGGACGTTTTTCAATGGCAAAAATCAATGAATATTGTAAATGCACAAACAGTAATATCTCCACATTGCAAGGTGCAATTCTGAAATTTTTTGCTTTTTCCTGTTAATCCTAGCATGATAAAGAAGATTCAGAGTGAGATGCCAGCTCCTTTCATTCAGTCAGTAGCTTCAAACATTTCTGGTATATGAAAAACATGTTTTTCACTGGCAAAAATCAATGAATATTGTAAATGCACAAACAGTAATATCTCCACATTGCAAGGTGCAATTCTGAAATTTTTTGCTTTTTCCTGTTAATCCTAGCATGATAAAGAAGATTCAAAGAGAGTGAGATGCCAGCTCCTTTCATTCAGTCAGTAGCTTCAAACATTTCTGGTATATGAAAAACATGTTTTTCACTGGCAAAAATCAATGAATATTGTAAATGCACAAACAGTAATATCTCCACATTGCAAGGTGCAATTCTGAAATTTTTTGCTTTTTCCTGCTAATCCTAGCATGATAAAGAAGATTCAAAGAGAGTGAGATGCCAGCTCCTTTCATTCAGTCAGTAGCTTCAAACATTTCTGGACGTTTTTCAATGGCAAAAATCAATGAATATTGTAAATGCACAAACAGTAATATCTCCACATTGCAAGGTGCAATTCTGAAATTTTTTGCTTTTTCCTGTTAATCCTAGCATGATAAAGAAGATTCAGAGTGAGATGCCAGCTCCTTTCATTCAGTCAGTAGCTTCAAACATTTCTGGTATATGAAAAACATGTTTTTCACTGGCAAAAATCAATGAATATTGTAAATGCACAAACAGTAATATCTCCACATTGCAAGGTGCAATTCTGAAATTTTTTGCTTTTTCCTGCTAATCCTAGCATGATAAAGAAGATTCAAAGAGAGTGATATGCCAGCTCCTTTCATTCAGTCAGTAGCTTCAAACATTTCTGGACGTTTTTCAATGGCAAAAATCAATGAATATTGTAAATGCACAAACAGTAATATCTCCACATTGCAAGGTGCAATTCTGAAATTTTTTGCTTTTTCCTGTTAATCCTAGCATGAAAAAGAAGATTCAAAGAGAGTGAGATGCCAGCTCCTTTCATTCAGTCAGTAGCTTCAAACATTTCTGGTATATGAAAAACATGTTTTTCAATGGCAAAAATCAATGAATATTGTAAATGCACAAACAGTAATATCTCCACATTGCAAGGTGCAATTCTGAAATTTTTTGCTTTTTACTGCTAATCCTAGCATGATAAAGAAGATTCAAAGAGAGTGAGATGCCAGCTCCTTTCATTCAGTCAGTAGCTTCAAACATTTCTGGTATATGAAAAACATGTTTTTCAATGGCAAAAATCAATGAATATTGTAAATGCACAAACAGCAATATCTCCACATTGCAAGGTGCAATTCTGAAATTTTTTGCTTTCTCCTGCTAATCCTAGCATGATAAAGAAGATTCAAAGAGAGTGAGATGCCAGCTCCTTTCATTCAGTCAGTAGCTTCAAACATTTCTGGTATATGAAAAACGTTTTTCAATGGCAAAAATCAATGAATATTGTAAATGCACAAACAGTAATATCTCCACATTGCAAGGCGCAATTCTGAAATTTTTTGCTTTTTCCTGCTAATCCTAGCATGATAAAGAAGATTCAAAGAGAGTGAGATGCCAGCTCCTTTCATTCAGTCAGTAGCTTCAAACATTTCTGGACGTTTTTCAATGGCAAAAATCAATGAATATTGTAAATGCACAAACAGTAATATCTCCACATTGCAAGATGCAATTCTGAAATTTTTTGCTTTTTCCTGCTAATCCTAGCATGATAAAGAAGATTCAAAGAGAGTGAGATGCCAGCTCCTTTCATTCAGTCAGTAGCTTCAAACATTTCTGGACGTTTTTCAATGGCAAAAATCAATGAATATTGTAAATGCACAAACAGTAATATCTCCACATTGCAAGGTGCAATTCTGAAATTTTTTGCTTTTTCCTGCTAATCCTAGCATGATAAAGAAGATTCAAAGAGAGTGAGATGCCAGCTCCTTTCATTCAGTCAGTAGCTTCAAACATTTCTGGTATATGAATAACATGATGTTTTTCAATGGCAAAAATCAATGAATATTGTAAATGCACAAACAGTAATATCTCCACATTGCAAGGTGCAATTCTGAAATTTTTTGCTTTTTCCTGCTAATCCTAGCATGATAAAGAAGATTCAAAGAGAGTGAGATGCCAGCTCCTTTCATTCAGTCAGTAGCTTCAAACATTTCTGGTATATGAAAAACATGTTTTTCAATGGCAAAAATCAATGAATATTGTAAATGCACAAACAGTAATATCTCCACATTGCAAGGTGCAATTCTGAAATTTTTTGCTTTTTCCTGCTAATCCTAGCATGATAAAGAAGATTCAAAGAGAGTGAGATGCCAGCTCCTTTCATTCAGTCAGTAGCTTCAAACATTTCTGGTATATGAAAAACATGTTTTTCAATGGCAAAAATCAATGAATATTGTAAATGCACAAACAGTAATATCTCCACATTGCAAGGTGCAATTCTGAAATTTTTTGCTTTTTCCTGCTAATCCTAGCATGATAAAGAAGATTCAAAGAGAGTGAGATGCCAGCTCCTTTCATTCAGTCAGTAGCTTCAAACATTTCTGGACGTTTTTCAATGGCAAAAATCAATGAATATTGTAAATGCACAAACAGTAATATCTCCACATTGCAAGGTGCAATTCTGAAATTTTTTGCTTTTTCCTGTTAATCCTAGCATGATAAAGAAGATTCAAAGAGAGTGAGATGCCAGCTCCTTTCATTCAGTCAGTAGCTTCAAACATTTCTGGTATATGAAAAACATGTTTTTCAATGGCAAAAATCAATGAATATTGTAAATGCACAAACAGTAATATCTCCATATTGCAAGGTGCAATTCTGAAATTTTTTGCTTTTTCCTGCTAATCCTAGCATGATAAAGAAGATTCAAAGAGAGTGAGATGCCAGCTCCTTTCATTCAGTCAGTAGCTTCAAACATTTCTGGTATATGAATAACATGTTTTTCAATGGCAAAAATCAATGAATATTGTAAATGCACAAACAGTAATATCTCCACATTGCAAGATGCAATTCTGAAATTTTTTGCTTTTTCCTGCTAATCCTAGCATGATAAAGAAGATTCAAAGAGAGTGAGATGCCAGCTCCTTTCATTCAGTCAGTAGGTTCAAACATTTCTGGACGTTTTTCAATGGCAAAAATCAATGAATATTGTAAATGCACAAACAGTAATATCTCCACATTGCAAGGTGCAATTCTGAAATTTTTTGCTTTTTCCTGCTAATCCTAGCATGATAAAGAAGATTCAAAGAGAGTGAGATGCCAGCTCCTTTCATTCAGTCAGTAGCTTCAAACATTTCTGGTATATGAAAAACATGTTTTTCAATGGCAAAAATCAATGAATATTGTAAATGCACAAACAGTAATATCTCCACATTGCAAGGTGCAATTCTGAAATTTTTTGCTTTTTCCTGCTAATCCTAGCATGATAAAGAAGATTCAAAGAGAGTGAGATGCCAGCTCCTTTCATTCAGTCAGTAGCTTCAAACATTTCTGGTATATGAAAAACATGTTTTTCAAAGGCAAAAATCAATGAATATTGTAAATGCACAAGCAGTAATATCTCCATATTGCAAGGTGCAATTCTGAAATTTTTTGCTTTTTCCTGCTAATCCTAGCATGATAAAGTAGAATCAAAGAGAGTGAGATGCCAGCTCCTTTCATTCAGTCAGTAGCTTCAAACATTTCTGGTATATGAATAACATGTTTTTCAATGGCAAAAATCAATGAATATTGTAAATGCACAAACAGTAATATCTCCACATTGCAAGATGCAATTCTGAAATTTTTTGCTTTTTCCTGCTAATCCTAGCATGATAAAGAAGATTCAAAGAGAGTGAGATGCCAGCTCCTTTCATTCAGTCAGTAGCTTCAAACATTTCTGGACGTTTTTCAATGGCAAAAATCAATGAATATTGTAAATGCACAAACAGTAATATCTCCACATTGCAAGGTGCAATTCTGAAATTTTTTGCTTTTTCCTGCTAATCCTAGCATGATAAAGAAGATTCAAAGAGAGTGAGATGCCAGCTCCTTTCATTCAGTCAGTAGCTTCAAACATTTCTGGACGTTTTTCAATGGCAAAAATCAATGAATATTGTAAATGCACAAACAGTAATATCTCCACATTGCAAGGTGCAATTCTGAAATTTTTTGCTTTTTCCTGCTAATCCTAGCATGATAAAGAAGATTCAAAGAGAGTGAGATGCCAGCTCCTTTCATTCAGTCAGTAGCTTCAAACATTTCTGGTATATGAATAACATGATGTTTTTCAATGGCAAAAATCAATGAATATTGTAAATGCACAAACAGTAATATCTCCACATTGCAAGGTGCAATTCTGAAATTTTTTGCTTTTTCCTGCTAATCCTAGCATGATAAAGAAGATTCAAAGAGAGTGAGAT
The DNA here is from genome assembly GCF_046119375.1 of Phyllobates terribilis. Classification (NCBI taxonomy): domain Eukaryota; kingdom Metazoa; phylum Chordata; class Amphibia; order Anura; family Dendrobatidae; genus Phyllobates; species Phyllobates terribilis. The sequence continues at coordinate 533,362 of NW_027363167.1, read as the reverse complement.
GCCAGCTCCTTTCATTCAGTCAGTAGCTTCAAACATTTCTGGTATATGAAAAACATGTTTTTCAATGGCAAAAATCAATGAATATTGTAAATGCACAAACAGTAATATCTCCACATTGCAAGGTGCAATTCTGAAATTTTTTGCTTTTTCCTGCTAATCCTAGCATGATAAAGAAGATTCAAAGAGAGTGAGATGCCAGCTCCTTTCATTCAGTCAGTAGCTTCAAACATTTCTGGTATATGAAAAACATGTTTTTCAATGGCAAAAATCAATGAATATTGTAAATGCACAAACAGTAATATCTCCACATTGCAAGGTGCAATTCTGAAATTTTTTGCTTTTTCCTGCTAATCCTAGCATGATAAAGAAGATTCAAAGAGAGTGAGATGCCAGCTCCTTTCATTCAGTCAGTAGCTTCAAACATTTCTGGACGTTTTTCAATGGCAAAAATCAATGAATATTGTAAATGCACAAACAGTAATATCTCCACATTGCAAGGTGCAATTCTGAAATTTTTTGCTTTTTCCTGTTAATCCTAGCATGATAAAGAAGATTCAAAGAGAGTGAGATGCCAGCTCCTTTCATTCAGTCAGTAGCTTCAAACATTTCTGGTATATGAAAAACATGTTTTTCAATGGCAAAAATCAATGAATATTGTAAATGCACAAACAGTAATATCTCCATATTGCAAGGTGCAATTCTGAAATTTTTTGCTTTTTCCTGCTAATCCTAGCATGATAAAGAAGATTCAAAGAGAGTGAGATGCCAGCTCCTTTCATTCAGTCAGTAGCTTCAAACATTTCTGGTATATGAATAACATGTTTTTCAATGGCAAAAATCAATGAATATTGTAAATGCACAAACAGTAATATCTCCACATTGCAAGATGCAATTCTGAAATTTTTTGCTTTTTCCTGCTAATCCTAGCATGATAAAGAAGATTCAAAGAGAGTGAGATGCCAGCTCCTTTCATTCAGTCAGTAGGTTCAAACATTTCTGGACGTTTTTCAATGGCAAAAATCAATGAATATTGTAAATGCACAAACAGTAATATCTCCACATTGCAAGGTGCAATTCTGAAATTTTTTGCTTTTTCCTGCTAATCCTAGCATGATAAAGAAGATTCAAAGAGAGTGAGATGCCAGCTCCTTTCATTCAGTCAGTAGCTTCAAACATTTCTGGTATATGAAAAACATGTTTTTCAATGGCAAAAATCAATGAATATTGTAAATGCACAAACAGTAATATCTCCACATTGCAAGGTGCAATTCTGAAATTTTTTGCTTTTTCCTGCTAATCCTAGCATGATAAAGAAGATTCAAAGAGAGTGAGATGCCAGCTCCTTTCATTCAGTCAGTAGCTTCAAACATTTCTGGTATATGAAAAACATGTTTTTCAAAGGCAAAAATCAATGAATATTGTAAATGCACAAGCAGTAATATCTCCATATTGCAAGGTGCAATTCTGAAATTTTTTGCTTTTTCCTGCTAATCCTAGCATGATAAAGTAGAATCAAAGAGAGTGAGATGCCAGCTCCTTTCATTCAGTCAGTAGCTTCAAACATTTCTGGTATATGAATAACATGTTTTTCAATGGCAAAAATCAATGAATATTGTAAATGCACAAACAGTAATATCTCCACATTGCAAGATGCAATTCTGAAATTTTTTGCTTTTTCCTGCTAATCCTAGCATGATAAAGAAGATTCAAAGAGAGTGAGATGCCAGCTCCTTTCATTCAGTCAGTAGCTTCAAACATTTCTGGACGTTTTTCAATGGCAAAAATCAATGAATATTGTAAATGCACAAACAGTAATATCTCCACATTGCAAGGTGCAATTCTGAAATTTTTTGCTTTTTCCTGCTAATCCTAGCATGATAAAGAAGATTCAAAGAGAGTGAGATACCAGCTCCTTTCATTCAGTCAGTAGCTTCAAACATTTCTGGTATATGAAAAACATGTTTTTCAATGGCAAAAATCAATGAATATTGTAAATGCACAAACAGTAATATCTCCACATTGCAAGGTGCAATTCTGAAATTTTTTGCTTTTTCCTGCTAATCCTAGCATGATAAAGAAGATTCAAAGAGAGTGAGATGCCAGCTCCTTTCATTCAGTCAGTAGCTTCAAACATTTCTGGTATATGAAAAACATGTTTTTCAATGGCAAAAATCAATGAATATTGTAAATGCACAAACAGTAATATCTCCACATTGCAAGGTGCAATTCTGAAATTTTTTGCTTTTTCCTGCTAATCCTAGCATGATAAAGAAGATTCAAAGAGAGTGAGATGCCAGCTCCTTTCATTCAGTCAGTAGCTTCAAACATTTCTGGACGTTTTTCAATGGCAAAAATCAATGAATATTGTAAATGCACAAACAGTAATATCTCCACATTGCAAGGTGCAATTCTGAAATTTTTTGCTTTTTCCTGTTAATCCTAGCATGAAAAAGAAGATTCAAAGAGAGTGAGATGCCAGCTCCTTTCATTCAGTCAGTAGCTTCAAACATTTCTGGTATATGAAAAACATGTTTTTCAATGGCAAAAATCAATGAATATTGTAAATGCACAAACAGTAATATCTCCACATTGCAAGGTGCAATTCTGAAATTTTTTGCTTTTTACTGCTAATCCTAGCATGATAAAGAAGATTCAAAGAGAGTGAGATGCCAGCTCCTTTCATTCAGTCAGTAGCTTCAAACATTTCTGGTATATGAAAAACATGTTTTTCAATGGCAAAAATCAATGAATATTGTAAATGCACAAACAGTAATATCTCCACATTGCAAGGTGCAATTCTGAAATTTTTTGCTTTTTCCTGCTAATCCTAGCATGATAAAGAAGATTCAAAGAGAGTGAGATGCCAGCTCCTTTCATTCAGTCAGTAGCTTCAAACATTTCTGGTATATGAATAACATGATGTTTTTCAATGGCAAAAATCAATGAATATTGTAAATGCACAAACAGTAATATCTCCACATTGCAAGGTGCAATTCTGAAATTTTTTGCTTTTTCCTGCTAATCCTAGCATGATAAAGAAGATTCAAAGAGAGTGAGATGCCAGCTCCTTTCATTCAGTCAGTAGCTTCAAACATTTCTGGTATATGAAAAACATGTTTTTCAATGGCAAAAATCAATGAATATTGTAAATGCACAAACAGTAATATCTCCACATTGCAAGGTGCAATTTTGAAATTTTTTGCTTTTTCCTGCTAATCCTAGCATGATAAAGAAGATTCAAAGAGAGTGAGATGCCAGCTCCTTTCATTCAGTCAGTAGCTTCAAACATTTCTGGTATATGAAAAACATGTTTTTCAAAGGCAAAAATCAATGAATATTGTAAATGCACAAGCAGTAATATCTCCATATTGCAAGGTGCAATTCTGAAATTTTTTGCTTTTTCCTGCTAATCCTAGCATGATAAAGTAGATTCAAAGAGAGTGAGATGCCAGCTCCTTTCATTCAGTCAGTAGCTTCAAACATTTCTGGTATATGAATAACATGTTTTTCAATGGCAAAAATCAATGAATATTGTAAATGCACAAACAGTAATATCTCCACATTGCAAGATGCAATTCTGAAATTTTTTGCTTTTTCCTGCTAATCCTAGCATGATAAAGAAGATTCAAAGAGAGTGAGATGCCAGCTCCTTTCATTCAGTCAGTAGCTTCAAACATTTCTGGACGTTTTTCAATGGCAAAAATCAATGAATATTGTAAATGCACAAACAGTAATATCTCCACATTGCAAGGTGCAATTCTGAAATTTTTTGCTTTTTCCTGCTAATCCTAGCATGATAAAGAAGATTTAAAGAGAGTGAGATGCCAGCTCCTTTCATTCAGTCAGTAGCTTCAAACATTTCTGGTATATGAAAAACATGTTTTTCAATGGCAAAAATCAATGAATATTGTAAATGCACAAACAGTAATATCTCCACATTGCAAGGTGCAATTCTGAAATTTTTTGCTTTTTCCTGCTAATCCTAGCATGATAAAGAAGATTCAAAGAGAGTGAGATGCCAGCTCCTTTCATTCAGTCAGTAGCTTCAAACATTTCTGGTATATGAATAACATGATGTTTTTCAATGGCAAAAATCAATGAATATTGTAAATGCACAAACAGTAATATCTCCACATTGCAAGGTGCAATTCTGAAATTTTTTGCTTTTTCCTGCTAATCCTAGCATGATAAAGAAGATTCAAAGAGAGTGAGATACCAGCTCCTTTCATTCAGTCAGTAGCTTCAAACATTTCTGGTATATGAAAAACATGTTTTTCAATGGCAAAAATCAATGAATATTGTAAATGCACAAACAGTAATATCTCCACATTGCAAGGTGCAATTCTGAAATTTTTTGCTTTTTCCTGCTAATCCTAGCATGATAAAGAAGATTCAAAGAGAGTGAGATGCCAGCTCCTTTCATTCAGTCAGTAGCTTCAAACATTTCTGGTATATGAATAACATGTTTTTCAATGGCAAAAATCAATGAATATTGTAAATGCACAAACAGTAATATCTCCACATTGCAAGATGCAATTCTGAAATTTTTTGCTTTTTCCTGCTAATCCTAGCATGATAAAGAAGATTCAAAGAGAGTGAGATGCCAGCTCCTTTCATTCAGTCAGTAGCTTCAAACATTTCTGGACGTTTTTCAATGGCAAAAATCAATGAATATTGTAAATGCACAAACAGTAATATCTCCACATTGCAAGGTGCAATTCTGAAATTTTTTGCTTTTTCCTGCTAATCCTAGCATGATAAAGAAGATTCAAAGAGAGTGAGATGCCAGCTCCTTTCATTCAGTCAGTAGCTTCAAACATTTCTGGACGTTTTTCAATGGCAAAAATCAATGAATATTGTAAATGCACAAACAGTAATATCTCCACATTGCAAGGTGCAATTCTGAAATTTTTTGCTTTTTCCTGTTAATCCTAGCATGATAAAGAAGATTCAAAGAGAGTGAGATGCCAGCTCCTTTCATTTAGTCAGTAGCTTCAAACATTTCTGGTATATGAAAAACATGTTTTTCACTGGCAAAAATCAATGAATATTGTAAATGCACAAACAGTAATATCTCCACATTGCAAGGTGCAATTCTGAAATTTTTTGCTTTTTCCTGCTAATCCTAGCATGATAAAGAAGATTCAAAGAGAGTGAGATGCCAGCTCCTTTCATTCAGTCAGTAGCTTCAAACATTTCTGGTATATGAAAAACATGTTTTTCAATGGCAAAAATCAATGAATATTGTAAATGCACAAACAGTAATATCTCCACATTGCAAGGTGCAATTCTGAAATTTTTTGCTTTTTCCTGCTAATCCTAGCATGATAAAGAAGATTCAAAGAGAGTGAGATGCCAGCTCCTTTCATTCAGTCAGTAGCTTCAAACATTTCTGGACGTTTTTCAATGGCAAAAATCAATGAATATTGTAAATGCACAAACAGTAATATCTCCACATTGCAAGGTGCAATTCTGAAATTTTTTGCTTTTTCCTGTTAATCCTAGCATGAAAAAGAAGATTCAAAGAGAGTGAGATGCCAGCTCCTTTCATTCAGTCAGTAGCTTCAAACATTTCTGGTATATGAAAAACATGTTTTTCAATGGCAAAAATCAATGAATATTGTAAATGCACAAACAGTAATATCTCCACATTGCAAGGTGCAATTCTGAAATTTTTTGCTTTTTACTGCTAATCCTAGCATGATAAAGAAGATTCAAAGAGAGTGAGATGCCAGCTCCTTTCATTCAGTCAGTAGCTTCAAACATTTCTGGTATATGAAAAACATGTTTTTCAATGGCAAAAATCAATGAATATTGTAAATGCACAAACAGTAATATCTCCACATTGCAAGGTGCAATTCTGAAATTTTTTGCTTTTTCCTGCTAATCCTAGCATGATAAAGAAGATTCAAAGAGAGTGAGATGCCAGCTCCTTTCATTCAGTCAGTAGCTTCAAACATTTCTGGTATATGAATAACATGATGTTTTTCAATGGCAAAAATCAATGAATATTGTAAATGCACAAACAGTAATATCTCCACATTGCAAGGTGCAATTCTGAAATTTTTTGCTTTTTCCTGCTAATCCTAGCATGATAAAGAAGATTCAAAGAGAGTGAGATGCCAGCTCCTTTCATTCAGTCAGTAGCTTCAAACATTTCTGGTATATGAAAAACATGTTTTTCAATGGCAAAAATCAATGAATATTGTAAATGCACAAACAGTAATATCTCCACATTGCAAGGTGCAATTCTGAAATTTTTTGCTTTTTCCTGCTAATCCTAGCATGATAAAGAAGATTCAAAGAGAGTGAGATGCCAGCTCCTTTCATTCAGTCAGTAGCTTCAAACATTTCTGGTATATGAATAACATGATGTTTTTCAATGGCAAAAATCAATGAATATTGTAAATGCACAAACAGTAATATCTCCACATTGCAAGGTGCAATTCTGAAATTTTTTGCTTTTTCCTGCTAATCCTAGCATGATAAAGAAGATTCAAAGAGAGTGAGATGCCAGCTCCTTTCATTCAGTCAGTAGCTTCAAACATTTCTGGACGTTTTTCAATGGCAAAAATCAATGAATATTGTAAATGCACAAACAGTAATATCTCCACATTGCAAGGTGCAATTCTGAAATTTTTTGCTTTTTCCTGTTAATCCTAGCATGATAAAGAAGATTCAAAGAGAGTGAGATGCCAGCTCCTTTCATTCAGTCAGTAGCTTCAAACATTTCTGGTATATGAATAACATGATGTTTTTCAATGGCAAAAATCAATGAATATTGTAAATGCACAAACAGTAATATCTCCACATTGCAAGGTGCAATTCTGAAATGTTTTGCTTTTTCCTGCTAATCCTAGCATGATAAAGAAGATTCAAAGCGAGTGAGATGCCAGCTCCTTTCATTCAGTCAGTAGCTTCAAACATTTCTGGTATATGAAAAACATGTTTTTCAATGGCAAAAATCAATGAATATTGTAAATGCACAAACAGTAATATCTCCACATTGCAAGGTGCAATTCTGAAATTTTTTGCTTTTTCCTGCTAATCCTAGCATGATAAAGAAGATTCAAAGAGAGTGAGATGCCAGCTCCTTTCATTCAGTCAGTAGCTTCAAACATTTCTGGTATATGAATAACATGATGTTTTTCAATGGCAAAAATCAATGAATATTGTAAATGCACAAACAGTAATATCTCCACATTGCAAGGTGCAATTCTGAAATTTTTTGCTTTTTCCTGCTAATCCTAGCATGATAAAGAAGATTCAAAGAGAGTGAGATGCCAGCTCCTTTCATTCAGTCAGTAGCTTCAAACATTTCTGGTATATGAAAAACATGTTTTTCAATGGCAAAAATCAATGAATATTGTAAATGCACAAACAGTAATATCTTCACATTGCAAGGTGCAATTCTGAAATTTTTTGCTTTTTCCTGCTAATCCTAGCATGATAAAGAAGATTCAAAGAGAGTGAGATGCCAGCTCCTTTCATTCAGTCAGTAGCTTCAAACATTTCTGGACGTTTTTCAATGGCAAAAATCAATGAATATTGTAAATGCACAAACAGTAATATCTCCACATTGCAAGGTGCAATTCTGAAATTTTTTGCTTTTTCCTGCTAATCCTAGCATGATAAAGAAGATTCAAAGAGAGTGAGATGCCAGCTCCTTTCATTCAGTCAGTAGCTTCAAACATTTCTGGTATATGAAAAACATGTTTTTCAATGGCAAAAATCAATGAATATTGTAAATGCACAAACAGTAATATCTCCATATTGCAAGGTGCAATTCTGAAATTTTTTGCTTTTTCCTGCTAATCCTAGCATGATAAAGATGATTCAAAGAGAGTGAGATTCCAGCTCCTTTCATTCAGTCAGTAGCTTCAAACATTTCTGGTATATGAATAACATGTTTTTCAATGGCAAAAATCAATGAATATTGTAAATGCACAAACAGTAATATCTCCACATTGCAAGATGCAATTCTGAAATTTTTTGCTTTTTCCTGCTAATCCTAGCATGATAAAGAAGATTCAAAGAGAGTGAGATGCCAGCTCCTTTCATTCAGTCAGTAGCTTCAAACATTTCTGGACGTTTTTCAATGGCAAAAATCAATGAATATTGTAAATGCACAAACAGTAATATCTCCACATTGCAAGGTGCAATTCTGAAATTTTTTGCTTTTTCCTGCTAATCCTAGCATGATAAAGAAGATTCAAAGAGAGTGAGATGCCAGCTCCTTTCATTCAGTCAGTAGCTTCAAACATTTCTGGACGTTTTTCAATGGCAAAAATCAATGAATATTGTAAATGCACAAACAGTAATATCTCCACATTGCAAGGTGCAATTCTGAAATTTTTTGCTTTTTCCTGTTAATCCTAGCATGAGAAAGAAGATTCAAAGAGAGTGAGATGCCAGCTCCTTTCATTCAGTCAGTAGCTTCAAACATTTCTGGTATATGAAAAACATGTTTTTCACTGGCAAAAATCAATGAATATTGTAAATGCACAAACAGTAATATCTCCACATTGCAAGGTGCAATTCTGAAATTTTTTGCTTTTTCCTGCTAATCCTAGCATGATAAAGAAGATTCAAAGAGAGTGAGATGCCAGCTCCTTTCATTCAGTCAGTAGCTTCAAACATTTCTGGTATATGAAAAACATGTTTTTCAATGGCAAAAATCAATGAATATTGTAAATGCACAAACAGTAATATCTCCACATTGCAAGGTGCAATTCTGAAATTTTTTGCTTTTTCCTGCTAATCCTAGCATGATAAAGAAGATTCAAAGAGAGTGAGATGCCAGCTCCTTTCATTCAGTCAGTAGCTTCAAACATTTCTGGACGTTTTTCAATGGCAAAAATCAATGAATATTGTAAATGCACAAACAGTAATATCTCCACATTGCAAGGTGCAATTCTGAAATTTTTTGCTTTTTCCTGTTAATCCTAGCATGAAAAAGAAGATTCAAAGAGAGTGAGATGCCAGCTCCTTTCATTCAGTCAGTAGCTTCAAACATTTCTGGTATATGAAAAACATGTTTTTCAATGGCAAAAATCAATGAATATTGTAAATGCACAAACAGTAATATCTCCACATTGCAAGGTGCAATTCTGAAATTTTTTGCTTTTTCCTGCTAATCCTAGCATGATAAAGAAGATTCAAAGAGAGTGAGATGCCAGCTCCTTTCATTCAGTCAGTAGCTTCAAACATTTCTGGTATATGAAAAACATGTTTTTCAATGGCAAAAATCAATGAATATTGTAAATGCACAAACAGTAATATCTTCACATTGCAAGGTGCAATTCTGAAATTTTTTGCTTTTTCCTGCTAATCCTAGCATGATAAAGAAGATTCAAAGAGAGTGAGATGCCAGCTCCTTTCATTCAGTCAGTAGCTTCAAACATTTCTGGACGTTTTTCAATGGCAAAAATCAATGAATATTGTAAATGCACAAACAGTAATATCTCCACATTGCAAGGTGCAATTCTGAAATTTTTTGCTTTTTCCTGCTAATCCTAGCATGATAAAGAAGATTCAAAGAGAGTGAGATGCCAGCTCCTTTCATTCAGTCAGTAGCTTCAAACATTTCTGGTATATGAAAAACATGTTTTTCAATGGCAAAAATCAATGAATATTGTAAATGCACAAACAGTAATATCTCCATATTGCAAGGTGCAATTCTGAAATTTTTTGCTTTTTCCTGCTAATCCTAGCATGATAAAGATGATTCAAAGAGAGTGAGATTCCAGCTCCTTTCATTCAGTCAGTAGCTTCAAACATTTCTGGTATATGAATAACATGTTTTTCAATGGCAAAAATCAATGAATATTGTAAATGCACAAACAGTAATATCTCCACATTGCAAGATGCAATTCTGAAATTTTTTGCTTTTTCCTGCTAATCCTAGCATGATAAAGAAGATTCAAAGAGAGTGAGATGCCAGCTCCTTTCATTCAGTCAGTAGCTTCAAACATTTCTGGACGTTTTTCAATGGCAAAAATCAATGAATATTGTAAATGCACAAACAGTAATATCTCCACATTGCAAGGTGCAATTCTGAAATTTTTTGCTTTTTCCTGCTAATCCTAGCATGATAAAGAAGATTCAAAGAGAGTGAGATGCCAGCTCCTTTCATTCAGTCAGTAGCTTCAAACATTTCTGGACGTTTTTCAATGGCAAAAATCAATGAATATTGTAAATGCACAAACAGTAATATCTCCACATTGCAAGGTGCAATTCTGAAATTTTTTGCTTTTTCCTGTTAATCCTAGCATGAGAAAGAAGATTCAAAGAGAGTGAGATGCCAGCTCCTTTCATTCAGTCAGTAGCTTCAAACATTTCTGGTATATGAAAAACATGTTTTTCACTGGCAAAAATCAATGAATATTGTAAATGCACAAACAGTAATATCTCCACATTGCAAGGTGCAATTCTGAAATTTTTTGCTTTTTCCTGCTAATCCTAGCATGATAAAGAAGATTCAAAGAGAGTGAGATGCCAGCTCCTTTCATTCAGTCAGTAGCTTCAAACATTTCTGGTATATGAAAAACATGTTTTTCAATGGCAAAAATCAATGAATATTGTAAATGCACAAACAGTAATATCTCCACATTGCAAGGTGCAATTCTGAAATTTTTTGCTTTTTCCTGCTAATCCTAGCATGATAAAGAAGATTCAAAGAGAGTGAGATGCCAGCTCCTTTCATTCAGTCAGTAGCTTCAAACATTTCTGGACGTTTTTCAATGGCAAAAATCAATGAATATTGTAAATGCACAAACAGTAATATCTCCACATTGCAAGGTGCAATTCTGAAATTTTTTGCTTTTTCCTGTTAATCCTAGCATGAAAAAGAAGATTCAAAGAGAGTGAGATGCCAGCTCCTTTCATTCAGTCAGTAGCTTCAAACATTTCTGGTATATGAAAAACATGTTTTTCAATGGCAAAAATCAATGAATATTGTAAATGCACAAACAGTAATATCTCCACATTGCAAGGTGCAATTCTGAAATTTTTTGCTTTTTACTGCTAATCCTAGCATGATAAAGAAGATTCAAAGAGAGTGAGATGCCAGCTCCTTTCATTCAGTCAGTAGCTTCAAACATTTCTGGTATATGAAAAACATGTTTTTCAATGGCAAAAATCAATGAATATTGTAAATGCACAAACAGTAATATCTCCACATTGCAAGGTGCAATTCTGAAATTTTTTGCTTTTTCCTGCTAATCCTAGCATGATAAAGAAGATTCAAAGAGAGTGAGATGCCAGCTCCTTTCATTCAGTCAGTAGCTTCAAACATTTCTGGTATATGAATAACATGATGTTTTTCAATGGCAAAAATCAATGAATATTGTAAATGCACAAACAGTAATATCTCCACATTGCAAGGTGCAATTCTGAAATTTTTTGCTTTTTCCTGCTAATCCTAGCATGATAAAGAAGATTCAAAGAGAGTGAGATGCCAGCTCCTTTCATTCAGTCAGTAGCTTCAAACATTTCTGGTATATGAAAAACATGTTTTTCAATGGCAAAAATCAATGAATATTGTAAATGCACAAACAGTAATATCTCCACATTGCAAGGTGCAATTCTGAAATTTTTTGCTTTTTCCTGCTAATCCTAGCATGATAAAGAAGATTCAAAGAGAGTGAGATGCCAGCTCCTTTCATTCAGTCAGTAGCTTCAAACATTTCTGGTATATGAAAAACATGTTTTTCAATGGCAAAAATCAATGAATATTGTAAATGCACAAACAGTAATATCTCCACATTGCAAGGTGCAATTCTGAAATTTTTGCTTTTTCCTGCTAATCCTAGCATGATAAAGAAGATTCAAAGAGAGTGAGATGCCAGCTCCTTTCATTCAGTCAGTAGCTTCAAACATTTCTGGTATATGAAAAACATGTTTTTCAATGGCAAAAATCAATGAATATTGTAAATGCACAAACAGTAATATCTCCATATTGCAAGGTGCAATTCTGAAATTTTTTGCTTTTTCCTGCTAATCCTAGCATGATAAAGTAGATTCAAAGAGAGTGAAATGCCAGCTCCTTTCATTCAGTCAGTAGCTTCAAACATTTCTGGTATATGAATAACATGTTTTTCAATGGCAAAAATCAATGAATATTGTAAATGCACAAACAGTAATATCTCCACATTGCAAGATGCAATTCTGAAATTTTTTGCTTTTTCCTGCTAATCCTAGCATGATAAAGAAGATTCAAAGAGAGTGAGATGCCAGCTCCTTTCATTCAGTCAGTAGCTTCAAACATTTCTGGACGTTTTTCAATGGCAAAAATCAATGAATATTGTAAATGCACAAACAGTAATATCTCCACATTGCAAGGTGCAATTCTGAAATTTTTTGCTTTTTCCTGCTAATCCTAGCATGATAAAGAAGATTCAAAGAGAGTGAGATGCCAACTCCTTTCATTCAGTCAGTAGCTTCAAACATTTCTGGACGTTTTTCAATGGCAAAAATCAATGAATATTGTAAATGCACAAACAGTAATATCTCCACATTGCAAGGTGCAATTCTGAAATTTTTTGCTTTTTCCTGTTAATCCTAGCATGATAAAGAAGATTCAAAGAGAGTGAGATGCCAGCTCCTTTCATTCAGTCAGTAGCTTCAAACATTTCTGGTATATGAAAAACATGTTTTTCACTGGCAAAAATCAATGAATATTGTAAATGCACAAACAGTAATATCTCCACATTGCAAGGTGCAATTCTGAAATTTTTTGCTTTTTCCTGCTAATCCTAGCATGATAAAGAAGATTCAAAGAGAGTGAGATGCCAGCTCCTTTCATTCAGTCAGTAGCTTCAAACATTTCTGGTATATGAAAAACATGTTTTTCAATGGCAAAAATCAATGAATATTGTAAATGCACAAACAGTAATATCTCCACATTGCAAGGTGCAATTCTGAAATTTTTTGCTTTTTCCTGCTAATCCTAGCATGATAAAGAAGATTCAAAGAGAGTGAGATGCCAGCTCCTTTCATTCAGTCAGTAGCTTCAAACATTTCTGGACGTTTTTCAATGGCAAAAATCAATGAATATTGTAAATGCACAAACAGTAATATCTCCACATTGCAAGGTGCAATTCTGAAATTTTTTGCTTTTTCCTGCTAATCCTAGCATGATAAAGAAGATTCAAAGAGAGTGAGATGCCAGCTCCTTTCATTCAGTCAGTAGCTTCAAACATTTCTGGACGTTTTTCAATGGCAAAAATCAATGAATATTGTAAATGCACAAACAGTAATATCTCCACATTGCAAGGTGCAATTCTGAAATTTTTTGCTTTTTCCTGTTAATCCTAGCATGATAAAGAAGATTCAAAGAGAGTGAGATGCCAGCTCCTTTCATTCAGTCAGTAGCTTCAAACATTTCTGGTATATGAAAAACATGTTTTTCACTGGCAAAAATCAATGAATATTGTAAATGCACAAACAGTAATATCTCCACATTGCAAGGTGCAATTCTGAAATTTTTTGCTTTTTCCTGCTAATCCTAGCATGATAAAGAAGATTCAAAGAGAGTGAGATGCCAGCTCCTTTCATTCATTCAGTAGCTTCAAACATTTCTGGTATATGAAAAACATGTTTTTCAATGGCAAAAATCAATGAATATTGTAAATGCACAAACAGTAATATCTCCACATTGCAAGGTGCAATTCTGAAATTTTTTGCTTTTTCCTGCTAATCCTAGCATGATAAAGAAGATTCAAAGAGAGTGAGATGCCAGCTCCTTTCATTCAGTCAGTAGCTTCAAACATTTCTGGACGTTTTTCAATGGCAAAAATCAATGAATATTGTAAATGCACAAACAGTAATATCTCCACATTGCAAGGTGCAATTCTGAAATTTTTTGCTTTTTCCTGTTAATCCTAGCATGAAAAAGAAGATTCAAAGAGAGTGAGATGCCAGCTCCTTTCATTCAGTCAGTAGCTTCAAACATTTCTGGTATATGAAAAACATGTTTTTCAATGGCAAAAATCAATGAATATTGTAAATGCACAAACAGTAATATCTCCACATTGCAAGGTGCAATTCTGAAATTTTTTGCTTTTTACTGCTAATACTAGCATGATAAAGAAGATTCAAAGAGAGTGAGATGCCAGCTCCTTTCATTCAGTCAGTAGCTTCAAACATTTCTGGTATATGAAAAACATGTTTTTCAATGGCAAAAATCAATGAATATTGTAAATGCACAAACAGTAATATCTCCACATTGCAAGGTGCAATTCTGAAATTTTTTGCTTTTTCCTGCTAATCCTAGCATGATAAAGAAGATTCAAAGAGAGTGAGATGCCAGCTCCTTTCATTCAGTCAGTAGCTTCAAACATTTCTGGTATATGAAAAACATGTTTTTCAATGGCAAAAATCAATGAATATTGTAAATGCACAAACAGTAATATCTCCACATTGCAAGGTGCAATTCTGAAATTTTTTGCTTTTTCCTGCTAATCCTAGCATGATAAAGAAGATTCAAAGAGAGTGAGATGCCAGCTCCTTTCATTCAGTCAGTAGCTTCAAACATTTCTGGACGTTTTTCAATGGCAAAAATCAATGAATATTGTAAATGCACAAACAGTAATATCTCCACATTGCAAGATGCAATTCTGAAATTTTTTGCTTTTTCCTGCTAATCCTAGCATGATAAAGAAGATTCAAAGAGAGTGAGATGCCAGCTCCTTTCATTCAGTCAGTAGCTTCAAACATTTCTGGACGTTTTTCAACGGCAAAAATCAATGAATATTGTAAATGCACAAACAGTAATATCTCCACATTGCAAGGTGCAATTCTGAAATTTTTTGCTTTTTCCTGCTAATCCTAGCATGATAAAGAAGATTCAAAGAGAGTGAGATGCCAGCTCCTTTCATTCAGTCAGTAGCTTCAAACATTTCTGGTATATGAATAACATGATGTTTTTCAATGGCAAAAATCAATGAATATTGTAAATGCACAAACAGTAATATCTCCACATTGCAAGGTGCAATTCTGAAATTTTTTGCTTTTTCCTGCTAATCCTAGCATGATAAAGAAGATTCAAAGAGAGTGAGATGCCAGCTCCTTTCATTCAGTCAGTAGCTTCAAACATTTCTGGTATATGAAAAACATGTTTTTCAATGGCAAAAATCAATGAATATTGTAAATGCACAAACAGTAATATCTCCACATTGCAAGGTGCAATTCTGAAATTTTTTGCTTTTTCCTGCTAATCCTAGCATGATAAAGAAGATTCAAAGAGAGTGAGATGCCAGCTCCTTTCATTCAGTCAGTAGCTTCAAACATTTCTGGTATATGAAAAACATGTTTTTCAATGGCAAAAATCAATGAATATTGTAAATGCACAAACAGTAATATCTCCACATTGCAAGGTGCAATTCTGAAATTTTTTGCTTTTTCCTGCTAATCCTAGCATGATAAAGAAGATTCAAAGAGAGTGAGATGCCAGCTCCTTTCATTCAGTCAGTAGCTTCAAACATTTCTGGACGTTTTTCAATGGCAAAAATCAATGAATATTGTAAATGCACAAACAGTAATATCTCCACATTGCAAGGTGCAATTCTGAAATTTTTTGCTTTTTCCTGTTAATCCTAGCATGATAAAGAAGATTCAAAGAGAGTGAGATGCCAGCTCCTTTCATTCAGTCAGTAGCTTCAAACATTTCTGGTATATGAAAAACATGTTTTTCAATGGCAAAAATCAATGAATATTGTAAATGCACAAACAGTAATATCTCCATATTGCAAGGTGCAATTCTGAAATTTTTTGCTTTTTCCTGCTAATCCTAGCATGATAAAGAAGATTCAAAGAGAGTGAGATGCCAGCTCCTTTCATTCAGTCAGTAGCTTCAAACATTTCTGGTATATGAATAACATGTTTTTCAATGGCAAAAATCAATGAATATTGTAAATGCACAAACAGTAATATCTCCACATTGCAAGATGCAATTCTGAAATTTTTTGCTTTTTCCTGCTAATCCTAGCATGATAAAGAAGATTCAAAGAGAGTGAGATGCCAGCTCCTTTCATTCAGTCAGTAGGTTCAAACATTTCTGGACGTTTTTCAATGGCAAAAATCAATGAATATTGTAAATGCACAAACAGTAATATCTCCATATTGCAAGGTGCAATTCTGAAATTTTTTGCTTTTTCCTGCTAATCCTAGCATGATAAAGAAGATTCAAAGAGAGTGAGATGCCAGCTCCTTTCATTCAGTCAGTAGCTTCAAACATTTCTGGTATATGAAAAACATGTTTTTCAATGGCAAAAATCAATGAATATTGTAAATGCACAAACAGTAATATCTCCATATTGCAAGGTGCAATTCTGAAATTTTTTGCTTTTTCCTGCTAATCCTAGCATGATAAAGAAGATTCAAAGAGAGTGAGAAGCCAGCTCCTTTCATTCAGTCAGTAGCTTCAAACATTTCTGGTATATGAATAACATGTTTTTCAATGGCAAAAATCAATGAATATTGTAAATGCACAAACAGTAATATCTCCACATTGCAAGATGCAATTCTGAAATTTTTTGCTTTTTCCTGCTAATCCTAGCATGATAAAGAAGATTCAAAGAGAGTGAGATGCCAGCTCCTTTCATTCAGTCAGTAGCTTCAAACATTTCTGGACATTTTTCAATGGCAAAAATCAATGAATATTGTAAATGCACAAACAGTAATATCTCCACATTGCAAGGTGCAATTCTGAAATTTTTTGCTTTTTCCTGCTAATCCTAGCATGATAAAGAAGATTCAAAGAGAGTGAGATGCCAGCTCCTTTCATTCAGTCAGTAGCTTCAAACATTTCTGGTATATGAAAAACATGTTTTTCAATGGCAAAAATCAATGAATATTGTAAATGCACAAACAGTAATATCTCCATATTGCAAGGTGCAATTCTGAAATTTTTTGCTTTTTCCTGCTAATCCTAGCATGATAAAGAAGATTCAAAGAGAGTGAGATGCCAGCTCCTTTCATTCAGTCAGTAGCTTCAAACATTTCTGGTATATGAATAACATGTTTTTCAATGGCAAAAATCAATGAATATTGTAAATGCACAAACAGTAATATCTCCACATTGCAAGATGCAATTCTGAAATTTTTTGCTTTTTCCTGCTAATCCTAGCATGATAAAGAAGATTCAAAGAGAGTGAGATGCCAGCTCCTTTCATTCAGTCAGTAGCTTCAAACATTTCTGGACGTTTTTCAATAGCAAAAATCAATGAATATTGTAAATGCACAAACAGTAATATCTCCACATTGCAAGGTGCAATTCTGAAATTTTTTGCTTTTTCCTGCTAATCCTAGCATGATAAAGAAGATTCAAAGAGAGTGAGATGCCAGCTCCTTTCATTCAGTCAGTAGCTTCAAACATTTCTGGACGTTTTTCAATGGCAAAAATCAATGAATATTGTAAATGCACAAACAGTAATATCTCCACATTGCAAGGTGCAATTCTGAAATTTTTTGCTTTTTCCTGTTAATCCTAGCATGATAAAGAAGATTCAAAGAGAGTGAGATGCCAGCTCCTTTCATTCAGTCAGTAGCTTCAAACATTTCTGGTATATGAAAAACATGTTTTTCACTGGCAAAAATCAATGAATATTGTAAATGCACAAACAGTAATATCTCCACATTGCAAGGTGCAATTCTGAAATTTTTTGCTTTTTCCTGCTAATCCTAGCATGATAAAGAAGATTCAAAGAGAGTGAGATGCCAGCTCCTTTCATTCAGTCAGTAGCTTCAAACATTTCTGGACGTTTTTCAATGGCAAAAATCAATGAATATTGTAAATGCACAAACAGTAATATCTCCACATTGCAAGGTGCAATTCTGAAATTTTTTGCTTTTTCCTGTTAATCCTAGCATGATAAAGAAGATTCAGAGAGAGATGCCAGCTCCTTTCATTCAGTCAGTAGCTTCAAACATTTCTGGTATATGAAAAACATGTTTTTCACTGGCAAAAATCAATGAATATTGTAAATGCACAAACAGTAATATCTCCACATTGCAAGGTGCAATTCTGAAATTTTTTGCTTTTTCCTGTTAATCCTAGCATGATAAAGAAGATTCAAAGAGAGTGAGATGCCAGCTCCTTTCATTCAGTCAGTAGCTTCAAACATTTCTGGTATATGAAAAACATGTTTTTCACTGGCAAAAATCAATGAATATTGTAAATGCACAAACAGTAATATCTCCACATTGCAAGGTGCAATTCTGAAATTTTTTGCTTTTTCCTGCTAATCCTAGCATGATAAAGAAGATTCAAAGAGAGTGAGATGCCAGCTCCTTTCATTCAGTCAGTAGCTTCAAACATTTCTGGACGTTTTTCAATGGCAAAAATCAATGAATATTGTAAATGCACAAACAGTAATATCTCCACATTGCAAGGTGCAATTCTGAAATTTTTTGCTTTTTCCTGTTAATCCTAGCATGATAAAGAAGATTCAGAGTGAGATGCCAGCTCCTTTCATTCAGTCAGTAGCTTCAAACATTTCTGGTATATGAAAAACATGTTTTTCACTGGCAAAAATCAATGAATATTGTAAATGCACAAACAGTAATATCTCCACATTGCAAGGTGCAATTCTGAAATTTTTTGCTTTTTCCTGCTAATCCTAGCATGATAAAGAAGATTCAAAGAGAGTGATATGCCAGCTCCTTTCATTCAGTCAGTAGCTTCAAACATTTCTGGACGTTTTTCAATGGCAAAAATCAATGAATATTGTAAATGCACAAACAGTAATATCTCCACATTGCAAGGTGCAATTCTGAAATTTTTTGCTTTTTCCTGTTAATCCTAGCATGAAAAAGAAGATTCAAAGAGAGTGAGATGCCAGCTCCTTTCATTCAGTCAGTAGCTTCAAACATTTCTGGTATATGAAAAACATGTTTTTCAATGGCAAAAATCAATGAATATTGTAAATGCACAAACAGTAATATCTCCACATTGCAAGGTGCAATTCTGAAATTTTTTGCTTTTTACTGCTAATCCTAGCATGATAAAGAAGATTCAAAGAGAGTGAGATGCCAGCTCCTTTCATTCAGTCAGTAGCTTCAAACATTTCTGGTATATGAAAAACATGTTTTTCAATGGCAAAAATCAATGAATATTGTAAATGCACAAACAGTAATATCTCCACATTGCAAGGTGCAATTCTGAAATTTTTTGCTTTCTCCTGCTAATCCTAGCATGATAAAGAAGATTCAAAGAGAGTGAGATGCCAGCTCCTTTCATTCAGTCAGTAGCTTCAAACATTTCTGCAATATGAAAAACGTTTTTCAATGGCAAAAATCAATGAATATTGTAAATGCACAAACAGTAATATCTCCACATTGCAAGGCGCAATTCTGAAATTTTTTGCTTTTTCCTGCTAATCCTAGCATGATAAAGAAGATTCAAAGAGAGTGAGATGCCAGCTCCTTTCATTCAGTCAGTAGCTTCAAACATTTCTGGACGTTTTTCAATGGCAAAAATCAATGAATATTGTAAATGCACAAACAGTAATATCTCCACATTGCAAGATGCAATTCTGAAATTTTTTGCTTTTTCCTGCTAATCCTAGCATGATAAAGAAGATTCAAAGAGAGTGAGATGCCAGCTCCTTTCATTCAGTCAGTAGCTTCAAACATTTCTGGACGTTTTTCAATGGCAAAAATCAATGAATATTGTAAATGCACAAACAGTAATATCTCCACATTGCAAGGTGCAATTCTGAAATTTTTTGCTTTTTCCTGCTAATCCTAGCATGATAAAGAAGATTCAAAGAGAGTGAGATGCCAGCTCCTTTCATTCAGTCAGTAGCTTCAAACATTTCTGGTATATGAATAACATGATGTTTTTCAATGGCAAAAATCAATGAATATTGTAAATGCACAAACAGTAATATCACCACATTGCAAGGTGCAATTCTGAAATTTTTTGCTTTTTCCTGCTAATCCTAGCATGATAAAGAAGATTCAAAGAGAGTGAGATGCCAGCTCCTTTCATTCAGTCAGTAGCTTCAAACATTTCTGGTATATGAAAAACATGTTTTTCAATGGCAAAAATCAATGAATATTGTAAATGCACAAACAGTAATATCTCCACATTGCAAGGTGCAATTCTGAAATTTTTTGCTTTTTCCTGCTAATCCTAGCATGATAAAGAAGATTCAAAGAGAGTGAGATGCCAGCTCCTTTCATTCAGTCAGTAGCTTCAAACATTTCTGGTATATGAAAAACATGTTTTTCAATGGCAAAAATCAATGAATATTGTAAATGCACAAACAGTAATATCTCCACATTGCAAGGTGCAATTCTGAAATTTTTTGCTTTTTCCTGCTAATCCTAGCATGAAAAAGAAGATTCAAAGAGAGTGAGATGCCAGCTCCTTTCATTCAGTCAGTAGCTTCAAACATTTCTGGACGTTTTTCAATGGCAAAAATCAATGAATATTGTAAATGCACAAACAGTAATATCTCCACATTGCAAGGTGCAATTCTGAAATTTTTTGCTTTTTCCTGTTAATCCTAGCATGATAAAGAAGATTCAAAGAGAGTGAGATGCCAGCTCCTTTCATTCAGTCAGTAGCTTCAAACATTTCTGGTATATGAAAAACATGTTTTTCAATGGCAAAAATCAATGAATATTGTAAATGCACAAACAGTAATATCTCCATATTGCAAGGTGCAATTCTGAAATTTTTTGCTTTTTCCTGTTAATCCTAGCATGATAAAGAAGATTCAAAGAGAGTGAGATGCCAGCTCCTTTCATTCAGTCAGTAGCTTCAAACATTTCTGGTATATGAAAAACATGTTTTTCACTGGCAAAAATCAATGAATATTGTAAATGCACAAACAGTAATATCTCCACATTGCAAGGTGCAATTCTGAAATTTTTTGCTTTTTCCTGCTAAACCTAGCATGATAAAGAAGATTCAAAGAGAGTGAGATGCCAGCTCCTTTCATTCAGTCAGTAGCTTCAAACATTTCTGGTATATGAAAAACATGTTTTTCAATGGCAAAAATCAATGAATATTGTAAATGCACAAACAGTAATATCTCCACATTGCAAGGTGCAATTCTGAAATTTTTTGCTTTTTCCTGCTAATCCTAGCATGATAAAGAAGATTCAAAGAGAGTGAGATGCCAGCTCCTTTCATTCAGTCAGTAGCTTCAAACATTTCTGGACGTTTTTCAATGGCAAAAATCAATGAATATTGTAAATGCACAAACAGTAATATCTCCACATTGCAAGGTGCAATTCTGAAATTTTTTGCTTTTTCCTGCTAATCCTAGCATGATAAAGAAGATTCAAAGAGAGTGAGATGCCAGCTCCTTTCATTCAGTCAGTAGCTTCAAACATTTCTGGACGTTTTTCAATGGCAAAAATCAATGAATATTGTAAATGCACAAACAGTAATATCTCCACATTGCAAGGTGCAATTCTGAAATTTTTTGCTTTTTCCTGTTAATCCTAGCATGATAAAGAAGATTCAAAGAGAGTGAGATGCCAGCTCTTTTCATTCAGTCAGTAGCTTCAAACATTTCTGGTATATGAAAAACATGTTTTTCACTGGCAAAAATCAATGAATATTGTAAATGCACAAACAGTAATATCTCCACATTGCAAGGTGCAATTCTGAAATTTTTTGCTTTTTCCTGCTAATCCTAGCATGATAAAGAAGATTCAAAGAGAGTGAGATGCCAGCTACTTTCATTCAGTCAGTAGCTTCAAACATTTCTGGTATATGAAAAACATGTTTTTCAATGGCAAAAATCAATGAATATTGTAAATGCACAAACAGTAATATCTCCACATTGCAAGGTGCAATTCTGAAATTTTTTGCTTTTTCCTGCTAATCCTAGCATGATAAAGAAGATTCAAAGAGAGTGAGATGCCAGCTCCTTTCATTCAGTCAGTAGCTTCAAACATTTCTGGACGTTTTTCAATGGCAAAAATCAATGAATATTGTAAATGCACAAACAGTAATATCTCCACATTGCAAGGTGCAATTCTGAAATTTTTTGCTTTTTCCTGTTAATCCTAGCATGAAAAAGAAGATTCAAAGAGAGTGAGATGCCAGCTCCTTTCATTCAGTCAGTAGCTTCAAACATTTGTGGTATATGAAAAACATGTTTTTCAATGGCAAAAATCAATGAATATTGTAAATGCACAAACAGTAATATCTCCACATTGCAAGGTGCAATTCTGAAATTTTTTGCTTTTTACTGCTAATCCTAGCATGATAAAGAAGATTCAAAGAGAGTGAGATGCCAGCTCCTTTCATTCAGTCAGTAGCTTCAAACATTTCTGGTATATGAAAAACATGTTTTTCAATGGCAAAAATCAATGAATATTGTAAATGCACAAACAGTAATATCTCCACATTGCAAGGTGCAATTCTGAAATTTTTTGCTTTTTCCTGCTAATCCTAGCATGATAAAGAAGATTCAAAGAGAGTGAGATGCCAGCTCCTTTCATTCAGTCAGTAGCTTCAAACATTTCTGGTATATGAAAAACATGTTTTTCAATGGCAAAAATCAATGAATATTGTAAATGCACAAACAGTAATATCTCCACATTGCAAGGTGCAATTCTGAAATTTTTTGCTTTTTCCTGCTAATCCTAGCATGATAAAGAAGATTCAAAGAGAGTGAGATGCCAGCTCCTTTCATTCAGTCAGTAGCTTCAAACATTTCTGGACGTTTTTCAATGGCAAAAATCAATGAATATTGTAAATGCACAAACAGTAATATCTCCACATTGCAAGGTGCAATTCTGAAATTTTTTGCTTTTTCCTGTTAATCCTAGCATGAAAAAGAAGATTCAAAGAGAGTGAGATGCCAGCTCCTTTCATTCAGTCAGTAGCTTCAAACATTTCTGGTATATGAATAACATGATGTTTTTCAATGGCAAAAATCAATGAATATTGTAAATGCACAAACATTATTTTCTCCGCATTGCAAGGTGCAATTCTGAAATTTTTTGCTTTTTCCTGCTCCTCTTAGCATGATAAAGAAGATTCAAAGAGAGTGAGATGCCAGCTCCTTTCATTCAGTCAGTAGCTTCAAACATTTCTGGTATATGAAAAACATGTTTTTCAATGGCAAAAATCAATGAATATTGTAAATGCACAAACAGTAATATCTCCACATTGCAAGGTGCAATTCTGAAATTTTTTGCTTTTTCCTGCTAATCCTAGCATGATAAAGAAGATTCAAAGAGAGTGAGATGCCAGCTCCTTTCATTCAGTCAGTAGCTTCAAACATTTCTGGACGTTTTTCAATGGCAAAAATCAATGAATATTGTAAATGCACAAACAGTAATATCTCCACATTGCAAGGTGCAATTCTGAAATTTTTTGCTTTTTCCTGCTAATCCTAGCATGATAAAGAAGATTCAAAGAGAGTGAGATGCCAGCTCCTTTCATTCAGTCAGTAGCTTCAAACATTTCTGGACGTTTTTCAATGGCAAAAATCAATGAATATTGTAAATGCACAAACAGTAATATCTCCACATTGCAAGGTGCAATTCTGAAATTTTTTGCTTTTTCCTGTTAATCCTAGCATGATAAAGAAGATTCAAAGAGAGTGAGATGCCAGCTCTTTTCATTCAGTCAGTAGCTTCAAACATTTCTGGTATATGAAAAACATGTTTTTCACTGGCAAAAATCAATGAATATTGTAAATGCACAAACAGTAATATCTCCACATTGCAAGGTGCAATTCTGAAATTTTTTGCTTTTTCCTGCTAATCCTAGCATGATAAAGAAGATTCAAAGAGAGTGAGATGCCAGCTCCTTTCATTCAGTCAGTAGCTTCAAACATTTCTGGTATATGAAAAACATGTTTTTCAATGGCAAAAATCAATGAATATTGTAAATGCACAAACAGTAATATCTCCACATTGCAAGGTGCAATTCTGAAATTTTTTGCTTTTTCCTGCTAATCCTAGCATGATAAAGAAGATTCAAAGAGAGTGAGATGCCAGCTCCTTTCATTCAGTCAGTAGCTTCAAACATTTCTGGACGTTTTTCAATGGCAAAAATCAATGAATATTGTAAATGCACAAACAGTAATATCTCCACATTGCAAGGTGCAATTCTGAAATTTTTTGCTTTTTCCTGTTAATCCTAGCATGAAAAAGAAGATTCAAAGAGAGTGAGATGCCAGCTCCTTTCATTCAGTCAGTAGCTTCAAACATTTCTGGTATATGAAAAACATGTTTTTCAATGGCAAAAATCAATGAATATTGTAAATGCACAAACAGTAATATCTCCACATTGCAAGGTGCAATTCTGAAATTTTTTGCTTTTTACTGCTAATCCTAGCATGATAAAGAAGATTCAAAGAGAGTGAGATGCCAGCTCCTTTCATTCAGTCAGTAGCTTCAAACATTTCTGGTATATGAAAAACATGTTTTTCAATGGCAAAAATCAATGAATATTGTAAATGCACAAACAGTAATATCTCCACATTGCAAGGTGCAATTCTGAAATTTTTTGCTTTTTCCTGCTAATCCTAGCATGATAAAGAAGATTCAAAGAGAGTGAGATGCCAGCTCCTTTCATTCAGTCAGTAGCTTCAAACATTTCTGGACGTTTTTCAATGGCAAAAATCAATGAATATTGTAAATGCACAAACAGTAATATCTCCACATTGCAAGGTGCAATTCTGAAATTTTTTGCTTTTTCCTGTTAATCCTAGCATGAAAAAGAAGATTCAAAGAGAGTGAGATGCCAGCTCCTTTCATTCAGTCAGTAGCTTCAAACATTTCTGGTATATGAAAAACATGTTTTTCAATGGCAAAAATCAATGAATATTGTAAATGCACAAACAGTAATATCTCCACATTGCAAGGTGCAATTCTGAAATTTTTTGCTTTTTACTGCTAATCCTAGCATGATAAAGAAGATTCAAAGAGAGTGAGATGCCAGCTCCTTTCATTCAGTCAGTAGCTTCAAACATTTCTGGTATATGAAAAACATGTTTTTCAATGGCAAAAATCAATGAATATTGTAAATGCACAAACAGTAATATCTCCACATTGCAAGGTGCAATTCTGAAATTTTTTGCTTTTTCCTGCTAATCCTAGCATGATAAAGAAGATTCAAAGAGAGTGAGATGCCAGCTCCTTTCATTCAGTCAGTAGCTTCAAACATTTCTGGTATATGAAAAACATGTTTTTCAATGGCAAAAATCAATGAATATTGTAAATGCACAAACAGTAATATCTCCACATTGCAAGGTGCAATTCTGAAATTTTTTGCTTTTTCCTGCTAATCCTAGCATGATAAAGAAGATTCAAAGAGAGTGAGATGCCAGCTCCTTTCATTCAGTCAGTAGCTTCAAACATTTCTGGACGTTTCTCAATGGCAAAAATCAATGAATATTGTAAATGCACAAACAGTAATATCTCCACATTGCAAGATGCAATTCTGAAATTTTTTGCTTTTTCCTGCTAATCCTAGCATGATAAAGAAGATTCAAAGAGAGTGAGATGCCAGCTCCTTTCATTCAGTCAGTAGCTTCAAACATTTCTGGACGTTTTTCAACGGCAAAAATCAATGAATATTGTAAATGCACAAACAGTAATATCTCCACATTGCTAGGTGCAATTCTGAAATTTTTTGCTTTTTCCTGCTAATCCTAGCATGATAAAGAAGATTCAAAGAGAGTGAGATGCCAGCTCCTTTCATTCAGTCAGTAGCTTCAAACATTTCTGGTTTATGAATAACATGATGTTTTTCAATGGCAAAAATCAATGAATATTGTAAATGCACAAACAGTAATATCTCCACATTGCAAGGTGCAATTCTGAAATTTTTTGCTTTTTCCTGCTAATCCTAGCATGATAAAGAAGATTCAAAGAGAGTGAGATGCCAGCTCCTTTCATTCAGTCAGTAACTTCAAACATTTCTGGTATATGAAAAACATGTTTTTCAATGGCAAAAATCAATGAATATTGTAAATGCACAAACAGTAATATCTCCACATTGCAAGGTGCAATTCTGAAATTTTTTGCTTTTTCCTGCTAATCCTAGCATGATAAAGAAGATTCAAAGAGAGTGAGATGCCAGCTCCTTTCATTCAGTCAGTAGCTTCAAACATTTCTGGTATATGAAAAACATGTTTTTCAATGGCAAAAATCAATGAATATTGTAAATGCACAAACAGTAATATCTCCACATTGCAAGGTGCAATTCTGAAATTTTTTGCTTTTTCCTGCTAATCCTAGCATGATAAAGAAGATTCAAAGAGAGTGAGATGCCAGCTCCTTTCATTCAGTCAGTAGCTTCAAACATTTCTGGACGTTTTTCAATGGCAAAAATCAATGAATATTGTAAATGCACAAACAGTAATATCTCCACATTGCAAGGTGCAATTCTGAAATTTTTTGCTTTTTCCTGTTAATCCTAGCATGATAAAGAAGATTCAAAGAGAGTGAGATGCCAGCTCCTTTCATTCAGTCAGTAGCTTCAAACATTTCTGGTATATGAAAAACATGTTTTTCAATGGTAAAAATCAATGAATATTGTAAATGCACAAACAGTAATATCTCCACATTGCAAGGTGCAATTCTGAAATTTTTTGCTTTTTCCTGCTAATCCTAGCATGATAAAGAAGATTCAAAGAGAGTGAGATGCCAGCTCCTTTCATTCAGTCAGTAGCTTCAAACATTTCTGGACGTTTTTCAATGGCAAAAATCAATGAATATCGTAAATGCACAAACAGTAATATCTCCACATTGCAAGGTGCAATTCTGAAATTTTTTGCTTTTTCCTGCTAATCCTAGCATGATAAAGAAGATTCAAAGAGAGTGAGATGCCAGCTCCTTTCATTCAGTCAGTAGCTTCAAACATTTCTGGACGTTTTTCAATGGCAAAAATCAATGAATATTGTAAATGCACAAACAGTAATATCTCCACATTGCAAGGTGCAATTCTGAAATTTTTTGCTTTTTCCTGTTAATCCTAGCATGATAAAGAAGATTCAAAGAGAGTGAGATGCCAGCTCCTTTCATTCAGTCAGTAGCTTCAAACATTTCTGGTATATGAAAAACATGTTTTTCACTGGCAAAAATCAATGAATATTGTAAATGCACAAACAGTAATATCTCCACATTGCAAGGTGCAATTCTGAAATTTTTTGCTTTTTACTGCTAATCCTAGCATGATAAAGAAGATTCAAAGAGAGTGAGATGCCAGCTCCTTTCATTCAGTCAGTAGCTTCAAACATTTCTGGTATATGAAAAACATGTTTTTCAATGGCAAAAATCAATGAATATTGTAAATGCACAAACAGTAATATCTCCACATTGCAAGGTGCAATTCTGAAATTTTTTGCTTTTTCCTGCTAATCCTAGCATGATAAAGAAGATTCAAAGAGAGTGAGATGCCAGCTCCTTTCATTCAGTCAGTAGCTTCAAACATTTCTGGTATATGAAAAACATGTTTTTCAATGGCAAAAATCAATGAATATTGTAAATGCACAAACAGTAATATCTCCACATTGCAAGGTGCAATTCTGAAATTTTTTGCTTTTTCCTGCTAATCCTAGCATGATAAAGAAGATTCAAAGAGAGTGAGATGCCAGCTCCTTTCATTCAGTCAGTAGCTTCAAACATTTCTGGACGTTTCTCAATGGCAAAAATCAATGAATATTGTAAATGCACAAACAGTAATATCTCCACATTGCAAGATGCAATTCTGAAATTTTTTGCTTTTTCCTGCTAATCCTAGCATGATAAAGAAGATTCAAAGAGAGTGAGATGCCAGCTCCTTTCATTCAGTCAGTAGCTTCAAACATTTCTGGACGTTTTTCAACGGCAAAAATCAATGAATATTGTAAATGCACAAACAGTAATATCTCCACATTGCTAGGTGCAATTCTGAAATTTTTTGCTTTTTCCTGCTAATCCTAGCATGATAAAGAAGATTCAAAGAGAGTGAGATGCCAGCTCCTTTCATTCAGTCAGTAGCTTCAAACATTTCTGGTTTATGAATAACATGATGTTTTTCAATGGCAAAAATCAATGAATATTGTAAATGCACAAACAGTAATATCTCCACATTGCAAGGTGCAATTCTGAAATTTTTTGCTTTTTCCTGCTAATCCTAGCATGATAAAGAAGATTCAAAGAGAGTGAGATGCCAGCTCCTTTCATTCAGTCAGTAACTTCAAACATTTCTGGTATATGAAAAACATGTTTTTCAATGGCAAAAATCAATGAATATTGTAAATGCACAAACAGTAATATCTCCACATTGCAAGGTGCAATTCTGAAATTTTTTGCTTTTTCCTGCTAATCCTAGCATGATAAAGAAGATTCAAAGAGAGTGAGATGCCAGCTCCTTTCATTCAGTCAGTAGCTTCAAACATTTCTGGTATATGAAAAACATGTTTTTCAATGGCAAAAATCAATGAATATTGTAAATGCACAAACAGTAATATCTCCACATTGCAAGGTGCAATTCTGAAATTTTTTGCTTTTTCCTGCTAATCCTAGCATGATAAAGAAGATTCAAAGAGAGTGAGATGCCAGCTCCTTTCATTCAGTCAGTAGCTTCAAACATTTCTGGACGTTTTTCAATGGCAAAAATCAATGAATATTGTAAATGCACAAACAGTAATATCTCCACATTGCAAGGTGCAATTCTGAAATTTTTTGCTTTTTCCTGTTAATCCTAGCATGATAAAGAAGATTCAAAGAGAGTGAGATGCCAGCTCCTTTCATTCAGTCAGTAGCTTCAAACATTTCTGGTATATGAAAAACATGTTTTTCAATGGTAAAAATCAATGAATATTGTAAATGCACAAACAGTAATATCTCCACATTGCAAGGTGCAATTCTGAAATTTTTTGCTTTTTCCTGCTAATCCTAGCATGATAAAGAAGATTCAAAGAGAGTGAGATGCCAGCTCCTTTCATTCAGTCAGTAGCTTCAAACATTTCTGGACGTTTTTCAATGGCAAAAATCAATGAATATCGTAAATGCACAAACAGTAATATCTCCACATTGCAAGGTGCAATTCTGAAATTTTTTGCTTTTTCCTGCTAATCCTAGCATGATAAAGAAGATTCAAAGAGAGTGAGATGCCAGCTCCTTTCATTCAGTCAGTAGCTTCAAACATTTCTGGACGTTTTTCAATGGCAAAAATCAATGAATATTGTAAATGCACAAACAGTAATATCTCCACATTGCAAGGTGCAATTCTGAAATTTTTTGCTTTTTCCTGTTAATCCTAGCATGATAAAGAAGATTCAAAGAGAGTGAGATGCCAGCTCCTTTCATTCAGTCAGTAGCTTCAAACATTTCTGGTATATGAAAAACATGTTTTTCACTGGCAAAAATCAATGAATATTGTAAATGCACAAACAGTAATATCTCCACATTGCAAGGTGCAATTCTGAAATTTTTTGCTTTTTCCTGCTAATCCTAGCATGATAAAGAAGATTCAAAGAGAGTGAGATGCCAGCTCCTTTCATTCAGTCAGTAGCTTCAAACATTTCTGGTATATGAAAAACATGTTTTTCAATGGCAAAAATCAATGAATATTGTAAATGCACAAACAGTAATATCTCCACATTGCAAGGTGCAATTCTGAAATTTTTTGCTTTTTCCTGCTAATCCTAGCATGATAAAGAAGATTCAAAGAGAGTGAGATGCCAGCTCCTTTCATTCAGTCAGTAGCTTCAAACATTTCTGGACGTTTTTCAATGGCAAAAATCAATGAATATTGTAAATGCACAAACAGTAATATCTCCACATTGCAAGGTGCAATTCTGAAATTTTTTGCTTTTTCCTGTTAATCCTAGCATGAAAAAGAAGATTCAAAGAGAGTGAGATGCCAGCTCCTTTCATTCAGTCAGTAGCTTCAAACATTTCTGGTATATGAAAAACATGTTTTTCAATGGCAAAAATCAATGAATATTGTAAATGCACAAACAGTAATATCTCCACATTGCAAGGTGCAATTCTGAAATTTTTTGCTTTTTACTGCTAATCCTATCATGATAAAGAAGATTCAAAGAGAGTGAGATGCCAGCTCCTTTCATTCAGTCAGTAGCTTCAAACATTTCTGGTATATGAAAAACATGTTTTTCAATGGCAAAAATCAATGAATATTGTAAATGCACAAACAGTAATATCTCCACATTGCAAGGTGCAATTCTGAAATTTTTTGCTTTTTCCTGCTAATCCTAGCATGATAAAGAAGATTCAAAGAGATTGAGATGCCAGCTCCTTTCATTCAGTCAGTAGCTTCAAACATTTCTGGTATATGAATAACATGATGTTTTTCAATGGCAAAAATCAATGAATATTGTAAATGCACAAACAGTAATATCTCCACATTGCAAGGTGCAATTCTGAAATTTTTTGCTTTTTCCTGCTAATCCTAGCATGATAAAGAAGATTCAAAGAGAGTGAGATGCCAAGCTCCTTTCATTCAGTCAGTAGCTTCAAACATTTCTGGACGTTTTTCAATGGCAAAAATCAATGAATATTGTAAATGCACAAACAGTAATATCTCCACATTGCAAGGTGCAATTCTGAAATTTTTTGCTTTTTCCTGCTAATCCTAGCATGATAAAGAAGATTCAAAGAGAGTGAGATGCCAGCTCCTTTCATTCAGTCAGTAGCTTCAAACATTTCTGGACATTTTTCAATGGCAAAAATCAATGAATATTGTAAATGCACAAACAGTAATATCTCCACATTGCAAGGTGCAATTCTGAAATTTTTTGCTTTTTCCTGCTAATCCTAGCATGATAAAGAAGATTCAAAGAGAGTGAGATGCCAGCTCCTTTCATTCAGTCAGTAGCTTCAAACATTTCTGGTATATGAATAACATGATGTTTTTCAATGGCAAAAATCAATGAATATTGTAAATGCACAAAAAGTAATATCTCCACATTGCAAGGTGCAATTCTGAAATTTTTTGCTTTTTCCTGCTAATCCTAGCATGATAAAGAAGATTCAAAGAGAGTGAGATGCCATCTCCTTTCATTCAGTCAGTAGCTTCAAACATTTCTGGACGTTTTTCAATGGCAAAAATCAATGAATATTGTAAATGCACAAACAGTAATATCTCCACATTGCAAGGTGCAATTCTGAAATTTTTTGCTTTTTCCTGTTAATCCTAGCATGATAAAGAAGATTCAAAGAGAGTGAGATGCCAGCTCCTTTCATTCAGTCAGTAGCTTCAAACATTTCTGGTATATGAAAAACATGTTTTTCACTGGCAAAAATCAATGAATATTGTAAATGCACAAACAGTAATATCTCCACATTGCAAGGTGCAATTCTGAAATTTTTTGCTTTTTCCTGCTAATCCTAGCATGATAAAGAAGATTCAAAGAGAGTGAGATGCCAGCTCCTTTCATTCAGTCAGTAGCTTCAAACATTTCTGGTATATGAAAAACATGTTTTTCACTGGCAAAAATCAATGAATATTGTAAATGCACAAACAGTAATATCTCCACATTGCAAGGTGCAATTCTGAAATTTTTTGCTTTTTCCTGCTAATCCTAGCATGATAAAGAAGATTCAAAGAGAGTGAGATGCCAGCTCCTTTCATTCAGTCAGTAGCTTCAAACATTTCTGGACGTTTTTCAATGGCAAAAATCAATGAATATTGTAAATGCACAAACAGTAATATCTCCACATTGCAAGGTGCAATTCTGAAATTTTTTGCTTTTTCCTGCTAATCCTAGCATGATAAAGAAGATTCAAAGAGAGTGAGATGCCAGCTCCTTTCATTCAGTCAGTAGCTTCAAACATTTCTGGACGTTTTTCAATGGCAAAAATCAATGAATATTGTAAATGCACAAACAGTAATATCTCCACATTGCAAGGTGCAATTCTGAAATTTTTTGCTTTTTCCTGTTAATCCTAGCATGATAAAGAAGATTCAAAGAGAGTGAGATGCCAGCTCCTTTCATTCAGTCAGTAGCTTCAAACATTTCTGGTATATGAAAAACATGTTTTTCAATGGTAAAAATCAATGAATATTGTAAATGCACAAACAGTAATATCTCCACATTGCAAGGTGCAATTCTGAAATTTTTTGCTTTTTCCTGCTAATCCTAGCATGATAAAGAAGATTCAAAGAGAGTGAGATGCCAGCTCCTTTCATTCAGTCAGTAGCTTCAAACATTTCTGGTATATGAAAAACATGTTTTTCACTGGCAAAAATCAATGAATATTGTAAATGCACAAACAGTAATATCTCCACATTGCAAGGTGCAATTCTGAAATTTTTTGCTTTTTCCTGCTAATCCTAGCATGATAAAGAAGATTCAAAGAGAGTGAGATGCCAGCTCCTTTCATTCAGTCAGTAGCTTCAAACATTTCTGGTATATGAAAAACATGTTTTTCAATGGCAAAAATCAATGAATATTGTAAATGCACAAACAGTAATATCTCCACATTGCAAGGTGCAATTCTGAAATTTTTTGCTTTTTCCTGCTAATCCTAGCATGATAAAGAAGATTCAAAGAGAGTGAGATGCCAGCTCCTTTCATTCAGTCAGTAGCTTCAAACATTTCTGGACGTTTTTCAATGGCAAAAATCAATGAATATTGTAAATGCACAAACAGTAATATCTCCACATTGCAAGGTGCAATTCTGAAATTTTTTGCTTTTTCCTGTTAATCCTAGCATGAAAAAGAAGATTCAAAGAGAGTGAGATGCCAGCTCCTTTCATTAAGTCAGTAGCTTCAAACATTTCTGGTATATGAAAAACATGTTTTTCAATGGCAAAAATCAATGAATATTGTAAATGCACAAACAGTAATATCTCCACATTGCAAGGTGCAATTCTGAAATTTTTTGCTTTTTACTGCTAATCCTATCATGATAAAGAAGATTCAAAGAGAGTGAGATGCCAGCTCCTTTCATTCAGTCAGTAGCTTCAAACATTTCTGGTATATGAAAAACATGTTTTTCAATGGCAAAAATCAATGAATATTGTAAATGCACAAACAGTAATATCTCCACATTGCAAGGTGCAATTCTGAAATTTTTTGCTTTTTCCTGCTAATCCTAGCATGATAAAGAAGATTCAAAGAGATTGAGATGCCAGCTCCTTTCATTCAGTCAGTAGCTTCAAACATTTCTGGTATATGAATAACATGATGTTTTTCAATGGCAAAAATCAATGAATATTGTAAATGCACAAACAGTAATATCTCCACATTGCAAGGTGCAATTCTGAAATTTTTTGCTTTTTCCTGCTAATCCTAGCATGATAAAGAAGATTCAAAGAGAGTGAGATGCCAAGCTCCTTTCATTCAGTCAGTAGCTTCAAACATTTCTGGACGTTTTTCAATGGCAAAAATCAATGAATATTGTAAATGCACAAACAGTAATATCTCCACATTGCAAGGTGCAATTCTGAAATTTTTTGCTTTTTCCTGCTAATCCTAGCATGATAAAGAAGATTCAAAGAGAGTGAGATGCCAGCTCCTTTCATTCAGTCAGTAGCTTCAAACATTTCTGGACATTTTTCAATGGCAAAAATCAATGAATATTGTAAATGCACAAACAGTAATATCTCCACATTGCAAGGTGCAATTCTGAAATTTTTTGCTTTTTCCTGCTAATCCTAGCATGATAAAGAAGATTCAAAGAGAGTGAGATGCCAGCTCCTTTCATTCAGTCAGTAGCTTCAAACATTTCTGGTATATGAAAAACATGTTTTTCAATGGCAAAAATCAATGAATATTGTAAATGCACAAACAGTAATATCTCCACATTGCAAGGTGCAATTCTGAAATTTTTTGCTTTTTCCTGCTAATCCTAGCATGATAAAGAAGATTCAAAGAGAGTGAGATGCCAGCTCCTTTCATTCAGTCAGTAGCTTCAAACATTTCTGGTATATGAATAACATGATGTTTTTCAATGGCAAAAATCAATGAATATTGTAAATGCACAAAAAGTAATATCTCCACATTGCAAGGTGCAATTCTGAAATTTTTTGCTTTTTCCTGCTAATCCTAGCATGATAAAGAAGATTCAAAGAGAGTGAGATGCCATCTCCTTTCATTCAGTCAGTAGCTTCAAACATTTCTGGACGTTTTTCAATGGCAAAAATCAATGAATATTGTAAATGCACAAACAGTAATATCTCCACATTGCAAGGTGCAATTCTGAAATTTTTTGCTTTTTCCTGTTAATCCTAGCATGATAAAGAAGATTCAAAGAGAGTGAGATGCCAGCTCCTTTCATTCAGTCAGTAGCTTCAAACATTTCTGGTATATGAAAAACATGTTTTTCACTGGCAAAAATCAATGAATATAGTAAATGCACAAACAGTAATATCTCCACATTGCAAGGTGCAATTCTGAAATTTTTTGCTTTTTCCTGCTAATCCTAGCATGATAAAGAAGATTCAAAGAGAGTGAGATGCCAGCTCCTTTCATTCAGTCAGTAGCTTCAAACATTTCTGGTATATGAAAAACATGTTTTTCACTGGCAAAAATCAATGAATATTGTAAATGCACAAACAGTAATATCTCCACATTGCAAGGTGCAATTCTGAAATTTTTTGCTTTTTCCTGCTAATCCTAGCATGATAAAGAAGATTCAAAGAGAGTGAGATGCCAGCTCCTTTCATTCAGTCAGTAGCTTCAAACATTTCTGGACGTTTTTCAATGGCAAAAATCAATGAATATTGTAAATGCACAAACAGTAATATCTCCACATTGCAAGGTGCAATTCTGAAATTTTTTGCTTTTTCCTGCTAATCCTAGCATGATAAAGAAGATTCAAAGAGAGTGAGATGCCAGCTCCTTTCATTCAGTCAGTAGCTTCAAACATTTCTGGACGTTTTTCAATGGCAAAAATCAATGAATATTGTAAATGCACAAACAGTAATATCTCCACATTGCAAGGTGCAATTCTGAAATTTTTTGCTTTTTCCTGTTAATCCTAGCATGATAAAGAAGATTCAAAGAGAGTGAGATGCCAGCTCCTTTCATTCAGTCAGTAGCTTCAAACATTTCTGGTATATGAAAAACATGTTTTTCACTGGCAAAAATCAATGAATATTGTAAATGCACAAACAGTAATATCTCCACATTGCAAGGTGCAATTCTGAAATTTTTTGCTTTTTCCTGCTAATCCTAGCATGATAAAGAAGATTCAAAGAGAGTGAGATGCCAGCTCCTTTCATTCAGTCAGTAGCTTCAAACATTTCTGGTATATGAAAAACATGTTTTTCAATGGCAAAAATCAATGAATATTGTAAATGCACAAACAGTAATATCTCCACATTGCAAGGTGCAATTCTGAAATTTTTTGCTTTTTCCTGCTAATCCTAGCATGATAAAGAAGATTCAAAGAGAGTGAGATGCCAGCTCCTTTCATTCAGTCAGTAGCTTCAAACATTTCTGGACGTTTTTCAATGGCAAAAATCAATGAATATTGTAAATGCACAAACAGTAATATCTCCACATTGCAAGGTGCAATTCTGAAATTTTTTGCTTTTTCCTGTTAATCCTAGCATGAAAAAGAAGATTCAAAGAGAGTGAGATGCCAGCTCCTTTCATTCAGTCAGTAGCTTCAAACATTTCTGGTATATGAAAAACATGTTTTTCAATGGCAAAAATCAATGAATATTGTAAATGCACAAACAGTAATATCTCCACATTGCAAGGTGCAATTCTGAAATTTTTTGCTTTTTACTGCTAATCCTAGCATGATAAAGAAGATTCAAAGAGAGTGAGATGCCAGCTCCTTTCATTCAGTCAGTAGCTTCAAACATTTCTGGTATATGAAAAACATGTTTTTCAATGGCAAAAATCAATGAATATTGTAAATGCACAAACAGTAATATCTCCACATTGCAAGGTGCAATTCTGAAATTTTTTGCTTTTTCCTGCTAATCCTAGCATGATAAAGAAGATTCAAAGAGAGTGAGATGCCAGCTCCTTTCATTCAGTCAGTAGCTTCAAACATTTCTGGTATATGAATAACATGATGTTTTTCAATGGCAAAAATCAATGAATATTGTAAATGCACAAACAGTAATATCTCCACATTGCAAGGTGCAATTCTGAAATTTTTTGCTTTTTCCTGCTAATCCTAGCATGATAAAGAAGATTCAAAGAGAGTGAGATGCCAAGCTCCTTTCATTCAGTCAGTAGCTTCAAACATTTCTGGACGTTTTTCAATGGCAAAAATCAATGAATATTGTAAATGCACAAACAGTAATATCTCCACATTGCAAGGTGCAATTCTGAAATTTTTTGCTTTTTCCTGCTAATTCTAGCATGATAAAGAAGATTCAAAGAGAGTGAGATGCCAGCTCCTTTCATTCAGTCAGTAGCTTCAAACATTTCTGGACGTTTTTCAATGGCAAAAATCAATGAATATTGTAAATGCACAAACAGTAATATCTCCACATTGCAAGGTGCAATTCTGAAATTTTTTGCTTTTTCCTGCTAATCCTAGCATGATAAAGAAGATTCAAAGAGAGTGAGATGCCAGCTCCTTTCATTCAGTCAGTAGCTTCAAACATTTCTGGTATATGAAAAACATGTTTTTCAATGGCAAAAATCAATGAATATTGTAAATGCACAAACAGTAATATCTCCACATTGCAAGGTGCAATTCTGAAATTTTTTGCTTTTTCCTGCTAATCCTAGCATGGTAAAGAAGATTCAAAGAGAGTGAGATGCCAGCTCCTTTCATTCAGTCAGTAGCTTCAAACATTTCTGGTATATGAATAACATGATGTTTTTCAATGGCAAAAATCAATGAATATTGTAAATGCACAAACAGTAATATCTCCACATTGCAAGATGCAATTCTGAAATTTTTTGCTTTTTCCTGCTAATCCTAGCATGATAAAGAAGATTCAAAGAGAGTGAGATGCCAGCTCCTTTCATTCAGTCAGTAGCTTCAAACATTTCTGGACGTTTTTCAATGGCAAAAATCAATGAATATTGTAAATGCACAAACAGTAATATCTCCTCATTGCAAGGTGCAATTCTGAAATTTTTTGCTTTTTCCTGTTAATCCTAGCATGATAAAGAAGATTCAAAGAGAGTGAGATGCCAGCTCCTTTCATTCAGTCAGTAGCTTCAAACATTTCTGGTATATGAAAAACATGTTTTTCAATGGCAAAAATCAATGAATATTGTAAATGCACAAACAGTAATATCTCCACATTGCAAGGTGCAATTCTGAAATTTTTTGCTTTTTCCTGCTAATCCTAGCATGATAAAGAAGATTCAAAGAGAGTGAGATGCCAGCTCCTTTCATTCAGTCAGTAGCTTCAAACATTTCTGGTATATGAAAAACATGTTTTTCAATGGCAAAAATCAATGAATATTGTAAATGCACAAACAGTAATATCTCCACATTGCAAGGTGCAATTCTGAAATTTTTTGCTTTTTCCTGCTAATCCTAGCATGATAAAGAAGATTCAAAGAGAGTAAGATGCCAGCTCCTTTCATTCAGTCAGTAGCTTCAAACATTTCTGGTATATGAAAAACATGTTTTTCAATGGCAAAAATCAATGAATATTGTAAATGCACAAACAGTAATATCTCCACATTGCAAGGTGCAATTCTGAAATTTTTTGCTTTTTCCTGCTAATCCTAGCATGATAAAGAAGATTCAAAGAGAGTGAGATGCCAGCTCCTTTCATTCAGTCAGTAGCTTCAAACATTTCTGGACGTTTTTCAATGGCAAAAATCAATGAATATTGTAAATGCACAAACAGTAATATCTCCACATTGCAAGGTGCAATTCTGAAATTTTTTGCTTTTTCCTGTTAATCCTAGCATGATAAAGAAGATTCAAAGAGAGTGAGATGCCAGCTCCTTTCATTCAGTCAGTAGCTTCAAACATTTCTGGTATATGAAAAACATGTTTTTCAATGGCAAAAATCAATGAATATTGTAAATGCACAAACAGTAATATCTCCATATTGCAAGGTGCAATTCTGAAATTTTTTGCTTTTTCCTGCTAATCCTAGCATGATAAAGAAGATTAAAAGAGAGTGAGATGCCAGCTCCTTTCATTCAGTCAGTAGCTTCAAACATTTCTGGTATATGAATAACATGTTTTTCAATGGCAAAAATCAATGAATATTGTAAATGCACAAACAGTAATATCTCCACATTGCAAGATGCAATTCTGAAATTTTTTGCTTTTTCCTGCTAATCCTAGCATGATAAAGAAGATTCAAAGAGAGTGAGATGCCAGCTCCTTTCATTCAGTCAGTAGGTTCAAACATTTCTGGACGTTTTTCAATGGCAAAAATCAATGAATATTGTAAATGCACAAACAGTAATATCTCCACATTGCAAGGTGCAATTCTGAAATTTTTTGCTTTTTCCTGCTAATCCTAGCATGATAAAGAAGATTCAAAGAGAGTGAGATGCCAGCTCCTTTCATTCAGTCAGTAGCTTCAAACATTTCTGGTATATGAAAAACATGTTTTTCAATGGCAAAAATCAATGAATATTGCAAATGCACAAACAGTAATATCTCCATATTGCAAGGTGCAATTCTGAAATTTTTTGCTTTTTCCTGCTAATCCTAGCATGATAAAGAAGATTCAAAGAGAGTGAGATGCCAGCTCCTTTCATTCAGTCAGTAGCTTCAAACATTTCTGGTATATGAATAACATGTTTTTCAATGGCAAAAATCAATGAATATTGTAAATGCACAAACAGTAATATCTCCACATTGCAAGATGCAATTCTGAAATTTTTTGCTTTTTCCTGCTAATCCTAGCATGATAAAGAAGATTCAAAGAGAGTGAGATGCCAGCTCCTTTCATTCAGTCAGTAGGTTCAAACATTTCTGGACGTTTTTCAATGGCAA
Source organism: Phyllobates terribilis (assembly GCF_046119375.1). Classification (NCBI taxonomy): domain Eukaryota; kingdom Metazoa; phylum Chordata; class Amphibia; order Anura; family Dendrobatidae; genus Phyllobates; species Phyllobates terribilis. Next base: position 494,533 of record NW_027363167.1, on the reverse strand, counting down.
AAATCAATGAATATTGTAAATGCACAAACAGTAATATCTCCACATTGCAAGGTGCAATTCTGAAATTTTTTGCTTTTTCCTGCTAATCCTAGCATGATAAAGAAGATTCAAAGAGAGTGAGATGCCAGCTCCTTTCATTCAGTCAGTAGCTTCAAACATTTCTGGTATATGAAAAACATGTTTTTCAATGGCAAAAATCAATGAATATTGTAAATGCACAAACAGTAATATCTCCATATTGCAAGGTGCAATTCTGAAATTTTTTGCTTTTTCCTGCTAATCCTAGCATGATAAAGAAGATTAAAAGAGAGTGAGATGCCAGCTCCTTTCATTCAGTCAGTAGCTTCAAACATTTCTGGTATATGAATAACATGTTTTTCAATGGCAAAAATCAATGAATATTGTAAATGCACAAACAGTAATATCTCCACATTGCAAGATGCAATTCTGAAATTTTTTGCTTTTTCCTGCTAATCCTAGCATGATAAAGAAGATTCAAAGAGAGTGAGATGCCAGCTCCTTTCATTCAGTCAGTAGGTTCAAACATTTCTGGACGTTTTTCAATGGCAAAAATCAATGAATATTGTAAATGCACAAACAGTAATATCTCCACATTGCAAGGTGCAATTCTGAAATTTTTTGCTTTTTCCTGCTAATCCTAGCATGATAAAGAAGATTCAAAGAGAGTGAGATGCCAGCTCCTTTCATTCAGTCAGTAGCTTCAAACATTTCTGGTATATGAAAAACATGTTTTTCAATGGCAAAAATCAATGAATATTGTAAATGCACAAACAGTAATATCTCCATATTGCAAGGTGCAATTCTGAAATTTTTTGCTTTTTCCTGCTAATCCTAGCATGATAAAGAAGATTCAAAGAGAGTGAGATGCCAGCTCCTTTCATTCAGTCAGTAGCTTCAAACATTTCTGGTATATGAAAAACATGTTTTTCAATGGCAAAAATCAATGAATATTGTAAATGCACAAACAGTAATATCTCCACATTGCAAGGTGCAATTCTGAAATTTTTTGCTTTTTCCTGCTAATCCTAGCATGATAAAGAAGATTCAAAGAGAGTAAGATGCCAGCTCCTTTCATTCAGTCAGTAGCTTCAAACATTTCTGGACGTTTTTCAATGGCAAAAATCAATGAATATTGTAAATGCACAAACAGTAATATCTCCACATTGCAAGGTGCAATTCTGAAATTTTTTGCTTTTTCCTGCTAATCCTAGCATGATAAAGAAGATTCAAAGAGAGTGAGATGCCAGCTCCTTTCATTCAGTCAGTAGCTTCAAACATTTCTGGACGTTTTTCAATGGCAAAAATCAATGAATATTGTAAATGCACAAACAGTAATATCTCCACATTGCAAGGTGCAATTCTGAAATTTTTTGCTTTTTCCTGTTAATCCTAGCATGATAAAGAAGATTCAAAGAGAGTGAGATGCCAGCTCCTTTCATTCAGTCAGTAGCTTCAAACATTTCTGGTATATGAAAAACATGTTTTTCACTGGCAAAAATCAATGAATATTGTAAATGCACAAACAGTAATATCTCCACATTGCAAGGTGCAATTCTGAAATTTTTTGCTTTTTCCTGCTAATCCTAGCATGATAAAGAAGATTCAAAGAGAGTGAGATGCCAGCTCCTTTCATTCAGTCAGTAGCTTCAAACATTTCTGGTATATGAAAAACATGTTTTTCAATGGCAAAAATCAATGAATATTGTAAATGCACAAACAGTAATATCTCCACATTGCAAGGTGCAATTCTGAAATTTTTTGCTTTTTCCTGCTAATCCTAGCATGATAAAGAAGATTCAAAGAGAGTGAGATGCCAGCTCCTTTCATTCAGTCAGTAGCTTCAAACATTTCTGGACGTTTTTCAATGGCAAAAATCAATGAATATTGTAAATGCACAAACAGTAATATCTCCACATTGCAAGGTGCAATTCTGAAATTTTTTGCTTTTTCCTGTTAATCCTAGCATGAAAAAGAAGATTCAAAGAGAGTGAGATGCCAGCTCCTTTCATTCAGTCAGTAGCTTCAAACATTTCTGGTATATGAAAAACATGTTTTTCAATGGCAAAAATCAATGAATATTGTAAATGCACAAACAGTAATATCTCCACATTGCAAGGTGCAATTCTGAAATTTTTTGCTTTTTACTGCTAATCCTAGCATGATAAAGAAGATTCAAAGAGAGTGAGATGCCAGCTCCTTTCATTCAGTCAGTAGCTTCAAACATTTCTGGTATATGAAAAACATGTTTTTCAATGGCAAAAATCAATGAATATTGTAAATGCACAAACAGTAATATCTCCACATTGCAAGGTGCAATTCTGAAATTTTTTGCTTTTTCCTGCTAATCCTAGCATGATAAAGAAGATTCAAAGAGAGTGAGATGCCAGCTCCTTTCATTCAGTCAGTAGCTTCAAACATTTCTGGTATATGAAAAACATGTTTTTCAATGGCAAAAATCAATGAATATTGTAAATGCACAAACAGTAATATCTCCACATTGCAAGGTGCAATTCTGAAATTTTTTGCTTTTTCCTGCTAATCCTAGCATGATAAAGAAGATTCAAAGAGAGTGAGATGCCAGCTCCTTTCATTCAGTCAGTAGCTTCAAACATTTCTGGACGTTTTTCAATGGCAAAAATCAATGAATATTGTAAATGCACAAACAGTAATATCTCCACATTGCAAGATGCAATTCTGAAATTTTTTGCTTTTTCCTGCTAATCCTAGCATGATAAAGAAGATTCAAAGAGAGTGAGATGCCAGCTCCTTTCATTCAGTCAGTAGCTTCAAACATTTCTGGACGTTTTTCAATGGCAAAAATCAATGAATATTGTAAATGCACAAACAGTAATATCTCCCCATTGCAAGGTGCAATTCTGAAATTTTTTGCTTTTTCCTGCTAATCCTAGCATGATAAAGAAGATTCAAAAAGAGTGAGATGCCAGCTCCTTTCATTCAGTCAGTAGCTTCAAACATTTCTGGTATATGAATAACATGATGTTTTTCAATGGCAAAAATCAATGAATATTGTAAATGCACAAACAGTAATATCTCCACATTGCAAGGTGCAATTCTGAAATTTTTTGCTTTTTCCTGCTAATCCTAGCATGATAAAGAAGATTCAAAGAGAGTGAGATGCCAGCTCCTTTCATTCAGTCAGTAGCTTCAAACATTTCTGGTATATGAAAAACATGTTTTTCAATGGCAAAAATCAATGAATATTGTAAATGCACAAACAGTAATATCTCCACATTGCAAGGTGCAATTCTGAAATTTTTTGCTTTTTCCTGCTAATCCTAGCATGATAAAGAAGATTCAAAGAGAGTGAGATGCCAGCTCCTTTCATTCAGTCAGTAGCTTCAAACATTTCTGGTATATGAAAAACATGTTTTTCAATGGCAAAAATCAATGAATATTGTAAATGCACAAACAGTAATATCTCCACATTGCAAGGTGCAATTCTGAATTTTTTTGCTTTTTCCTGCTAATCCTAGCATGATAAAGAAGATTCAAAGAGAGTGAGATGCCAGCTCCTTTCATTCAGTCAGTAGCTTCAAACATTTCTGGACGTTTTTCAATGGCAAAAATCAATGAATATTGTAAATGCACAAACAGTAATATCTCCACATTGCAAGGTGCAATTCTGAAATTTTTTGCTTTTTCCTGTTAATCCTAGCATGATAAAGAAGATTCAAAGAGAGTGAGATGCCAGCTCCTTTCATTCAGTCAGTAGCTTCAAACATTTCTGGTATATGAAAAACATGTTTTTCAATGGCAAAAATCAATGAATATTGCAAATGCACAAACAGTAATATCTCCATATTGCAAGGTGCAATTCTGAAATTTTTTGCTTTTTCCTGCTAATCCTAGCATGATAAAGAAGATTCAAAGAGAGTGAGATGCCAGCTCCTTTCATTCAGTCAGTAGCTTCAAACATTTCTGGTATATGAATAACATGTTTTTCAATGGCAAAAATCAATGAATATTGTAAATGCACAAACAGTAATATCTCCACATTGCAAGATGCAATTCTGAAATTTTTTGCTTTTTCCTGCTAATCCTAGCATGATAAAGAAGATTCAAAGAGAGTGAGATGCCAGCTCCTTTCATTCAGTCAGTAGGTTCAAACATTTCTGGACGTTTTTCAATGGCAAAAATCAATGAATATTGTAAATGCACAAACAGTAATATCTCCACATTGCAAGGTGCAATTCTGAAATTTTTTGCTTTTTCCTGCTAATCCTAGCATGATAAAGAAGATTCAAAGAGAGTGAGATGCCAGCTCCTTTCATTCAGTCAGTAGCTTCAAACATTTCTGGTATATGAAAAACATGTTTTTCAATGGCAAAAATCAATGAATATTGTAAATGCACAAACAGTAATATCTCCACATTGCAAGGTGCAATTCTGAAATTTTTTGCTTTTTACTGCTAATCCTAGCATGATAAAGAAGATTCAAAGAGAGTGAGATGCCAGCTCCTTTCATTCAGTCAGTAGGTTCAAACATTTCTGGACGTTTTTCAATGGCAAAAATCAATGAATATTGTAAATGCACAAACAGTAATATCTCCACATTGCAAGGTGCAATTCTGAAATTTTTTGCTTTTTCCTGCTAATCCTAGCATGATAAAGAAGATTCAAAGAGAGTGAGATGCCAGCTCCTTTCATTCAGTCAGTAGCTTCAAACATTTCTGGTATATGAAAAACATGTTTTTCAATGGCAAAAATCAATGAATATTGTAAATGCACAAACAGTAATATCTCCATATTGCAAGGTGCAATTCTGAAATTTTTTGCTTTTTCCTGCTAATCCTAGCATGATAAAGAAGATTCAAAGAGAGTGAGATGCCAGCTCCTTTCATTCAGTCAGTAGCTTCAAACATTTCTGGTATATGAAAAACATGTTTTTCAATGGCAAAAATCAATGAATATTGTAAATGCACAAACAGTAATATCTCCACATTGCAAGGTGCAATTCTGAAATTTTTTGCTTTTTCCTGCTAATCCTAGCATGATAAAGAAGATTCAAAGAGAGTGAGATGCCAGCTCCTTTCATTCAGTCAGTAGCTTCAAACATTTCTGGACGTTTTTCAATGGCAAAAATCAATGAATATTGTAAATGCACAAACAGTAATATCTCCACATTGCAAGGTGCAATTCTGAAATTTTTTGCTTTTTCCTGCTAATCCTAGCATGATAAAGAAGATTCAAAGAGAGTGAGATGCCAGCTCCTTTCATTCAGTCAGTAGCTTCAAACATTTCTGGACGTTTTTCAATGGCAAAAATCAATGAATATTGTAAATGCACAAACAGTAATATCTCCACATTGCAAGGTGCAATTCTGAAATTTTTTGCTTTTTCCTGTTAATCCTAGCATGATAAAGAAGATTCAAAGAGAGTGAGATGCCAGCTCCTTTCATTCAGTCAGTAGCTTCAAACATTTCTGGTATATGAAAAACATGTTTTTCAATGGCAAAAATCAATGAATATTGCAAATGCACAAACAGTAATATCTCCATATTGCAAGGTGCAATTCTGAAATTTTTTGCTTTTTCCTGCTAATCCTAGCATGATAAAGAAGATTCAAAGAGAGTGAGATGCCAGCTCCTTTCATTCAGTCAGTAGCTTCAAACATTTCTGGTATATGAATAACATGTTTTTCAATGGCAAAAATCAATGAATATTGTAAATGCACAAACAGTAATATCTCCACATTGCAAGATGCAATTCTGAAATTTTTTGCTTTTTCCTGCTAATCCTAGCATGATAAAGAAGATTCAAAGAGAGTGAGATGCCAGCTCCTTTCATTCAGTCAGTAGGTTCAAACATTTCTGGATGTTTTTCAATGGCAAAAATCAATGAATATTGTAAATGCACAAACAGTAATATCTCCACATTGCAAGGTGCAATTCTGAAATTTTTTGCTTTTTCCTGCTAATCCTAGCATGATAAAGAAGATTCAAAGAGAGTGAGATGCCAGCTCCTTTCATTCAGTCAGTAGCTTCAAACATTTCTGGTATATGAAAAACATGTTTTTCAATGGCAAAAATCAATGAATATTGTAAATGCACAAACAGTAATATCTCCACATTGCAAGGTGCAATTCTGAAATTTTTTGCTTTTTACTGCTAATCCTAGCATGATAAAGAAGATTCAAAGAGAGTGAGATGCCAGCTCCTTTCATTCAGTCAGTAGGTTCAAACATTTCTGGACGTTTTTCAATGGCAAAAATCAATGAATATTGTAAATGCACAAACAGTAATATCTCCACATTGCAAGGTGCAATTCTGAAATTTTTTGCTTTTTCCTGCTAATCCTAGCATGATAAAGAAGATTCAAAGAGAGTGAGATGCCAGCTCCTTTCATTCAGTCAGTAGCTTCAAACATTTCTGGTATATGAAAAACATGTTTTTCAATGGCAAAAATCAATGAATATTGTAAATGCACAAACAGTAATATCTCCATATTGCAAGGTGCAATTCTGAAATTTTTTGCTTTTTCCTGCTAATCCTAGCATGATAAAGAAGATTCAAAGAGAGTGAGATGCCAGCTCCTTTCATTCAGTCAGTAGCTTCAAACATTTCTGGTATATGAAAAACATGTTTTTCAATGGCAAAAATCAATGAATATTGTAAATGCACAAACAGTAATATCTCCACATTGCAAGGTGCAATTCTGAAATTTTTTGCTTTTTCCTGCTAATCCTAGCATGATAAAGAAGATTCAAAGAGAGTGAGATGCCAGCTCCTTTCATTCAGTCAGTAGCTTCAAACATTTCTGGACGTTTTTCAATGGCAAAAATCAATGAATATTGTAAATGCACAAACAGTAATATCTCCACATTGCAAGGTGCAATTCTGAAATTTTTTGCTTTTTCCTGCTAATCCTAGCATGATAAAGAAGATTCAAAGAGAGTGAGATGCCAGCTCCTTTCATTCAGTCAGTAGCTTCAAACATTTCTGGACGTTTTTCAATGGCAAAAATCAATGAATATTGTAAATGCACAAACAGTAATATCTCCACATTGCAAGGTGCAATTCTGAAATTTTTTGCTTTTTCCTGTTAATCCTAGCATGATAAAGAAGATTCAAAGAGAGTGAGATGCCAGCTCCTTTCATTCAGTCAGTAGCTTCAAACATTTCTGGTATATGAAAAACATGTTTTTCACTGGCAAAAATCAATGAATATTGTAAATGCACAAACAGTAATATCTCCACATTGCAAGGTGCAATTCTGAAATTTTTTGCTTTTTCCTGCTAATCCTAGCATGATAAAGAAGATTCAAAGAGAGTGAGATGCCAGCTCCTTTCATTCAGTCAGTAGCTTCAAACATTTCTGGTATATGAAAAACATGTTTTTCAATGGCAAAAATCAATGAATATTGTAAATGCACAAACAGTAATATCTCCACATTGCAAGGTGCAATTCTGAAATTGCTTTTTCCTGCTAATCCTAGCATGATAAAGAAGATTCAAAGAGAGTGAGATGCCAGCTCCTTTCATTCAGTCAGTAGCTTCAAACATTTCTGGACGTTTTTCAATGGCAAAAATCAATGAATATTGTAAATGCACAAACAGTAATATCTCCACATTGCAAGGTGCAATTCTGAAATTTTTTGCTTTTTCCTGTTAATCCTAGCATGAAAAAGAAGATTCAAAGAGAGTGAGATGCCAGCTCCTTTCATTCAGTCAGTAGCTTCAAACATTTCTGGTATATGAAAAACATGTTTTTCAATGGCAAAAATCAATGAATATTGTAAATGCACAAACAGTAATATCTCCACATTGCAAGGTGCAATTCTGAAATTTTTTGCTTTTTACTGCTAATCCTAGCATGATAAAGAAGATTCAAAGAGAGTGAGATGCCAGCTCCTTTCATTCAGTCAGTAGCTTCAAACATTTCTGGTATATGAAAAACATGTTTTTCAATGGCAAAAATCAATGAATATTGTAAATGCACAAACAGTAATATATCCACATTGCAAGGTGCAATTCTGAAATTTTTTGCTTTTTCCTGCTAATCCTAGCATGATAAAGAAGATTCAAAGAGAGTGAGATGCCAGCTCCTTTCATTCAGTCAGTAGCTTCAAACATTTCTGGTATATGAAAAACATGTTTTTCAATGGCAAAAATCAATGAATATTGTAAATGCACAAACAGTAATATCTCCACATTGCAAGGTGCAATTCTGAAATTTTTTGCTTTTTCCTGCTAATCCTAGCATGATAAAGAAGATTCAAAGAGAGTGAGATGCCAGCTCCTTTCATTCAGTCAGTAGCTTCAAACATTTCTGGACGTTTTTCAATGGCAAAAATCAATGAATATTGTAAATGCACAAACAGTAATATCTCCACATTGCAAGATGCAATTCTGAAATTTTTTGCTTTTTCCTGCTAATCCTAGCATGATAAAGAAGATTCAAAGAGAGTGAGATGCCAGCTCCTTTCATTCAGTCAGTAGCTTCAAACATTTCTGGACGTTTTTCAATGGCAAAAATCAATGAATATTGTAAATGCACAAACAGTAATATCTCCCCATTGCAAGGTGCAATTCTGAAATTTTTTGCTTTTTCCTGCTAATCCTAGCATGATAAAGAAGATTCAAAGAGAGTGAGATGCCAGCTCCTTTCATTCAGTCAGTAGCTTCAAACATTTCTGGTATATGAATAACATGATGTTTTTCAATGGCAAAAATCAATGAATATTGTAAATGCACAAACAGTAATATCTCCACATTGCAAGGTGCAATTCTGAAATTTTTTGCTTTTTCCTGCTAATCCTAGCATGATAAAGAAGATTCAAAGAGAGTGAGATGCCAGCTCCTTTCATTCAGTCAGTAGCTTCAAACATTTCTGGTATATGAAAAACATGTTTTTCAATGGCAAAAATCAATGAATATTGTAAATGCACAAACAGTAATATCTCCACATTGCAAGGTGCAATTCTGAAATTTTTTGCTTTTTCCTGCTAATCCTAGCATGATAAAGAAGATTCAAAGAGAGTGAGATGCCAGCTCCTTTCATTCAGTCAGTAGCTTCAAACATTTCTGGACGTTTTTCAATGGCAAAAATCAATGAATATTGTAAATGCACAAACAGTAATATCTCCACATTGCAAGATGCAATTCTGAAATTTTTTGCTTTTTCCTGCTAATCCTAGCATGATAAAGAAGATTCAAAGAGAGTGAGATGCCAGCTCCTTTCATTCAGTCAGTAGCTTCAAACATTTCTGGACGTTTTTCAATGGCAAAAATCAATGAATATTGTAAATGCACAAACAGTAATATCTCCCCATTGCAAGGTGCAATTCTGAAATTTTTTGCTTTTTCCTGCTAATCCTAGCATGATAAAGAAGATTCAAAGAGAGTGAGATGCCAGCTCCTTTCATTCAGTCAGTAGCTTCAAACATTTCTGGTATATGAATAACATGATGTTTTTCAATGGCAAAAATCAATGAATATTGTAAATGCACAAACAGTAATATCTCCACATTGCAAGGTGCAATTCTGAAATTTTTTGCTTTTTCCTGCTAATCCTAGCATGATAAAGAAGATTCAAAGAGAGTGAGATGCCAGCTCCTTTCATTCAGTCAGTAGCTTCAAACATTTCTGGTATATGAAAAACATGTTTTTCAATGGCAAAAATCAATGAATATTGTAAATGCACAAACAGTAATATCTCCACATTGCAAGGTGCAATTCTGAAATTTTTTGCTTTTTCCTGCTAATCCTAGCATGATAAAGAAGATTCAAAGAGAGTGAGATGCCAGCTCCTTTCATTCAGTCAGTAGCTTCAAACATTTCTGGTATATGAAAAACATGTTTTTCAATGGCAAAAATCAATGAATATTGTAAATGCACAAACAGTAATATCTCCACATTGCAAGGTGCAATTCTGAATTTTTTTGCTTTTTCCTGCTAATCCTAGCATGATAAAGAAGATTCAAAGAGAGTGAGATGCCAGCTCCTTTCATTCAGTCAGTAGCTTCAAACATTTCTGGACGTTTTTCAATGGCAAAAATCAATGAATATTGTAAATGCACAAACAGTAATATCTCCACATTGCAAGGTGCAATTCTGAAATTTTTTGCTTTTTCCTGTTAATCCTAGCATGATAAAGAAGATTCAAAGAGAGTGAGATGCCAGCTCCTTTCATTCAGTCAGTAGCTTCAAACATTTCTGGTATATGAAAAACATGTTTTTCAATGGCAAAAATCAATGAATATTGCAAATGCACAAACAGTAATATCTCCATATTGCAAGGTGCAATTCTGAAATTTTTTGCTTTTTCCTGCTAATCCTAGCATGATAAAGAAGATTCAAAGAGAGTGAGATGCCAGCTCCTTTCATTCAGTCAGTAGCTTCAAACATTTCTGGTATATGAATAACATGTTTTTCAATGGCAAAAATCAATGAATATTGTAAATGCACAAACAGTAATATCTCCACATTGCAAGATGCAATTCTGAAATTTTTTGCTTTTTCCTGCTAATCCTAGCATGATAAAGAAGATTCAAAGAGAGTGAGATGCCAGCTCCTTTCATTCAGTCAGTAGGTTCAAACATTTCTGGACGTTTTTCAATGGCAAAAATCAATGAATATTGTAAATGCACAAACAGTAATATCTCCACATTGCAAGGTGCAATTCTGAAATTTTTTGCTTTTTCCTGCTAATCCTAGCATGATAAAGAAGATTCAAAGAGAGTGAGATGCCAGCTCCTTTCATTCAGTCAGTAGCTTCAAACATTTCTGGTATATGAAAAACATGTTTTTCAATGGCAAAAATCAATGAATATTGTAAATGCACAAACAGTAATATCTCCACATTGCAAGGTGCAATTCTGAAATTTTTTGCTTTTTACTGCTAATCCTAGCATGATAAAGAAGATTAAAAGAGAGTGAGATGCCAGCTCCTTTCATTCAGTCAGTAGCTTCAAACATTTCTGGTATATGAAAAACATGTTTTTCAATGGCAAAAATCAATGAATATTGTAAATGCACAAACAGTAATATCTCCACATTGCAAGGTGCAATTCTGAAATTTTTTGCTTTTTCCTGCTAATCCTAGCATGATAAAGAAGATTCAAAGAGAGTGAGATGCCAGCTCCTTTCATTCAGTCAGTAGCTTCAAGCATTTCTGGTATATGAAAAACATGTTTTTCAATGGCAAAAATCAATGAATATTGTAAATGCACAAACAGTAATATCTCCACATTGCAAGGTGCAATTCTGAAATTTTTTGCTTTTTCCTGCTAATCCTAGCATGATAAAGAATATTCAAAGAGAGTGAGATGCCAGCTCCTTTCATTCAGTCAGTAGCTTCAAACATTTCTGGTATATGAATAACATGATGTTTTTCAATGGCAAAAATCAATGAATATTGTAAATGCACAAACAGTAATATCTCCACATTGCAAGGTGCAATTCTGAAATTTTTTGCTTTTTCCTGCTAATCCTAGCATGATAAAGAAGATTCAAAGAGAGTGAGATGCCAAGCTCCTTTCATTCAGTCAGTAGCTTCAAACATTTCTGGACGTTTTTCAATGGCAAAAATCAATGAATATTGTAAATGCACAAACAGTAATATCTCCACATTGCAAGGTGCAATTCTGAAATTTTTTGCTTTTTCCTGCTAATCCTAGCATGATAAAGAAGATTCAAAGAGAGTGAGATGCCAGCTCCTTTCATTCAGTCAGTAGCTTCAAACATTTCTGGACGTTTTTCAATGGCAAAAATCAATGAATATTGTAAATGCACAAACAGTAATATCTCCACATTGCAAGGTGCAATTCTGAAATTTTTTGCTTTTTCCTGCTAATCCTAGCATGATAAAGAAGATTCAAAGAGAGTGAGATGCCAGCTCCTTTCATTCAGTCAGTAGCTTCAAACATTTCTGGTATATGAAAAACATGTTTTTCAATGGCAAAAATCAATGAATATTGTAAATGCACAAACAGTAATATCTCCACATTGCAAGGTGCAATTCTGAATTTTTTTGCTTTTTCCTGCTAATCATAGCATGATAAAGAAGATTCAAAGAGAGTGAGATGCCAGCTCCTTTCATTCAGTCAGTAGCTTCAAACATTTCTGGTATATGAATAACATGATGTTTTTCAATGGCAAAAATCAATGAATATTGTAAATGCACAAACAGTAATATCTCCACATTGCAAGGTGCAATTCTGAAATTTTTTGCTTTTTCCTGCTAATCCTAGCATGATAAAGAAGATTCAAAGAGAGTGAGATGCCAGCTCCTTTCATTCAGTCAGTAGCTTCAAACATTTCTGGACGTTTTTCAATGGCAAAAATCAATGAATATTGTAAATGCACAAACAGTAATATCTCCACATTGCAAGGTGCAATTCTGAAATTTTTTGCTTTTTCCTGTTAATCCTAGCATGATAAAGAAGATTCAAAGAGAGTGAGATGCCAGCTCCTTTCATTCAGTCAGTAGCTTCAAACATTTCTGGTATATGAAAAACATGTTTTTCAATGGCAAAAATCAATGAATATTGTAAATGCACAAACAGTAATATCTCCACATTGCAAGGTGCAATTCTGAAATTTTTTGCTTTTTCCTGCTAATCCTAGCATGATAAAGAAGATTCAAAGAGAGTGAGATGCCAGCTCCTTTCATTCAGTCAGTAGCTTCAAACATTTCTGGTATATGAAAAACATGTTTTTCAATGGCAAAAATCAATGAATATTGTAAATGCACAAACAGTAATATCTCCACATTGCAAGGTGCAATTCTGAAATTTTTTGCTTTTTCCTGCTAATCCTAGCATGATAAAGAAGATTCAAAGAGAGTGAGATGCCAGCTCCTTTCATTCAGTCAGTAGCTTCAAACATTTCTGGTATATGAAAAACATGTTTTTCAATGGCAAAAATCAATGAATATTGTAAATGCACAAACAGTAATATCTCCACATTGCAAGGTGCAATTCTGAAATTTTTTGCTTTTTCCTGCTAATCCTAGCATGATAAAGAAGATTCAAAGAGAGTGAGATGCCAGCTCCTTTCATTCAGTCAGTAGCTTCAAACATTTCTGGTATATGAAAAACATGTTTTTCAATGGCAAAAATCAATGAATATTGTAAATGCACAAACAGTAATATCTCCACATTGCAAGGTGCAATTCTGAAATTTTTTGCTTTTTCCTGCTAATCCTAGCATGATAAAGAAGATTCAAAGAGAGTGAGATGCCAGCTCCTTTCATTCAGTCAGTAGCTTCAAACATTTCTGGACGTTTTTCAATGGCAAAAATCAATGAATATTGTAAATGCACAAACAGTAATATCTCCACATTGCAAGGTGCAATTCTGAAATTTTTTCTTTTTCCTGTTAATCCTAGCATGATAAAGAAGATTCAAAGAGAGTGAGATGCCAGCTCCTTTCATTCAGTCAGTAGCTTCAAACATTTCTGGTATATGAAAAACATGTTTTTCAATGGCAAAAATCAATGAATATTGTAAATGCACAAACAGTAATATCTCCATATTGCAAGGTGCAATTCTGAAATTTTTTGCTTTTTCCTGCTAATCCTAGCATGATAAAGAAGATTCAAAGAGAGTGAGATGCCAGCTCCTTTCATTCAGTCAGTAGCTTCAAACATTTCTGGTATATGAATAACATGTTTTTCAATGGCAAAAATCAATGAATATTGTAAATGCACAAACAGTAATATCTCCACATTGCAAGATGCAATTCTGAAATTTTTTGCTTTTTCCTGCTAATCCTAGCATGATAAAGAAGATTCAAAGAGAGTGAGATGCCAGCTCCTTTCATTCAGTCAGTAGCTTCAAACATTTCTGGACGTTTTTCAATGGCAAAAATCAATGAATATTGTAAATGCACAAACAGTAATATCTCCACATTGCAAGGTGCAATTCTGAAATTTTTTGCTTTTTCCTGCTAATCCTAGCATGATAAAGAAGATTCAAAGAGAGTGAGATGCCAGCTCCTTTCATTCAGTCAGTAGCTTCAAACATTTCTGGACGTTTTTCAATGGCAAAAATCAATGAATATTGTAAATGCACAAACAGTAATATCTCCACATTGCAAGTTGCAATTCTGAAATTTTTTGCTTTTTCCTGTTAATCCTAGCATGATAAAGAAGATTCAAAGAGAGTGAGATGCCAGCTCCTTTCATTCAGTCAGTAGCTTCAAACATTTCTGGTATATGAAAAACATGTTTTTCACTGGCAAAAATCAATGAATATTGTAAATGCACAAACAGTAATATCTCCACATTGCAAGGTGCAATTCTGAAATGTTTTGCTTTTTCCTGCTAATCCTAGCATGATAAAGAAGATTCAAAGAGAGTGAGATGCCAGCTCCTTTCATTCAGTCAGTAGCTTCTAACATTTCTGGTATATGAAAAACATGATTTTCAATGGCAAAAATCAATGAATATTGTAAATGCACAAACAGTAATATCTCCACATTGCAAGGTGCAATTCTGAAATTTTTTGCTTTTTCCTGCTAATCCTAGCATGATAAAGAAGATTCAAAGAGAGTGAGATGCCAGCTCCTTTCATTCAGTCAGTAGCTTCAAACATTTCTGGTATATGAAAAACATGTTTTTCAATGGCAAAAATCAATGAATATTGTAAATGCACAAACAGTAATATCTCCACATTGCAAGGTGCAATTCTGAAATTTTTTGCTTTTTCCTGCTAATCCTAGCATGATAAAGAAGATTCAAAGAGAGTGAGATGCCAGCTCCTTTCATTCAGTCAGTAGCTTCAAACATTTCTGGTATATGAAAAACATGTTTTTCAATGGCAAAAATCAATGAATATTGTAAATGCACAAACAGTAATATCTCCACATTGCAAGGTGCAATTCTGAAATTTTTTGCTTTTTCCTGCTAATCCTAGCATGATAAAGAAGATTCAAAGCGAGTGAGATGCCAGCTCCTTTCATTCAGTCAGTAGCTTCAAACATTTCTGGACGTTTTTCAATGGCAAAAATCAATGAATATTGTAAATGCACAAACAGTAATATCTCCACATTGCAAGATGCAATTCTGAAATTTTTTGCTTTTTCCTGCTAATCCTAGCATGATAAAGAAGATTCAAAGAGAGTGAGATGCCAGCTCCTTTCATTCAGTCAGTAGCTTCAAACATTTCTGGACGTTTTTCAATGGCAAAAATCAATGAATATTGTAAATGCACAAACAGTAATATCTCCACATTGCAAGGTGCAATTCTGAAATTTTTTGCTTTTTCCTGCTAATCCTAGCATGATAAAGAAGATTCAAAGAGAGTGAGATGCCAGCTCCTTTCATTCAGTCAGTAGCTTCAAACATTTCTGGTATATGAATAACATGATGTTTTTCAATGGCAAAAATCAATGAATATTGTAAATGCACAAACAGTAATATCTCCACATTGCAAGGTGCAATTCTGAAATTTTTTGCTTTTTCCTGCTAATCCTAGCATGATAAAGAAGATTCAAAGAGAGTGAGATGCCAGCTCCTTTCATTCAGTCAGTAGCTTCAAACATTTCTGGACGTTTTTCAATGGCAAAAATCAATGAATATTGTAAATGCACAAACAGTAATATCTCCACATTGCAAAGTGCAATTCTGAAATTTTTTGCTTTTTCCTGTTAATCCTAGCATGATAAAGAAGATTCAAAGAGAGTGAGATGCCAGCTCCTTTCATTCAGTCAGTAGCTTCAAACATTTCTGGTATATGAAAAACATGTTTTTCAATGGCAAAAATCAATGAATATTGTAAATGCACAAACAGTAATATCTCCACATTGCAAGGTGCAATTCTGAATTTTTTTGCTTTTTCCTGCTAATCCTAGCATGATAAAGAAGATTCAAAGAGAGTGAGATGCCAGCTCCTTTCATTCAGTCAGTAGCTTCAAACATTTCTGGACGTTTTTCAATGGCAAAAATCAATGAATATTGTAAATGCACAAACAGTAATATCTCCACATTGCAAGGTGCAATTCTGAAATTTTTTGCTTTTTCCTGCTAATCCTAGCATGATAAAGAAGATTCAAAGAGAGTGAGATGCCAGCTCCTTTCATTCAGTCAGTAGCTTCAAACATTTCTGGACGTTTTTCAATGGCAAAAATCAATGAATATTGTAAATGCACAAACAGTAATATCTCCACATTGCAAGGTGCAATTCTGAAATTTTTTGCTTTTTCCTGTTAATCCTAGCATGATAAAGAAGATTCAAAGAGAGTGAGTTGCCAGCTCCTTTCATTCAGTCAGTAGCTTCAAACATTTCTGGTATATGAAAAACATGTTTTTCACTGGCAAAAATCAATGAATATTGTAAATGCACAAACAGTAATATCTCCACATTGCAAGGTGCAATTCTGAAATTTTTTGCTTTTTCCTGTTAATCCTAGCATGATAAAGAAGATTCAAAGAGAGTGAGATGCCAGCTCCTTTCATTCAGTCAGTAGCTTCAAACATTTCTGGTATATGAATAACATGATGTTTTTCAATGGCAAAAATCAATGAATATTGTAAATGCACAAACAGTAATATCTCCACATTGCAAGGTGCAATTCTGAAATTTTTTGCTTTTTCCTGCTAATCCTAGCATGATAAAGAAGATTCAAAGAGAGTGAGATGCCAGCTCCTTTCATTCAGTCAGTAGCTTCAAACATTTCTGGACGTTTTTCAATGGCAAAAATCAATGAATATTGTAAATGCACAAACAGTAATATCTCCACATTGCAAGGTGCAATTCTGAAATTTTTTGCTTTTTCCTGTTAATCCTAGCATGAAAAAGAAGATTCAAAGAGAGTGAGATGCCAGCTCCTTTCATTCAGTCAGTAGCTTCAAACATTTCTGGTATATGAAAAACATGTTTTTCAATGGCAAAAATCAATGAATATTGTAAATGCACAAACAGTAATATCTCCACATTGCAAGGTGCAATTCTGAAATTTTTTGCTTTTTACTGCTAATCCTAGCATGATAAAGAAGATTCAAAGAGAGTGAGATGCCAGCTCCTTTCATTCAGTCAGTAGCTTCAAACATTTCTGGTATATGAAAAACATGTTTTTCAATGGCAAAAATCAATGAATATTGTAAATGCACAAACAGTAATATCTCCACATTGCAAGGTGCAATTCTGAAATTTTTTGCTTTTTCCTGCTAATCCTAGCATGATAAAGAAGATTCAAAGAGAGTGAGATGCCAGCTCCTTTCATTCGATCAGTAGCTTCAAACATTTCTGGTATATGAATAACATGATGTTTTTCAATGGCAAAAATCAATGAATATTGTAAATGCACAAACAGTAATATCTCCACATTGCAAGGTGCAATTCTGAAATTTTTTGCTTTTTCCTGCTAATCCTAGCATGATAAAGAAGATTCAAAGAGAGTGAGATGCCAAGCTCCTTTCATTCAGTCAGTAGCTTCAAACATTTCTGGACGTTTTTCAATGGCAAAAATCAATGAATATTGTAAATGCACAAACAGTAATATCTCCACATTGCAAGGTGCAATTCTGAAATTTTTTGCTTTTTCCTGCTAATCCTAGCATGATAAAGAAGATTCAAAGAGAGTGAGATGCCAGCTCCTTTCATTCAGTCAGTAGCTTCAAACATTTCTGGACGTTTTTCAATGGCAAAAATCAATGAATATTGTAAATGCACAAACAGTAATATCTCCACATTGCAAGGTGCAATTCTGAAATTTTTTGCTTTTTCCTGCTAATCCTAGCATGATAAAGAAGATTCAAAGAGAGTGAGATGCCAGCTCCTTTCATTCAGTCAGTAGCTTCAAACATTTCTGGTATATGAAAAACATGTTTTTCAATGGCAAAAATCAATGAATATTGTAAATGCACAAACAGTAATATCTCCACATTGCAAGGTGCAATTCTGAAATTTTTTGCTTTTTCCTGCTAATCCTAGCATGATAAAGAAGATTCAAAGAGAGTGAGATGCCAGCTCCTTTCATTCAGTCAGTAGCTTCAAACATTTCTGGTATATGAATAACATGATGTTTTTCAATGGCAAAAATCAATGAATATTGTAAATGCACAAACAGTAATATCTCCACATTGCAAGGTGCAATTCTGAAATTTTTTGCTTTTTCCTGCTAATCCTAGCATGATAAAGAAGATTCAAAGAGAGTGAGATGCCAGCTCCTTTCATTCAGTCAGTAGCTTCAAACATTTCTGGACGTTTTTCAATGGCAAAAATCAATGAATATTGTAAATGCACAAACAGTAATATCTCCACATTGCAAGGTGCAATTCTGAAATTTTTTGCTTTTTCCTGTTAATCCTAGCATGATAAAGAAGATTCAAAGAGAGTGAGATGCCAGCTCCTTTCATTCAGTCAGTAGCTTCAAACATTTCTGGTATATGAAAAACATGTTTTTCAATGGCAAAAATCAATGAATATTGTAAATGCACAAACAGTAATATCTCCACATTGCAAGGTGCAATTCTGAAATTTTTTGCTTTTTCCTGCTAATCCTAGCATGATAAAGAAGATTCAAAGAGAGTGAGATGCCAGCTCCTTTCATTCAGTCAGTAGCTTCAAACATTTCTGGTATATGAAAAACATGTTTTTCAATGGCAAAAATCAATGAATATTGTAAATGCACAAACAGTAATATCTCCACATTGCAAGGTGCAATTCTGAAATTTTTTGCTTTTTCCTGCTAATCCTAGCATGATAAAGAAGATTCAAAGAGAGTGAGATGCCAGCTCCTTTCATTCAGTCAGTAGCTTCAAACATTTCTGGTATATGAAAAACATGTTTTTCAATGGCAAAAATCAATGAATATTGTAAATGCACAAACAGTAATATCTCCACATTGCAAGGTGCAATTCTGAAATTTTTTGCTTTTTCCTGCTAATCCTAGCATGATAAAGAAGATTCAAAGAGAGTGAGATGCCAGCTCCTTTCATTCAGTCAGTAGCTTCAAACATTTCTGGTATATGAAAAACATGTTTTTCAATGGCAAAAATCAATGAATATTGTAAATGCACAAACAGTAATATCTCCACATTGCAAGGTGCAATTCTGAAATTTTTTGCTTTTTCCTGCTAATCCTAGCATGATAAAGAAGATTCAAAGAGAGTGAGATGCCAGCTCCTTTCATTCAGTCAGTAGCTTCAAACATTTCTGGACGTTTTTCAATGGCAAAAATCAATGAATATTGTAAATGCACAAACAGTAATATCTCCACATTGCAAGGTGCAATTCTGAAATTTTTTCTTTTTCCTGTTAATCCTAGCATGATAAAGAAGATTCAAAGAGAGTGAGATGCCAGCTCCTTTCATTCAGTCAGTAGCTTCAAACATTTCTGGTATATGAAAAACATGTTTTTCAATGGCAAAAATCAATGAATATTGTAAATGCACAAACAGTAATATCTCCATATTGCAAGGTGCAATTCTGAAATTTTTTGCTTTTTCCTGCTAATCCTAGCATGATAAAGAAGATTCAAAGAGAGTGAGATGCCAGCTCCTTTCATTCAGTCAGTAGCTTCAAACATTTCTGGTATATGAATAACATGTTTTTCAATGGCAAAAATCAATGAATATTGTAAATGCACAAACAGTAATATCTCCACATTGCAAGATGCAATTCTGAAATTTTTTGCTTTTTCCTGCTAATCCTAGCATGATAAAGAAGATTCAAAGAGAGTGAGATGCCAGCTCCTTTCATTCAGTCAGTAGCTTCAAACATTTCTGGACGTTTTTCAATGGCAAAAATCAATGAATATTGTAAATGCACAAACAGTAATATCTCCACATTGCAAGGTGCAATTCTGAAATTTTTTGCTTTTTCCTGCTAATCCTAGCATGATAAAGAAGATTCAAAGAGAGTGAGATGCCAGCTCCTTTCATTCAGTCAGTAGCTTCAAACATTTCTGGACGTTTTTCAATGGCAAAAATCAATGAATATTGTAAATGCACAAACAGTAATATCTCCACATTGCAAGTTGCAATTCTGAAATTTTTTGCTTTTTCCTGTTAATCCTAGCATGATAAAGAAGATTCAAAGAGAGTGAGATGCCAGCTCCTTTCATTCAGTCAGTAGCTTCAAACATTTCTGGTATATGAAAAACATGTTTTTCACTGGCAAAAATCAATGAATATTGTAAATGCACAAACAGTAATATCTCCACATTGCAAGGTGCAATTCTGAAATTTTTTGCTTTTTCCTGCTAATCCTAGCATGATAAAGAAGATTCAAAGAGAGTGAGATGCCAGCTCCTTTCATTCAGTCAGTAGCTTCAAACATTTCTGGACGTTTTTCAATGGCAAAAATCAATGAATATTGTAAATGCACAAACAGTAATATCTCCACATTGCAAGGTGCAATTCTGAAATTTTTTCTTTTTCCTGTTAATCCTAGCATGATAAAGAAGATTCAAAGAGAGTGAGATGCCAGCTCCTTTCATTCAGTCAGTAGCTTCAAACATTTCTGGTATATGAAAAACATGTTTTTCAATGGCAAAAATCAATGAATATTGTAAATGCACAAACAGTAATATCTCCATATTGCAAGGTGCAATTCTGAAATTTTTTGCTTTTTCCTGCTAATCCTAGCATGATAAAGAAGATTCAAAGAGAGTGAGATGCCAGCTCCTTTCATTCAGTCAGTAGCTTCAAACATTTCTGGTATATGAATAACATGTTTTTCAATGGCAAAAATCAATGAATATTGTAAATGCACAAACAGTAATATCTCCACATTGCAAGATGCAATTCTGAAATTTTTTGCTTTTTCCTGCTAATCCTAGCATGATAAAGAAGATTCAAAGAGAGTGAGATGCCAGCTCCTTTCATTCAGTCAGTAGCTTCAAACATTTCTGGACGTTTTTCAATGGCAAAAATCAATGAATATTGTAAATGCACAAACAGTAATATCTCCACATTGCAAGGTGCAATTCTGAAATTTTTTGCTTTTTCCTGCTAATCCTAGCATGATAAAGAAGATTCAAAGAGAGTGAGATGCCAGCTCCTTTCATTCAGTCAGTAGCTTCAAACATTTCTGGACGTTTTTCAATGGCAAAAATCAATGAATATTGTAAATGCACAAACAGTAATATCTCCACATTGCAAGTTGCAATTCTGAAATTTTTTGCTTTTTCCTGTTAATCCTAGCATGATAAAGAAGATTCAAAGAGAGTGAGATGCCAGCTCCTTTCATTCAGTCAGTAGCTTCAAACATTTCTGGTATATGAAAAACATGTTTTTCACTGGCAAAAATCAATGAATATTGTAAATGCACAAACAGTAATATCTCCACATTGCAAGGTGCAATTCTGAAATTTTTTGCTTTTTCCTGCTAATCCTAGCATGATAAAGAAGATTCAAAGAGAGTGAGATGCCAGCTCCTTTCATTCAGTCAGTAGCTTCTAACATTTCTGGTATATGAAAAACATGATTTTCAATGGCAAAAATCAATGAATATTGTAAATGCACAAACAGTAATATCTCCACATTGCAAGGTGCAATTCTGAAATTTTTTGCTTTTTCCTGCTAATCCTAGCATGATAAAGAAGATTCAAAGAGAGTGAGATGCCAGCTCCTTTCATTCAGTCAGTAGCTTCAAACATTTCTGGTATATGAAAAACATGTTTTTCAATGGCAAAAATCAATGAATATTGTAAATGCACAAACAGTAATATCTCCACATTGCAAGGTGCAATTCTGAAATTTTTTGCTTTTTCCTGCTAATCCTAGCATGATAATGAAGATTCAAAGAGAGTGAGATGCCAGCTCCTTTCATTCAGTCAGTAGCTTCAAACATTTCTGGTATATGAAAAACATGTTTTTCAATGGCAAAAATCAATGAATATTGTAAATGCACAAACAGTAATATCTCCACATTGCAAGGTGCAATTCTGAAATTTTTTGCTTTTTCCTGCTAATCCTAGCATGATAAAGAAGATTCAAAGCGAGTGAGATGCCAGCTCCTTTCATTCAGTCAGTAGCTTCAAACATTTCTGGACGTTTTTCAATGGCAAAAATCAATGAATATTGTAAATGCACAAACAGTAATATCTCCACATTGCAAGATGCAATTCTGAAATTTTTTGCTTTTTCCTGCTAATCCTAGCATGATAAAGAAGATTCAAAGAGAGTGAGATGCCAGCTCCTTTCATTCAGTCAGTAGCTTCAAACATTTCTGGACGTTTTTCAATGGCAAAAATCAATGAATATTGTAAATGCACAAACAGTAATATCTCCACATTGCAAGGTGCAATTCTGAAATTTTTTGCTTTTTCCTGCTAATCCTAGCATGATAAAGAAGATTCAAAGAGAGTGAGATGCCAGCTCCTTTCATTCAGTCAGTAGCTTCAAACATTTCTGGTATATGAATAACATGATGTTTTTCAATGGCAAAAATCAATGAATATTGTAAATGCACAAACAGTAATATCTCCACATTGCAAGGTGCAATTCTGAAATTTTTTGCTTTTTCCTGCTAATCCTAGCATGATAAAGAAGATTCAAAGAGAGTGAGATGCCAGCTCCTTTCATTCAGTCAGTAGCTTCAAACATTTCTGGACGTTTTTCAATGGCAAAAATCAATGAATATTGTAAATGCACAAACAGTAATATCTCCACATTGCAAAGTGCAATTCTGAAATTTTTTGCTTTTTCCTGTTAATCCTAGCATGATAAAGAAGATTCAAAGAGAGTGAGATGCCAGCTCCTTTCATTCAGTCAGTAGCTTCAAACATTTCTGGTATATGAAAAACATGTTTTTCAATGGCAAAAATCAATGAATATTGTAAATGCACAAACAGTAATATCTCCACATTGCAAGGTGCAATTCTGAATTTTTTTGCTTTTTCCTGCTAATCCTAGCATGATAAAGAAGATTCAAAGAGAGTGAGATGCCAGCTCCTTTCATTCAGTCAGTAGCTTCAAACATTTCTTGACGTTTTTCAATGGCAAAAATCAATGAATATTGTAAATGCACAAACAGTAATATCTCCACATTGCAAGGTGCAATTCTGAAATTTTTTGCTTTTTCCTGCTAATCCTAGCATGATAAAGAAGATTCAAAGAGAGTGAGATGCCAGCTCCTTTCATTCAGTCAGTAGCTTCAAACATTTCTGGACGTTTTTCAATGGCAAAAATCAATGAATATTGTAAATGCACAAACAGTAATATCTCCACATTGCAAGGTGCAATTCTGAAATTTTTTGCTTTTTCCTGTTAATCCTAGCATGATAAAGAAGATTCAAAGAGAGTGAGTTGCCAGCTCCTTTCATTCAGTCAGTAGCTTCAAACATTTCTGGTATATGAAAAACATGTTTTTCACTGGCAAAAATCAATGAATATTGTAAATGCACAAACAGTAATATCTCCACATTGCAAGGTGCAATTCTGAAATTTTTTGCTTTTTCCTGTTAATCCTAGCATGATAAAGAAGATTCAAAGAGAGTGAGATGCCAGCTCCTTTCATTCAGTCAGTAGCTTCAAACATTTCTGGTATATGAATAACATGATGTTTTTCAATGGCAAAAATCAATGAATATTGTAAATGCACAAACAGTAATATCTCCACATTGCAAGGTGCAATTCTGAAATTTTTTGCTTTTTCCTGCTAATCCTAGCATGATAAAGAAGATTCAAAGAGAGTGAGATGCCAGCTCCTTTCATTCAGTCAGTAGCTTCAAACATTTCTGGACGTTTTTCAATGGCAAAAATCAATGAATATTGTAAATGCACAAACAGTAATATCTCCACATTGCAAAGTGCAATTCTGAAATTTTTTGCTTTTTCCTGTTAATCCTAGCATGATAAAGAAGATTCAAAGAGAGTGAGATGCCAGCTCCTTTCATTCAGTCAGTAGCTTCAAACATTTCTGGTATATGAAAAACATGTTTTTCAATGGCAAAAATCAATGAATATTGTAAATGCACAAACAGTAATATCTCCACATTGCAAGGTGCAATTCTGAATTTTTTTGCTTTTTCCTGCTAATCCTAGCATGATAAAGAAGATTCAAAGAGAGTGAGATGCCAGCTCCTTTCATTCAGTCAGTAGCTTCAAACATTTCTGGACGTTTTTCAATGGCAAAAATCAATGAATATTGTAAATGCACAAACAGTAATATCTCCACATTGCAAGGTGCAATTCTGAAATTTTTTGCTTTTTCCTGTTAATCCTAGCATGAAAAAGAAGATTCAAAGAGAGTGAGATGCCAGCTCCTTTCATTCAGTCAGTAGCTTCAAACATTTCTGGTATATGAAAAACATGTTTTTCAATGGCAAAAATCAATGAATATTGTAAATGCACAAACAGTAATATCTCCACATTGCAAGGTGCAATTCTGAAATTTTTTGCTTTTTACTGCTAATCCTAGCATGATAAAGAAGATTCAAAGAGAGTGAGATGCCAGCTCCTTTCATTCAGTCAGTAGCTTCAAACATTTCTGGTATATGAAAAACATGTTTTTCAATGGCAAAAATCAATGAATATTGTAAATGCACAAACAGTAATATCTCCACATTGCAAGGTGCAATTCTGAAATTTTTTGCTTTTTCCTGCTAATCCTAGCATGATAAAGAAGATTCAAAGAGAGTGAGATGCCAGCTCCTTTCATTCGATCAGTAGCTTCAAACATTTCTGGTATATGAATAACATGATGTTTTTCAATGGCAAAAATCAATGAATATTGTAAATGCACAAACAGTAATATCTCCACATTGCAAGGTGCAATTCTGAAATTTTTTGCTTTTTCCTGCTAATCCTAGCATGATAAAGAAGATTCAAAGAGAGTGAGATGCCAAGCTCCTTTCATTCAGTCAGTAGCTTCAAACATTTCTGGACGTTTTTCAATGGCAAAAATCAATGAATATTGTAAATGCACAAACAGTAATATCTCCACATTGCAAGGTGCAATTCTGAAATTTTTTGCTTTTTCCTGCTAATCCTAGCATGATAAAGAAGATTCAAAGAGAGTGAGATGCCAGCTCCTTTCATTCAGTCAGTAGCTTCAAACATTTCTGGACGTTTTTCAATGGCAAAAATCAATGAATATTGTAAATGCACAAACAGTAATATCTCCACATTGCAAGGTGCAATTCTGAAATTTTTTGCTTTTTCCTGCTAATCCTAGCATGATAAAGAAGATTCAAAGAGAGTGAGATGCCAGCTCCTTTCATTCAGTCAGTAGCTTCAAACATTTCTGGTATATGAAAAACATGTTTTTCAATGGCAAAAATCAATGAATATTGTAAATGCACAAACAGTAATATCTCCACATTGCAAGGTGCAATTCTGAAATTTTTTGCTTTTTCCTGCTAATCCTAGCATGATAAAGAAGATTCAAAGAGAGTGAGATGCCAGCTCCTTTCATTCAGTGACTAGCTTCAAACATTTCTGGACGTTTTTCAATGGCAAAAATCAATGAATATTGTAAATGCACAAACAGTAATATCTCCACATTGCAAGGTGCAATTCTGAAATTTTTTGCTTTTTCCTGTTAATCCTAGCATGATAAAGAAGATTCAAAGAGAGTGAGATGCCAGCTCCTTTCATTCAGTCAGTAGCTTCAAACATTTCTGGTATATGAAAAACATGTTTTTCAATGGCAAAAATCAATGAATATTGTAAATGCACAAACAGTAATATCTCCACATTGCAAGGTGCAATTCTGAAATTTTTTGCTTTTTCCTGCTAATCCTAGCATGATAAAGAAGATTCAAAGAGAGTGAGATGCCAGCTCCTTTCATTCAGTCAGTAGCTTCAAACATTTCTGGTATATGAAAAACATGTTTTTCAATGGCAAAAATCAATGAATATTGTAAATGCACAAACAGTAATATCTCCACATTGCAAGGTGCAATTCTGAAATTTTTTGCTTTTTCCTGCTAATCCTAGCATGATAAAGAAGATTCAAAGAGAGTGAGATGCCAGCTCCTTTCATTCAGTCAGTAGCTTCAAACATTTCTGGTATATGAAAAACATGTTTTTCAATGGCAAAAATCAATGAATATTGTAAATGCACAAACAGTAATATCTCCACATTGCAAGGTGCAATTCTGAATTTTTTTGCTTTTTCCTGCTAATCCTAGCATGATAAAGAAGATTCAAAGAGAGTGAGATGCCAGCTCCTTTCATTCAGTCAGTAGCTTCAAACATTTCTGGACGTTTTTCAATGGCAAAAATCAATGAATATTGTAAATGCACAAACAGTAATATCTCCACATTGCAAGGTGCAATTCTGAAATTTTTTGCTTTTTCCTGCTAATCCTAGCATGATAAAGAAGATTCAAAGAGAGTGAGATGCCAGCTCCTTTCATTCAGTCAGTAGCTTCAAACATTTCTGGACGTTTTTCAATGGCAAAAATCAATGAATATTGTAAATGCACAAACAGTAATATCTCCACATTGCAAGGTGCAATTCTGAAATTTTTTGCTTTTTCCTGTTAATCCTAGCATGATAAAGAAGATTCAAAGAGAGTGAGATGCCAGCTCCTTTCATTCAGTCAGTAGCTTCAAACATTTCTGGTATATGAAAAACATGTTTTTCACTGGCAAAAATCAATGAATATTGTAAATGCACAAACAGTAATATCTCCACATTGCAAGGTGCAATTCTGAAATTTTTTGCTTTTTCCTGCTAATCCTAGCATGATAAAGAAGATTCAAAGAGAGTGAGATGCCAGCTCCTTTCATTCAGTCAGTAGCTTCAAACATTTCTGGTATATGAATAACATGATGTTTTTCAATGGCAAAAATCAATGAATATTGTAAATGCACAAACAGTAATATCTCCACATTGCAAGGTGCAATTCTGAAATTTTTTGCTTTTTCCTGCTAATCCTAGCATGATAAAGAAGATTCAAAGAGAGTGAGATGCCAAGCTCCTTTCATTCAGTCAGTAGCTTCAAACATTTCTGGACGTTTTTCAATGGCAAAAATCAATGAATATTGTAAATGCACAAACAGTAATATCTCCACATTGCAAGGTGCAATTCTGAAATTTTTTGCTTTTTCCTGCTAAACCTAGCATGATAAAGAAGATTCAAAGAGAGTGAGATGCCAGCTCCTTTCATTCAGTCAGTAGCTTCAAACATTTCTGGACGTTTTTCAATGGCAAAAATCAATGAATATTGTAAATGCACAAACAGTAATATCTCCACATTGCAAGGTGCAATTCTGAAATTTTTTGCTTTTTCCTGCTAATCCTAGCATGATAAAGAAGATTCAAAGAGAGTGAGATGCCAGCTCCTTTCATTCAGTCAGTAGCTTCAAACATTTCTGGTATATGAAAAACATGTTTTTCAATGGCAAAAATCAATGAATATTGTAAATGCACAAACAGTAATATCTCCACATTGCAAGGTGCAATTCTGAAATTTTTTGCTTTTTCCTGCTAATCCTAGCATGATAAAGAAGATTCAAAGAGAGTGAGATGCCAGCTCCTTTCATTCAGTGAGTAGCTTCAAACATTTCTGGACGTTTTTCAATGGCAAAAATCAATGAATATTGTAAATGCACAAACAGTAATATCTCCACATTGCAAGGTGCAATTCTGAAATTTTTTGCTTTTTCCTGTTAATCCTAGCATGATAAAGAAGATTCAAAGAGAGTGAGATGCCAGCTCCTTTCATTCAGTCAGTAGCTTCAAACATTTCTGGTATATGAAAAACATGTTTTTCAATGGCAAAAATCAATGAATATTGTAAATGCACAAACAGTAATATCTCCACATTGCAAGGTGCAATTCTGAAATTTTTTGCTTTTTCCTGCTAATCCTAGCATGATAAAGAAGATTCAAAGAGAGTGAGATGCCAGCTCCTTTCATTCAGTCAGTAGCTTCAAACATTTCTGGTATATGAAAAACATGTTTTTCAATGGCAAAAATCAATGAATATTGTAAATGCACAAACAGTAATATCTCCACATTGCAAGGTGCAATTCTGAAATTTTTTGCTTTTTCCTGCTAATCCTAGCATGATAAAGAAGATTCAAAGAGAGTGAGATGCCAGCTCCTTTCATTCAGTCAGTAGCTTCAAACATTTCTGGTATATGAAAAACATGTTTTTCAATGGCAAAAATCAATGAATATTGTAAATGCACAAACAGTAATATCTCCACATTGCAAGGTGCAATTC
The DNA here is from genome assembly GCF_046119375.1 of Phyllobates terribilis. Lineage (NCBI taxonomy): Eukaryota > Metazoa > Chordata > Amphibia > Anura > Dendrobatidae > Phyllobates > Phyllobates terribilis. Next base: position 466,421 of record NW_027363167.1, on the reverse strand, counting down.
TGAATTTTTTTGCTTTTTCCTGCTAATCCTAGCATGATAAAGAAGATTCAAAGAGAGTGAGATGCCAGCTCCTTTCATTCAGTCAGTAGCTTCAAACATTTCTGGACGTTTTTCAATGGCAAAAATCAATGAATATTGTAAATGCACAAACAGTAATATCTCCACATTGCAAGGTGCAATTCTGAAATTTTTTGCTTTTTCCTGCTAATCCTAGCATGATAAAGAAGATTCAAAGAGAGTGAGATGCCAGCTCCTTTCATTCAGTCAGTAGCTTCAAACATTTCTGGACGTTTTTCAATGGCAAAAATCAATGAATATTGTAAATGCACAAACAGTAATATCTCCACATTGCAAGGTGCAATTCTGAAATTTTTTGCTTTTTCCTGTTAATCCTAGCATGATAAAGAAGATTCAAAGAGAGTGAGATGCCAGCTCCTTTCATTCAGTCAGTAGCTTCAAACATTTCTGGTATATGAAAAACATGTTTTTCACTGGCAAAAATCAATGAATATTGTAAATGCACAAACAGTAATATCTCCACATTGCAAGGTGCAATTCTGAAATTTTTTGCTTTTTCCTGCTAATCCTAGCATGATAAAGAAGATTCAAAGAGAGTGAGATGCCAGCTCCTTTCATTCAGTCAGTAGCTTCAAACATTTCTGGTATATGAATAACATGATGTTTTTCAATGGCAAAAATCAATGAATATTGTAAATGCACAAACAGTAATATCTCCACATTGCAAGGTGCAATTCTGAAATTTTTTGCTTTTTCCTGCTAATCCTAGCATGATAAAGAAGATTCAAAGAGAGTGAGATGCCAGCTCCTTTCATTCAGTCAGTAGCTTCAAACATTTCTGGACGTTTTTCAATGGCAAAAATCAATGAATATTGTAAATGCACAAACAGTAATATCTCCACATTGCAAGGTGCAATTCTGAAATTTTTTGCTTTTTCCTGTTAATCCTAGCATGAAAAAGAAGATTCAAAGAGAGTGAGATGCCAGCTCCTTTCATTCAGTCAGTAGCTTCAAACATTTCTGGTATATGAAAAACATGTTTTTCAATGGCAAAAATCAATGAATATTGTAAATGCACAAACAGTAATATCTCCACATTGCAAGGTGCAATTCTGAAATTTTTTGCTTTTTACTGCTAATCCTAGCATGATAAAGAAGATTCAAAGAGAGTGAGATGCCAGCTCCTTTCATTCAGTCAGTAGCTTCAAACATTTCTGGTATATGAAAAACATGTTTTTCAATGGCAAAAATCAATGAATATTGTAAATGCACAAACAGTAATATCTCCACATTGCAAGGTGCAATTCTGAAATTTTTTGCTTTTTCCTGCTAATCCTAGCATGATAAAGAAGATTCAAAGAGAGTGAGATGCCAGCTCCTTTCATTCAGTCAGTAGCTTCAAACATTTCTGGTATATGAATAACATGATGTTTTTCAATGGCAAAAATCAATGAATATTGTAAATGCACAAACAGTAATATCTCCACATTGCAAGGTGCAATTCTGAAATTTTTTGCTTTTTCCTGCTAATCCTAGCATGATAAAGAAGATTCAAAGAGAGTGAGATGCCAAGCTCCTTTCATTCAGTCAGTAGCTTCAAACATTTCTGGACGTTTTTCAATGGCAAAAATCAATGAATATTGTAAATGCACAAACAGTAATATCTCCACATTGCAAGGTGCAATTCTGAAATTTTTTGCTTTTTCCTGCTAATCCTAGCATGATAAAGAAGATTCAAAGAGAGTGAGATGCCAGCTCCTTTCATTCAGTGAGTAGCTTCAAACATTTCTGGACGTTTTTCAATGGCAAAAATCAATGAATATTGTAAATGCACAAACAGTAATATCTCCACATTGCAAGGTGCAATTCTGAAATTTTTTGCTTTTTCCTGTTAATCCTAGCATGATAAAGAAGATTCAAAGAGAGTGAGATGCCATCTCCTTTCATTCAGTCAGTAGCTTCAAACATTTCTGGTATATGAAAAACATGTTTTTCAATGGCAAAAATCAATGAATATTGTAAATGCACAAACAGTAATATCTCCACATTGCAAGGTGCAATTCTGAAATTTTTTGCTTTTTCCTGCTAATCCTAGCATGATAAAGAAGATTCAAAGAGAGTGAGATGCCAGCTCCTTTCATTCAGTCAGTAGCTTCAAACATTTCTGGTATATGAAAAACATGTTTTTCAATGGCAAAAATCAATGAATATTGTAAATGCACAAACAGTAATATCTCCACATTGCAAGGTGCAATTCTGAAATTTTTTGCTTTTTCCTGCTAATCCTAGCATGATAAAGAAGATTCAAAGAGAGTGAGATGCCAGCTCCTTTCATTCAGTCAGTAGCTTCAAACATTTCTGGTATATGAAAAACATGTTTTTCAATGGCAAAAATCAATGAATATTGTAAATGCACAAACAGTAATATCTCCACATTGCAAGGTGCAATTCTGAAATTTTTTGCTTTTTCCTGCTAATCCTAGCATGATAAAGAAGATTCAAAGAGAGTGAGATGCCAGCTCCTTTCATTCAGTCAGTAGCTTCAAACATTTCTGGTATATGAAAAACATGTTTTTCAATGGCAAAAATCAATGAATATTGTAAATGCACAAACAGTAATATCTCCACATTGCAAGGTGCAATTCTGAAATTTTTTGCTTTTTCCTGCTAATCCTAGCATGATAAAGAAGATTCAAAGAGAGTGAGATGCCAGCTCCTTTCATTCAGTCAGTAGCTTCAAACATTTCTGGACGTTTTTCAATGGCAAAAATCAATGAATATTGTAAATGCACAAACAGTAATATCTCCACATTGCAAGGTGCAATTCTGAAATTTTTTGCTTTTTCCTGTTAATCCTAGCATGATAAAGAAGATTCAAAGAGAGTGAGATGCCAGCTCCTTTCATTCAGTCAGTAGCTTCAAACATTTCTGGTATATGAAAAACATGTTTTTCAATGGCAAAAATCAATGAATATTGTAAATGCACAAACAGTAATATCTCCATATTGCAAGGTGCAATTCTGAAATTTTTTGCTTTTTCCTGCTAATCCTAGCATGATAAAGAAGATTCAAAGAGAGTGAGATGCCAGCTCCTTTCATTCAGTCAGTAGCTTCAAACATTTCTGGTATATGAATAACATGTTTTTCAATGGCAAAAATCAATGAATATTGTAAATGCACAAACAGTAATATCTCCACATTGCAAGATGCAATTCTGAAATTTTTTGCTTTTTCCTGCTAATCCTAGCATGATAAAGAAGATTCAAAGAGAGTGAGATGCCAGCTCCTTTCATTCAGTCAGTAGGTTCAAACATTTCTGGACGTTTTTCAATGGCAAAAATCAATGAATATTGTAAATGCACAAACAGTAATATCTCCACATTGCAAGGTGCAATTCTGAAATTTTTTGCTTTTTCCTGCTAATCCTAGCATGATAAAGAAGATTCAAAGAGAGTGAGATGCCAGCTCCTTTCATTCAGTCAGTAGCTTCAAACATTTCTGGTATATGAAAAACATGTTTTTCAATGGCAAAAATCAATGAATATTGTAAATGCACAAACAGTAATATCTCCACATTGCAAGGTGCAATTCTGAAATTTTTTGCTTTTTCCTGCTAATCCTAGCATGATAAAGAAGATTCAAAGAGAGTGAGATGCCAGCTCCTTTCATTCAGTCAGTAGCTTCAAACATTTCTGGACGTTTTTCAATGGCAAAAATCAATGAATATTGTAAATGCACAAACAGTAATATCTCCACATTGCAAGGTGCAATTCTGAAATTTTTTGCTTTTTCCTGTTAATCCTAGCATGATAAAGAAGATTCAAAGAGAGTGAGATGCCAGCTCCTTTCATTCAGTCAGTAGCTTCAAACATTTCTGGTATATGAAAAACATGTTTTTCAATGGCAAAAATCAATGAATATTGTAAATGCACAAACAGTAATATCTCCATATTGCAAGGTGCAATTCTGAAATTTTTTGCTTTTTCCTGCTAATAATAGCATGAAAAAGAAGATTCAAAGAGAGTGAGATGCCAGCTCCTTTCATTCAGTCAGTAGCTTCAAACATTTCTGGTATATGAATAACATGTTTTTCAATGGCAAAAATCAATGAATATTGTAAATGCACAAACAGTAATATCTCCACATTGCAAGATGCAATTCTGAAATTTTTTGCTTTTTCCTGCTAATCCTAGCATGATAAAGAAGATTCAAAGAGAGTGAGATGCCAGCTCCTTTCATTCAGTCAGTAGGTTCAAACATTTCTGGACATTTTTCAATGGCAAAAATCAATGAATATTGTAAATGCACAAACAGTAATATCTCCACATTGCAAGGTGCAATTCTGAAATTTTTTGCTTTTTCCTGCTAATCCTAGCATGATAAAGAAGATTCAAAGAGAGTGAGATGCCAGCTCCTTTCATTCAGTCAGTAGCTTCAAACATTTCTGGAATATGAAAAACATGTTTTTCAATGGCAAAAATCAATGAATATTGTAAATGCACAAACAGTAATATCTCCATATTGCAAGGTGCAATTCTGAAATTTTTTGCTTTTTCCTGCTAATCCTAGCATGATAAAGAAGATTCAAAGAGAGTGAGATGCCAGCTCCTTTCATTCAGTCAGTAGCTTCAAACATTTCTGGTATATGAATAACATGTTTTTCAATGGCAAAAATCAATGAATATTGTAAATGCACAAACAGTAATATCTCCACATTGCAAGATGCAATTCTGAAATTTTTTGCTTTTTCCTGCTAATCCTAGCATGATAAAGAAGATTCAAAGAGAGTGAGATGCCAGCTCCTTTCATTTAGTCAGTAGCTTCAAACATTTCTGGACGTTTTTCAATGGCAAAAATCAATGAATATTGTAAATGCACAAACAGTAATATCTCCACATTGCAAGGTGCAATTCTGAAATTTTTTGCTTTTTCCTGCTAATCCTAGCATGATAAAGAAGATTCAAAGAGAGTGAGATGCCAGCTCCTTTCATTCAGTCAGTAGCTTCAAACATTTCTGGACGTTTTTCAATGGCAAAAATCAATGAATATTGTAAATGCACAAACAGTAATATCTCCACATTGCAAGGTGCAATTCTGAAATTTTTTGCTTTTTCCTGTTAATCCTAGCATGATAAAGAAGATTCAAAGAGAGTGAGATGCCAGCTCCTTTCATTCAGTCAGTAGCTTCAAACATTTCTGGTATATGAAAAACATGTTTTTCACTGGCAAAAATCAATGAATATTGTAAATGCACAAACAGTAATATCTCCACATTGCAAGGTGCAATTCTGAAATTTTTTGCTTTTTCCTGCTAATCCTAGCATGATAAAGAAGATTCAAAGAGAGTGAGATGCCAGCACCTTTCATTCAGTCAGTAGCTTCAAACATTTCTGGACGTTTTTCAATGGCAAAAATCAATGAATATTGTAAATGCACAAACAGTAATATCTCCACATTGCAAGGTGCAATTCTGAAATTTTTTGCTTTTTCCTGTTAATCCTAGCATGAAAAAGAAGATTCAAAGAGAGTGAGATGCCAGCTCCTTTCATTCAGTCAGTAGCTTCAAACATTTCTGGTATATGAAAAACATGTTTTTCAATTTCAAAAATCAATGAATATTGTAAATGCACAAACAGTAATATCTCCACATTGCAAGGTGCAATTCTGAAATTTTTTGCTTTTTACTGCTAATCCTAGCATGATAAAGAAGATTCAAAGAGAGTGAGATGCCAGCTCCTTTCATTCAGTCAGTAGCTTCAAACATTTCTGGTATATGAAAAACATGTTTTTCAATGGCAAAAATCAATGAATATTGTAAATGCACAAACAGTAATATCTCCACATTGCAAGGTGCAATTCTGAAATTTTTTGCTTTTTCCTGCTAATCCTAGCATGATAAAGAAGATTCAAAGAGAGTGAGATGCCAGCTCCTTTCATTCAGTCAGTAGCTTCAAACATTTCTGGTATATGAATAACATGATGTTTTTCAATGGCAAAAATCAATGAATATTGTAAATGCACAAACAGTAATATCTCCACATTGCAAGGTGCAATTCTGAAATTTTTTGCTTTTTCCTGCTAATCCTAGCATGATAAAGAAGATTCAAAGAGAGTGAGATGCCAGCTCCTTTCATTCAGTCAGTAGCTTCAAACATTTCTGGTATATGAAAAACATGTTTTTCAATGGCAAAAATCAATGAATATTGTAAATGCACAAACAGTAATATCTCCACATTGCAAGTTGCAATTCTGAAATTTTTTGCTTTTTCCTGCTAATCCTAGCATGATAAAGAAGATTCAAAGAGAGTGAGATGCCAGCTCCTTTCATTCAGTCAGTAGCTTCAAACATTTCTGGTATATGAAAAACATGTTTTTCAATGGCAAAAATCAATGAATATTGTAAATGCACAAACAGTAATATCTCCACATTGCAAGGTGCAATTCTGAAATTTTTTGCTTTTTCCTGCTAATCCTAGCATGATAAAGAAGATTCAAAGAGAGTGAGATGCCAGCTCCTTTCATTCAGTCAGTAGCTTCAAACATTTCTGGACGTTTTTCAATGGCAAAAATCAATGAATATTGTAAATGCACAAACAGTAATATCTCCACATTGCAAGATGCAATTCTGAAATTTTTTGCTTTTTCCTGCTAATCCTAGCATGATAAAGAAGATTCAAAGAGAGTGAGATGCCAGCTCCTTTCATTCAGTCAGTAGCTTCAAACATTTCTGGACGTTTTTCAATGGCAAAAATCAATGAATATTGTAAATGCACAAACAGTAATATCTCCACATTGCAAGGTGCAATTCTGAAATTTTTTGCTTTTTCCTGTTAATCCTAGCATGAAAAAGAAGATTCAAAGAGAGTGAGATGCCAGCTCCTTTCATTCAGTCAGTAGCTTCAAACATTTCTGGTATATGAAAAACATGTTTTTCAATGGCAAAAATCAATGAATATTGTAAATGCACAAACAGTAATATCTCCACATTGCAAGGTGCAATTCTGAAATTTTTTGCTTTTTCCTGCTAATCCTAGCATGATAAAGAAGATTCAAAGAGAGTGAGATGCCAGCTCCTTTCATTCAGTCAGTAGCTTCAAACATTTCTGGTATATGAATAACATGATGTTTTTCAATGGCAAAAATCAATGAATATTGTAAATGCACAAACAGTAATATCTCCACATTGCAAGGTGCAATTCTGAAATTTTTTGCTTTTTCCTGCTAATCCTAGCATGATAAAGAAGATTCAAAGAGAGTGAGATGCCAGCTCCTTTCATTCAGTCAGTAGCTTCAAACATTTCTGGTATATGAAAAACATGTTTTTCAATGGCAAAAATCAATGAATATTGTAAATGCACAAACAGTAATATCTCCACATTGCAAGTTGCAATTCTGAAATTTTTTGCTTTTTCCTGCTAATCCTAGCATGATAAAGAAGATTCAAAGAGAGTGAGATGCCAGCTCCTTTCATTCAGTCAGTAGCTTCAAACATTTCTGGTATATGAAAAACATGTTTTTCAATGGCAAAAATCAATGAATATTGTAAATGCACAAACAGTAATATCTCCACATTGCAAGGTGCAATTCTGAAATTTTTTGCTTTTTCCTGCTAATCCTAGCATGATAAAGAAGATTCAAAGAGAGTGAGATGCCAGCTCCTTTCATTCAGTCAGTAGCTTCAAACATTTCTGGACGTTTTTCAATGGCAAAAATCAATGAATATTGTAAATGCACAAACAGTAATATCTCCACATTGCAAGATGCAATTCTGAAATTTTTTGCTTTTTCCTGCTAATCCTAGCATGATAAAGAAGATTCAAAGAGAGTGAGATGCCAGCTCCTTTCATTCAGTCAGTAGCTTCAAACATTTCTGGACGTTTTTCAATGGCAAAAATCAATGAATATTGTAAATGCACAAACAGTAATATCTCCACATTGCAAGGTGCAATTCTGAAATTTTTTGCTTTTTCCTGCTAATCCTAGCATGATAAAGAAGATTCAAAGAGAGTGAGATGCCAGCTCCTTTCATTCAGTCAGTAGCTTCAAACATTTCTGGTATATGAATAACATGATGTTTTTCAATGGCAAAAATCAATGAATATTGTAAATGCACAAACAGTAATATCTCCACATTGCAAGGTGCAATTCTGAAATTTTTTGCTTTTTCCTGCTAATCCTAGCATGATAAAGAAGATTCAAAGAGAGTGAGATGCCAGCTCCTTTCATTCAGTCAGTAGCTTCAAACATTTCTGGACGTTTTTCAATGGCAAAAATCAATGAATATTGTAAATGCAAAAACAGTAATATCTCCACATTGCAAGGTGCAATTCTGAAATTTTTTGCTTTTTCCTGTTAATCCTAGCATGATAAAGAAGATTCAAAGAGAGTGAGATGCCCGCTCCTTTCATTCAGTCAGTAGCTTCAAACATTTCTGGTATATGAAAAACATGTTTTTCAATGGCAAAAATCAATGAATATTGTAAATGCACAAACAGTAATATCTCCACATTGCAAGTTGCAATTCTGAAATTTTTTGCTTTTTCCTGCTAATCCTAGCATGATAAAGAAGATTCAAAGAGAGTGAGATGCCAGCTCCTTTCATTCAGTCAGTAGCTTCAAACATTTCTGGTATATGAAAAACATGTTTTTCAATGGCAAAAATCAATGAATATTGTAAATGCACAAACAGTAATATCTCCACATTGCAAGGTGCAATTCTGAAATTTTTTGCTTTTTCCTGCTAATCCTAGCATGATAAAGAAGATTCAAAGAGAGTGAGATGCCAGCTCCTTTCATTCAGTCAGTAGCTTCAAACATTTCTGGACGTTTTTCAATGGCAAAAATCAATGAATATTGTAAATGCACAAACAGTAATATCTCCACATTGCAAGATGCAATTCTGAAATTTTTTGCTTTTTCCTGCTAATCCTAGCATGATAAAGAAGATTCAAAGAGAGTGAGATGCCAGCTCCTTTCATTCAGTCAGTAGCTTCAAACATTTCTGGACGTTTTTCAATGGCAAAAATCAATGAATATTGTAAATGCACAAACAGTAATATCTCCACATTGCAAGGTGCAATTCTGAAATTTTTTGATTTTTCCTGTTAATCCTAGCATGAAAAAGAAGATTCAAAGAGAGTGAGATGCCAGCTCCTTTCATTCAGTCAGTAGCTTCAAACATTTCTGGTATATGAAAAACATGTTTTTCAATGGCAAAAATCAATGAATATTGTAAATGCACAAACAGTAATATCTCCACATTGCAAGGTGCAATTCTGAAATTTTTTGCTTTTTACTGCTAATCCTAGCATGATAAAGAAGATTCAAAGAGAGTGAGATGCCAGCTCCTTTCATTCAGTCAGTAGCTTCAAACATTTCTGGTATATGAAAAACATGTTTTTCAATGGCAAAAATCAATGAATATTGTAAATGCACAAACAGTAATATCTCCACATTGCAAGGTGCAATTCTGAAATTTTTTGCTTTTTCCTGCTAATCCTAGCATGATAAAGAAGATTCAAAGAGAGTGAGAAGCCAGCTCCTTTCATTCAGTCAGTAGCTTCAAACATTTCTGGTATATGAATAACATGATGTTTTTCAATGGCAAAAATCAATGAATATTGTAAATGCACAAACAGTAATATCTCCACATTGCAAGGTGCAATTCTGAAATTTTTTGCTTTTTCCTGCTAATCCTAGCATGATAAAGAAGATTCAAAGAGAGTGAGATGCCAGCTCCTTTCATTCAGTCAGTAGCTTCAAACATTTCTGGTATATGAAAAACATGTTTTTCAATGGCAAAAATCAATGAATATTGTAAATGCACAAACAGTAATATCTCCACATTGCAAGTTGCAATTCTGAAATTTTTTGCTTTTTCCTGCTAATCCTAGCATGATAAAGAAGATTCAAAGAGAGTGAGATGCCAGCTCCTTTCATTCAGTCAGTAGCTTCAAACATTTCTGGTATATGAAAAACATGTTTTTCATTGGCAAAAATCAATGAATATTGTAAATGCACAAACAGTAATATCTCCACATTGCAAGGTGCAATTCTGAAATTTTTTGCTTTTTCCTGCTAATCCTAGCATGATAAAGAAGATTCAAAGAGAGTGAGATGCCAGCTCCTTTCATTCAGTCAGTAGCTTCAAACATTTCTGGACGTTTTTCAATGGCAAAAATCAATGAATATTGTAAATGCACAAACAGTAATATCTCCACATTGCAAGATGCAATTCTGAAATTTTTTGCTTTTTCCTGCTAATCCTAGCATGATAAAGAAGATTCAAAGAGAGTGAGATGCCAGCTCCTTTCATTCAGTCAGTAGCTTCAAACATTTCTGGACGTTTTTCAATGGCAAAAATCAATGAATATTGTAAATGCACAAACAGTAATATCTCCACATTGCAAGGTGCAATTCTGAAATTTTTTGCTTTTTCCTGCTAATCCTAGCATGATAAAGAAGATTCAAAGAGAGTGAGATGCCAGCTCCTTTCATTCAGTCAGTAGCTTCAAACATTTCTGGTATATGAATAACATGATGTTTTTCAATGGCAAAAATCAATGAATATTGTAAATGCACAAACAGTAATATCTCCACATTGCAAGGTGCAATTCTGAAATTTTTTGCTTTTTCCTGCTAATCCTAGCATGATAAAGAAGATTCAAAGAGAGTGAGATGCCAGCTCCTTTCATTCAGTCAGTAGCTTCAAACATTTCTGGACGTTTTTCAATGGCAAAAATCAATGAATATTGTAAATGCAAAAACAGTAATATCTCCACATTGCAAGGTGCAATTCTGAAATTTTTTGCTTTTTCCTGTTAATCCTAGCATGATAAAGAAGATTCAAAGAGAGTGAGATGCCCGCTCCTTTCATTCAGTCAGTAGCTTCAAACATTTCTGGTATATGAAAAACATGTTTTTCAATGGCAAAAATCAATGAATATTGTAAATGCACAAACAGTAATATCTCCACATTGCAAGGTGCAATTCTGAAATTTTTTGCTTTTTCCTGCTAATCCTAGCATGATAAAGAAGATTCAAAGAGAGTGAGATGCCAGCTCCTTTCATTCAGTCAGTAGCTTCAAACATTTCTGGTATATGAAAAACATGTTTTTCAATGGCAAAAATCAATGAATATTGTAAATGCACAAACAGTAATATCTCCACATTGCAAGGTGCAATTCTGAAATTTTTTGCTTTTTCCTGCTAATCCTAGCATGATAAAGAACATTCAAAGAGAGTGAGTTGCCAGCTCCTTTCATTCAGTCAGTAGCTTCAAACATTTCTGGTATATGAAAAACATGTTTTTCAATGGCAAAAATCAATGAATATTGTAAATGCACAAACAGTAATATCTCCACATTGCAAGGTGTAATTCTGAAATTTTTTGCTTTTTCCTGCTAATCCTAGCATGATAAAGAAGATTCAAAGAGAGTGAGATGCCAGCTCCTTTCATTCAGTCAGTAGCTTCAAACATTTCTGGTATATGAAAAACATGTTTTTCAATGGCAAAAATCAATGAATATTGTAAATGCACAAACAGTAATATCTCCACATTGCAAGGTGCAATTCTGAAATTTTTTGCTTTTTCCTGCTAATCCTAGCATGATAAAGAAGATTCAAAGAGAATGAGATGCCAGCTCCTTTCATTCAGTCAGTAGCTTCAAACATTTCTGGACCTTTTTCAATGGCAAAAATCAATGAATATTGTAAATACACAAACAGTAATATCTCCACATTGCAAGGTGCAATTCTGAAATTTTTTGCTTTTTCCTGTTAATCCTAGCATGATAAAGAAGATTCAAAGAGAGTGAGATGCCAGCTCCTTTCATTCAGTCAGTAGCTTCAAACATTTCTGGTATATGAAAAACATGTTTTTCACTGGCAAAAATCAATGAATATTGTAAATGCACAAACAGTAATATCTCCACATTGCAAGGTGCAATTCTGAAATTTTTTGCTTTTTCCTGCTAATCCTAGCATGATAAAGAAGATTCAAAGAGAGTGAGATGCCAGCTCCTTTCATTCAGTCAGTAGCTTCAAACATTTCTGGTATATGAAAAACATGTTTTTCAATGGCAAAAATCAATGAATATTGTAAATGCACAAACAGTAATATCTCCACATTGCAAGGTGCAATTCTGAAATTTTTTGCTTTTTCCTGCTAATCCTAGCATGATAAAGAAGATTCAAAGAGAGTGAGATGCCAGCTCCTTTCATTCAGTCAGTAGCTTCAAACATTTCTGGACGTTTTTCAATTTCAAAAATCAATGAATATTGTAAATGCACAAACAGTAATATCTCCACATTGCAAGGTGCAATTCTGAAATTTTTTGCTTTTTCCTGTTAATCCTAGCATGAAAAAGAAGATTCAAAGAGAGTGAGATGCCAGATCCTTTCATTCAGTCAGTAGCTTCAAACATTTCTGGTATATGAAAAACATGTTTTTCAATGGCAAAAATCAATGAATATTGTAAATGCACAAACAGTAATATCTCCACATTGCAAGGTGCAATTCTGAAATTTTTTGCTTTTTACTGCTAATCCTAGCATGATAAAGAAGATTCAAAGAGAGTGAGATGCCAGCTCCTTTCATTCAGTCAGTAGCTTCAAACATTTCTGGTATATGAAAAACATGTTTTTCAATGGCAAAAATCAATGAATATTGTAAATGCACAAACAGTAATATCTCCACATTGCAATGTGCAATTCTGAAATTTTTTGCTTTTTCCTGCTAATCCTAGCATGATAAAGAAGATTCAAAGAGAGTGAGATGCCAGCTCCTTTCATTCAGTCAGTAGCTTCAAACATTTCTGGTATATGAATAACATGATGTTTTTCAATGGCAAAAATCAATGAATATTGTAAATGCACAAACAGTAATATCTCCACATTGCAAGGTGCAATTCTGAAATTTTTTGCTTTTTCCTGCTAATCCTAGCATGATAAAGAAGATTCAAAGAGAGTGAGATGCCAAGCTCCTTTCATTCAGTCAGTAGCTTCAAACATTTCTGGACGTTTTTCAATGGCAAAAATCAATGAATATTGTAAATGCACAAACAGTAATATCTCCACATTGCAAGGTGCAATTCTAAATTTTTTTGCTTTTTCCTGCTAATCCTAGCATGATAAAGAAGATTCAAAGAGAGTGAGATGCCAGCTCCTTTCATTCAGTCAGTAGCTTCAAACATTTCTGGTATATGAAAAACATGTTTTTCACTGGCAAAAATCAATGAATATTGTAAATGCACAAACAGTAATATCTCCACATTGCAAGGTGCAATTCTGAAATTTTTTGCTTTTTCCTGTTAATCCTAGCATGGTAAAGAAGATTCAAAGAGAGTGAGATGCCAGCTCCTTTCATTCAGTCAGTAGCTTCAAACATTTCTGGTATATGAAAAACATGTTTTTCACTGGCAAAAATCAATGAATATTGTAAATGCACAAACAGTAATATCTCCTCATTGCAAGGTGCAATTCTGAAATTTTTTGCTTTTACCTGCTAATCCTAGCATGATAAAGAAGATTCAAAGAGAGTGAGATGCCAGCTCCTTTCATTCAGTCAGTAGCTTCAAACATTTCTGGTATATGAAAAACATGTTTTTCAATGGCAAAAATCAATGAATATTGTAAATGCACAAACAGTAATATCTCCACATTGCAAGGTGCAATTCTGAAATTTTTTGCTTTTTCCTGCTAATCCTAGCATGATAAAGAAGATTCAAAGAGAGTGAGATGCCAGCTCCTTTCATTCAGTCAGTAGCTTCAAACATTTCTGGACGTTTTTCAATGGCAAAAATCAATGAATATTGTAAATGCACAAACAGTAATATCTCCACATTGCAAGGTGCAATTCTGAAATTTTTTGCATTTTCCTGTTAATCCTAGCATGAAAAAGAAGATTCAAAGAGAGTGAGATGCCAGCTCCTTTCATTCAGTCAGTAGCTTCAAACATTTCTGGTATATGAAAAACATGTTTTTCAATGGCAAAAATCAATGAATATTGTAAATGCACAAACAGTAATATCTCCACATTGCAAGGTGCAATTCTGAAATTTTTTGCTTTTTACTGCTAATCCTAGCATGATAAAGAAGATTCAAAGAGAGTGAGATGCCAGCTCCTTTCATTCAGTCAGTAGCTTCAAACATTTCTGGTATATGAAAAACATGTTTTTCAATGGCAAAAATCAATGAATATTGTAAATGCACAAACAGTAATATCTCCACATTGCAAGGTGCAATTCTGAAATTTTTTGCTTTTTCCTGCTAATCCTAGCATGATAAAGAAGATTCAAAGAGAGTGAGATGCCAGCTCCTTTCATTCAGTCAGTAGCTTCAAACATTTCTGGTATATGAATAACATGATGTTTTTCAATGGCAAAAATCAATGAATATTGTATATGCACAAACAGTAATATCTCCACATTGCAAGGTGCAATTCTGAAATTTTTTGCTTTTTCCTGCTAATCCTAGCATGATAAAGAAGATTCAAAGAGAGTGAGATGCCAAGCTCCTTTCATTCAGTCAGTAGCTTCAAACATTTCTGGACGTTTTTCAATGGCAAAAATCAATGAATATTGTAAATGCACAAACAGTAATATCTCCACATTGCAAGGTGCAATTCTGAAATTTTTTGCTTTTTCCTGCTAATCCTAGCATGATAAAGAAGATTCAAAGAGAGTGAGATGCCAGCTCCTTTCATTCAGTCAGTAGCTTCAAACATTTCTGGACGTTTTTCAATGGCAAAAATCAATGAATATTGTAAATGCACAAATAGTAATATCTCCACATTGCAAGGTGCAATTCTGAAATTTTTTGCTTTTTCCTGCTAATCCTAGCATGATAAAGAAGATTCAAAGAGAGTGAGATGCCAGCTCCTTTCATTCAGTCAGTAGCTTCAAACATTTCTGGTATATGAAAAACATGTTTTTCAATGGCAAAAATCAATGAATATTGTAAATGCACAAACAGTAATATCTCCACATTGCAAGGTGCAATTCTGAAATTTTTTGCTTTTTCCTGCTAATCCTAGCATGATAAAGAAGATTCAAAGAGAGTGAGATGCCAGCTCCTTTCATTCAGTCAGTAGCTTCAAACATTTCTGGTATATGAATAACATGATGTTTTTCAATGGCAAAAATCAATGAATATTGTAAATGCACAAACAGTAATATCTCCACATTGCAAGATGCAATTCTGAAATTTTTTGCTTTTTCCTGCTAATCCTAGCATGATAAAGAAGATTCAAAGAGAGTGAGATGCCAGCTCCTTTCATTCAGTCAGTAGCTTCAAACATTTCTGGACGTTTTTCAATGGCAAAAATCAATGAATATTGTAAATGCACAAACAGTAATATCTCCACATTGCAAGGTGCAATTCTGAAATTTTTTGCTTTTTCCTGTTAATCCTAGCATGATAAAGAAGATTCAAAGAGAGTGAGATGCCAGCTCCTTTCATTCAGTCAGTAGCTTCAAACATTTCTGGTATATGAAAAACATGTTTTTCAATGGCAAAAATCAATGAATATTGTAAATGCACAAACAGTAATATCTCCACATTGCAAGGTGCAATTCTGAAATTTTTTGCTTTTTCCTGCTAATCCTAGCATGATAAAGAAGATTCAAAGAGAGTGAGATGCCAGCTCCTTTCATTCAGTCAGTAGCTTCAAACATTTCTGGTATATGAAAAACATGTTTTTCAATGGCAAAAATCAATGAATATTGTAAATGCACAAACAGTAATATCTCCACATTGCAAGGTGCAATTCTGAAATTTTTTGCTTTTTCCTGCTAATCCTAGCATGATAAAGAAGATTCAAAGAGAGTGAGATGCCAGCTCCTTTCATTCAGTCAGTAGCTTCAAACATTTCTGGTATATGAAAAACATGTTTTTCAATGGCAAAAATCAATGAATATTGTAAATGCACAAACAGTAATATCTCCACATTGCAAGGTGCAATTCTGAAATTTTTTGCTTTTTCCTGCTAATCCTAGCATGATAAAGAAGATTCAAAGAGAGTGAGATGCCAGCTCCTTTCATTCAGTCAGTAGCTTCAAACATTTCTGGACGTTTTTCAATGGCAAAAATCAATGAATATTGTAAATGCACAAACAGTAATATCTCCACATTGCAAGATGCAATTCTGAAATTTTTTGCTTTTTCCTGCTAATCCTAGCATGATAAAGAAGATTCAAAGAGAGTGAGATGCCAGCTCCTTTCATTCAGTCAGTAGCTTCAAACATTTCTGGACGTTTTTCAATGGCAAAAATCAATGAATATTGTAAATGCACAAACAGTAATATCTCCACATTGCAAGATGCAATTCTGAAATTTTTTGCTTTTTCCTGCTAATCCTAGCATGATAAAGAAGATTCAAAGAGAGTGAGATGCCAGCTCCTTTCATTCAGTCAGTAGCTTCAAACATTTCTGGACGTTTTTCAATGGCAAAAATCAATGAATATTGTAAATGCACAAACAGTAATATCTCCACATTGCAAGGTGCAATTCTGAAATTTTTTGCTTTTTCCTGCTAATCCTAGCATGATAAAGAAGATTCAAAGAGAGTGAGATGCCAGCTCCTTTCATTCAGTCAGTAGCTTCAAAGATTTCTGGACGTTTTTCAATGGCAAAAATCAATGAATATTGTAAATGCACAAACAGTAATATCTCCACATTGCAAGGTGCAATTCTGAAATTTTTTGCTTTTTCCTGTTAATCCTAGCATGATAAAGAAGATTCAAAGAGAGTGAGATGCCAGCTCCTTTCATTCAGTCAGTAGCTTCAAACATTTCTGGTATATGAAAAACATGTTTTTCACTGGCAAAAATCAATGAATATTGTAAATGCACAAACAGTAATATCTCCACATTGCAAGGTGCAATTCTGAAATTTTTTGCTTTTTCCTGCTAATCCTAGCATGATAAAGAAGATTCAAAGAGAGTGAGATGCCAGCTCCTTTCATTCAGTCAGTAGCTTCAAACATTTCTGGTATATGAAAAACATGTTTTTCAATGGCAAAAATCAATGAATATTGTAAATGCACAAACAGTAATATCTCCACATTGCAAGGTGCAATTCTGAAATTTTTTGCTTTTTCCTGCTAATCCTAGCATGATAAAGAAGATTCAAAGAGAGTGAGATGCCAGCTCCTTTCATTCAGTCAGTAGCTTCAAACATTTCTGGACGTTTTTCAATGGCAAAAATCAATGAATATTGTAAATGCACAAACAGTAATATCTCCACATTGCAAGGTGCAATTCTGAAATTTTTTGCTTTTTCCTGTTAATCCTAGCATGAAAAAGAAGATTCAAAGAGAGTGAGATGCCAGCTCCTTTCATTCAGTCAGTAGCTTCAAACATTTCTGGTATATGAAAAACATGTTTTTCAATGGCAAAAATCAATGAATATTGTAAATGCACAAACAGTAATATCTCCACATTGCAAGGTGCAATTCTGAAATTTTTTGCTTTTTACTGCTAATCCTAGCATGATAAAGAAGATTCAAAGAGAGTGAGATGCCAGCTCCTTTCATTCAGTCAGTAGCTTCAAACATTTCTGGTATATGAAAAACATGTTTTTCAATGGCAAAAATCAATGAATATTGTAAATGCACAAACAGTAATATCTCCACATTGCAAGGTGCAATTCTGAATTTTTTTGCTTTTTCCTGCTAATCCTAGCATGATAAAGAAGATTCAAAGAGAGTGAGATGCCAGCTCCTTTCATTCAGTCAGTAGCTTCAAACATTTCTGGTATATGAATAACATGATGTTTTTCAATGGCAAAAATCAATGAATATTGTAAATGCACAAACAGTAATATCTCCACATTGCAAGGTGCAATTCTGAAATTTTTTGCTTTTTCCTGCTAATCCTAGCATGATAAAGAAGATTCAAAGAGAGTGAGATGCCAAGCTCCTTTCATTCAGTCAGGAGCTTCAAACATTTCTGGACGTTTTTCAATGGCAAAAATCAATGAATATTGTAAATGCACAAACAGTAATATCTCCACATTGCAAGGTGCAATTCTGAAATTTTTTGCTTTTTCCTGCTAATCCTAGCATGATAAAGAAGATTCAAAGAGAGTGAGATGCCAGCTCCTTTCATTCAGTCAGTAGCTTCAAACATTTCTGGACGTTTTTCAATGGCAAAAATCAATGAATATTGTAAATGCACAAACAGTAATATCTCCACATTGCAAGGTGCAATTCTGAAATTTTTTGCTTTTTCCTGCTAATCCTAGCATGATAAAGAAGATTCAAAGAGAGTGAGATGCCAGCTCCTTTCATTCAGTCAGTAGCTTCAAACATTTCTGGTATATGAAAAACATGTTTTTCAATGGCAAAAATCAATGAATATTGTAAATGCACAAACAGTAATATCTCCACATTGCAAGGTGCAATTCTGAAATTTTTTGCTTTTTCCTGCTAATCCTAGCATGATAAAGAAGATTCAAAGAGAGTGAGATGCCAGCTCCTTTCATTCAGTCAGTAGCTTCAAACATTTCTGGTATATGAATAACATGATGTTTTTCAATGGCAAAAATCAATGAATATTGTAAATGCACAAACAGTAATATCTCCACATTGCAAGGTGCAATTCTGAAATTTTTTGCTTTTTCCTGCTAATCCTAGCATGATAAAGAAGATTCAAAGAGAGTGAGATGCCAGCTCCTTTCATTCAGTCAGTAGCTTCAAACATTTCTGGACGTTTTTCAATGGCAAAAATCAATGAATATTGTAAATGCACAAACAGTAATATCTCCACATTGCAAGGTGCAATTCTGAAATTTTTTGCTTTTTCCTGTTAATCCTAGCATGATAAAGAAGATTCAAAGAGAGTGAGATGCCAGCTCCTTTCATTCAGTCAGTAGCTTCAAACATTTCTGGTATATGAAAAACATGTTTTTCAATGGCAAAAATCAATGAATATTGTAAATGCACAAACAGTAATATCTCCACATTGCAAGGTGCAATTCTGAAATTTTTTGCTTTTTCCTGCTAATCCTAGCATGATAAAGAAGATTCAAAGAGAGTGAGATGCCAGCTCCTTTCATTCAGTCAGTAGCTTCAAACATTTCTGGTATATGAAAAACATGTTTTTCAATGGCAAAAATCAATGAATATTGTAAATGCACAAACAGTAATATCTCCACATTGCAAGGTGCAATTCTGAAATTTTTTGCTTTTTCCTGCTAATCCTAGCATGATAAAGAAGATTCAAAGAGAGTGAGATGCCAGCTCCTTTCATTCAGTCAGCAGCTTCAAACATTTCTGGACGTTTTTCAATGGCAAAAATTAATGAATATGGTAAATGCACAAACAGTAATATCTCCACATTGCAAGATGCAATTCTGAAATTTTTTGCTTTTTCCTGCTAATCCTAGCATGATAAAGAAGATTCAAAGAGAGTGAGATGCCAGCTCCTTTCTTTCAGTCAGTAGCTTCAAACATTTCTGGACGTTTTTCAATGGCAAAAATCAATGAATATTGTAAATGCACAAACAGTAATATCTCCACATTGCAAGATGCAATTCTGAAATTTTTTGCTTTTTCCTGCTAATCCTAGCATGATAAAGAAGATTCAAAGAGAGTGAGATGCCAGCTCCTTTCATTCAGTCAGTAGCTTCAAACATTTCTGGACGTTTTTCAATGGCAAAAATCAATGAATATTGTAAATGCACAAACAGTAATATCTCCACATTGCAAGGTGCAATTCTGAAATTTTTTGCTTTTTCCTGCTAATCCTAGCATGATAAAGAAGATTCAAAGAGAGTGAGATGCCAGCTCCTTTCATTCAGTCAGTAGCTTCAAACATTTCTGGACGTTTTTCAATGGCAAAAATCAATGAATATTGTAAATGCACAAACAGTAATATCTCCACATTGCAAGGTGCAATTCTGAAATTTTTTGCTTTTTCCTGCTAATACTAGCATGATAAAGAAGATTCAAAGAGAGTGAGATGCCAGCTCCTTTCATTCAGTCAGTAGCTTCAAACATTTCTGGTATATGAAAAACATGTTTTTCAATGGCAAAAATCAATGAATATTGTAAATGCACAAACAGTAATATCTCCACATTGCAAGGTGCAATTCTGAAATTTTTTGCTTTTTCCTGCTAATCCTAGCATGATAAAGAAGATTCAAAGAGAGTGAGATGCCAGCTCCTTTCATTCAGTCAGTAGCTTCAAACATTTCTGGACGTTTTTCAATGGCAAAAATCAATGAATATTGTAAATGCACAAACAGTAATATCTCCACATTGCAAGGTGCAATTCTGAAATTTTTTGCTTTTTACTGCTAATCCTAGCATGATAAAGAAGATTCAAAGAGAGTGAGATGCCAGCTCCTTTCATTCAGTCAGTAGCTTCAAACATTTCTGGTATATGAAAAACATGTTTTTCAATGGCAAAAATCAATGAATATTGTAAATGCACAAAGAGTAATATCTCCACATTGCAAGGTGCAATTCTGAAATTTTTTGCTTTTTACTGCTAATCCTAGCATGATAAAGAAGATTCAAAGAGAGTGAGATGCCAGCTCCTTTCATTCAGTCAGTAGCTTCAAACATTTCTGGTATATGAAAAACATGTTTTTCAATGGCAAAAATCAATGAATATTGTAAATGCACAAACAGTAATATCTCCACATTGCAAGGTGCAATTCTGAAATTTTTTGCTTTTTCCTGCTAATCCTAGCATGATAAAGAAGATTCAAAGAGAGTGAGATGCCAGCTCCTTTCATTCAGTCAGTAGCTTCAAACATTTCTGGTATATGAATAACATGATGTTTTTCAATGGCAAAAATCAATGAATATTGTAAATGCACAAACAGTAATATCTCCACATTGCAAGGTGCAATTCTGAAATTTTTTGCTTTTTCCTGCTAATCCTAGCATGATAAAGAAGATTCAAAGAGAGTGAGATGCCAAGCTCCTTTCATTCAGTCAGTAGCTTCAAACATTTCTGGACGTTTTTCAATGGCAAAAATCAATGAATATTGTAAATGCACAAACAGTAATATCTCCACATTGCAAGGTGCAATTCTGAAATTTTTTGCTTTTTCCTGCTAATCCTAGCATGATAAAGAAGATTCAAAGAGAGTGAGATGCCAGCTCCTTTCATTCAGTCAGTAGCTTCAAACATTTCTGGACGTTTTTCAATGGCAAAAATCAATGAATATTGTAAATGCACAAACAGTAATATCTCGACATTGCAAGGTGCAATTCTGAAATTTTTTGCTTTTTCCTGCTAATCCTAGCATGATAAAGAAGATTCAAAGAGAGTGAGATGCCAGCTCCTTTCATTCAGTCAGTAGCTTCAAACATTTCTGGTATATAAAAAACATGTTTTTCAATGGCAAAAATCAATGAATATTGTAAATGCACAAACAGTAATATCTCCACATTGCAAGGTGCAATTCTGAAATTTTTTGCTTTTTCCTGCTTATCCTAGCATGATAAAGAAGATTCAAAGAGAGTGAGATGCCAGCTCCTTTCATTCAGTCAGTAGCTTCAAACATTTCTGGTATATGAAAAACATGTTTTTCAATGGCAAAAATCAATGAATATTGTAAATGCACAAACAGTAATATCTCCACATTGCAAGGTGCAATTCTGAAATTTTTTGCTTTTTCCTGCTAATCCTAGCATGATAAAGAAGATTCAAAGAGAGTGAGATGCCAGCTCCTTTCATTCAGTCAGTAGCTTCAAACATTTCTGGTATATGAAAAACATGTTTTTCAATGGCAAAAATCAATGAATATTGTAAATGCACAAACAGTAATATCTCCACATTGCAAGGTGCAATTCTGAAATTTTTTGCTTTTTCCTGCTAATCCTAGCATGATAAAGAAGATTCAAAGAGAGTGAGATGCCAGCTCCTTTCATTCAGTCAGTAGCTTCAAACATTTCTGGTATATGAAAAACATGTTTTTCAATGGCAAAAATCAATGAATATTGTAAATGCACAAACAGTAATATCTCCACATTGCAAGGTGCAATTTTGAAATTTTTTGCTTTTTCCTGCTAATCCTAGCATGATAAAGAAGATTCAAAGAGAGTGAGATGCCAGCTCCTTTCATTCAGTCAGTAGCTTCAAACATTTCTGGACGTTTTTCAATGGCAAAAATCAATGAATATTGTAAATGCACAAACAGTAATATCTCCACATTGCAAGATGCAATTCTGAAATTTTTTGCTTTTTCCTGCTAATCCTAGCATGATAAAGAAGATTCAAAGAGAGTGAGATGCCAGCTCCTTTCATTCAGTCAGTAGCTTCAAACATTTCTGGACGTTTTTCAATGGCAAAAATCAATGAATATTGTAAATGCACAAACAGTAATATCTCCACATTGCAAGATGCAATTCTGAAATTTTTTGCTTTTTCCTGCTAATCCTAGCATGATAAAGAAGATTCAAAGAGAGTGAGATGCCAGCTCCTTTCATTCAGTCAGTAGCTTCAAACATTTCTTGACGTTTTTCAATGGCAAAAATCAATGAATATTGTAAATGCACAAACAGTAATATCTCCACATTGCAAGGTGCAATTCTGAAATTTTTTGCTTTTTCCTGCTAATCCTAGCATGATAAAGAAGATTCAAAGAGAGTGAGATGCCAGCTCCTTTCATTCAGTCAGTAGCTTCAAACATTTCTGGACGTTTTTCAATGGCAAAAATCAATGAATATTGTAAATGCACAAACAGTAATATCTCCACATTGCAAGGTGCAATTCTGAAATTTTTTGCTTTTTCCTGCTAATCCTAGCATGATAAAGAAGATTCAAAGAGAGTGAGATGCCAGCTCCTTTCATTCACTCAGTAGCTTCAAACATTTCTGGTATATGAAAAACATGTTTTTCAATGGCAAAAATCAATGAATATTGTAAATGCACAAACAGTAATATCTCCACATTGCAAGGTGCAATTCTGAAATTTTTTGCTTTTTCCTGCTAATCCTAGCATGATAAAGAAGATTCAAAGAGAGTGAGATGCCAGCTCCTTTCATTCAGTCAGTAGCTTCAAACATTTCTGGACGTTTTTCAATGGCAAAAATCAATGAATATTGTAAATGCACAAACAGTAATATCTCCACATTGCAAGGTGCAATTCTGAAATTTTTTGCTTTTTCCTGTTAATCCTAGCATGAAAAAGAAGATTCAAAGAGAGTGAGATGCCAGCTCCTTTCATTCAGTCAGTAGCTTCAAACATTTCTGGTATATGAAAAACATGTTTTTCAATGGCAAAAATCAATGAATATTGTAAATGCACAAACAGTAATATCTCCACATTGCAAGGTGCAATTCTGAAATTTTTTGCTTTTTCTGCTAATCCTAGCATGATAAAGAAGATTCAAAGAGAGTGAGATGCCAGCTCCTTTCATTCAGTCAGTAGCTTCAAACATTTCTGGTATATGAAAAACATATTTTTCAATGGCAAAAATCAATGAATATTGTAAATGCACAAACAGTAATATCTCCACATTGCAAGGTGCAATTCTGAAATTTTTTGCTTTTTCCTGCTAATCCTAGCATGATAAAGAAGATTCAAAGAGAGTGAGATGCCAGCTCCTTTCATTCAGTCAGTAGCTTCAAACATTTCTGGTATATGAATAACATGATGTTTTTCAATGGCAAAAATCAATGAATATTGTAAATGCACAAACAGTAATATCTCCACATTGCAAGGTGCAATTCTGAAATTTTTTGCTTTTTCCTGCTAATCCTAGCATGATAAAGAAGATTCAAAGAGAGTGAGATGCCAGCTCCTTTCATTCAGTCAGTAGCTTCAAACATTTCTGGACGTTTTTCAATGGCAAAAATCAATGAATATTGTAAATGCACAAACAGTAATATCTCCACATTGCAAGGTGCAATTCTGAAATTTTTTGCTTTTTCCTGCTAATCCTAGCATGATAAAGAAGATTCAAAGAGAGTGAGATGCCAGCTCCTTTCATTCAGTCAGTAGCTTCAAACATTTCTGGTATATGAAAAACATGTTTTTCAATGGCAAAAATCAATGAATATTGTAAATGCACAAACAGTAATATCTCCACATTGCAAGGTGCAATTCTGAAATTTTTTGCTTTTTCCTGCTAATCCTAGCATGATAAAGAAGATTCAAAGAGAGTGAGATGCCAGCTCCTTTCATTCAGTCAGTAGCTTCAAACATTTCTGGTATATGAATAACATGATGTTTTTCAATGGCAAAAATCAATGAATATTGTAAATGCACAAACAGTAATATCTCCACATTGCAAGGTGCAATTCTGAAATTTTTTGCTTTTTCCTGCTAATCCTAGCATGATAAAGAAGATTCAAAGAGAGTGAGATGCCAAGCTCCTTTCATTCAGTCAGTAGCTTCAAACATTTCTGGACGTTTTTCAATGGCAAAAATCAATGAATATTGTAAATGCACAAACAGTAATATCTCCACATTGCAAGGTGCAATTCTGAAATTTTTTGCTTTTTCCTGCTAATCCTAGCATGATAAAGAAGATTCAAAGAGAGTGAGATGCCAGCTCCTTTCATTCAGTCAGTAGCTTCAAACATTTCTGGACGTTTTTCAATGGCAAAAATCAATGAATATTGTAAATGCACAAACAGTAATATCTCCACATTGCAAGGTGCAATTCTGAAATTTTTTGCTTTTTCCTGCTAATCCTAGCATGATAAAGAAGATTCAAAGAGAGTGAGATGCCAGCTCCTTTCATTCAGTCAGTAGCTTCAAACATTTCTGGATGTTTTTCAATGGCAAAAATCAATGAATATTGTAAATGCACAAACAGTAATATCTCCACATTGCAAGGTGCAATTCTGAAATTTTTTGCTTTTTCCTGCTAATCCTAGCATGATAAAGAAGATTCAAAGAGAGTGAGATGCCAGCTCCTTTCATTCAGTCAGTAGCTTCAAACATTTCTGGTATATGAAAAACATGTTTTTCAATGGCAAAAATCAATGAATATTGTAAATGCACAAACAGTAATATCTCCACATTGCAAGGTGCAATTCTGAAATTTTTTGCTTTTTCCTGCTAATCCTAGCATGATAAAGAAGATTCAAAGAGAGTGAGATGCCAGCTCCTTTCATTCAGTCAGTAGCTTCAAACATTTCTGGACGTTTTTCAATGGCAAAAATCAATGAATATTGTAAATGCACAAACAGTAATATCTCCATATTGCAAGGTGCAATTCTGAAATTTTTTGCTTTTTCCTGTTAATCCTAGCATGATAAAGAAGATTCAAAGAGAGTGAGATGCCAGCTCCTTTCATTCAGTCAGTAGCTTCAAACATTTCTGGTATATGAAAAACATGTTTTTCAATGGCAAAAATCAATGAATATTGTAAATGCACAAACAGTAATATCTCCACATTGCAAGGTGCAATTCTGAAATTTTTTGCTTTTTCCTGCTAATCCTAGCATGATAAAGAAGATTCAAAGAGAGTGAGATGCCAGCTCCTTTCATTCAGTCAGTAGCTTCAAACATTTCTGGTATATGAAAAACATGTTTTTCAATGGCAAAAATCAATGAATATTGTAAATGCACAAACAGTAATATCTCCACATTGCAAGGTGCAATTCTGAAATTTTTTGCTTTTTCCTGCTAATCCTAGCATGATAAAGAAGATTCAAAGAGAGTGAGATGCCAGCTCCTTTCATTCAGTCAGTAGCTTCAAACCTTTCTGGTATATGAAAAACATGTTTTTCAATGGCAAAAATCAATGAATATTGTAAATGCACAAACAGTAATATCTCCACATTGCAAGGTGCAATTCTGAAATTTTTTGCTTTTTCCTGCTAATCCTAGCATGATAAAGAAGATTCAAAGAGAGTGAGATGCCAGCTCCTTTCATTCAGTCAGTAGCTTCCAACATTTCTGGACGTTTTTCAATGGCAAAAATCAATGAATATTGTAAATGCACAAACAGTAATATCTCCACATTGCAAGGTGCAATTCTGAAATTTTTTGCTTTTTCCTGTTAATCCTAGCATGATAAGGAAGATTCAAAGAGAGTGAGATGCCAGCTCCTTTCATTCAGTCAGTAGCTTCAAACATTTCTGGTATATGAAAAACATGTTTTTCAATGGCAAAAATCAATGAATATTGTAAATGCACAAACAGTAATATCTCCATATTGCAAGGTGCAATTCTGAAATTTTTTGCTTTTTCCTGCTAATCCTAGCATGATAAAGAAGATTCAAAGAGAGTGAGATGCCAGCTCCTTTCATTCAGTCAGTAGCTTCAAACATTTCTGGTATATGAATAACATGTTTTTCAATGGCAAAAATCAATGAATATTGTAAATGCACAAACAGTAATATCTCCACATTGCAAGATGCAATTCTGAAATTTTTTGCTTTTTACTGCTAATCCTAGCATGATAAAGAAGATTCAAAGAGAGTGAGATGCCAGCTCCTTTCATTCAGTCAGTAGGTTCAAACATTTCTGGACGTTTTTCAATGGCAAAAATCAATGAATATTGTAAATGCACAAACAGTAATATCTCCACATTGCAAGGTGCAATTCTGAAATTTTTTGCTTTTTCCTGCTAATCCTAGCATGATAAAGAAGATTCAAAGAGAGTGAGATGCCAGCTCCTTTCATTCAGTCAGTAGCTTCAAACATTTCTGGACGTTTTTCAATGGCAAAAATCAATGAATATTGTAAATGCACAAACAGTAGTATCTCCACATTGCAAGGTGCAATTCTGAAATTTTTTGCTTTTTCCTGCTAATCCTAGCATGATAAAGAAGATTCAAAGAGAGTGAGATGCCAGCTCCTTTCATTCAGTCAGTAGCTTCAAACATTTCTGGTATATGAAAAACATGTTTTTCACTGGCAAAAATCAATGAATATTGTAAATGCACAAACAGTAATATCTCCACATTGCAAGGTGCAATTCTGAAATTTTTTGCTTTTTCCTGCTAATCCTAGCATGATAAAGAAGATTCAAAGAGAGTGAGATGCCAGCTCCTTTCATTCAGTCAGTAGCTTCAAACATTTCTGGTATATGAAAAACATGTTTTTCAATGGCAAAAATCAATGAATATTGTAAATGCACAAACAGTAATATCTCCACATTGCAAGGTGCAATTCTGAAATTTTTTGCTTTTTCCTGCTAATCCTAGCATGATAAAGAAGATTCAAAGAGAGTGAGATGCCAGCTCCTTTCATTCAGTCAGTAGCTTCAAACATTTCTGGTATATGAATAACATGATGTTTTTCAATGGCAAAAATCAATGAATATTGTAAATGCACAAACAGTAATATCTCCACATTGCAAGGTGCAATTCTGAAATTTTTTGCTTTTTCCTGCTAATCCTAGCATGATAAAGAAGATTCAAAGAGAGTGAGATGCCAGCTCCTTTCATTCAGTCAGTAGCTTCAAACATTTCTGGTATATGAAAAACATGTTTTTCAATGGCAAAAATCAATGAATATTGTAAATGCACAAACAGTAATATCTCCACATTGCAAGGTGCAATTCTGAAATTTTTTGCTTTTTCCTGCTAATCCTAGCATGATAAAGAAGATTCAAAGAGAGTGAGATGCCAGCTCCTTTCATTCAGTCAGTAGCTTCAAACATTTCTGGTATATGAATAACATGATGTTTTTCAATGGCAAAAATCAATGAATATTGTAAATGCACAAACAGTAATATCTCCACATTGCAAGGTGCAATTCTGAAATTTTTTGCTTTTTCCTGCTAATCCTAGCATGATAAAGAAGATTCAAAGAGAGTGAGATGCCAGCTCCTTTCATTCAATCAGTAGCTTCAAACATTTCTGGACGTTTTTCAATGGCAAAAATCAATGAATATTGTAAATGCACAAACAGTAATATCTCCACATTGCAAGGTGCAATTCTGAAATTTTTTGCTTTTTCCTGTTAATCCTAGCATGATAAAGAAGATTCAAAGAGAGTGAGATGCCAGCTCCTTTCATTCAGTCAGTAGCTTCAAACATTTCTGGTATATGAAAAACATGTTTTTCAATGGCAAAAATCAATGAATATTGTAAATGCACAAACAGTAATATCTCCACATTGCAAGGTGCAATTCTGAAATTTTTTGCTTTTTCCTGCTAATCCTAGCATGATAAAGAAGATTCAAAGAGAGTGAGATGCCAGCTCCTTTCATTCAGTCAGTAGCTTCAAACATTTCTGGTATATGAAAAACATGTTTTTCAATGGCAAAAATCAATGAATATTGTAAATGCACAAACAGTAATATCTCCACATTGCAAGGTGCAATTCTGAAATTTTTTGCTTTTTCCTGCTAATCCTAGCATGATAAAGAAGATTCAAAGAGAGTGAGATGCCAGCTCCTTTCATTCAGTCAGTAGCTTCAAACATTTCTGGTATATGAAAAACATGTTTTTCAATGGCAAAAATCAATGAATATTGTAAATGCACAAACAGTAATATCTCCACATTGCAAGATGCAATTCTGAAATTTTTTGCTTTTTCCTGCTAATCCTAGCATGAAAAAGAAGATTCAAAGAGAGTGAGATGCCAGCTCCTTTCATTCAGTCAGTAGCTTCAAACATTTCTGGACGTTTTTCAATGGCAAAAATCAATGAATATTGTAAATGCACAAACAGTAATATCTCCACATTGCAAGGTGCAATTCTGAAATTTTTTGCTTTTTCCTGCTAATCCTAGCATGATAAAGAAGATTCAAAGAGAGTGAGATGCCAGCTCCTTTCATTCAGTCAGTAGCTTCAAACATTTCTGGACGTTTTTCAATGGCAAAAATCAATGAATATTGTAAATGCACAAACAGTAATATCTCCACATTGCAAGGTGCAATTCTGAAATTTTTTGCTTTTTCCTGCTAATACTAGCATGATAAAGAAGATTCAAAGAGAGTGAGATGCCAGCTCCTTTCATTCAGTCAGTAGCTTCAAACATTTCTGGTATATGAAAAACATGTTTTTCAATGGCAAAAATCAATGAATATTGTAAATGCACAAACAGTAATATCTCCACATTGCAAGGTGCAATTCTGAAATTTTTTGCTTTTTCCTGCTAATCCTAGCATGATAAAGAAGATTCAAAGAGAGTGAGATGCCAGCTCCTTTCATTCAGTCAGTAGCTTCAAACATTTCTGGACGTTTTTCAATGGCAAAAATCAATGAATATTGTAAATGCACAAACAGTAATATCTCCACATTGCAAGGTGCAATTCTGAAATTTTTTGCTTTTTCCTGTTAATCCTAGCATGAAAAAGAAGATTCAAAGAGAGTGAGATGCCAGCTCCTTTCATTCAGTCAGTAGCTTCAAACATTTCTGGTATATGAAAAACATGTTTTTCAATGGCAAAAATCAATGAATATTGTAAATGCACAAAGAGTAATATCTCCACATTGCAAGGTGCAATTCTGAAATTTTTTGCTTTTTACTGCTAATCCTAGCATGATAAAGAAGATTCAAAGAGAGTGAGATGCCAGCTCCTTTCATTCAGTCAGTAGCTTCAAACATTTCTGGTATATGAAAAACATGTTTTTCAATGGCAAAAATCAATGAATATTGTAAATGCACAAACAGTAATATCTCCACATTGCAAGGTGCAATTCTGAAATTTTTTGCTTTTTCCTGCTAATCCTAGCATGATAAAGAAGATTCAAAGAGAGTGAGATGCCAGCTCCTTTCATTCAGTCAGTAGCTTCAAACATTTCTGGTATATGAATAACATGATGTTTTTCAATGGCAAAAATCAATGAATATTGTAAATGCACAAACAGTAATATCTCCACATTGCAAGGTGCAATTCTGAAATTTTTTGCTTTTTCCTGCTAATCCTAGCATGATAAAGAAGATTCAAAGAGAGTGAGATGCCAAGCTCCTTTCATTCAGTCAGTAGCTTCAAACATTTCTGGACGTTTTTCAATGGCAAAAATCAATGAATATTGTAAATGCACAAACAGTAATATCTCCACATTGCAAGGTGCAATTCTGAAATTTTTTGCTTTTTCCTGCTAATCCTAGCATGATAAAGAAGATTCAAAGAGAGTGAGATGCCAGCTCCTTTCATTCAGTCAGTAGCTTCAAACATTTCTGGACGTTTTTCAATGGCAAAAATCAATGAATATTGTAAATGCACAAACAGTAATATCTCGACATTGCAAGGTGCAATTCTGAAATTTTTTGCTTTTTCCTGCTAATCCTAGCATGATAAAGAAGATTCAAAGAGAGTGAGATGCCAGCTCCTTTCATTCAGTCAGTAGCTTCAAACATTTCTGGTATATAAAAAACATGTTTTTCAATGGCAAAAATCAATGAATATTGTAAATGCACAAACAGTAATATCTCCACATTGCAAGGTGCAATTCTGAAATTTTTTGCTTTTTCCTGCTTATCCTAGCATGATAAAGAAGATTCAAAGAGAGTGAGATGCCAGCTCCTTTCATTCAGTCAGTAGCTTCAAACATTTCTGGTATATGAAAAACATGTTTTTCAATGGCAAAAATCAATGAATATTGTAAATGCACAAACAGTAATATCTCCACATTGCAAGGTGCAATTCTGAAATTTTTTGCTTTTTCCTGCTAATCCTAGCATGATAAAGAAGATTCAAAGAGAGTGAGATGCCAGCTCCTTTCATTCAGTCAGTAGCTTCAAACATTTCTGGTATATGAAAAACATGTTTTTCAATGGCAAAAATCAATGAATATTGTAAATGCACAAACAGTAATATCTCCACATTGCAAGGTGCAATTCTGAAATTTTTTGCTTTTTCCTGCTAATCCTAGCATGATAAAGAAGATTCAAAGAGAGTGAGATGCCAGCTCCTTTCATTCAGTCAGTAGCTTCAAACATTTCTGGTATATGAAAAACATGTTTTTCAATGGCAAAAATCAATGAATATTGTAAATGCACAAACAGTAATATCTCCACATTGCAAGGTGCAATTCTGAAATTTTTTGCTTTTTCCTGCTAATCCTAGTATGATAAAGAAGATTCAAAGAGAGTGAGATGCCAGCTCCTTTCATTCAGTCAGTAGCTTCAAACATTTCTGGACGTTTTTCAATGGCAAAAATCAATGAATATTGTAAATGCACAAACAGTAATATCTCCACATTGCAAGGTGCAATTCTGAAATTTTTTGCTTTTTCCTGCTAATACTAGCATGATAAAGAAGATTCAAAGAGAGTGAGATGCCAGCTCCTTTCATTCAGTCAGTAGCTTCAAACATTTCTGGTATATGAAAAACATGTTTTTCAATGGCAAAAATCAATGAATATTGTAAATGCACAAACAGTAATATCTCCACATTGCAAGGTGCAATTCTGAAATTTTTTGCTTTTTCCTGCTAATCCTAGCATGATAAAGAAGATTCAAAGAGAGTGAGATGCCAGCTCCTTTCATTCAGTCAGTAGCTTCAAACATTTCTGGACGTTTTTCAATGGCAAAAATCAATGAATATTGTAAATGCACAAACAGTAATATCTCCACATTGCAAGGTGCAATTCTGAAATTTTTTGCTTTTTCCTGTTAATCCTAGCATGAAAAAGAAGATTCAAAGAGAGTGAGATGCCAGCTCCTTTCATTCAGTCAGTAGCTTCAAACATTTCTGGTATATGAAAAACATGTTTTTCAATGGCAAAAATCAATGAATATTGTAAATGCACAAAGAGTAATATCTCCACATTGCAAGGTGCAATTCTGAAATTTTTTGCTTTTTACTGCTAATCCTAGCATGATAAAGAAGATTCAAAGAGAGTGAGATGCCAGCTCCTTTCATTCAGTCAGTAGCTTCAAACATTTCTGGTATATGAAAAACATGTTTTTCAATGGCAAAAATCAATGAATATTGTAAATGCACAAACTGTAATATCTCCACATTGCAAGGTGCAATTCTGAAATTTTTTGCTTTTTCCTGCTAATCCTAGCATGATAAAGAAGATTCAAAGAGAGTGAGATGCCAGCTCCTTTCATTCAGTCAGTAGCTTCAAACATTTCTGGTATATGAATAACATGATGTTTTTCAATGGCAAAAATCAATGAATATTGTAAATGCACAAACAGTAATATCTCCACATTGCAAGGTGCAATTCTGAAATTTTTTGCTTTTTCCTGCTAATCCTAGCATGATAAAGAAGATTCAAAGAGAGTGAGATGCCAAGCTCCTTTCATTCAGTCAGTAGCTTCAAACATTTCTGGACGTTTTTCAATGGCAAAAATCAATGAATATTGTAAATGCACAAACAGTAATATCTCCACATTGCAAGGTGCAATTCTGAAATTTTTTGCTTTTTCCTGCTAATCCTAGCATGATAAAGAAGATTCAAAGAGAGTGAGATGCCAGCTCCTTTCATTCAGTCAGTAGCTTCAAACATTTCTGGTATATGAATAACATGATGTTTTTCAATGGCAAAAATCAATGAATATTGTAAATGCACAAACAGTAATATCTCCACATTGCAAGGTGCAATTCTGAAATTTTTTGCTTTTTCCTGCTAATCCTAGCATGATAAAGAAGATTCAAAGAGAGTGAGATGCCAGCTCCTTTCATTCAGTCAGTAGCTTCAAACATTTCTGGTATATGAAAAACATGTTTTTCAATGGCAAAAATCAATGAATATTGTAAATGCACAAACAGTAATATCTCCACATTGCAAGGTGCAATTCTGAAATTTTTTGCTTTTTCCTGCTAATCCTAGCATGATAAAGAAGATTCAAAGAGAGTGAGATGCCAGCTCCTTTCATTCAGTCAGTAGCTTCAAACATTTCTGGTATATGAATAACATGATGTTTTTCAATGGCAAAAATCAATGAATATTGTAAATGCACAAACAGTAATATCTCCACATTGCAAGGTGCAATTCTGAAATTTTTTGCTTTTTCCTGCTAATCCTAGCATGATAAAGAAGATTCAAAGAGAGTGAGATGCCAGCTCCTTTCATTCAATCAGTAGCTTCAAACATTTCTGGACGTTTTTCAATGGCAAAAATCAATGAATATTGTAAATGCACAAACAGTAATATCTCCACATTGCAAGGTGCAATTCTGAAATTTTTTGCTTTTTCCTGTTAATCCTAGCATGATAAAGAAGATTCAAAGAGAGTGAGATGCCAGCTCCTTTCATTCAGTCAGTAGCTTCAAACATTTCTGGTATATGAAAAACATGTTTTTCAATGGCAAAAATCAATGAATATTGTAAATGCACAAACAGTAATATCTCCACATTGCAAGGTGCAATTCTGAAATTTTTTGCTTTTTCCTGCTAATCCTAGCATGATAAAGAAGATTCAAAGAGAGTGAGATGCCAGCTCCTTTCATTCAGTCAGTAGCTTCAAACATTTCTGGTATATGAAAAACATGTTTTTCAATGGCAAAAATCAATGAATATTGTAAATGCACAAACAGTAATATCTCCACATTGCAAGGTGCAATTCTGAAATTTTTTGCTTTTTCCTGCTAATCCTAGCATGATAAAGAAGATTCAAAGAGAGTGAGATGCCAGCTCCTTTCATTCAGTCAGTAGCTTCAAACATTTCTGGTATATGAAAAACATGTTTTTCAATGGCAAAAATCAATGAATATTGTAAATGCACAAACAGTAATATCTCCACATTGCAAGATGCAATTCTGAAATTTTTTGCTTTTTCCTGCTAATCCTAGCATGAAAAAGAAGATTCAAAGAGAGTGAGATGCCAGCTCCTTTCATTCAGTCAGTAGCTTCAAACATTTCTGGACGTTTTTCAATGGCAAAAATCAATGAATATTGTAAATGCACAAACAGTAATATCTCCACATTGCAAGGTGCAATTCTGAAATTTTTTGCTTTTTCCTGCTAATCCTAGCATGATAAAGAAGATTCAAAGAGAGTGAGATGCCAGCTCCTTTCATTCAGTCAGTAGCTTCAAACATTTCTGGACGTTTTTCAATGGCAAAAATCAATGAATATTGTAAATGCACAAACAGTAATATCTCCACATTGCAAGGTGCAATTCTGAAATTTTTTGCTTTTTCCTGCTAATACTAGCATGATAAAGAAGATTCAAAGAGAGTGAGATGCCAGCTCCTTTCATTCAGTCAGTAGCTTCAAACATTTCTGGTATATGAAAAACATGTTTTTCAATGGCAAAAATCAATGAATATTGTAAATGCACAAACAGTAATATCTCCACATTGCAAGGTGCAATTCTGAAATTTTTTGCTTTTTCCTGCTAATCCTAGCATGATAAAGAAGATTCAAAGAGAGTGAGATGCCAGCTCCTTTCATTCAGTCAGTAGCTTCAAACATTTCTGGACGTTTTTCAATGGCAAAAATCAATGAATATTGTAAATGCACAAACAGTAATATCTCCACATTGCAAGGTGCAATTCTGAAATTTTTTGCTTTTTCCTGTTAATCCTAGCATGAAAAAGAAGATTCAAAGAGAGTGAGATGCCAGCTCCTTTCATTCAGTCAGTAGCTTCAAACATTTCTGGTATATGAAAAACATGTTTTTCAATGGCAAAAATCAATGAATATTGTAAATGCACAAAGAGTAATATCTCCACATTGCAAGGTGCAATTCTGAAATTTTTTGCTTTTTACTGCTAATCCTAGCATGATAAAGAAGATTCAAAGAGAGTGAGATGCCAGCTCCTTTCATTCAGTCAGTAGCTTCAAACATTTCTGGTATATGAAAAACATGTTTTTCAATGGCAAAAATCAATGAATATTGTAAATGCACAAACAGTAATATCTCCACATTGCAAGGTGCAATTCTGAAATTTTTTGCTTTTTCCTGCTAATCCTAGCATGATAAAGAAGATTCAAAGAGAGTGAGATGCCAGCTCCTTTCATTCAGTCAGTAGCTTCAAACATTTCTGGTATATGAATAACATGATGTTTTTCAATGGCAAAAATCAATGAATATTGTAAATGCACAAACAGTAATATCTCCACATTGCAAGGTGCAATTCTGAAATTTTTTGCTTTTTCCTGCTAATCCTAGCATGATAAAGAAGATTCAAAGAGAGTGAGATGCCAAGCTCCTTTCATTCAGTCAGTAGCTTCAAACATTTCTGGACGTTTTTCAATGGCAAAAATCAATGAATATTGTAAATGCACAAACAGTAATATCTCCACATTGCAAGGTGCAATTCTGAAATTTTTTGCTTTTTCCTGCTAATCCTAGCATGATAAAGAAGATTCAAAGAGAGTGAGATGCCAGCTCCTTTCATTCAGTCAGTAGCTTCAAACATTTCTGGACGTTTTTCAATGGCAAAAATCAATGAATATTGTAAATGCACAAACAGTAATATCTCGACATTGCAAGGTGCAATTCTGAAATTTTTTGCTTTTTCCTGCTAATCCTAGCATGATAAAGAAGATTCAAAGAGAGTGAGATGCCAGCTCCTTTCATTCAGTCAGTAGCTTCAAACATTTCTGGTATATAAAAAACATGTTTTTCAATGGCAAAAATCAATGAATATTGTAAATGCACAAACAGTAATATCTCCACATTGCAAGGTGCAATTCTGAAATTTTTTGCTTTTTCCTGCTTATCCTAGCATGATAAAGAAGATTCAAAGAGAGTGAGATGCCAGCTCCTTTCATTCAGTCAGTAGCTTCAAACATTTCTGGTATATGAAAAACATGTTTTTCAATGGCA
This sequence comes from Phyllobates terribilis, assembly GCF_046119375.1. Classification (NCBI taxonomy): domain Eukaryota; kingdom Metazoa; phylum Chordata; class Amphibia; order Anura; family Dendrobatidae; genus Phyllobates; species Phyllobates terribilis. Next base: position 430,800 of record NW_027363167.1, on the reverse strand, counting down.
AAAATCAATGAATATTGTAAATGCACAAACAGTAATATCTCCACATTGCAAGGTGCAATTCTGAAATTTTTTGCTTTTTCCTGCTAATCCTAGCATGATAAAGAAGATTCAAAGAGAGTGAGATGCCAGCTCCTTTCATTCAGTCAGTAGCTTCAAACATTTCTGGACGTTTTTCAATGGCAAAAATCAATGAATATTGTAAATGCACAAACAGTAATATCTCCACATTGCAAGGTGCAATTCTGAAATTTTTTGCTTTTTCCTGCTAATACTAGCATGATAAAGAAGATTCAAAGAGAGTGATATGCCAGCTCCTTTCATTCAGTCAGTAGCTTCAAACATTTCTGGTATATGAAAAACATGTTTTTCAATGGCAAAAATCAATGAATATTGTAAATGCACAAACAGTAATATCTCCACATTGCAAGGTGCAATTCTGAAATTTTTTGCTTTTTCCTGCTAATCCTAGCATGATAAAGAAGATTCAAAGAGAGTGAGATGCCAGCTCCTTTCATTCAGTCAGTAGCTTCAAACATTTCTGGACGTTTTTCAATGGCAAAAATCAATGAATATTGTAAATGCACAAACAGTAATATCTCCACATTGCAAGGTGCAATTCTGAAATTTTTTGCTTTTTCCTGTTAATCCTAGCATGAAAAAGAAGATTCAAAGAGAGTGAGATGCCAGCTCCTTTCATTCAGTCAGTAGCTTCAAACATTTCTGGTATATGAAAAACATGTTTTTCAATGGCAAAAATCAATGAATATTGTAAATGCACAAAGAGTAATATCTCCACATTGCAAGGTGCAATTCTGAAATTTTTTGCTTTTTACTGCTAATCCTAGCATGATAAAGAAGATTCAAAGAGAGTGAGATGCCAGCTCCTTTCATTCAGTCAGTAGCTTCAAACATTTCTGGTATATGAAAAACATGTTTTTCAATGGCAAAAATCAATGAATATTGTAAATGCACAAACAGTAATATCTCCACATTGCAAGGTGCAATTCTGAAATTTTTTGCTTTTTCCTGCTAATCCTAGCATGATAAAGAAGATTCAAAGAGAGTGAGATGCCAGCTCCTTTCATTCAGTCAGTAGCTTCAAACATTTCTGGTATATGAAAAACATGTTTTTCAATGGCAAAAATCAATGAATATTGTAAATGCACAAACAGTAATATCTCCACATTGCAAGGTGCAATTCTGAAATTTTTTGCTTTTTCCTGCTAATCCTAGCATGATAAAGAAGATTCAAAGAGAGTGAGATGCCAGCTCCTTTCATTCAGTCAGTAGCTTCAAACATTTCTGGACGTTTTTCAATGGCAAAAATCAATGAATATTGTAAATGCACAAACAGTAATATCTCCACATTGCAAGGTGCAATTCTGAAATTTTTTGCTTTTTCCTGTTAATCCTAGCATGAAAAAGAAGATTCAAAGAGAGTGAGATGCCAGCTCCTTTCATTCAGTCAGTAGCTTCAAACATTTCTGGTATATGAAAAACATGTTTTTCAATGGCAAAAATCAATGAATATTGTAAATGCACAAAGAGTAATATCTCCACATTGCAAGGTGCAATTCTGAAATTTTTTGCTTTTTACTGCTAATCCTAGCATGATAAAGAAGATTCAAAGAGAGTGAGATGCCAGCTCCTTTCATTCAGTCAGTAGCTTCAAACATTTCTGGTATATGAAAAACATGTTTTTCAATGGCAAAAATCAATGAATATTGTAAATGCACAAACAGTAATATCTCCACATTGCAAGGTGCAATTCTGAAATTTTTTGCTTTTTCCTGCTAATCCTAGCATGATAAAGAAGATTCAAAGAGAGTGAGATGCCAGCTCCTTTCATTCAGTCAGTAGCTTCAAACATTTCTGGTATATGAATAACATGATGTTTTTCAATGGCAAAAATCAATGAATATTGTAAATGCACAAACAGTAATATCTCCACATTGCAAGGTGCAATTCTGAAATTTTTTGCTTTTTCCTGCTAATCCTAGCATGATAAAGAAGATTCAAAGAGAGTGAGATGCCAAGCTCCTTTCATTCAGTCAGTAGCTTCAAACATTTCTGGACGTTTTTCAATGGCAAAAATCAATGAATATTGTAAATGCACAAACAGTAATATCTCCACATTGCAAGGTGCAATTCTGAAATTTTTTGCTTTTTCCTGCTAATCCTAGCATGATAAAGAAGATTCAAAGAGAGTGAGATGCCAGCTCCTTTCATTCAGTCAGTAGCTTCAAACATTTCTGGACGTTTTTCAATGGCAAAAATCAATGAATATTGTAAATGCACAAACAGTAATATCTCGACATTGCAAGGTGCAATTCTGAAATTTTTTGCTTTTTCCTGCTAATCCTAGCATGATAAAGAAGATTCAAAGAGAGTGAGATGCCAGCTCCTTTCATTCAGTCAGTAGCTTCAAACATTTCTGGTATATAAAAAACATGTTTTTCAATGGCAAAAATCAATGAATATTGTAAATGCACAAACAGTAATATCTCCACATTGCAAGGTGCAATTCTGAAATTTTTTGCTTTTTCCTGCTTATCCTAGCATGATAAAGAAGATTCAAAGAGAGTGAGATGCCAGCTCCTTTCATTCAGTCAGTAGCTTCAAACATTTCTGGTATATGAAAAACATGTTTTTCAATGGCAAAAATCAATGAATATTGTACATGCACAAACAGTAATATCTCCACATTGCAAGGTGCAATTCTGAAATTTTTTGCTTTTTCCTGCTAATCCTAGCATGATAAAGAAGATTCAAAGAGAGTGAGATGCCAGCTCCTTTCATTCAGTCAGTAGCTTCAAACATTTCTGGTATATGAAAAACATGTTTTTCAATGGCAAAAATCAATGAATATTGTAAATGCACAAACAGTAATATTTCCACATTGCAAGGTGCAATTCTGAAATGTTTTGCTTTTTCCTGCTAATCCTAGCATGATAAAGAAGATTCAAAGAGAGTGAGATGCCAGCTCCTTTCATTCAGTCAGTAGCTTCAAACATTTCTGGTATATGAAAAACATGTTTTTCAATGGCAAAAATCAATGAATATTGTAAATGCACAAACAGTAATATCTCCACATTGCAAGGTGCAATTCTGAAATTTTTTGCTTTTTCCTGCTAATCCTAGCATGATAAAGAAGATTCAAAGAGAGTGAGATGCCAGCTCCTTTCATTCAGTCAGTAGCTTCAAACATTTCTGGACGTTTTTCAATGGCAAAAATCAATGAATATTGTAAATGCACAAACAGTAATATCTCCACATTGCAAGATGCAATTCTGAAATTTTTTGCTTTTTCCTGCTAATCCTAGCATGATAAAGAAGATTCAAAGAGAGTGAGATGCCAGCTCCTTTCATTCAGTCAGTAGCTTCAAACATTTCTGGACGTTTTTCAATGGCAAAAATCAATGAATATTGTAAATGCACAAACAGTAATATCTCCACATTGCAAGATGCAATTCTGAAATTTTTTGCTTTTTCCTGCTAATCCTAGCATGATAAAGAAGATTCAAAGAGAGTGAGATGCCAGCTCCTTTCATTCAGTCAGTAGCTTCAAACATTTCTTGACGTTTTTCAATGGCAAAAATCAATGAATATTGTAAATGCACAAACAGTAATATCTCCACATTGCAAGGTGCAATTCTGAAATTTTTTGCTTTTTCCTGCTAATCCTAGCATGATAAAGAAGATTCAAAGAGAGTGTGATGCCAGCTCCTTTCATTCAGTCAGTAGCTTCAAACATTTCTGGACGTTTTTCAATGGCAAAAATCAATGAATATTGTAAATGCACAAACAGTAATATCTCCACATTGCAAGGTGCAATTCTGAAATTTTTTGCTTTTTCCTGCTAATCCTAGCATGATAAAGAAGATTCAAAGAGAGTGAGATGCCAGCTCCTTTCATTCACTCAGTAGCTTCAAACATTTCTGGTATATGAAAAACATGTTTTTCAATGGCAAAAATCAATGAATATTGTAAATGCACAAACAGTAATATCTCCACATTGCAAGGTGCAATTCTGAAATTTTTTGCTTTTTCCTGCTAATCCTAGCATGATAAAGAAGATTCAAAGAGAGTGAGATGCCAGCTCCTTTCATTCAGTCAGTAGCTTCAAACATTTCTGGACGTTTTTCAATGGCAAAAATCAATGAATATTGTAAATGCACAAACAGTAATATCTCCACATTGCAAGGTGCAATTCTGAAATTTTTTGCTTTTTCCTGTTAATCCTAGCATGAAAAAGAAGATTCAAAGAGAGTGAGATGCCAGCTCCTTTCATTCAGTCAGTAGCTTCAAACATTTCTGGTATATGAAAAACATGTTTTTCAATGGCAAAAATCAATGAATATTGTAAATGCACAAACAGTAATATCTCCACATTGCAAGGTGCAATTCTGAAATTTTTTGCTTTTTCCTGCTAATCCTAGCATGATAAAGAAGATTCAAAGAGAGTGAGATGCCAGCTCCTTTCATTCAGTCAGTAGCTTCAAACATTTCTGGTATATGAAAAACATATTTTTCAATGGCAAAAATCAATGAATATTGTAAATGCACAAACAGTAATATCTCCACATTGCAAGGTGCAATTCTGAAATTTTTTGCTTTTTCCTGCTAATCCTAGCATGATAAAGAAGATTCAAAGAGAGTGAGATGCCAGCTCCTTTCATTCAGTCAGTAGCTTCAAACATTTCTGGTATATGAATAACATGATGTTTTTCAATGGCAAAAATCAATGAATATTGTAAATGCACAAACAGTAATATCTCCACATTGCAAGGTGCAATTCTGAAATTTTTTGCTTTTTCCTGCTAATCCTAGCATGATAAAGAAGATTCAAAGAGAGTGAGATGCCAGCTCCTTTCATTCAGTCAGTAGCTTCAAACATTTCTGGACGTTTTTCAATGGCAAAAATCAATGAATATTGTAAATGCACAAACAGTAATATCTCCACATTGCAAGGTGCAATTCTGAAATTTTTTGCTTTTTCCTGCTAATCCTAGCATGATAAAGAAGATTCAAAGAGAGTGAGATGCCAGCTCCTTTCATTCAGTCAGTAGCTTCAAACATTTCTGGTATATGAAAAACATGTTTTTCAATGGCAAAAATCAATGAATATTGTAAATGCACAAACAGTAATATCTCCACATTGCAAGGTGCAATTCTGAAATTTTTTGCTTTTTCCTGCTAATCCTAGCATGATAAAGAAGATTCAAAGAGAGTGAGATGCCAGCTCCTTTCATTCAGTCAGTAGCTTCAAACATTTCTGGTATATGAATAACATGATGTTTTTCAATGGCAAAAATCAATGAATATTGTAAATGCACAAACAGTAATATCTCCACATTGCAAGGTGCAATTCTGAAATTTTTTGCTTTTTCCTGCTAATCCTAGCATGATAAAGAAGATTCAAAGAGAGTGAGATGCCAAGCTCCTTTCATTCAGTCAGTAGCTTCAAACATTTCTGGACGTTTTTCAATGGCAAAAATCAATGAATATTGTAAATGCACAAACAGTAATATCTCCACATTGCAAGGTGCAATTCTGAAATTTTTTGCTTTTTCCTGCTAATCCTAGCATGATAAAGAAGATTCAAAGAGAGTGAGATGCCAGCTCCTTTCATTCAGTCAGTAGCTTCAAACATTTCTGGACGTTTTTCAATGGCAAAAATCAATGAATATTGTAAATGCACAAACAGTAATATCTCCACATTGCAAGGTGCAATTCTGAAATTTTTTGCTTTTTCCTGCTAATCCTAGCATGATAAAGAAGATTCAAAGAGAGTGAGATGCCAGCTCCTTTCATTCAGTCAGTAGCTTCAAACATTTCTGGATGTTTTTCAATGGCAAAAATCAATGAATATTGTAAATGCACAAACAGTAATATCTCCACATTGCAAGGTGCAATTCTGAAATTTTTTGCTTTTTCCTGCTAATCCTAGCATGATAAAGAAGATTCAAAGAGAGTGAGATGCCAGCTCCTTTCATTCAGTCAGTAGCTTCAAACATTTCTGGTATATGAAAAACATGTTTTTCAATGGCAAAAATCAATGAATATTGTAAATGCACAAACAGTAATATCTCCACATTGCAAGGTGCAATTCTGAAATTTTTTGCTTTTTCCTGCTAATCCTAGCATGATAAAGAAGATTCAAAGAGAGTGAGATGCCAGCTCCTTTCATTCAGTCAGTAGCTTCAAACATTTCTGGACGTTTTTCAATGGCAAAAATCAATGAATATTGTAAATGCACAAACAGTAATATCTCCATATTGCAAGGTGCAATTCTGAAATTTTTTGCTTTTTCCTGTTAATCCTAGCATGATAAAGAAGATTCAAAGAGAGTGAGATGCCAGCTCCTTTCATTCAGTCAGTAGCTTCAAACATTTCTGGTATATAAAAAACATGTTTTTCAATGGCAAAAATCAATGAATATTGTAAATGCACAAACAGTAATATCTCCACATTGCAAGGTGCAATTCTGAAATTTTTTGCTTTTTCCTGCTAATCCTAGCATGATAAAGAAGATTCAAAGAGAGTGAGATGCCAGCTCCTTTCATTCAGTCAGTAGCTTCAAACATTTCTGGTATATGAAAAACATGTTTTTCAATGGCAAAAATCAATGAATATTGTAAATGCACAAACAGTAATATCTCCACATTGCAAGGTGCAATTCTGAAATTTTTTGCTTTTTCCTGCTAATCCTAGCATGATAAAGAAGATTCAAAGAGAGTGAGATGCCAGCTCCTTTCATTCAGTCAGTAGCTTCAAACCTTTCTGGTATATGAAAAACATGTTTTTCAATGGCAAAAATCAATGAATATTGTAAATGCACAAACAGTAATATCTCCACATTGCAAGGTGCAATTCTGAAATTTTTTGCTTTTTCCTGCTAATCCTAGCATGATAAAGAAGATTCAAAGAGAGTGAGATGCCAGCTCCTTTCATTCAGTCAGTAGCTTCCAACATTTCTGGACGTTTTTCAATGGCAAAAATCAATGAATATTGTAAATGCACAAACAGTAATATCTCCACATTGCAAGGTGCAATTCTGAAATTTTTTGCTTTTTCCTGTTAATCCTAGCATGATAAGGAAGATTCAAAGAGAGTGAGATGCCAGCTCCTTTCATTCAGTCAGTAGCTTCAAACATTTCTGGTATATGAAAAACATGTTTTTCAATGGCAAAAATCAATGAATATTGTAAATGCACAAACAGTAATATCTCCATATTGCAAGGTGCAATTCTGAAATTTTTTGCTTTTTCCTGCTAATCCTAGCATGATAAAGAAGATTCAAAGAGAGTGAGATGCCAGCTCCTTTCATTCAGTCAGTAGCTTCAAACATTTCTGGTATATGAATAACATGTTTTTCAATGGCAAAAATCAATGAATATTGTAAATGCACAAACAGTAATATCTCCACATTGCAAGATGCAATTCTGAAATTTTTTGCTTTTTACTGCTAATCCTAGCATGATAAAGAAGATTCAAAGAGAGTGAGATGCCAGCTCCTTTCATTCAGTCAGTAGGTTCAAACATTTCTGGATGTTTTTCAATGGCAAAAATCAATGAATATTGTAAATGCACAAACAGTAATATCTCCACATTGCAAGGTGCAATTCTGAAATTTTTTGCTTTTTCCTGCTAATCCTAGCATGATAAAGAAGATTCAAAGAGAGTGAGATGCCAGCTCCTTTCATTCAGTCAGTAGCTTCAAACATTTCTGGACGTTTTTCAATGGCAAAAATCAATGAATATTGTAAATGCACAAACAGTAGTATCTCCACATTGCAAGGTGCAATTCTGAAATTTTTTGCTTTTTCCTGTTAATCCTAGCATGATAAAGAAGATTCAAAGAGAGTGAGATGCCAGCTCCTTTCATTCAGTCAGTAGCTTCAAACATTTCTGGTATATGAAAAACATGTTTTTCACTGGCAAAAATCAATGAATATTGTAAATGCACAAACAGTAATATCTCCACATTGCAAGGTGCAATTCTGAAATTTTTTGCTTTTTCCTGCTAATCCTAGCATGATAAAGAAGATTCAAAGAGAGTGAGATGCCAGCTCCTTTCATTCAGTCAGTAGCTTCAAACATTTCTGGTATATGAAAAACATGTTTTTCAATGGCAAAAATCAATGAATATTGTAAATGCACAAACAGTAATATCTCCACATTGCAAGGTGCAATTCTGAAATTTTTTGCTTTTTCCTGCTAATCCTAGCATGATAAAGAAGATTCAAAGAGAGTGAGATGCCAGCTCCTTTCATTCAGTCAGTAGCTTCAAACATTTCTGGTATATGAATAACATGATGTTTTTCAATGGCAAAAATCAATGAATATTGTAAATGCACAAACAGTAATATCTCCACATTGCAAGGTGCAATTCTGAAATTTTTTGCTTTTTCCTGCTAATCCTAGCATGATAAAGAAGATTCAAAGAGAGTGAGATGCCAGCTCCTTTCATTCAGTCAGTAGCTTCAAACATTTCTGGTATATGAAAAACATGTTTTTCAATGGCAAAAATCAATGAATATTGTAAATGCACAAACAGTAATATCTCCACATTGCAAGGTGCAATTCTGAAATTTTTTGCTTTTTCCTGCTAATCCTAGCATGATAAAGAAGATTCAAAGAGAGTGAGATGCCAGCTCCTTTCATTCAGTCAGTAGCTTCAAACATTTCTGGTATATGAATAACATGATGTTTTTCAATGGCAAAAATCAATGAATATTGTAAATGCACAAACAGTAATATCTCCACATTGCAAGGTGCAATTCTGAAATTTTTTGCTTTTTCCTGCTAATCCTAGCATGATAAAGAAGATTCAAAGAGAGTGAGATGCCAGCTCCTTTCATTCAATCAGTAGCTTCAAACATTTCTGGACGTTTTTCAATGGCAAAAATCAATGAATATTGTAAATGCACAAACAGTAATATCTCCACATTGCAAGGTGCAATTCTGAAATTTTTTGCTTTTTCCTGTTAATCCTAGCATGATAAAGAAGATTCAAAGAGAGTGAGATGCCAGCTCCTTTCATTCAGTCAGTAGCTTCAAACATTTCTGGTATATGAAAAACATGTTTTTCAATGGCAAAAATCAATGAATATTGTAAATGCACAAACAGTAATATCTCCACATTGCAAGGTGCAATTCTGAAATTTTTTGCTTTTTCCTGCTAATCCTAGCATGATAAAGAAGATTCAAAGAGAGTGAGATGCCAGCTCCTTTCATTCAGTCAGTAGCTTCAAACATTTCTGGTATATGAAAAACATGTTTTTCAATGGCAAAAATCAATGAATATTGTAAATGCACAAACAGTAATATCTCCACATTGCAAGGTGCAATTCTGAAATTTTTTGCTTTTTCCTGCTAATCCTAGCATGATAAAGAAGATTCAAAGAGAGTGAGATGCCAGCTCCTTTCATTCAGTCAGTAGCTTCAAACATTTCTGGTATATGAAAAACATGTTTTTCAATGGCAAAAATCAATGAATATTGTAAATGCACAAACAGTAATATCTCCACATTGCAAGGTGCAATTCTGAAATTTTTTGCTTTTTCCTGCTAATCCTAGCATGATAAAGAAGATTCAAAGAGAGTGAGATGCCAGCTCCTTTCATTCAGTCAGTAGCTTCAAACATTTCTGGTATATGAAAAACATGTTTTTCAATGGCAAAAATCAATGAATATTGTAAATGCACAAACAGTAATATCTCCACATTGCAAGGTGCAATTCTGAAATTTTTTGCTTTTTCCTGCTAATCCTAGCATGATAAAGAAGATTCAAAGAGAGTGAGATGCCAGCTCCTTTCATTCAGTCAGTAGCTTCAAACATTTCTGGACGTTTTTCAATGGCAAAAATCAATGAATATTGTAAATGCACAAACAGTAATATCTCCACATTGCAAGGTGCAATTCTGAAATTTTTTGCTTTTTCCTGTTAATCCTAGCATGATAAAGAAGATTCAAAGAGAGTGAGATGCCAGCTCCTTTCATTCAGTCAGTAGCTTCAAACATTTCTGGTATATGAAAAACATGTTTTTCAATGGCAAAAATCAATGAATATTGTAAATGCACAAACAGTAATATCTCCATATTGCAAGGTGCAATTCTGAAATTTTTTGCTTTTTCCTGCTAATCCTAGCATGATAAAGAAGATTCAAAGAGAGTGAGATGCCAGCTCCTTTCATTCAGTCAGTAGCTTCAAACATTTCTGGTATATGAATAACATGTTTTTCAATGGCAAAAATCAATGAATATTGTAAATGCACAAACAGTAATATCTCCACATTGCAAGATGCAATTCTGAAATTTTTTGCTTTTTCCTGCTAATCCTAGCATGATAAAGAAGATTCAAAGAGAGTGAGATGCCAGCTCCTTTCATTCAGTCAGTAGGTTCAAACATTTCTGGACGTTTTTCAATGGCAAAAATCAATGAATATTGTAAATGCACAAACAGTAATATCTCCACATTGCAAGGTGCAATTCTGAAATTTTTTGCTTTTTCCTGCTAATCCTAGCATGATAAAGAAGATTCAAAGAGAGTGAGATGCCAGCTCCTTTCATTCAGTCAGTAGCTTCAAACATTTCTGGACGTTTTTCAATGGCAAAAATCAATGAATATTGTAAATGCACAAACAGTAATATCTCCACATTGCAAGGTGCAATTCTGAAATTTTTTGCTTTTTCCTGTTAATCCTAGCATTATTAAGAAGATTCAAAGAGAGTGAGATGCCAGCTCCTTTCATTCAGTCAGTAGCTTCAAACATTTCTGGTATATGAAAAACATGTTTTTCACTGGCAAAAATCAATGAATATTGTAAATGCACAAACAGTAATATCTCCACATTGCAAGGTGCAATTCTGAAATTTTTTGCTTTTTCCTGCTAATCCTAGCATGATAAAGAAGATTCAAAGAGAGTGAGATGCCAGCTCCTTTCATTCAGTCAGTAGCTTCAAACATTTCTGGTATATGAAAAACATGTTTTTCAATGGCAAAAATCAATGAATATTGTAAATGCACAAACAGTAATATCTCCACATTGCAAGGTGCAATTCTGAAATTTTTTGCTTTTTCCTGCTAATCCTAGCATGATAAAGAAGATTCAAAGAGAGTGAGATGCCAGCTCCTTTCATTCAGTCAGTAGCTTCAAACATTTCTGGACGTTTTTCAATGGCAAAAATCAATGAATATTGTAAATGCACAAACAGTAATATCTCCACATTGCAAGGTGCAATTCTGAAATTTTTTGCTTTTTCCTGTTAATCCTAGCATGATAAAGAAGATTCAAAGAGAGTGAGATGCCAGCTCCTTTCATTCAGTCAGTAGCTTCAAACATTTCTGGTATATGAAAAACATGTTTTTCAATGGCAAAAATCAATGAATATTGTAAATGCACAAACAGTAATATCTCCACATTGCAAGGTGCAATTCTGAATTTTTTTGCTTTTTACTGCTAATCCTAGCATGATAAAGAAGATTCAAAGAGAGTGAGATGCCAGCTCCTTTCATTCAGTCAGTAGCTTCAAACATTTCTGGTATATGAAAAACATGTTTTTCAATGGCAAAAATCAATGAATATTGTAAATGCACAAACAGTAATATCTCCACATTGCAAGGTGCAATTCTGAAATTTTTTGCTTTTTCCTGCTAATCCTAGCATGATAAAGAAGATTCAAAGAGAGTGAGATGCCAGCTCCTTTCATTCAGTCAGTAGCTTCAAACATTTCTGGTATATGAATAACATGATGTTTTTCAATGGCAAAAATCAATGAATATTGTAAATGCACAAACAGTAATATCTCCACATTGCAAGGTGCAATTCTGAAATTTTTTGCTTTTTCCTGCTAATCCTAGCATGATAAAGAAGATTCAAAGAGAGTGAGATGCCAGCTCCTTTCATTCAGTCAGTAGCTTCAAACATTTCTGGACGTTTTTCAATGGCAAAAATCAATGAATATTGTAAATGCACAAACAGTAATATCTCCACATTGCAAGGTGCAATTCTGAAATTTTTTGCTTTTTCCTGCTAATCCTAGCATGATAAAGAAGATTCAAAGAGAGTGAGATGCCAGCTCCTTTCATTCAGTCAGTAGCTTCAAACATTTCTCTACGTTTTTCAATGGCAAAAATCAATGAATATTGTAAATGCACAAACAGTAATATCTCCACATTGCAAGGTGCAATTCTGAAATTTTTTGCTTTTTCCTGCTAATCCTAGCATGATAAAGAAGATTCAAAGAGAGTGAGATGCCAGCTCCTTTCATTCAGTCAGTAGCTTCAAACATTTCTGGTATATGAAAAACATGTTTTTCAATGGCAAAAATCAATGAATATTGTAAATGCACAAACAGTAATATCTCCACATTGCAAGGTGCAATTCTGAAATTTTTTGCTTTTTCCTGCTAATCCTAGCATGATAAAGAAGATTCAAAGAGAGTGAGATGCCAGCTCTTTTCATTCAGTCAGTAGCTTCAAACATTTCTGGACGTTTTTCAATGGCAAAAATCAATGAATATTGTAAATGCACAAACAGTAATATCTCCACATTGCAAGGTGCAATTCTGAAATTTTTTGCTTTTTCCTGCTAATCCTAGCATGATAAAGAAGATTCAAAGAGAGTGAGATGCCAGCTCCTTTCATTCAGTCAGTAGCTTCAAACATTTCTGGTATATGAAAAACATGTTTTTCAATGGCAAAAATCAATGAATATTGTAAATGCACAAACAGTAATATCTCCACATTGCAAGGTGAAATTCTGAAATTTTTTGCTTTTTCCTGCTAATCCTAGCATGATAAAGAAGATTCAAAGAGAGTGAGATGCCAGCTCCTTTCATTCAGTCAGTAGCTTCAAACATTTCTGGACGTTTTTCAATGGCAAAAATCAATGAATATTGTAAATGCACAAACAGTAATATCTCCACATTGCAAGGTGCAATTCTGAAATTTTTTGCTTTTTCCTGCTAATCCTAGCATGATAAAAAAGATTCAAAGAGAGTGAGATGCCAGCTCCTTTCATTCAGTCAGTAGCTTCAAACATTTCTGGTATATGAAAAACATGTTTTTCAGTGGCAAAAATCAATGAATATTGTAAATGCACAAACAGTAATATCTCCACATTGCAAGGTGCAATTCTGAAATTTTTTGCTTTTTCCTGCTAATCCTAACATGATAAAGAAGATTCAAAGAGAGTGAGATGCCAGCTCCTTTCATTCAGTCAGTAGCTTCAAACATTTCTGGTATATGAAAAACATGTTTTTCAATGGCAAAAATCAATGAATATTGTAAATGCACAAACAGTAATATCTCCACATTGCAAGGAGCAATTCTGAAATTTTTTGCTTTTTCCTGCTAATCCTAGCATGATAAAGAAGATTCAAAGAGAGTGAGATGCCAGCTCCTTTCATTCAGTCAGTAGCTTCAAACATTTCTGGACGTTTTTCAATGGCAAAAATCAATGAATATTGTAAATGCACAAACAGTAATATCTCCACATTGCAAGGTGCAATTCTGAAATTTTTTGCTTTTTCCTGTTAATCCTAGCATGATAAAGAAGATTCAAAGAGAGTGAGATGCCAGCTCCTTTCATTCAGTCAGTAGCTTCAAACATTTCTGGTATATGAAAAACATGTTTTTCAATGGCAAAAATCAATGAATATTGTAAATGCACAAACAGTAATATCTCCACATTGCAAGGTGCAATTCTGAAATTTTTTGCTTTTTACTGCTAATCCTAGCATGATAAAGAAGATTCAAAGAGAGTGAGATGCCAGCTCCTTTCATTCAGTCAGTAGCTTCAAACATTTCTGGTATATGAAAAACATGTTTTTCAATGGCAAAAATCAATGAATATTGTAAATGCACAAACAGTAATATCTCCACATTGCAAGGTGCAATTCTGAAATTTTTTGCTTTTTCCTGCTAATCCTAGCATGATAAAGAAGATTCAAAGAGAGTGAGATGCCAGCTCCTTTCATTCAGTCAGTAGCTTCAAACATTTCTGGTATATGAATAACATGATGTTTTTCAATGGCAAAAATCAATGAATATTGTAAATGCACAAACAGTAATATCTCCACATTGCAAGGTGCAATTCTGAAATTTTTTGCTTTTTCCTGCTAATCCTAGCATGATAAAGAAGATTCAAAGAGAGTGAGATGCCAGCTCCTTTCATTCAGTCAGTAGCTTCAAACATTTCTGGACGTTTTTCAATGGCAAAAATCAATGAATATTGTAAATGCACAAACAGTAATATCTCCACATTGCAAGGTGCAATTCTGAAATTTTTTGCTTTTTCCTGCTAATCCTAGCATGATAAAGAAGATTCAAAGAGAGTGAGATGCCAGCTCCTTTCATCCAGTCAGTAGCTTCAAACATTTCTCTACGTTTTTCAATGGCAAAAATCAATGAATATTGTAAATGCACAAACAGTAATATCTCCACATTGCAAGGTGCAATTCTGAAATTTTTTGCTTTTTCCTGCTAATCCTAGCATGATAAAGAAGATTCAAAGAGAGTGAGATGCCAGCTCCTTTCATTCAGTCAGTAGCTTCAAACATTTCTGGTATATGAAAAACATGTTTTTCAATGGCAAAAATCAATGAATATTGTAAATGCACAAACAGTAATATCTCCACATTGCAAGGTGCAATTCTGAAATTTTTTGCTTTTTCCTGCTAATCCTAGCATGATAAAGAAGATTCAAAGAGAGTGAGATGCCAGCTCCTTTCATTCAGTCAGTAGCTTCAAACATTTCTGGTATATGAAAAACATGTTTTTCAATGGCAAAAATCAATGAATATTGTAAATGCACAAACAGTAATATCTCCACATTGCAAGGTGCAATTCTGAAATTTTTTGCTTTTTCCTGCTAATCCTAGCATGATAAAGAAGATTCAAAGAGAGTGAGATGCCAGCTCCTTTCATTCAGTCAGTAGCTTCAAACATTTCTGGACGTTTTTCAATGGCAAAAATCAATGAATATTGTAAATGCACAAACAGTAATATCTCCACATTGCAAGGTGCAATTCTGAAATTTTTTGCTTTTTCCTGCTAATCCTAGCATGATAAAGAAGATTCAAAGAGAGTGAGATGCCAGCTCCTTTCATTCAGTCAGTAGCTTCAAACATTTCTGGTATATGAAAAACATGTTTTTCAATGGCAAAAATCAATGAATATTGTAAATGCACAAACAGTAATATCTCCACATTGCAAGGTGCAATTCTGAAATTTTTTTCTTTTTCCTGCTAATCCTAGCATGATAAAGAAGATTCAAAGAGAGTGAGATGCCAGCTCCTTTCATTCAGTCAGTAGCTACAAACATTTCTGGACGTTTTTCAATGGCAAAAATCAATGAATATTGTAAATGCACAAACAGTAATATCTCCACATTGCAAGGTGCAATTCTGAAATTTTTTGCTTTTTCCTGTTAATCCTAGCATGATAAAGAAGATTCAAAGAGAGTGAGATGCCAGCTCCTTTCATTCAGTCAGTAGCTTCAAACATTTCTGGTATATGAAAAACATGTTTTTCAATGGCAAAAATCAATGAATATTGTAAATGCACAAACAGTAATATCTCCATATTGCAAGGTGCAATTCTGAAATTTTTTGCTTTTTCCTGCTAATCCTAGCATGATAAAGAAGATTCAAAGAGAGTGAGATGCCAGCTCCTTTCATTCAGTCAGTAGCTTCAAACATTTCTGGTATATGAATAACATGTTTTTCAATGGCAAAAATCAATGAATATTGTAAATGCACAAACAGTAATATCTCCACATTGCAAGATGCAATTCTGAATTTTTTTGCTTTTTCCTGCTAATCCTAGCATGATAAAGAAGATTCAAAGAGAGTGAGATGCCAGCTCCTTTCATTCAGTCAGTAGGTTCAAACATTTCTGGACGTTTTTCAATGGCAAAAATCAATGAATATTGTAAATGCATAAACAGTAATATCTCCACATTGCAAGGTGCAATTCTGAAATGTTTTCCTTTTTCCTGCTAATCCTAGCATGATAAAGAAGATTCAAAGAGAGTGAGATGCCAGCTCCTTTCATTCAGTCAGTAGCTTCAAACATTTCTGGACGTTTTTCAATGGCAAAAATCAATGAATATTGTAAATGCACAAACAGTAATATCTCCACATTGCAAGGTGCAATTCTGAAATTTTTTGCTTTTTCCTGTTAATCCTAGCATGATAAAGAAGATTCAAAGAGAGTGAGATGCCAGCTCCTTTCATTCAGTCAGTAGCTTCAAACATTTCTGGTATATGAAAAACATGTTTTTCAATGGCAAAAATCAATGAATATTGTAAATGCACAAACAGTAATATCTCCACATTGCAAGGTGCAATTCTGAAATTTTTTGCTTCTTCCTGCTAATCCTAGCATGATAAAGAAGATTCAAAGAGAGTGAGATGCCAGCTCCTTTCATTCAGTCAGTAGCTTCAAACATTTCTGGTATATGAATAACATGATGTTTTTCAATGGCAAAAATCAATGAATATTGTAAATGCACAAACAGTAATATCTCCACATTGCAAGGTGCAATTCTGAAATTTTTTGCTTTTTCCTGCTAATTCTAACATGATAAAGAAGATTCAAAGAGAGTGAGATGCCAGCTCCTTTCATTCAGTCAGTAGCTTCAAACATTTCTGGTATATGAAAAACATGTTTTTCAATGGCAAAAATCAATGAATATTGTAAATGCACAAACAGTAATATCTCCACATTGCAAGGTGCAATTCTGAAATTTTTTGCTTTTTCCTGCTAATCCTAGCATGATAAAGAAGATTCAAAGAGAGTGAGATGCCAGCTCCTTTCATTCAGTCAGTAGCTTCAAACATTTCTGGACGTTTTTCAATGGCAAAAATCAATGAATATTGTAAATGCACAAACAGTAATATCTCCACATTGCAAGGTGCAATTCTGAAATTTTTTGCTTTTTCCTGTTAATCCTAGCATGATAAAGAAGATTCAAAGAGAGTGAGATGCCAGCTCCTTTCATTCAGTCAGTAGCTTCAAACATTTCTGGTATATGAAAAACATGTTTTTCAATGGCAAAAATCAATGAATATTGTAAATGCACAAACAGTAATATCTCCACATTGCAAGGTGCAATTCTGAAATTTTTTGCTTTTTACTGCTAATCCTAGCATGATAAAGAAGATTCAAAGAGAGTGAGATGCCAGCTCCTTTCATTCAGTCAGTAGCTTCAAACATTTCTGGTATATGAAAAACATGTTTTTCAATGGCAAAAATCAATGAATATTGTAAATGCACAAACAGTAATATCTCCACATTGCAAGGTGCAATTCTGAAATTTTTTGCTTTTTCCTGCTAATCCTAGCATGATAAAGAAGATTCAAAGAGAGTGAGATGCCAGCTCCTTTCATTCAGTCAGTAGCTTCAAACATTTCTGGTATATGAATAACATGATGTTTTTCAATGGCAAAAATCAATGAATATTGTAAATGCACAAACAGTAATATCTCCACATTGCAAGGTGCAATTCTGAAATTTTTTGCTTTTTCCTGCTAATCCTAGCATGATAAAGAAGATTCAAAGAGAGTGAGATGCCAGCTCCTTTCATTCAGTCAGTAGCTTCAAACATTTCTGGACGTTTTTCAATGGCAAAAATCAATGAATATTGTAAATGCACAAACAGTAATATCTCCACATTGCAAGGTGCAATTCTGAAATTTTTTGCTTTTTCCTGCTAATCCTAGCATGATAAAGAAGATTCAAAGAGAGTGAGATGCCAGCTCCTTTCATTCAGTCAGTAGCTTCAAACATTTCTCTACGTTTTTCAATGGCAAAAATCAATGAATATTGTAAATGCACAAACAGTAATATCTCCACATTGCAAGGTGCAATTCTGAAATTTTTTGCTTTTTCCTGCTAATCCTAGCATGATAAAGAAGATTCAAAGAGAGTGAGATGCCAGCTCCTTTCATTCAGTCAGTAGCTTCAAACATTTCTGGTATATGAAAAACATGTTTTTCAATGGCAAAAATCAATGAATATTGTAAATGCACAAACAGTAATATCTCCACATTGCAAGGTGCAATTCTGAAATTTTTTGCTTTTTCCTGCTAATCCTAGCATGATAAAGAAGATTCAAAGAGAGTGAGATGCCAGCTCCTTTCATTCAGTCAGTAGCTTCAAACATTTCTGGTATATGAAAAACATGTTTTTCAATGGCAAAAATCAATGAATATTGTAAATGCACAAACAGTAATATCTCCACATTGCAAGGTGCAATTCTGAAATTTTTTGCTTTTTCCTGCTAATCCTAGCATGATAAAGAAGATTCAAAGAGAGTGAGATGCCAGCTCCTTTCATTCAGTCAGTAGCTTCAAACATTTCTGGACGTTTTTCAATGGCAAAAATCAATGAATATTGTAAATGCACAAACAGTAATATCTCCACATTGCAAGGTGCAATTCTGAAATTTTTTGCTTTTTCCTGCTAATCCTAGCATGATAAAGAAGATTCAAAGAGAGTGAGATGCCAGCTCCTTTCATTCAGTCAGTAGCTTCAAACATTTCTGGTATATGAAAAACATGTTTTTCAATGGCAAAAATCAATGAATATTGTAAATGCACAAACAGTAATATCTCCACATTGCAAGGTGCAATTCTGAAATTTTTTTCTTTTTCCTGCTAATCCTAGCATGATAAAGAAGATTCAAAGAGAGTGAGATGCCAGCTCCTTTCATTCAGTCAGTAGCTACAAACATTTCTGGACGTTTTTCAATGGCAAAAATCAATGAATATTGTAAATGCACAAACAGTAATATCTCCACATTGCAAGGTGCAATTCTGAAATTTTTTGCTTTTTCCTGTTAATCCTAGCATGATAAAGAAGATTCAAAGAGAGTGAGATGCCATCTCCTTTCATTCAGTCAGTAGCTTCAAACATTTCTGGTATATGAAAAACATGTTTTTCAATGGCAAAAATCAATGAATATTGTAAATGCACAAACAGTAATATCTCCATATTGCAAGGTGCAATTCTGAAATTTTTTGCTTTTTCCTGCTAATCCTAGCATGATAAAGAAGATTCAAAGAGAGTGAGATGCCAGCTCCTTTCATTCAGTCAGTAGCTTCAAACATTTCTGGTATATGAATAACATGTTTTTCAATGGCAAAAATCAATGAATATTGTAAATGCACAAACAGTAATATCTCCACATTGCAAGATGCAATTCTGAATTTTTTTGCTTTTTCCTGCTAATCCTAGCATGATAAAGAAGATTCAAAGAGAGTGAGATGCCAGCTCCTTTCATTCAGTCAGTAGGTTCAAACATTTCTGGATGTTTTTCAATGGCAAAAATCAATGAATATTGTAAATGCACAAACAGTAATATCTCCACATTGCAAGGTGCAATTCTGAAATTTTTTTCTTTTTCCTGCTAATCCTAGCATGATAAAGAAGATTCAAAGAGAGTGAGATGCCAGCTCCTTTCATTCAGTCAGTAGCTACAAACATTTCTGGACGTTTTTCAATGGCAAAAATCAATGAATATTGTAAATGCACAAACAGTAATATCTCCACATTGCAACGTGCAATTCTGAAATTTTTTGCTTTTTCCTGCTAATCCTAGCATGATAAAGAAGATTCAAAGAGAGTGAGATGCCAGCTCCTTTCATTCAGTCAGTAGCTTCAAACATTTCTGGTATATGAAAAACATGTTTTTCAATGGCAAAAATCAATGAATATTGTAAATGCACAAACAGTAATATCTCCACATTGCAAGGTGCAATTCTGAAATTTTTTTCTTTTTCCTGCTAATCCTAGCATGATAAAGAAGATTCAAAGAGAGTGAGATGCCAGCTCCTTTCATTCAGTCAGTAGCTACAAACATTTCTGGACGTTTTTCAATGGCAAAAATCAATGAATATTGTAAATGCACAAACAGTAATATCTCCACATTGCAAGGTGCAATTCTGAAATTTTTTGCTTTTTCCTGTTAATCCTAGCATGATAAAGAAGATTCAAAGAGAGTGAGATGCCAGCTCCTTTCATTCAGTCAGTAGCTTCAAACATTTCTGGTATATGAAAAACATGTTTTTCAATGGCAAAAATCAATGAATATTGTAAATGCACAAACAGTAATATCTCCATATTGCAAGGTGCAATTCTGAAATTTTTTGCTTTTTCCTGCTAATCCTAGCATGATAAAGAAGATTCAAAGAGAGTGAGATGCCAGCTCCTTTCATTCAGTCAGTAGCTTCAAACATTTCTGGTATATGAATAACATGTTTTTCAATGGCAAAAATCAATGAATATTGTAAATGCACAAACAGTAATATCTCCACATTGCAAGATGCAATTCTGAATTTTTTTGCTTTTTCCTGCTAATCCTAGCATGATAAAGAAGATTCAAAGAGAGTGAGATGCCAGCTCCTTTCATTCAGTCAGTAGGTTCAAACATTTCTGGACGTTTTTCAATGGCAAAAATCAATGAATATTGTAAATGCACAAACAGTAATATCTCCACATTGCAAGGTGCAATTCTGAAATTTTTTCCTTTTTCCTGCTAATCCTAGCATGATAAAGAAGATTCAAAGAGAGTGAGATGCCAGCTCCTTTCATTCAGTCAGTAGCTTCAAACATTTCTGGACGTTTTTCAATGGCAAAAATCAATGAATATTGTAAATGCACAAACAGTAATATCTCCACATTGCAAGGTGCAATTCTGAAATTTTTTGCTTTTTCCTGTTAATCCTAGCATGATAAAGAAGATTCAAAGAGAGTGAGATGCCAGCTCCTTTCATTCAGTCAGTAGCTTCAAACATTTCTGGTATATGAAAAACATGTTTTTCAATGGCAAAAATCAATGAATATTGTAAATGCACAAACAGTAATATCTCCACATTGCAAGGTGCAATTCTGAAATTTTTTGCTTCTTCCTGCTAATCCTAGCATGATAAAGAAGATTCAAAGAGAGTGAGATGCCAGCTCCTTTCATTCAGTCAGTAGCTTCAAACATTTCTGGTATATGAATAACATGATGTTTTTCAATGGCAAAAATCAATGAATATTGTAAATGCACAAACAGTAATATCTCCACATTGCAAGGTGCAATTCTGAAATTTTTTGCTTTTTCCTGCTAATCCTAACATGATAAAGAAGATTCAAAGAGAGTGAGATGCCAGCTCCTTTCATTCAGTCAGTAGCTTCAAACATTTCTGGTATATGAAAAACATGTTTTTCAATGGCAAAAATCAATGAATATTGTAAATGCACAAACAGTAATATCTCCACATTGCAAGGTGCAATTCTGAAATTTTTTGCTTTTTCCTGCTAATCCTAGCATGATAAAGAAGATTCAAAGAGAGTGAGATGCCAGCTCCTTTCATTCAGTCAGTAGCTTCAAACATTTCTGGACGTTTTTCAATGGCAAAAATCAATGAATATTGTAAATGCACAAACAGTAATATCTCCACATTGCAAGGTGCAATTCTGAAATTTTTTGCTTTTTCCTGTTAATCCTAGCATGATAAAGAAGATTCAAAGAGAGTGAGATGCCAGCTCCTTTCATTCAGTCAGTAGCTTCAAACATTTCTGGTATATGAAAAACATGTTTTTCAATGGCAAAAATCAATGAATATTGTAAATGCACAAACAGTAATATCTCCACATTGCAAGGTGCAATTCTGAAATTTTTTGCTTTTTACTGCTAATCCTAGCATGATAAAGAAGATTCAAAGAGAGTGAGATGCCAGCTCCTTTCATTCAGTCAGTAGCTTCAAACATTTCTGGTATATGAAAAACATGTTTTTCAATGGCAAAAATCAATGAATATTGTAAATGCACAAACAGTAATATCTCCACATTGCAAGGTGCAATTCTGAAATTTTTTGCTTTTTCCTGCTAATCCTAGCATGATAAAGAAGATTCAAAGAGAGTGAGATGCCAGCTCCTTTCATTCAGTCAGTAGCTTCAAACATTTCTGGTATATGAATAACATGATGTTTTTCAATGGCAAAAATCAATGAATATTGTAAATGCACAAACAGTAATATCTCCACATTGCAAGGTGCAATTCTGAAATTTTTTGCTTTTTCCTGCTAATCCTAGCATGATAAAGAAGATTCAAAGAGAGTGAGATGCCAGCTCCTTTCATTCAGTCAGTAGCTTCAAACATTTCTGGACGTTTTTCAATGGCAAAAATCAATGAATATTGTAAATGCACAAACAGTAATATCTCCACATTGCAAGGTGCAATTCTGAAATTTTTTGCTTTTTCCTGCTAATCCTAGCATGATAAAGAAGATTCAAAGAGAGTGAGATGCCAGCTCCTTTCATTCAGTCAGTAGCTTCAAACATTTCTCTACGTTTTTCAATGGCAAAAATCAATGAATATTGTAAATGCACAAACAGTAATATCTCCACATTGCAAGGTGCAATTCTGAAATTTTTTGCTTTTTCCTGCTAATCCTAGCATGATAAAGAAGATTCAAAGAGAGTGAGATGCCAGCTCCTTTCATTCAGTCAGTAGCTTCAAACATTTCTGGTATATGAAAAACATGTTTTTCAATGGCAAAAATCAATGAATATTGTAAATGCACAAACAGTAATATCTCCACATTGCAAGGTGCAATTCTGAAATTTTTTGCTTTTTCCTGCTAATCCTAGCATGATAAAGAAGATTCAAAGAGAGTGAGATGCCAGCTCCTTTCATTCAGTCAGTAGCTTCAAACATTTCTGGTATATGAAAAACATGTTTTTCAATGGCAAAAATCAATGAATATTGTAAATGCACAAACAGTAATATCTCCACATTGCAAGGTGCAATTCTGAAATTTTTTGCTTTTTCCTGCTAATCCTAGCATGATAAAGAAGATTCAAAGAGAGTGAGATGCCAGCTCCTTTCATTCAGTCAGTAGCTTCAAACATTTCTGGACGTTTTTCAATGGCAAAAATCAATGAATATTGTAAATGCACAAACAGTAATATCTCCACATTGCAAGGAGCAATTCTGAAATTTTTTGCTTTTTCCTGCTAATCCTAGCATGATAAAGAAGATTCAAAGAGAGTGAGATGCCAGCTCCTTTCATTCAGTCAGTAGCTTCAAACATTTCTGGTATATGAAAAACATGTTTTTCAATGGCAAAAATCAATGAATATTGTAAATGCACAAACAGTAATATCTCCACATTGCAAGGTGCAATTCTGAAATTTTTTTCTTTTTCCTGCTAATCCTAGCATGATAAAGAAGATTCAAAGAGAGTGAGATGCCAGCTCCTTTCATTCAGTCAGTAGCTACAAACATTTCTGGACGTTTTTCAATGGCAAAAATCAATGAATATTGTAAATGCACAAACAGTAATATCTCCACATTGCAAGGTGCAATTCTGAAATTTTTTGCTTTTTCCTGTTAATCCTAGCATGATAAAGAAGATTCAAAGAGAGTGAGATGCCATCTCCTTTCATTCAGTCAGTAGCTTCAAACATTTCTGGTATATGAAAAACATGTTTTTCAATGGCAAAAATCAATGAATATTGTAAATGCACAAACAGTAATATCTCCATATTGCAAGGTGCAATTCTGAAATTTTTTGCTTTTTCCTGCTAATCCTAGCATGATAAAGAAGATTCAAAGAGAGTGAGATGCCAGCTCCTTTCATTCAGTCAGTAGCTTCAAACATTTCTGGTATATGAATAACATGTTTTTCAATGGCAAAAATCAATGAATATTGTAAATGCACAAACAGTAATATCTCCACATTGCAAGATGCAATTCTGAATTTTTTTGCTTTTTCCTGCTAATCCTAGCATGATAAAGAAGATTCAAAGAGAGTGAGATGCCAGCTCCTTTCATTCAGTCAGTAGGTTCAAACATTTCTGGATGTTTTTCAATGGCAAAAATCAATGAATATTGTAAATGCACAAACAGTAATATCTCCACATTGCAAGGTGCAATTCTGAAATTTTTTCCTTTTTCCTGCTAATCCTAGCATGATAAAGAAGATTCAAAGAGAGTGAGATGCCAGCTCCTTTCATTCAGTCAGTAGCTTCAAACATTTCTGGACGTTTTTCAATGGCAAAAATCAATGAATATTGTAAATGCACAAACAGTAATATCTCCACATTGCAAGGTGCAATTCTGAAATTTTTTGCTTTTTCCTGTTAATCCTAGCATGATAAAGAAGATTCAAAGAGAGTGAGATGCCAGCTCCTTTCATTCAGTCAGTAGCTTCAAACATTTCTGGTATATGAAAAACATGTTTTTCAATGGCAAAAATCAATGAATATTGTAAATGCACAAACAGTAATATCTCCACATTGCAAGGTGCAATTCTGAAATTTTTTGCTTCTTCCTGCTAATCCTAGCATGATAAAGAAGATTCAAAGAGAGTGAGATGCCAGCTCCTTTCATTCAGTCAGTAGCTTCAAACATTTCTGGTATATGAATAACATGATGTTTTTCAATGGCAAAAATCAATGAATATTGTAAATGCACAAACAGTAATATCTCCACATTGCAAGGTGCAATTCTGAAATTTTTTGCTTTTTCCTGCTAATCCTAGCATGATAAAGAAGATTCAAAGAGAGTGAGATGCCAAGCTCCTTTCATTCAGTCAGTAGCTTCAAACATTTCTGGACGTTTTTCAATGGCAAAAATCAATGAATATTGTAAATGCACAAACAGTAATATCTCCACATTGCAAGGTGCAATTCTGAAATTTTTTGCTTTTTCCTGCTAATCCTAGCATGATAAAGAAGATTCAAAGAGAGTGAGATGCCAGCTCCTTTCATTCAGTCAGTAGCTTCAAACATTTCTGGACGTTTTTCAATGGCAAAAATCAATGAATATTGTAAATGCACAAACAGTAATATCTCCACATTGCAAGGTGCAATTCTGAAATTTTTTGCTTTTTCCTGCTAATCCTAGCATGATAAAGAAGATTCAAAGAGAGTGAGATGCCAGCTCCTTTCATTCAGTCAGTAGCTTCAAACATTTCTGGTATATGAAAAACATGTTTTTCAATGGCAAAAATCAATGAATATTGTAAATGCACAAACAGTAATATCTCCACATTGCAAGGTGCAATTCTGAAATTTTTTGCTTTTTCCTGCTAATCCTAGCATGATAAAGAAGATTCAAAGAGAGTGAGATGCCAGCTCCTTTCATTCAGTCAGTAGCTTCAAACATTTCTGGTATATGAATAACATGATGTTTTTCAATGGCAAAAATCAATGAATATTGTAAATGCACAAACAGTAATATCTCCACATTGCAAGGTGCAATTCTGAAATTTTTTGCTTTTTCCTGCTAATCCTAGCATGATAAAGAAGATTCAAAGAGAGTGAGATGCCAGCTCCTTTCATTCAGTCAGTAGCTTCAAACATTTCTGGTATATGAAAAACATGTTTTTCAATGGCAAAAATCAATGAATATTGTAAATGCACAAACAGTAATATCTCCACATTGCAAGGTGCAATTCTGAAATTTTTTGCTTTTTCCTGCTAATCCTAGCATGATAAAGAAGATTCAAAGAGAGTGAGATGCCAGCTCCTTTCATTCAGTCAGTAGCTTCAAACATTTCTGGACGTTTTTCAATGGCAAAAATCAATGAATATTGTAAATGCACAAACAGTAATATCTCCACATTGCAAGGTGCAATTCTGAAATTTTTTGCTTTTTCCTGTTAATCCTAGCATGATAAAGAAGATTCAAAGAGAGTGAGATGCCAGCTCCTTTCATTCAGTCAGTAGCTTCAAACATTTCTGGTATATGAAAAACATGTTTTTCAATGGCAAAAATCAATGAATATTGTAAATGCACAAACAGTAATATCTCCATATTGCAAGGTGCAATTCTGAAATTTTTTGCTTTTTCCTGCTAATCCTAGCATGATAAAGAAGATTCAAAGAGAGTGAGATGCCAGCTCCTTTCATTCAGTCAGTAGCTTCAAACATTTCTGGTATATGAATAACATGTTTTTCAATGGCAAAAATCAATGAATATTGTAAATGCACAAACAGTAATATCTCCACATTGCAAGATGCAATTCTGAATTTTTTTGCTTTTTCCTGCTAATCCTAGCATGATAAAGAAGATTCAAAGAGAGTGAGATGCCAGCTCCTTTCATTCAGTCAGTAGGTTCAAACATTTCTGGACGTTTTTCAATGGCAAAAATCAATGAATATTGTAAATTGACAAACAGTAATATCTCCACATTGCAAGGTGCAATTCTGAAATTTTTTCCTTTTTCCTGCTAATCCTAGCATGATAAAGAAGATTCAAAGAGAGTGAGATGCCAGCTCCTTTCATTCAGTCAGTAGCTTCAAACATTTCTGGACGTTATTCAATGGCAAAAATCAATGAATATTGTAAATGCACAAACAGTAATATCTCCACATTGCAAGGTGCAATTCTGAAATTTTTTGCTTTTTCCTGCTAATCCTAGCATGATAAAGAAGATTCAAAGAGAGTGAGATGCCAGCTCCTTTCATTCAGTCAGTAGCTTCAAACATTTCTGGTATATGAAAAACATGTTTTTCAATGGCAAAAATCAATGAATATTGTAAATGCACAAACAGTAATATCTCCACATTGCAAGGTGCAATTCTGAAATTTTTTGCTTTTTCCTGCTAATCCTAGCATGATAAAGAAGATTCAAAGAGAGTGAGATGCCAGCTCCTTTCATTCAGTCAGTAGCTTCAAACATTTCTGGTATATGAATAACATGATGTTTTTCAATGGCAAAAATCAATGAATATTGTAAATGCACAAACAGTAATATCTCCACATTGCAAGGTGCAATTCTGAAATTTTTTGCTTTTTCCTGCTAATCCTAGCATGATAAAGAAGATTCAAAGAGAGTGAGATGCCAGCTCCTTTCATTCAGTCAGTAGCTTCAAACATTTCTGGACGTTTTTCAATGGCAAAAATCAATGAATATTGTAAATGCACAAACAGTAATATCTCCACATTGCAAGGTGCAATTCTGAAATTTTTTGCTTTTTCCTGTTAATCCTAGCATGATAAAGAAGATTCAAAGAGAGTGAGATGCCAGCTCCTTTCATTCAGTCAGTAGCTTCAAACATTTCTGGTATATGAAAAACATGTTTTTCAAAGGCAAAAATCAATGAATATTGTAAATGCACAAACAGTAATATCTCCACATTGCAAGGTGCAATTCTGAAATTTTTTGCTTTTTCCTGCTAATCCTAGCATGATAAAGAAGATTCAAAGAGAGTGAGATGCCAGCTCCTTTCATTCAGTCAGTAGCTTCAAACATTTCTGGTATATGAAAAACATGTTTTTCAATGGCAAAAATCAATGAATATTGTAAATGCACAAACAGTAATATCTCCACATTGCAAGGTGCAATTCTGAAATTTTTTGCTTTTTCCTGCTAATCCTAGCATGATAAAGAAGATTCAAAGAGAGTGAGATGCCAGCTCCTTTCATTCAGTCAGTAGCTTCAAACATTTCTGGTATATGAAAAACATGTTTTTCAATGGCAAAAATCAATGAATATTGTAAATGCACAAACAGTAATATCTCCACATTGCAAGGTGCAATTCTGAAATTTTTTGCTTTTTCCTGCTAATCCTAGCATGATAAAGAAGATTCAAAGAGAGTGAGATGCCAGCTCCTTTCATTCAGTCAGTAGCTTCAAACATTTCTGGTATATGAAAAACATGTTTTTCAATGGCAAAAATCAATGAATATTGTAAATGCACAAACAGTAATATCTCCACATTGCAAGGTGCAATTCTGAAATTTTTTGCTTTTTCCTGCTAATCCTAGCATGATAAAGAAGATTCAAAGAGAGTGAGATGCCAGCTCCTTTCATTCAGTCAGTAGCTTCAAACATTTCTGGACGTTTTTCAATGGCAAAAATCAATGAATATTGTAAATGCACAAACAGTAATATCTCCACATTGCAAGGTGCAATTCTGAAATTTTTTGCTTTTTCCTGTTAATCCTAGCATGATAAAGAAGATTCAAAGAGAGTGAGATGCCAGCTCCTTTCATTCAGTCAGTAGCTTCAAACATTTCTGGTATATGAAAAACATGTTTTTCAATGGCAAAAATCAATGAATATTGTAAATGCACAAACAGTAATATCTCCATATTGCAAGGTGCAATTCTGAAATTTTTTGCTTTTTCCTGCTAATCCTAGCATGATAAAGAAGATTCAAAGAGAGTGAGATGCCAGCTCCTTTCATTCAGTCAGTAGCTTCAAACATTTCTGGTATATGAATAACATGTTTTTCAATGGCAAAAATCAATGAATATTGTAAATGCACAAACAGTAATATCTCCACATTGCAAGATGCAATTCTGAATTTTTTTGCTTTTTCCTGCTAATCCTAGCATGATAAAGAAGATTCAAAGAGAGTGAGATGCCAGCTCCTTTCATTCAGTCAGTAGGTTCAAACATTTCTGGACGTTTTTCAATGGCAAAAATCAATGAATATTGTAAATGCACAAACAGTAATATCTCCACATTGCAAGGTGCAATTCTGAAATTTTTTCCTTTTTCCTGCTAATCCTAGCATGATAAAGAAGATTCAAAGAGAGTGAGATGCCAGCTCCTTTCATTCAGTCAGTAGCTTCAAACATTTCTGGACGTTTTTCAATGGCAAAAATCAATGAATATTGTAAATGCACAAACAGTAATATCTCCACATTGCAAGGTGCAATTCTGAAATTTTTTGCTTTTTCCTGTTAATCCTAGCATGATAAAGAAGATTCAAAGAGAGTGAGATGCCAGCTCCTTTCATTCAGTCAGTAGCTTCAAACATTTCTGGTATATGAAAAACATGTTTTTCAATGGCAAAAATCAATGAATATTGTAAATGCACAAACAGTAATATCTCCACATTGCAAGGTGCAATTCTGAAATTTTTTGCTTTTTCCTGCTAATCCTAGCATGATAAAGAAGATTCAAAGAGAGTGAGATGCCAAGCTCCTTTCATTCAGTCAGTAGCTTCAAACATTTCTGGACGTTTTTCAATGGCAAAAATCAATGAATATTGTAAATGCACAAACAGTAATATCTCCACATTGCAAGGTGCAATTCTGAAATTTTTTGCTTTTTCCTGCTAATCCTAGCATGATAAAGAAGATTCAAAGAGAGTGAGATGCCAGCTCCTTTCATTCAGTCAGTAGCTTCAAACATTTCTGGACGTTTTTCAATGGCAAAAATCAATGAATATTGTAAATGCACAAACAGTAATATCTCCACATTGCAAGGTGCAATTCTGAAATTTTTTGCTTTTTCCTGCTAATCCTAGCATGATAAAGAAGATTCAAAGAGAGTGAGATGCCAGCTCCTTTCATTCAGTCAGTAGCTTCAAACATTTCTGGACGTTTTTCAATGGCAAAAATCAATGAATATTGTAAATGCACAAACAGTAATATCTCCACATTGCAAGGTGCAATTCTGAAATTTTTTGCTTTTTCCTGTTAATCCTAGCATGATAAAGAAGATTCAAAGAGAGTGAGATGCCAGCTCCTTTCATTCAGTCAGTAGCTTCAAACATTTCTGGTATATGAAAAACATGTTTTTCAATGGCAAAAATCAATGAATATTGTAAATGCACAAACAGTAATATCTCCACATTGCAAGGTGCAATTCTGAAATTTTTTGCTTTTTCCTGCTAATCCTAGCATGATAAAGAAGATTCAAAGAGAGTGAGATGCCAGCTCCTTTCATTCAGTCAGTAGCTTCAAACATTTCTGGTATATGAAAAACATGTTTTTCAATGGCAAAAATCAATGAATATTGTAAATGCACAAACAGTAATATCTCCACATTGCAAGGTGCAATTCTGAAATGTTTTGCTTTTTCCTGCTAATCCTAGCATGATAAAGCAGATTCAAAGAGAGTGAGATGCCAGCTCCTTTCATTCAGTCAGTAGCTTCAAACATTTCTGGTATATGAAAAACATGTTTTTCAATGGCAAAAATCAATGAATATTGTAAATGCACAAACAGTAATATCTCCACATTGCAAGGTGCAATTCTGAAATTTTTTGCTTTTTCCTGCTAATCCTAGCATGATAAAGAAGATTCAAAGAGAGTGAGATGCCAGCTCCTTTCATTCAGTCAGTAGCTTCAAACATTTCTGGTATATGAAAAACATGTTTTTCAATGGCAAAAATCAATGAATATTGTAAATGCACAAACAGTAATATCTCCACATTGCAAGGTGCAATTCTGAAATTTTTTGCTTTTTCCTGCTAATCCTAGCATGATAAAGAAGATTCAAAGAGAGTGAGATGCCAGCTCCTTTCATTCAGTCAGTAGGTTCAAACATTTCTGGACGTTTTTCAATGGCAAAAATCAATGAATATTGTAAATTGACAAACAGTAATATCTCCACATTGCAAGGTGCAATTCTGAAATTTTTTCCTTTTTCCTGCTAATCCTAGCATGATAAAGAAGATTCAAAGAGAGTGAGATGCCAGCTCCTTTCATTCAGTCAGTAGCTTCAAACATTTCTGGACGTTATTCAATGGCAAAAATCAATGAATATTGTAAATGCACAAACAGTAATATCTCCACATTGCAAGGTGCAATTCTGAAATTTTTTGCTTTTTCCTGCTAATCCTAGCATGATAAAGAAGATTCAAAGAGAGTGAGATGCCAGCTCCTTTCATTCAGTCAGTAGCTTCAAACATTTCTGGACGTTTTTCAATGGCAAAAATCAATGAATATTGTAAATTGACAAACAGTAATATCTCCACATTGCAAGGTGCAATTCTGAAATTTTTTCCTTTTTCCTGCTAATCCTAGCATGATAAAGAAGATTCAAAGAGAGTGAGATGCCAGCTCCTTTCATTCAGTCAGTAGCTTCAAACATTTCTGGACGTTATTCAATGGCAAAAATCAATGAATATTGTAAATGCACAAACAGTAATATCTCCACATTGCAAGGTGCAATTCTGAAATTTTTTGCTTTTTCCTGCTAATCCTAGCATGATAAAGAAGATTCAAAGAGAGTGAGATGCCAGCTCCTTTCATTCAGTCAGTAGCTTCAAACATTTCTGGTATATGAAAAACATGTTTTTCAATGGCAAAAATCAATGAATATTGTAAATGCACAAACAGTAATATCTCCACATTGCAAGGTGCAATTCTGAAATTTTTTGCTTTTTCCTGCTAATCCTAGCATGATAAAGAAGATTCAAAGAGAGTGAGATGCCAGCTCCTTTCATTCAGTCAGTAGCTTCAAACATTTCTGGTATATGAATAACATGATGTTTTTCAATGGCAAAAATCAATGAATATTGTAAATGCACAAACAGTAATATCTCCACATTGCAAGGTGCAATTCTGAAATTTTTTGCTTTTTCCTGCTAATCCTAGCATGATAAAGAAGATTCAAAGAGAGTGAGATGCCAGCTCCTTTCATTCAGTCAGTAGCTTCAAACATTTCTGGACGTTTTTCAATGGCAAAAATCAATGAATATTGTAAATGCACAAACAGTAATATCTCCACATTGCAAGGTGCAATTCTGAAATTTTTTGCTTTTTCCTGTTAATCCTAGCATGATAAAGAAGATTCAAAGAGAGTGAGATGCCAGCTCCTTTCATTCAGTCAGTAGCTTCAAACATTTCTGGTATATGAAAAACATGTTTTTCAAAGGCAAAAATCAATGAATATTGTAAATGCACAAACAGTAATATCTCCACATTGCAAGGTGCAATTCTGAAATTTTTTGCTTTTTCCTGCTAATCCTAGCATGATAAAGAAGATTCAAAGAGAGTGAGATGCCAGCTCCTTTCATTCAGTCAGTAGCTTCAAACATTTCTGGTATATGAAAAACATGTTTTTCAATGGCAAAAATCAATGAATATTGTAAATGCACAAACAGTAATATCTCCACATTGCAAGGTGCAATTCTGAAATTTTTTGCTTTTTCCTGCTAATCCTAGCATGATAAAGAAGATTCAAAGAGAGTGAGATGCCAGCTCCTTTCATTCAGTCAGTAGCTTCAAACATTTCTGGTATATGAAAAACATGTTTTTCAATGGCAAAAATCAATGAATATTGTAAATGCACAAACAGTAATATCTCCACATTGCAAGGTGCAATTCTGAAATTTTTTGCTTTTTCCTGCTAATCCTAGCATGATAAAGAAGATTCAAAGAGAGTGAGATGCCAGCTCCTTTCATTCAGTCAGTAGCTTCAAACATTTCTGGTATATGAAAAACATGTTTTTCAATGGCAAAAATCAATGAATATTGTAAATGCACAAACAGTAATATCTCCACATTGCAAGGTGCAATTCTGAAATTTTTTGCTTTTTCCTGCTAATCCTAGCATGATAAAGAAGATTCAAAGAGAGTGAGATGCCAGCTCCTTTCATTCAGTCAGTAGCTTCAAACATTTCTGGACGTTTTTCAATGGCAAAAATCAATGAATATTGTAAATGCACAAACAGTAATATCTCCACATTGCAAGGTGCAATTCTGAAATTTTTTGCTTTTTCCTGTTAATCCTAGCATGATAAAGAAGATTCAAAGAGAGTGAGATGCCAGCTCCTTTCATTCAGTCAGTAGCTTCAAACATTTCTGGTATATGAAAAACATGTTTTTCAATGGCAAAAATCAATGAATATTGTAAATGCACAAACAGTAATATCTCCATATTGCAAGGTGCAATTCTGAAATTTTTTGCTTTTTCCTGCTAATCCTAGCATGATAAAGAAGATTCAAAGAGAGTGAGATGCCAGCTCCTTTCATTCAGTCAGTAGCTTCAAACATTTCTGGTATATGAATAACATGTTTTTCAATGGCAAAAATCAATGAATATTGTAAATGCACAAACAGTAATATCTCCACATTGCAAGATGCAATTCTGAATTTTTTTGCTTTTTCCTGCTAATCCTAGCATGATAAAGAAGATTCAAAGAGAGTGAGATGCCAGCTCCTTTCATTCAGTCAGTAGGTTCAAACATTTCTGGACGTTTTTCAATGGCAAAAATCAATGAATATTGTAAATGCACAAACAGTAATATCTCCACATTGCAAGGTGCAATTCTGAAATTTTTTCCTTTTTCCTGCTAATCCTAGCATGATAAAGAAGATTCAAAGAGAGTGAGATGCCAGCTCCTTTCATTCAGTCAGTAGCTTCAAACATTTCTGGACGTTTTTCAATGGCAAAAATCAATGAATATTGTAAATGCACAAACAGTAATATCTCCACATTGCAAGGTGCAATTCTGAAATTTTTTGCTTTTTCCTGTTAATCCTAGCATGATAAAGAAGATTCAAAGAGAGTGAGATGCCAGCTCCTTTCATTCAGTCAGTAGCTTCAAACATTTCTGGTATATGAAAAACATGTTTTTCAATGGCAAAAATCAATGAATATTGTAAATGCACAAACAGTAATATCTCCACATTGCAAGGTGCAATTCTGAAATTTTTTGCTTTTTCCTGCTAATCCTAGCATGATAAAGAAGATTCAAAGAGAGTGAGATGCCAAGCTCCTTTCATTCAGTCAGTAGCTTCAAACATTTCTGGACGTTTTTCAATGGCAAAAATCAATGAATATTGTAAATGCACAAACAGTAATATCTCCACATTGCAAGGTGCAATTCTGAAATTTTTTGCTTTTTCCTGCTAATCCTAGCATGATAAAGAAGATTCAAAGAGAGTGAGATGCCAGCTCCTTTCATTCAGTCAGTAGCTTCAAACATTTCTGGACGTTTTTCAATGGCAAAAATCAATGAATATTGTAAATGCACAAACAGTAATATCTCCACATTGCAAGGTGCAATTCTGAAATTTTTTGCTTTTTCCTGCTAATCCTAGCATGATAAAGAAGATTCAAAGAGAGTGAGATGCCAGCTCCTTTCATTCAGTCAGTAGCTTCAAACATTTCTGGACGTTTTTCAATGGCAAAAATCAATGAATATTGTAAATGCACAAACAGTAATATCTCCACATTGCAAGGTGCAATTCTGAAATTTTTTGCTTTTTCCTGTTAATCCTAGCATGATAAAGAAGATTCAAAGAGAGTGAGATGCCAGCTCCTTTCATTCAGTCAGTAGCTTCAAACATTTCTGGTATATGAAAAACATGTTTTTCAATGGCAAAAATCAATGAATATTGTAAATGCACAAACAGTAATATCTCCACATTGCAAGGTGCAATTCTGAAATTTTTTGCTTTTTCCTGCTAATCCTAGCATGATAAAGAAGATTCAAAGAGAGTGAGATGCCAGCTCCTTTCATTCAGTCAGTAGCTTCAAACATTTCTGGTATATGAAAAACATGTTTTTCAATGGCAAAAATCAATGAATATTGTAAATGCACAAACAGTAATATCTCCACATTGCAAGGTGCAATTCTGAAATTTTTTGCTTTTTCCTGCTAATCCTAGCATGATAAAGAAGATTCAAAGAGAGTGAGATGCCAGCTCCTTTCATTCAGTCAGTAGCTTCAAACATTTCTGGTATATGAAAAACATGTTTTTCAATGGCAAAAATCAATGAATATTGTAAATGCACAAACAGTAATATCTCCACATTGCAAGGTGCAATTCTGAAATTTTTTGCTTTTTCCTGCTAATCCTAGCATGATAAAGAAGATTCAAAGAGAGTGAGATGCCAGCTCCTTTCATTCAGTCAGTAGCTTCAAACATTTCTGGTATATGAAAAACATGTTTTTCAATGGCAAAAATCAATGAATATTGTAAATGCACAAACAGTAATATCTCCATATTGCAAGGTGCAATTCTGAAATTTTTTGCTTTTTCCTGCTAATCCTAGCATGATAAAGAAGATTCAAAGAGAGTGAGATGCCAGCTCCTTTCATTCAGTCAGTAGGTTCAAACATTTCTGGACGTTTTTCAATGGCAAAAATCAATGAATATTGTAAATTGACAAACAGTAATATCTCCACATTGCAAGGTGCAATTCTGAAATTTTTTCCTTTTTCCTGCTAATCCTAGCATGATAAAGAAGATTCAAAGAGAGTGAGATGCCAGCTCCTTTCATTCAGTCAGTAGCTTCAAACATTTCTGGACGTTATTCAATGGCAAAAATCAATGAATATTGTAAATGCACAAACAGTAATATCTCCACATTGCAAGGTGCAATTCTGAAATTTTTTGCTTTTTCCTGCTAATCCTAGCATGATAAAGAAGATTCAAAGAGAGTGAGATGCCAGCTCCTTTCATTCAGTCAGTAGGTTCAAACATTTCTGGACGTTTTTCAATGGCAAAAATCAATGAATATTGTAAATTGACAAACAGTAATATCTCCACATTGCAAGGTGCAATTCTGAAATTTTTTCCTTTTTCCTGCTAATCCTAGCATGATAAAGAAGATTCAAAGAGAGTGAGATGCCAGCTCCTTTCATTCAGTCAGTAGCTTCAAACATTTCTGGACGTTATTCAATGGCAAAAATCAATGAATATTGTAAATGCACAAACAGTAATATCTCCACATTGCAAGGTGCAATTCTGAAATTTTT
Source organism: Phyllobates terribilis (assembly GCF_046119375.1). NCBI lineage: Eukaryota > Metazoa > Chordata > Amphibia > Anura > Dendrobatidae > Phyllobates > Phyllobates terribilis. The sequence continues at coordinate 395,337 of NW_027363167.1, read as the reverse complement.
TGCTTTTTCCTGCTAATCCTAGCATGATAAAGAAGATTCAAAGAGAGTGAGATGCCAGCTCCTTTCATTCAGTCAGTAGCTTCAAACATTTCTGGTATATGAAAAACATGTTTTTCAATGGCAAAAATCAATGAATATTGTAAATGCACAAACAGTAATATCTCCACATTGCAAGGTGCAATTCTGAAATTTTTTGCTTTTTCCTGCTAATCCTAGCATGATAAAGAAGATTCAAAGAGAGTGAGATGCCAGCTCCTTTCATTCAGTCAGTAGCTTCAAACATTTCTGGTATATGAAAAACATGTTTTTCAATGGCAAAAATCAATGAATATTGTAAATGCACAAACAGTAATATCTCCACATTGCAAGGTGCAATTCTGAAATTTTTTGCTTTTTCCTGCTAATCCTAGCATGATAAAGAAGATTCAAAGAGAGTGAGATGCCAGCTCCTTTCATTCAGTCAGTAGCTTCAAACATTTCTGGTATATGAAAAACATGTTTTTCAATGGCAAAAATCAATGAATATTGTAAATGCACAAACAGTAATATCTCCACATTGCAAGGTGCAATTCTGAAATTTTTTGCTTTTTCCTGCTAATCCTAGCATGATAAAGAAGATTCAAAGAGAGTGAGATGCCAGCTCCTTTCATTCAGTCAGTAGCTTCAAACATTTCTGGACGTTTTTCAATGGCAAAAATCAATGAATATTGTAAATGCACAAACAGTAATATCTCCACATTGCAAGGTGCAATTCTGAAATTTTTTGCTTTTTCCTGTTAATCCTAGCATGATAAAGAATATTCAAAGAGAGTGAGATGCCAGCTCCTTTCATTCAGTCAGTAGCTTCAAACATTTCTGGTATATGAAAAACATGTTTTTCAATGGCAAAAATCAATGAATATTGTAAATGCACAAACAGTAATATCTCCATATTGCAAGGTGCAATTCTGAAATTTTTTGCTTTTTCCTGCTAATCCTAGCATGATAAAGAAGATTCAAAGAGAGTGAGATGCCAGCTCCTTTCATTCAGTCAGTAGCTTCAAACATTTCTGGTATATGAATAACATGTTTTTCAATGGCAAAAATCAATGAATATTGTAAATGCACAAACAGTAATATCTCCACATTGCAAGATGCAATTCTGAAATTTTTTGCTTTTTCCTGCTAATCCTAGCATGATAAAGAAGATTCAAAGAGAGTGAGATGCCAGCTCCTTTCATTCAGACAGTAGGTTCAAACATTTCTGGACGTTTTTCAATGGCAAAAATCAATGAATATTGTAAATGCACAAACAGTAATATCTCCACATTGCAAGGTGCAATTCTGAAATTTTTTGCTTTTTCCTGCTAATCCTAGCATGATAAAGAAGATTCAAAGAGAGTGAGATGCCAGCTCCTTTCATTCAGTCAGTAGCTTCAAACATTTCTGGACGTTTTTCAATGGCAAAAATCAATGAATATTGTAAATGCACAAACAGTAATATCTCCACATTGCAAGGTGCAATTCTGAAATGTTTTGCTTTTTCCTGTTAATCCTAGCATGATAAAGAAGATTCAAAGAGAGTGAGATGCCAGCTCCTTTCATTCAGTCAGTAGCTTCAAACATTTCTGGTATATGAAAAACATGTTTTTCACTGGCAAAAATCAATGAATATTGTAAATGCACAAACAGTAATATCTCCACATTGCAAGGTGCAATTCTGAAATTTTTTGCTTTTTCCTGCTAATCCTAGCATGATAAAGAAGATTCAAAGAGAGTGAGATGCCAGCTCCTTTCATTCAGTCAGTAGCTTCAAACATTTCTGGTATATGAAAAACATGTTTTTCAATGGCAAAAATCAATGAATATTGTAAATGCACAAACAGTAATATCTCCACATTGCAAGGTGCAATTCTGAAATTTTTTGCTTTTTCCTGCTAATCCTAGCATGATAAAGAAGATTCAAAGAGAGTGAGATGCCAGCTCCTTTCATTCAGTCAGTAGCTTCAAACATTTCTGGTATATGAAAAACATGTTTTTCAATGGCAAAAATCAATGAATATTGTAAATGCACAAACAGTAATATCTCCACATTGCAAGGTGCAATTCTGAAATTTTTTGCTTTTTCCTGCTAATCCTAGCATGATAAAGAAGATTCAAAGAGAGTGAGATGCCAGCTCCTTTCATTCAGTCAGTAGCTTCAAACATTTCTGGTATATGAAAAACATGTTTTTCAATGGCAAAAATCAATGAATATTGTAAATGCACAAACAGTAATATCTCCACATTGCAAGGTGCAATTCTGAAATTTTTTGCTTTTTCCTGCTAATCCTAGCATGATAAAGAAGATTCAAAGAGAGTGAGATGCCAGCTCCTTTCATTCAGTCAGTAGCTTCAAACATTTCTGGACGTTTTTCAATGGCAAAAATCAATGAATATTGTAAATGCACAAACAGTAATATCTCCACATTGCAAGGTGCAATTCTGAAATTTTTTGCTTTTTCCTGTTAATCCTAGCATGATAAAGAAGATTCAAAGAGAGTGAGATGCCAGCTCCTTTCATTCAGTCAGTAGCTTCAAACATTTCTGGTATATGAAAAACATGTTTTTCAATGGCAAAAATCAATGAATATTGTAAATGCACAAACAGTAATATCTCCATATTGCAAGGTGCAATTCTGAAATTTTTTGCTTTTTCCTGCTAATCCTAGCATGATAAAGAAGATTCAAAGAGAGTGAGATGCCAGCTCCTTTCATTCAGTCAGTAGCTTCAAACATTTCTGGTATATGAATAACATGTTTTTCAATGGCAAAAATCAATGAATATTGTAAATGCACAAACAGTAATATCTCCACATTGCAAGATGCAATTCTGAATTTTTTTGCTTTTTCCTGCTAATCCTAGCATGATAAAGAAGATTCAAAGAGAGTGAGATGCCAGCTCCTTTCATTCAGTCAGTAGGTTCAAACATTTCTGGACGTTTTTCAATGGCAAAAATCAATGAATATTGTAAATGCACAAACAGTAATATCTCCACATTGCAAGGTGCAATTCTGAAATTTTTTCCTTTTTCCTGCTAATCCTAGCATGATAAAGAAGATTCAAAGAGAGTGAGATGCCAGCTCCTTTCATTCAGTCAGTAGCTTCAAACATTTCTGGACGTTTTTCAATGGCAAAAATCAATGAATATTGTAAACGCACAAACAGTAATATCTCCACATTGCAAGGTGCAATTCTGAAATTTTTTGCTTTTTCCTGTTAATCCTAGCATGATAAAGAAGATTCAAAGAGAGTGAGATGCCAGCTCCTTTCATTCAGTCAGTAGCTTCAAACATTTCTGGTATATGAAAAACATGTTTTTCAATGGCAAAAATCAATGAATATTGTAAATGCACAAACAGTAATATCTCCACATTGCAAGGTGCAATTCTGAAATTTTTTGCTTTTTCCTGCTAATCCTAGCATGATAAAGAAGATTCAAAGAGAGTGAGATGCCAGCTCCTTTCATTCAGTCAGTAGCTTCAAACATTTCTGGTATATGAATAACATGATGTTTTTCAATGGCAAAAATCAATGAATATTGTAAATGCACAAACAGTAATATCTCCACATTGCAAGGTGCAATTCTGAAATTTTTTGCTTTTTCCTGCTAATCCTAGCATGATAAAGAAGATTCAAAGAGAGTGAGATGCCAAGCTCCTTTCATTCAGTCAGTAGCTTCAAACATTTCTGGACGTTTTTCAATGGCAAAAATCAATGAATATTGTAAATGCACAAACAGTAATATCTCCACATTGCAAGGTGCAATTCTGAAATTTTTTGCTTTTTCCTGCTAATCCTAGCATGATAAAGAAGATTCAAAGAGAGTGAGATGCCAGCTCCTTTCATTCAGTCAGTAGCTTCAAACATTTCTGGACGTTTTTCAATGGCAAAAATCAATGAATATTGTAAATGCACAAACAGTAATATCTCCACATTGCAAGGTGCAATTCTGAAATTTTTTGCTTTTTCCTGCTAATCCTAGCATGATAAAGAAGATTCAAAGAGAGTGAGATGCCAGCTCCTTTCATTCAGTCAGTAGCTTCAAACATTTCTGGTATATGAAAAACATGTTTTTCAATGGCAAAAATCAATGAATATTGTAAATGCACAAACAGTAATATCTCCACATTGCAAGGTGCAATTCTGAAATTTTTTGCTTTTTCCTGCTAATCCTAGCATGATAAAGAAGATTCAAAGAGAGTGAGATGCCAGCTCCTTTCATTCAGTCAGTAGCTTCAAACATTTCTGGACGTTTTTCAATGGCAAAAATCAATGAATATTGTAAATGCACAAACAGTAATATCTCCACATTGCAAGGTGCAATTCTGAAATTTTTTGCTTTTTCCTGTTAATCCTAGCATGATAAAGAAGATTCAAAGAGAGTGAGATGCCAGCTCCTTTCATTCAGTCAGTAGCTTCAAACATTTCTGGTATATGAAAAACATGTTTTTCAATGGCAAAAATCAATGAATATTGTAAATGCACAAACAGTAATATCTCCACATTGCAAGGTGCAATTCTGAAATTTTTTGCTTTTTCCTGCTAATCCTAGCATGATAAAGAAGATTCAAAGAGAGTGAGATGCCAGCTCCTTTCATTCAGTCAGTAGCTTCAAACATTTCTGGTATATGAAAAACATGTTTTTCAATGGCAAAAATCAATGAATATTGTAAATGCACAAACAGTAATATCTCCACATTGCAAGGTGCAATTCTGAAATTTTTTGCTTTTTCCTGCTAATCCTAGCATGATAAAGAAGATTCAAAGAGAGTGAGATGCCAGCTCCTTTCATTCAGTCAGTAGCTTCAAACATTTCTGGTATATGAATAACATGATGTTTTTCAATGGCAAAAATCAATGAATATTGTAAATGCACAAACAGTAATATCTCCACATTGCAAGGTGCAATTCTGAAATTTTTTGCTTTTTCCTGCTAATCCTAGCATGATAAAGAAGATTCAAAGAGAGTGAGATGCCAAGCTCCTTTCATTCAGTCAGTAGCTTCAAACATTTCTGGACGTTTTTCAATGGCAAAAATCAATGAATATTGTAAATGCACAAACAGTAATATCTCCACATTGCAAGGTGCAATTCTGAAATTTTTTGCTTTTTCCTGCTAATCCTAGCATGATAAAGAAGATTCAAAGAGAGTGAGATGCCAGCTCCTTTCATTCAGTCAGTAGCTTCAAACATTTCTGGACGTTTTTCAATGGCAAAAATCAATGAATATTGTAAATGCACAAACAGTAATATCTCCACATTGCAAGGTGCAATTCTGAAATTTTTTGCTTTTTCCTGCTAATCCTAGCATGATAAAGAAGATTCAAAGAGAGTGAGATGCCAGCTCCTTTCATTCAGTCAGTAGCTTCAAACATTTCTGGTATATGAAAAACATGTTTTTCAATGGCAAAAATCAATGAATATTGTAAATGCACAAACAGTAATATCTCCACATTGCAAGGTGCAATTCTGAAATTTTTTGCTTTTTCCTGCTAATCCTAGCATGATAAAGAAGATTCAAAGAGAGTGAGATGCCAGCTCCTTTCATTCAGTCAGTAGCTTCAAACATTTCTGGTATATGAAAAACATGTTTTTCAATGGCAAAAATCAATGAATATTGTAAATGCACAAACAGTAATATCTCCACATTGCAAGGTGCAATTCTGAAATTTTTTGCTTTTTCCTGCTAATCCTAGCATGATAAAGAAGATTCAAAGAGAGTGAGATGCCAGCTCCTTTCATTCAGTCAGTAGCTTCAAACATTTCTGGTATATGAAAAACATGTTTTTCAATGGCAAAAATCAATGAATATTGTAAATGCACAAACAGTAATATCTCCACATTGCAAGGTGCAATTCTGAAATTTTTTGCTTTTTCCTGCTAATCCTAGCATGATAAAGAAGATTCAAAGAGAGTGAGATGCCAGCTCCTTTCATTCAGTCAGTAGCTTCAAACATTTCTGGTATATGAAAAACATGTTTTTCAATGGCAAAAATCAATGAATATTGTAAATGCACAAACAGTAATATCTCCACATTGCAAGGTGCAATTCTGAAATTTTTTGCTTTTTCCTGCTAATCCTAGCATGATAAAGAAGATTCAAAGAGAGTGAGATGCCAGCTCCTTTCATTCAGTCAGTAGCTTCAAACATTTCTGGTATATGAAAAACATGTTTTTCAATGGCAAAAATCAATGAATATTGTAAATGCACAAACAGTAATATCTCCACATTGCAAGGTGCAATTCTGAAATTTTTTGCTTTTTCCTGCTAATCCTAGCATGATAAAGAAGATTCAAAGAGAGTGAGATGCCAGCTCCTTTCATTCAGTCAGTAGCTTCAAACATTTCTGGACGTTTTTCAATGGCAAAAATCAATGAATATTGTAAATGCACAAACAGTAATATCTCCACATTGCAAGGTGCAATTCTGAAATTTTTTGCTTTTTCCTGTTAATCCTAGCATGATAAAGAAGATTCAAAGAGAGTGAGATGCCAGCTCCTTTCATTCAGTCAGTAGCTTCAAACATTTCTGGTATATGAAAAACATGTTTTTCAATGGCAAAAATCAATGAATATTGTAAATGCACAAACAGTAATATCTCCATATTGCAAGGTGCAATTCTGAAATTTTTTGCTTTTTCCTGCTAATCCTAGCATGATAAAGAAGATTCAAAGAGAGTGAGATGCCAGCTCCTTTCATTCAGTCAGTAGCTTCAAACATTTCTGGTATATGAATAACATGTTTTTCAATGGCAAAAATCAATGAATATTGTAAATGCACAAACAGTAATATCTCCACATTGCAAGATGCAATTCTGAAATTTTTTGCTTTTTCCTGCTAATCCTAGCATGATAAAGAAGATTCAAAGAGAGTGAGATGCCAGCTCCTTTCATTCAGTCAGTAGGTTCAAACATTTCTGGACGTTTTTCAATGGCAAAAATCAATGAATATTGTAAATGCACAAACAGTAATATCTCCACATTGCAAGGTGCAATTCTGAAATGTTTTGCTTTTTCCTGTTAATCCTAGCATGATAAAGAAGATTCAAAGAGAGTGAGATGCCAGCTCCTTTCATTCAGTCAGTAGCTTCAAACATTTCTGGTATATGAAAAACATGTTTTTCACTGGCAAAAATCAATGAATATTGTAAATGCACAAACAGTAATATCTCCACATTGCAAGGTGCAATTCTGAAATTTTTTGCTTTTTCCTGCTAATCCTAGCATGATAAAGAAGATTCAAAGAGAGTGAGATGCCAGCTCCTTTCATTCAGTCAGTAGCTTCAAACATTTCTGGTATATGAAAAACATGTTTTTCAATGGCAAAAATCAATGAATATTGTAAATGCACAAACAGTAATATCTCCACATTGCAAGGTGCAATACTGAAATTTTTTGCTTTTTCCTGCTAATCCTAGCATGATAAAGAAGATTCAAAGAGTGAGATGCCAGCTCCTTTCATTCAGTCAGTAGCTTCAAACATTTCTGGTATATGAATAACATGATGTTTTTCAATGGCAAAAATCAATGAATATTGTAAATGCACAAACAGTAATATCTCCACATTGCAAGGTGCAATTCTGAAATTTTTTGCTTTTTCCTGCTAATCCTAGCATGATAAAGAAGATTCAAAGAGAGTGAGATGCCAGCTCCTTTCATTCAGTCAGTAGCTTCAAACATTTCTGGTATATGAAAAACATGTTTTTCAATGGCAAAAATCAATGAATATTGTAAATGCACAAACAGTAATATCTCCACATTGCAAGGTGCAATTCTGAAATTTTTTGCTTTTTCCTGCTAATCCTAGCATGATAAAGAAGATTCAAAGAGAGTGAGATGCCAGCTCCTTTCATTCAGTCAGTAGCTTCAAACATTTCTGGTATATGAATAACATGATGTTTTTCAATGGCAAAAATCAATGAATATTGTAAATGCACAAACAGTAATATCTCCACATTGCAAGGTGCAATTCTGAAATTTTTTGCTTTTTCCTGCTAATCCTAGCATGATAAAGAAGATTCAAAGAGAGTGAGATGCCAGCTCCTTTCATTCAGTCAGTAGCTTCAAACATTTCTGGACGTTTTTCAATGGCAAAAATCAATGAATATTGTAAATGCACAAACAATAATATCTCCACATTGCAAGGTGCAATTCTGAAATTTTTTGCTTTTTCCTGTTAATCCTAGCATGATAAAGAAGATTCAAAGAGAGTGAGATGCCAGCTCCTTTCATTCAGTCAGTAGCTTCAAACATTTCTGGTATATGAAAAACATGTTTTTCAATGGCAAAAATCAATGAATATTGTAAATGCACAAACAGTAATATCTCCACATTGCAAGGTGCAATTCTGAAATTTTTTGCTTTTTCCTGCTAATCCTAGCATGATAAAGAAGATTTAAAGAGAGTGAGATGCCAGCTCCTTTCATTCAGTCAGTAGCTTCAAACATTTCTGGTATATGAAAAACATGTTTTTCAATGGCAAAAATCAATGAATATTGTAAATGCACAAACAGTAATATCTCCACATTGCAAGGTGCAATTCTGAAATTTTTTGCTTTTTCCTGCTAATCCTAGCATGATAAAGAAGATTCAAAGAGAGTGAGATGCCAGCTCCTTTCATTCAGTCAGTAGCTTCAAACATTTCTGGTATATGAAAAACATGTTTTTCAAAGGCAAAAATCAATGAATATTGTAAATGCACAAACAGTAATATCTCCACATTGCAAGGTGCAATTCTGAAATTTTTTGCTTTTTCCTGCTAATCCTAGCATGATAAAGAAGATTCAAAGAGAGTGAGATGCCAGCTCCTTTCATTCAGTCAGTAGCTTCAAACATTTCTGGTATATGAAAAACATGTTTTTCAATGGCAAAAATCAATGAATATTGTAAATGCACAAACAGTAATATCTCCACATTGCAAGGTGCAATTCTGAAATTTTTTGCTTTTTCCTGCTAATCCTAGCATGATAAAGAAGATTCAAAGAGAGTGAGATGCCAGCTCCTTTCATTCAGTCAGTAGCTTCAAACATTTCTGGACGTTTTTCAATGGCAAAAATCAATGAATATTGTAAATGCACAAACAGTAATATCTCCACATTGCAAGGTGCAATTCTGAAATTTTTTGCTTTTTCCTGTTAATCCTAGCATGATAAAGAAGATTCAAAGAGAGTGAGATGCCAGCTCCTTTCATTCAGTCAGTAGCTTCAAACATTTCTGGACGTTTTTCAATGGCAAAAATCAATGAATATTGTAAATGCACAAACAGTAATATCTCCACATTGCAAGGTGCAATTCTGAAATTTTTTGCTTTTTCCTGTTAATCCTAGCATGATAAAGAAGATTCAAAGAGAGTGAGATGCCAGCTCCTTTCATTCAGTCAGTAGCTTCAAACATTTCTGGTATATGAAAAACATGTTTTTCACTGGCAAAAATCAATGAATATTGTAAATGCACAAACAGTAATATCTCCACATTGCAAGGTGCAATTCTGAAATTTTTTGCTTTTTCCTGCTAATCCTAGCATGATAAAGAAGATTCAAAGAGAGTGAGATGCCAGCTCCTTTCATTCAGTCAGTAGCTTCAAACATTTCTGGTATATGAAAAACATGTTTTTCAATGGCAAAAATCAATGAATATTGTAAATGCACAAACAGTAATATCTCCACATTGCAAGGTGCAATTCTGAAATTTTTTGCTTTTTTCTGCTAATCCTAGCATGATAAAGAAGATTCAAAGAGAGTGAGATGCCAGCTCCTTTCATTCAGTCAGTAGCTTCAAACATTTCTGGTATATGAATAACATGATGTTTTTCAATGGCAAAAATCAATGAATATTGTAAATGCACAAACAGTAATATCTCCACATTGCAAGGTGCAATTCTGAAATTTTTTGCTTTTTCCTGCTAATCCTAGCATGATAAAGAAGATTCAAAGAGAGTGAGATGCCAGCTCCTTTCATTCAGTCAGTAGCTTCAAACATTTCTGGTATATGAAAAACATGTTTTTCAATGGCAAAAATCAATGAATATTGTAAATGCACAAACAGTAATATCTCCACATTGCAAGGTGCAATTCTGAAATTTTTTGCTTTTTCCTGCTAATCCTAGCATGATAAAGAAGATTCAAAGAGAGTGAGATGCCAGCTCCTTTCATTCAGTCAGTAGCTTCAAACATTTCTGGTATATGAAAAACATGTTTTTCAATGGCAAAAATCAATGAATATTGTAAATGCACAAACAGTAATATCTCCACATTGCAAGGTGCAATTCTGAAATTTTTTGCTTTTTCCTGCTAATCCTAGCATGATAAAGAAGATTCAAAGAGAGTGAGATGCCAGCTCCTTTCATTCAGTCAGTAGCTTAAAACATTTTTGGACGTTTTTCAATGGCAAAAATCAATGAATATTGTAAATGCACAAACAGTAATATCTCCACATTGCAAGGTGCAATTCTGAAATTTTTTGCTTTTTCCTGTTAATCCTAGCATGATAAAGAAGATTCAAAGAGAGTGGGATGCCAGCTCCTTTCATTCAGTCAGTAGCTTCAAACATTTCTGGTATATGAAAAACATGTTTTTCAATGGCAAAAATCAATGAATATTGTAAATGCACAAACAGTAATATCTCCATATTGCAAGGTGCAATTCTGAAATTTTTTGCTTTTTCCTGCTAATCCTAGCATGATAAAGAAGATTCAAAGAGAGTGAGATGCCAGCTCCTTTCATTCAGTCAGTAGCTTCAAACATTTCTGGTATATGAATAACATGTTTTTCAATGGCAAAAATCAATGAATATTGTAAATGCACAAACAGTAATATCTCCACATTGCAAGATGCAATTCTGAAATTTTTTGCTTTTTCCTGCTAATCCTAGCATGATAAAGAAGATTCAAAGAGAGTGAGATGCCAGCTCCTTTCATTCAGTCAGTAGGTTCAAACATTTCTGGACGTTTTTCAATGGCAAAATCAATGAATATTGTAAATGCACAAACAGTAATATCTCCACATTGCAAGGTGCAATTCTGAAATTTTTTGCTTTTTCCTGCTAATCCTAGCATGATAAAGAAGATTCAAAGAGAGTGAGATGCCAGCTCCTTTCATTCAGTCAGTAGCTTCAAACATTTCTGGACGTTTTTCAATGGCAAAAATCAATGAATATTGTAAATGCACAAACAGTAATATCTCCACATTGCAAGGTGCAATTCTGAAATTTTTTGCTTTTTCCTGTTAATCCTAGCATGATAAAGAACATTCAAAGAGAGTGAGATGCAAGCTCCTTTCATTCAGTCAGTAGCTTCAAACATTTCTGGTATATGAAAAACATGTTTTTCACTGGCAAAAATCAATGAATATTGTAAATGCACAAACAGTAATATCTCCACATTGCAAGGTGCAATTCTGAAATTTTTTGCTTTTTCCTGCTAATCCTAGCATGATAAAGAAGATTCAAAGAGAGTGAGATGCCAGCTCCTTTCATTCAGTCAGTAGCTTCAAACATTTCTGGTATATGAAAAACATGTTTTTCAATGGCAAAAATCAATGAATATTGTAAATGCACAAACAATAATATCTCCACATTGCAAGGTGCAATTCTGAAATTTTTTGCTTTTTCCTGCTAATCCTAGCATGATAAAGAAGATTCAAAGAGAGTGAGATGCCAGCTCCTTTCATTCAGTCAGTAGCTTCAAACATTTCTGGACGTTTTTCAATGGCAAAAATCAATGAATATTGTAAATGCACAAACAGTAATATCTCCACATTGCAAGGTGCAATTCTGAAATTTTTTGCTTTTTCCTGTTAATCCTAGCATGATAAAGAAGATTCAAAGAGAGTGAGATGCCAGCTCCTTTCATTCAGTCAGTAGCTTCAAACATTTCTGGTATATGAAAAACATGTTTTTCAATGGCAAAAATCAATGAATATTGTAAATGCACAAACAGTAATATCTCCACATTGCAAGGTGCAATTCTGAAATTTTTTGCTTTTTACTGCTAATCCTAGCATGATAAAGAAGATTCAAAGAGAGTGAGATGCCAGCTCCTTTCATTCAGTCAGTAGCTTCAAACATTTCTGGTATATGAAAAACATGTTTTTCAATGGCAAAAATCAATGAATATTGTAAATGCACAAACAGTAATATCTCCACATTGCAAGGTGCAATTCTGAAATTTTTTGCTTTTTCCTGCTAATCCTAGCATGATAAAGAAGATTCAAAGAGAGTGAGATGCCAGCTCCTTTCATTCAGTCAGTAGCTTCAAACATTTCTGGTATATGAATAACATGATGTTTTTCAATGGCAAAAATCAATGAATATTGTAAATGCACAAACAGTAATATCTCCACATTGCAAGGTGCAATTCTGATATTTTTTGCTTTTTCCTGCTAATCCTAGCATGATAAAGAAGATTCAAAGAGAGTGAGATGCCAGCTCCTTTCATTCAGTCAGTAGCTTCAAACATTTCTCTACGTTTTTCAATGGCAAAAATCAATGAATATTGTAAATGCACAAACAGTAATATCTCCACATTGCAAGGTGCAATTCTGAAATTTTTTGCTTTTTCCTGCTAATCCTAGCATGATAAAGAAGATTCAAAGAGAGTGAGATGCCAGCTCCTTTCATTCAGTCAGTAGCTTCAAACATTTCTGGTATATGAAAAACATGTTTTTCAATGGCAAAAATCAATGAATATTGTAAATGCACAAACAGTAATATCTCCACATTGCAAGGTGCAATTCTGAAATTTTTTGCTTTTTCCTGCTAATCCTAGCATGATAAAGAAGATTCAAAGAGAGTGAGATGCCAGCTCCTTTCATTCAGTCAGTAGCTTCAAACATTTCTGGTATATGAATAACATGATGTTTTTCAATGGCAAAAATCAATGAATATTGTAAATGCACAAACAGTAATATCTCCACATTGCAAGGTGCAATTCTGAAATTTTTTGCTTTTTCCTGCTAATCCTAGCATGATAAAGAAGATTCAAAGAGAGTGAGATGCCAGCTCCTTTCATTCAGTCAGTAGCTTCAAACATTTCTGGACGTTTTTCAATGGCAAAAATCAATGAATATTGTAAATGCACAAACAGTAATATCTCCACATTGCAAGGTGCAATTCTGAAATTTTTTGCTTTTTCCTGTTAATCCTAGCATGATAAAGAAGATTCAAAGAGAGTGAGATGCCAGCTCCTTTCATTCAGTCAGTAGCTTCAAACATTTCTGGTATATGAAAAACATGTTTTTCAATGGCAAAAATCAATGAATATTGTAAATGCACAAACAGTAATATCTCCACATTGCAAGGTTCAATTCTGAAATTTTTTGCTTTTTCCTGCTAATCCTAGCATGATAAAGAAGATTCAAAGAGAGTGAGATGCCAGCTCCTTTCATTCAGTCAGTAGCTTCAAACATTTCTGGTATATGAAAAACATGTTTTTCAATGGCAAAAATCAATGAATATTGTAAATGCACAAACAGTAATATCTCCACATTGCAAGGTGCAATTCTGAAATTTTTTGCTTTTTCCTGCTAATCCTAGCATGATAAAGAAGATTCAAAGAGAGTGAGATGCCAGCTCCTTTCATTCAGTCAGTAGCTTCAAACATTTCTGGTATATGAAAAACATGTTTTTCAATGGCAAAAATCAATGAATATTGTAAATGCACAAACAGTAATATCTCCATATTGCAAGGTGCAATTCTGAAATTTTTTGCTTTTTCCTGCTAATCCTAGCATGATAAAGAAGATTCAAAGAGAGTGAGATGCCAGCTCCTTTCATTCAGTCAGTAGCTTCAAACATTTCTGGTATATGAAAAACATGTTTTTCAATGGCAAAAATCAATGAATATTGTAAATGCACAAACAGTAATATCTCCACATTGCAAGGTGCAATTCTGAAATTTTTTGCTTTTTCCTGCTAATCCTAGCATGATAAAGAAGATTCAAAGAGAGTGAGATGCCAGCTCCTTTCATTCAGTCAGTAGCTTCAAACATTTCTGGACGTTTTTCAATGGCAAAAATCAATGAATATTGTAAATGCACAAACAGTAATATCTCCACATTGCAAGGTGCAATTCTGAAATTTTTTGCTTTTTCCTGTTAATCCTAGCATGATAAAGAAGATTCAAAGAGAGTGAGATGCCAGCTCCTTTCATTCAGTCAGTAGCTTCAAACATTTCTGGACGTTTTTCAATGGCAAAAATCAATGAATATTGTAAATGCACAAACAGTAATATCTCCACATTGCAAGGTGCAATTCTGAAATTTTTAGCTTTTTCCTGTTAATCCTAGCATGATAAAGAAGATTCCAAGAGAGTGAGATGCCAGCTCCTTTCATTCAGTCAGTAGCTTCAAACATTTCTGGTATATGAAAAACATGTTTTTCACTGGCAAAAATCAATGAATATTGTAAATGCACAAACAGTAATATCTCCACATTGCAAGGTGCAATTCTGAAATTTTTTGCTTTTTCCTGCTAATCCTAGCATGATAAAGAAGATTCAAAGAGAGTGAGATGCCAGCTCCTTTCATTCAGTCAGTAGCTTCAAACATTTCTGGTATATGAAAAACATGTTTTTCAATGGCAAAAATCAATGAATATTGTAAATGCACAAACAGTAATATCTCCACATTGCAAGGTGCAATTCTGAAATTTTTTGCTTTTTCCTGCTAATCCTAGCATGATAAAGAAGATTCAAAGAGAGTGAGATGCCAGCTCCTTTCATTCAGTCAGTAGCTTCAAACATTTCTGGTATATGAATAACATGATGTTTTTCAATGGCAAAAATCAATGAATATTGTAAATGCACAAACAGTAATATCTCCACATTGCAAGGTGCAATTCTGAAATTTTTTGCTTTTTCCTGCTAATCCTAGCATGATAAAGAAGATTCAAAGAGAGTGAGATGCCAGCTCCTTTCATTCAGTCAGTAGCTTCAAACATTTCTGGTATATGAAAAACATGTTTTTCAATGGCAAAAATCAATGAATATTGTAAATGCACAAACAGTAATATCTCCACATTGCAAGGTGCAATTCTGAAATTTTTTGCTTTTTCCTGCTAATCCTAGCATGATAAAGAAGATTCAAAGAGAGTGAGATGCCAGCTCCTTTCATTCAGTCAGTAGCTTCAAACATTTCTGGTATATGAATAACATGATGTTTTTCAATGGCAAAAATCAATGAATATTGTAAATGCACAAACAGTAATATCTCCACATTGCAAGGTGCAATTCTGAAATTTTTTGCTTTTTCCTGCTAATCCTAGCATGATAAAGAAGATTCAAAGAGAGTGAGATGCCAGCTCCTTTCATTCAGTCAGTAGCTTCAAACATTTCTGGACGTTTTTCACTGGCAAAAATCAATGAATATTGTAAATGCACAAACAGTAATATCTCCACATTGCAAGGTGCAATTCTGAAATTTTTTGCTTTTTCCTGCTAATCCTAGCATGATAAAGAAGATTCAAAGAGAGTGAGATGCCAGCTCCTTTCATTCAGTCAGTAGCTTCAAACATTTCTGGTATATGAAAAACATGTTTTTCAATGGCAAAAATCAATGAATATTGTAAATGCACAAACAGTAATATCTCCACATTGCAAGGTGCAATTCTGAAATTTTTTGCTTTTTCCTGCTAATCCTAGCATGATAAAGAAGATTCAAAGAGAGTGAGATGCCAGCTCCTTTCATTCAGTCAGTAGCTTCAAACATTTCTGGTATATGAAAAACATGTTTTTCAATGGCAAAAATCAATGAATATTGTAAATGCACAAACAGTAATATCTCCACATTGCAAGGTGCAATTCTGAAATTTTTTGCTTTTTCCTGCTAATCCTAGCATGATAAAGAAGATTCAAAGAGAGTGAGATGCCAGCTCCTTTCATTCAGTCAGTAGCTTCAAACATTTCTGGTGTATGAAAAACATGTTTTTCAATGGCAAAAATCAATGAATATTGTAAATGCACAAACAGTAATATCTCCACATTGCAAGGTGCAATTCTGAAATTTATTGCTTTTTCCTGTTAATCCTAGCATGATAAAGAAGATTCAAAGAGAGTGAGATGCCAGCTCCTTTCATTCAGTCAGTAGCTTCAAACATTTCTGGTATATGAAAAACATGTTTTTCAATGGCAAAAATCAATGAATATTGTAAATGCACAAACAGTAATATCTCCACATTGCAAGGTGCAATTCTGAAATTTTTTGCTTTTTCCTGCTAATCCTAGCATGATAAAGAAGATTCAAAGAGAGTGAGATGCCAGCTCCTTTCATTCAGTCAGTAGCTTCAAACATTTCTGGACGTTTTTCAATGGCAAAAATCAATGAATATTGTAAATGCACAAACAGTAATATCTCCACATTGCAAGGTGCAATTCTGAAATTTTTTGCTTTTTCCTGTTAATCCTAGCATGATAAAGAAGATTCAAAGAGAGTGAGATGCCAGCTCCTTTCATTCAGTCAGTAGCTTCAAACATTTCTGGTATATGAAAAACATGTTTTTCAATGGCAAAAATCAATGAATATTGTAAATGCACAAACAGTAATATCTCCACATTGCAAGGTGCAATTCTGAAATTTTTTGCTTTTTACTGCTAATCCTAGCATGATAAAGAAGATTCAAAGAGAGTGAGATGCCAGCTCCTTTCATTCAGTCAGTAGCTTCAAACATTTCTGGTATATGAAAAACATGTTTTTCAATGGCAAAAATCAATGAATATTGTAAATGCACAAACAGTAATATCTCCACATTGCAAGGTGCAATTCTGAAATTTTTTGCTTTTTCCTGCTAATCCTAGCATGATAAAGAAGATTCAAAGAGAGTGAGATGCCAGCTCCTTTCATTCAGTCAGTAGCTTCAAACATTTCTGGTATATGAATAACATGATGTTTTTCAATGGCAAAAATCAATGAATATTGTAAATGCACAAACAGTAATATCTCCACATTGCAAGGTGCAATTCTGAAATTTTTTGCTTTTTCCTGCTAATCCTAGCATGATAAAGAAGATTCAAAGAGAGTGAGATGCCAGCTCCTTTCATTCAGTCAGTAGCTTCAAACATTTCTGGACGTTTTTCAATGGCAAAAATCAATGAATATTGTAAATGCACAAACAGTAATATCTCCACATTGCAAGGTGCAATTCTGAAATTTTTTGCTTTTTCCTGCTAATCCTAGCATGATAAAGAAGATTCAAAGAGAGTGAGATGCCAGCTCCTTTCATTCAGTCAGTAGCTTCAAACATTTCTCTACGTTTTTCAATGGCAAAAATCAATGAATATTGTAAATGCACAAACAGTAATATCTCCACATTGCAAGGTGCAATTCTGAAATTTTTTGCTTTTTCCTGCTAATCCTAGCATGATAAAGAAGATTCAAAGAGAGTGAGATGCCAGCTCCTTTCATTCAGTCAGTAGCTTCAAACATTTCTGGTATATGAAAAACATGTTTTTCAATGGCAAAAATCAATGAATATTGTAAATGCACAAACAGTAATATCTCCACATTGCAAGGTGCAATTCTGAAATTTTTTGCTTTTTCCTGCTAATCCTAGCATGATAAAGAAGATTCAAAGAGAGTGAGATGCCAGCTCCTTTCATTCAGTCAGTAGCTTCAAACATTTCTGGTATATGAATAACATGATGTTTTTCAATGGCAAAAATCAATGAATATTGTAAATGCACAAACAGTAATATCTCCACATTGCAAGGTGCAATTCTGAAATTTTTTGCTTTTTCCTGCTAATCCTAGCATGATAAAGAAGATTCAAAGAGAGTGAGATGCCAGCTCCTTTCATTCAGTCAGTAGCTTCAAACATTTCTGGACGTTTTTCAATGGCAAAAATCAATGAATATTGTAAATGCACAAACAGTAATATCTCCACATTGCAAGGTGCAATTCTGAAATTTTTTGCTTTTTCCTGTTAATCCTAGCATGATAAAGAAGATTCAAAGAGAGTGAGATGCCAGCTCCTTTCATTCAGTCAGTAGCTTCAAACATTTCTGGTATATGAAAAACATGTTTTTCAATGGCAAAAATCAATGAATATTGTAAATGCACAAACAGTAATATCTCCACATTGCAAGGTGCAATTCTGAAATTTTTTGCTTTTTCCTGCTAATCCTAGCATGATAAAGAAGATTCAAAGAGAGTGAGATGCCAGCTCCTTTCATTCAGTCAGTAGCTTCAAACATTTCTGGTATATGAAAAACATGTTTTTCAATGGCAAAAATCAATGAATATTGTAAATGCACAAACAGTAATATCTCCACATTGCAAGGTGCAATTCTGAAATTTTTTGCTTTTTCCTGCTAATCCTAGCATGATAAAGAAGATTCAAAGAGAGTGAGATGCCAGCTCCTTTCATTCAGTCAGTAGCTTCAAACATTTCTGGTATATGAAAAACATGTTTTTCAATGGCAAAAATCAATGAATATTGTAAATGCACAAACAGTAATATCTCCATATTGCAAGGTGCAATTCTGAAATTTTTTGCTTTTTCCTGCTAATCCTAGCATGATAAAGAAGATTCAAAGAGAGTGAGATGCCAGCTCCTTTCATTCAGTCAGTAGCTTCAAACATTTCTGGTATATGAAAAACATGTTTTTCAATGGCAAAAATCAATGAATATTGTAAATGCACAAACAGTAATATCTCCACATTGCAAGGTGCAATTCTGAAATTTTTTGCTTTTTCCTGCTAATCCTAGCATGATAAAGAAGATTCAAAGAGAGTGAGATGCCAGCTCCTTTCATTCAGGCAGTAGCTTCAAACATTTCTGGACGTTTTTCAATGGCAAAAATCAATGAATATTGTAAATGCACAAACAGTAATATCTCCACATTGCAAGGTGCAATTCTGAAATTTTTTGCTTTTTCCTGTTAATCCTAGCATGATAAAGAAGATTCAAAGAGAGTGAGATGCCAGCTCCTTTCATTCAGTCAGTAGCTTCAAACATTTCTGGACGTTTTTCAATGGCAAAAATCAATGAATATTGTAAATGCACAAACAGTAATATCTCCACATTGCAAGGTGCAATTCTGAAATTTTTAGCTTTTTCCTGTTAATCCTAGCATGATAAAGAAGATTCCAAGAGAGTGAGATGCCAGCTCCTTTCATTCAGTCAGTAGCTTCAAACATTTCTGGTATATGAAAAACATGTTTTTTACTGGCAAAAATCAATGAATATTGTAAATGCACAAACAGTAATATCTCCACATTGCAAGGTGCAATTCTGAAATTTTTTGCTTTTTCCTGCTAATCCTAGCATGATAAAGAAGATTCAAAGAGAGTGAGATGCCAGCTCCTTTCATTCAGTCAGTAGCTTCAAACATTTCTGGTATATGAAAAACATGTTTTTCAATGGCAAAAATCAATGAATATTGTAAATGCACAAACAGTAATATCTCCACATTGCAAGGTGCAATTCTGAAATTTTTTGCTTTTTCCTGCTAATCCTAGCATGATAAAGAAGATTCAAAGAGAGTGAGATGCCAGCTCCTTTCATTCAGTCAGTAGCTTCAAACATTTCTGGTATATGAATAACATGATGTTTTTCAATGGCAAAAATCAATGAATATTGTAAATGCACAAACAGTAATATCTCCACATTGCAAGGTGCAATTCTGAAATTTTTTGCTTTTTCCTGCTAATCCTAGCATGATAAAGAAGATTCAAAGAGAGTGAGATGCCAGCTCCTTTCATTCAGTCAGCAGCTTCAAACATTTCTGGTATATGAAAAACATGTTTTTCAATGGCAAAAATCAATGAATATCGTAAATGCACAAACAGTAATATCTCCACATTGCAAGGTGCAATTCTGAAATTTTTTGCTTTTTCCTGCTAATCCTAGCATGATAAAGAAGATTCAAAGAGAGTGAGATGCCAGCTCCTTTCATTCAGTCAGTAGCTTCAAACATTTCTGGTATATGAATAACATGATGTTTTTCAATGGCAAAAATCAATGAATATTGTAAATGCACAAACAGTAATATCTCCACATTGCAAGGTGCAATTCTGAAATTTTTTGCTTTTTCCTGCTAATCCTAGCATGATAAAGAAGATTCAAAGAGAGTGAGATGCCAGCTCCTTTCATTCAGTCAGTAGCTTCAAACATTTCTGGACTTTTTCACTGGCAAAAATCAATGAATATTGTAAATGCACAAACAGTAATATCTCCACATTGCAAGGTGCAATTCTGAAATTTTTTGCTTTTTCCTGCTAATCCTAGCATGATAAAGAAGATTCAAAGAGAGTGAGATGCCAGCTCCTTTCATTCAGTCAGTAGCTTCAAACATTTCTGGTATATGAAAAACATGTTTTTCAATGGCAAAAATCAATGAATATTGTAAATGCACAAACAGTAATATCTCCACATTGCAAGGTGCAATTCTGAAATTTTTTGCTTTTTCCTGCTAATCCTAGCATGATAAAGAAGATTCAAAGAGAGTGAGATGCCAGCTCCTTTCATTCAGTCAGTAGCTTCAAACATTTCTGGTATATGAAAAACATGTTTTTCAATGGCAAAAATCAATGAATATTGTAAATGCACAAACAGTAATATCTCCACATTGCAAGGTGCAATTCTGAAATTTTTTGCTTTTTCCTGCTAATCCTAGCATGATAAAGAAGATTCAAAGAGAGTGAGATGCCAGCTCCTTTCATTCAGTCAGTAGCTTCAAACATTTCTGGTGTATGAAAAACATGTTTTTCAATGGCAAAAATCAATGAATATTGTAAATGCACAAACAGTAATATCTCCACATTGCAAGGTGCAATTCTGAAATTTATTGCTTTTTCCTGCTAATCCTAGCATGATAAAGAAGATTCAAAGAGAGTGAGATGCCAGCTCCTTTCATTCAGTCAGTAGCTTCAAACATTTCTGGTATATGAAAAACATGTTTTTCAATGGCAAAAATCAATGAATATTGTAAATGCACAAACAGTAATATCTCCACATTGCAAGGTGCAATTCTGAAATTTTTTGCTTTTTCCTGCTAATCCTAGCATGATAAAGAAGATTCAAAGAGAGTGAGATGCCAGCTCCTTTCATTCAGTCAGTAGCTTCAAACATTTCTGGACGTTTTTCAATGGCAAAAATCAATGAATATTGTAAATGCACAAACAGTAATATCTCCACATTGCAAGGTGCAATTCTGAAATTTTTTGCTTTTTCCTGTTAATCCTAGCATGATAAAGAAGATTCAAAGAGAGTGAGATGCCAGCTCCTTTCATTCAGTCAGTAGCTTCAAACATTTCTGGTATATGAAAAACATGTTTTTCAATGGCAAAAATCAATGAATATTGTAAATGCACAAACAGTAATATCTCCATATTGCAAGGTGCAATTCTGAAATTTTTTGCTTTTTCCTGCTAATCCTAGCATGATAAAGAAGATTCAAAGAGAGTGAGATGCCAGCTCCTTTCATTCAGTCAGTAGCTTCAAACATTTCTGGTATATGAATAACATGTTTTTCAATGGCAAAAATCAATGAATATTGTAAATGCACAAACAGTAATGTCTCCACATTGCAAGATGCAATTCTGAAATTTTTTGCTTTTTCCTGCTAATCCTAGCATGATAAAGAAGATTCAAAGAGAGTGAGATGCCAGCTCCTTTCATTCAGTCAGTAGGTTCAAACATTTCTGGACGTTTTTCAATGGCAAAAATCAATGAATATTGTAAATGCACAAACAGTAATATCTCCACATTGCAAGGTGCAATTCTGAAATTTTTTGCTTTTTCCTGCTAATCCTAGCATGATAAAGAAGATTCAAAGAGAGTGAGATGCCAGCTCCTTTCATTCAGTCAGTAGCTTCAAACATTTCTGGACGTTTTTCAATGGCAAAAATCAATGAATATTGTAAATGCACAAACAGTAATATCTCCACATTGCAAGGTGCAATTCTGAAATTTTTTGCTTTTTCCTGTTAATCCTAGCATGATAAAGAAGATTCAAAGAGAGTGAGATGCCAGCTCCTTTCATTCAGTCAGTAGCTTCAAACATTTCTGGTATATGAAAAACATGTTTTTCACTGGCAAAAATCAATGAATATTGTAAATGCACAAACAGTAATATCTCCACATTGCAAGGTGCAATTCTGAAATTTTTTGCTTTTTCCTGCTAATCCTAGCATGATAAAGAAGATTCAAAGAGAGTGAGATGCCAGCTCCTTTCATTCAGTCAGTAGCTTCAAACATTTCTGGTATATGAAAAACATGTTTTTCAATGGCAAAAATCAATGAATATTGTAAATGCACAAACAGTAATATCTCCACATTGCAAGGTGCAATTCTGAAATTTTTTGCTTTTTCCTGCTAATCCTAGCATGATAAAGAAGATTCAAAGAGAGTGAGATGCCAGCTCCTTTCATTCAGTCAGTAGCTTCAAACATTTCTGGACGTTTTTCAATGGCAAAAATCAATGAATATTGTAAATGCACAAACAGTAATATCTCCACATTGCAAGGTGCAATTCTGAAATTTTTTGCTTTTTCCTGTTAATCCTAGCATGATAAAGAAGATTCAAAGAGAGTGAGATGCCAGCTCCTTTCATTCAGTCAGTAGCTTCAAACATTTCTGGTATATGAAAAACATGTTTTTCAATGGCAAAAATCAATGAATATTGTAAATGCACAAACAGTAATATCTCCACATTGCAAGGTGCAATTCTGAAATTTTTTGCTTTTTACTGCTAATCCTAGCATGATAAAGAAGATTCAAAGAGAGTGAGATGCCAGCTCCTTTCATTCAGTCAGTAGCTTCAAACATTTCTGGTATATGAAAAACATGTTTTTCAATGGCAAAAATCAATGAATATTGTAAATGCACAAACAGTAATATCTCCACATTGCAAGGTGCAATTCTGAAATTTTTTGCTTTTTCCTGCTAATCCTAGCATGATAAAGAAGATTCAAAGAGAGTGAGATGCCAGCTCCTTTCATTCAGTCAGTAGCTTCAAACATTTCTGGTATATGAATAACATGATGTTTTTCAATGGCAAAAATCAATGAATATTGTAAATGCACAAACAGTAATATCTCCACATTGCAAGGTGCAATTCTGAAATTTTTTGCTTTTTCCTGCTAATCCTAGCATGATAAAGAAGATTCAAAGAGAGTGAGATGCCAGCTCCTTTCGTTCAGTCAGTAGCTTCAAACATTTCTGGACGTTTTTCAATGGCAAAAATCAATGAATATTGTAAATGCACAAACAGTAATATCTCCACATTGCAAGGTGCAATTCTGAAATTTTTTGCTTTTTCCTGCTAATCCTAGCATGATAAAGAAGATTCAAAGAGAGTGAGATGCCAGCTCCTTTCATTCAGTCAGTAGCTTCAAACATTTCTCTACGTTTTTCAATGGCAAAAATCAATGAATATTGTAAATGCACAAACAGTAATATCTCCACATTGCAAGGTGCAATTCTGAAATTTTTTGCTTTTTCCTGCTAATCCTAGCATGATAAAGAAGATTCAAAGAGAGTGAGATGCCAGCTCCTTTCATTCAGTCAGTAGCTTCAAACATTTCTGGTATATGAAAAACATGTTTTTCAATGGCAAAAATCAATGAATATTGTAAATGCACAAACAGTAATATCTCCACATTGCAAGGTGCAATTCTGAAATTTTTTGCTTTTTACTGCTAATCCTAGCATGATAAAGAAGATTCAAAGAGAGTGAGATGCCAGCTCCTTTCATTCAGTCAGTAGCTTCAAACATTTCTGGTATATGAAAAACATGTTTTTCAATGGCAAAAATCAATGAATATTGTAAATGCACAAACAGTAATATCTCCACATTGCAAGGTGCAATTCTGAAATTTTTTGCTTTTTCCTGCTAATCCTAGCATGATAAAGAAGATTCAAAGAGAGTGAGATGCCAGCTCCTTTCATTCAGTCAGTAGCTTCAAACATTTCTGGTATATGAATAACATGATGTTTTTCAATGGCAAAAATCAATGAATATTGTAAATGCACAAACAGTAATATCTCCACATTGCAAGGTGCAATTCTGAAATTTTTTGCTTTTTCCTGCTAATCCTAGCATGATAAAGAAGATTCAAAGAGAGTGAGATGCCAGCTCCTTTCATTCAGTCAGTAGCTTCAAACATTTCTGGACGTTTTTCAATGGCAAAAATCAATGAATATTGTAAATGCACAAACAGTAATATCTCCACATTGCAAGGTGCAATTCTGAAATTTTTTGCTTTTTCCTGCTAATCCTAGCATGATAAAGAAGATTCAAAGAGAGTGAGATGCCAGCTCCTTTCATTCAGTCAGTAGCTTCAAACATTTCTCTACGTTTTTCAATGGCAAAAATCAATGAATATTGTAAATGCACAAACAGTAATATCTCCACATTGCAAGGTGCAATTCTGAAATTTTTTGCTTTTTCCTGCTAATCCTAGCATGATAAAGAAGATTCAAAGAGAGTGAGATGCCAGCTCCTTTCATTCAGTCAGTAGCTTCAAACATTTCTGGTATATGAAAAACATGTTTTTCAATGGCAAAAATCAATGAATATTTTAAATGCACAAACAGTAATATCTCCACATTGCAAGGTGCAATTCTGAAATTTTTTGCTTTTTACTGCTAATCCTAGCATGATAAAGAAGATTCAAAGAGAGTGAGATGCCAGCTCCTTTCATTCAGTCAGTAGCTTCAAACATTTCTGGTATATGAAAAACATGTTTTTCAATGGCAAAAATCAATGAATATTGTAAATGCACAAACAGTAATATCTCCACATTGCAAGGTGCAATTCTGAAATTTTTTGCTTTTTCCTGCTAATCCTAGCATGATAAAGAAGATTCAAAGAGAGTGAGATGCCAGCTCCTTTCATTCAGTCAGTAGCTTCAAACATTTCTGGTATATGAATAACATGATGTTTTTCAATGGCAAAAATCAATGAATATTGTAAATGCACAAACAGTAATATCTCCACATTGCAAGGTGCAATTCTGAAATTTTTTGCTTTTTCCTGCTAATCCTAGCATGATAAAGAAGATTCAAAGAGAGTGAGATGCCAGCTCCTTTCATTCAGTCAGTAGCTTCAAACATTTCTGGACGTTTTTCAATGGCAAAAATCAATGAATATTGTAAATGCACAAACAGTAATATCTCCACATTGCAAGGTGCAATTCTGAAATTTTTTGCTTTTTCCTGCTAATCCTAGCATGATAAAGAAGATTCAAAGAGAGTGAGATGCCAGCTCCTTTCATTCAGTCAGTAGCTTCAAACATTTCTGGTATATGAATAACATGATGTTTTTCAATGGCAAAAATCAATGAATATTGTAAATGCACAAACAGTAATATCTCCACATTGCAAGGTGCAATTCTGAAATTTTTTGCTTTTTCCTGCTAATCCTAGCATGATAAAGAAGATTCAAAGAGAGTGAGATGCCAGCTCCTTTCATTCAGTCAGTAGCTTCAAACATTTCTGGACGTTTTTCAATGGCAAAAATCAATGAATATTGTAAATGCACAAACAGTAATATCTCCACATTGCAAGGTGCAATTCTGAAATTTTTGCTTTTTCCTGCTAATCCTAGCATGATAAAGAAGATTCAAAGAGAGTGAGATGCCAGCTCCTTTCATTCAGTCAGTAGCTTCAAACATTTCTCTACGTTTTTCAATGGCAAAAATCAATGAATATTGTAAATGCACAAACAGTAATATCTCCACATTGCAAGGTGCAATTCTGAAATTTTTTGCTTTTTCCTGCTAATCCTAGCATGATAAAGAAGATTCAAAGAGAGTGAGATGCCAGCTCCTTTCATTCAGTCAGTAGCTTCAAACATTTCTGGTATATGAATAACATGATGTTTTTCAATGGCAAAAATCAATGAATATTGTAAATGCACAAACAGTAATATCTCCACATTGCAAGGTGCAATTCTGAAATTTTTTGCTTTTTCCTGCTAATCCTAGCATGATAAAGAAGATTCAAAGAGAGTGAGATGCCAGCTCCTTTCATTCAGTCAGTAGCTTCAAACATTTCTGGACGTTTTTCACTGGCAAAAATCAATGAATATTGTAAATGCACAAACAGTAATATCTCCACATTGCAAGGTGCAATTCTGAAATTTTTTGCTTTTTCCTGCTAATCCTAGCATGATAAAGAAGATTCAAAGAGAGTGAGATGCCAGCTCCTTTCATTCAGTCAGTAGCTTCAAACATTTAAGGTATATGAAAAACATGTTTTTCAATGGCAAAAATCAATGAATATTGTAAATGCACAAACAGTAATATCTCCACATTGCAAGGTGCAATTCTGAAATTTTTTGCTTTTTCCTGCTAATCCTAGCATGATAAAGAAGATTCAAAGAGAGTGAGATGCCAGCTCCTTTCATTCAGTCAGTAGCTTCAAACATTTCTGGTATATGAAAAACATGTTTTTCAATGGCAAAAATCAATGAATATTGTAAATGCACAAACAGTAATATCTCCACATTGCAAGGTGCAATTCTGAAATTTTTTGCTTTTTCCTGCTAATCCTAGCATGATAAAGAAGATTCAAAGAGAGTGAGATGCCAGCTCCTTTCATTCAGTCAGTAGCTTCAAACATTTCTGGTATATGAAAAACATGTTTTTCAATGGCAAAAATCAATGAATATTGTAAATGCACAAACAGTAATATCTCCACATTGCAAGGTGCAATTCTGAAATTTTTTGCTTTTTCCTGCTAATCCTAGCATGATAAAGAAGATTCAAAGAGAGTGAGATGCCAGCTCCTTTCATTCAGTCAGTAGCTTCAAACATTTCTGGTATATGAAAAACATGTTTTTCAATGGCAAAAATCAATGAATATTGTAAATGCACAAACAGTAATATCTCCACATTGCAAGGTGCAATTCTGAAATTTTTTGCTTTTTCCTGCTAATCCTAGCATGATAAAGAAGATTCAAAGAGAGTGAGATGCCAGCTCCTTTCATTCAGTCAGTAGCTTCAAACATTTCTGGACGTTTTTCAATGGCAAAAATCAATGAATATTGTAAATGCACAAACAGTAATATCTCCACATTGCAAGGTGCAATTCTGAAATTTTTTGCTTTTTCCTGTTAATCCTAGCATGATAAAGAAGATTCAAAGAGAGTGAGATGCCAGCTCCTTTCATTCAGTCAGTAGCTTCAAACATTTCTGGTATATGAAAAACATGTTTTTCAATGGCAAAAATCAATGAATATTGTAAATGCACAAACAGTAATATCTCCATATTGCAAGGTGCAATTCTGAAATTTTTTGCTTTTTCCTGCTAATCCTAGCATGATAAAGAAGATTCAAAGAGAGTGAGATGCCAGCTCCTTTCATTCAGTCAGTAGCTTCAAACATTTCTGGTATATGAATAACATGTTTTTCAATGGCAAAAATCAATGAATATTGTAAATGCACAAACAGTAATATCTCCACATTGCAAGATGCAATTCTGAAATTTTTTGCTTTTTCCTGCTAATCCTAGCATGATAAAGAAGATTCAAAGAGAGTGAGATGCCAGCTCCTTTCATTCAGTCAGTAGGTTCAAACATTTCTGGACGTTTTTCAATGGCAAAAATCAATGAATATTGTAAATGCACAAACAGTAATATCTCCACATTGCAAGGTGCAATTCTGAAATTTTTTGCTTTTTCCTGCTAATCCTAGCATGATAAAGAAGATTCAAAGAGAGTGAGATGCCAGCTCCTTTCATTCAGTCAGTAGCTTCAAACATTTCTGGACGTTTTTCAATGGCAAAAATCAATGAATATTGTAAATGCACAAACAGTAATATCTCCACATTGCAAGGTGCAATTCTGAAATTTTTTGCTTTTTCCTGTTAATCCTAGCATGATAAAGAAGATTCAAAGAGAGTGAGATGCCAGCTCCTTTCATTCAGTCAGTAGCTTCAAACATTTCTGGTATATGAAAAACATGTTTTTCACTGGCAAAAATCAATGAATATTGTAAATGCACAAACAGTAATATCTCCACATTGCAAGGTGCAATTCTGAAATTTTTTGCTTTTTCCTGCTAATCCTAGCATGATAAAGAAGATTCAAAGAGAGTGAGATGCCAGCTCCTTTCATTCAGTCAGTAGCTTCAAACATTTCTGGTATATGAAAAACATGTTTTTCAATGGCAAAAATCAATGAATATTGTAAATGCACAAACAGTAATATCTCCACATTGCAAGGTGCAATTCTGAAATTTTTTGCTTTTTCCTGCTAATCCTAGCATGATAAAGAAGATTCAAAGAGAGTGAGATGCCAGCTCCTTTCATTCAGTCAGTAGCTTCAAACATTTCTGGACGTTTTTCAATGGCAAAAATCAATGAATATTGTAAATGCACAAACAGTAATATCTCCACATTGCAAGGTGCAATTCTGAAATTTTTTGCTTTTTCCTGTTAATCCTAGCATGATAAAGAAGATTCAAAGAGAGTGAGATGCCAGCTCCTTTCATTCAGTCAGTAGCTTCAAACATTTCTGGTATATGAAAAACATGTTTTTCAATGGCAAAAATCAATGAATATTGTAAATGCACAAACAGTAATATCTCCACATTGCAAGGTGCAATTCTGAAATTTTTTGCTTTTTACTGCTAATCCTAGCATGATAAAGAAGATTCAAAGAGAGTGAGATGCCAGCTCCTTTCATTCAGTCAGTAGCTTCAAACATTTCTGGTATATGAAAAACATGTTTTTCAATGGCAAAAATCAATGAATATTGTAAATGCACAAACAGTAATATCTCCACATTGCAAGGTGCAATTCTGAAATTTTTTGCTTTTTCCTGCTAATCCTAGCATGATAAAGAAGATTCAAAGAGAGTGAGATGCCAGCTCCTTTCATTCAGTCAGTAGCTTCAAACATTTCTGGTATATGAATAACATGATGTTTTTCAATGGCAAAAATCAATGAATATTGTAAATGCACAAACAGTAATATCTCCACATTGCAAGGTGCAATTCTGAAATTTTTTGCTTTTTCCTGCTAATCCTAGCATGATAAAGAAGATTCAAAGAGAGTGAGATGCCAGCTCCTTTCATTCAGTCAGTAGCTTCAAACATTTCTGGACGTTTTTCAATGGCAAAAATCAATGAATATTGTAAATGCACAAACAGTAATATCTCCACATTGCAAGGTGCAATTCTGAAATTTTTTGCTTTTTCCTGCTAATCCTAGCATGATAAAGAAGATTCAAAGAGAGTGAGATGCCAGCTCCTTTCATTCAGTCAGTAGCTTCAAACATTTCTCTACGTTTTTCAATGGCAAAAATCAATGAATATTGTAAATGCACAAACAGTAATATCTCCACATTGCAAGGTGCAATTCTGAAATTTTTTGCTTTTTCCTGCTAATCCTAGCATATTAAAGAAGATTCAAAGAGAGTGAGATGCCAGCTCCTTTCATTCAGTCAGTAGCTTCAAACATTTCTGGTATATGAAAAACATGTTTTTCAATGGCAAAAATCAATGAATATTGTAAATGCACAAACAGTAATATCTCCACATTGCAAGGTGCAATTCTGAAATTTTTTGCTTTTTCCTGCTAATCCTAGCATGATAAAGAAGATTCGAAGAGAGTGGGATGCCAGCTCCTTTCATTCAGTCAGTAGCTTCAAACATTTCTGGTATATGAAAAACATGTTTTTCAATGGCAAAAATCAATGAATATTGTAAATGCACAAACAGTAATATCTCCACATTGCAAGGTGCAATTCTGAAATTTTTTGCTTTTTCCTGCTAATCCTAGCATGATAAAGAAGATTCAAAGAGAGTGAGATGCCAGCTCCTTTCATTCAGTCAGTAGCTTCAAACATTTCTGGACGTTTTTCAATGGCAAAAATCAATGAATATTGTAAATGCACAAACAGTAATATCTCCACATTGCAAGGTGCAATTCTGAAATTTTTTGCTTTTTCCTGCTAATCCTAGCATGATAAAGAAGATTCAAAGAGAGTGAGATGCCAGCTCCTTTCATTCAGTCAGTAGCTTCAAACATTTCTGGTATATGAAAAACATGTTTTTCAATGGCAAAAATCAATGAATAATGTAAATGCACAAACAGTAATATCTCCACATTGCAAGGTGCAATTCTGAAATTTTTTGTTTTTTCCTGCTAATCCTAGCATGATAAAGAAGATTCAAAGAGAGTGAGATGCCAGCTCCTTTCATTCAGTCAGTAGCTTCAAACATTTCTGGTATATGAAAAACATGTTTTTCAATGGCAAAAATCAATGAATATTGTAAATGCACAAACAGTAATATCTCCACATTGCAAGGTGCAATTCTGAAATTTTTTGCTTTTTCCTGCTAATCCTAGCATGCTAAAGAAGATTCAAAGAGAGTGAGATGCCAGCTCCTTTCATTCAGTCAGTAGCTTCAAACATTTCTGGACGTTTTTCAATGGCAAAAATCAATGAATATTGTAAATGCACAAACAGTAATATCTCCACATTGCAAGGTGCAATTCTGAAATTTTTTGCTTTTTCCTGTTAATCCTAGCATGATAAAGAAGATTCAAAGAGAGTGAGATGCCAGCTCCTTTCATTCAGTCAGTAGCTTCAAACATTTCTGGTATATGAAAAACATGTTTTTCAATGGCAAAAATCAATGAATATTGTAAATGCACAAACAGTAATATCTCCACATTGCAAGGTGCAATTCTGAAATTTTTTGCTTTTTACTGCTAATCCTAGCATGAAAAAGAAGATTCAAAGAGAGTGAGATGCCAGCTCCTTTCATTCAGTCAGTAGCTTCAAACATTTCTGGTATATGAAAAACATGTTTTTCAATGGCAAAAATCAATGAATATTGTAAATGCACAAACAGTAATATCTCCACATTGCAAGGTGCAATTCTGAAATTTTTTGCTTTTTCCTGCTAATCCTAGCATGATAAAGAAGATTCAAAGAGAGTGAGATGCCAGCTCCTTTCATTCAGTCAGTAGCTTCAAACATTTCTGGTATATGAAAAACATGTTTTTCAATGGCAAAAATGAATGAATATTGTAAATGCACAAACAGTAATATCTCCACATTGCAAGGTGCAATTCTGAAATTTTTTGCTTTTTCCTGCTAATCCTAGCATGATAAAGAAGATTCAAAGAGAGTGAGATGCCAGCTCCTTTCATTCAGTCAGTAGCTTCAAACATTTCTGGACGTTTTTCAATGGCAAAAATCAATGAATATTGTAAATGCACAAACAGTAATATCTCCACATTGCAAGGTGCAATTCTGAAATTTTTTGCTTTTTCCTGCTAATCCTAGCATGATAAAGAAGATTCAAAGAGAGTGAGATGCCAGCTCCTTTCATTCAGTCAGTAGCTTCAAACATTTCTGGTATATGAAAAACATGTTTTTCAATGGCAAAAATCAATGAATATTGTAAATGCACAAACAGTAATATCTCCACATTGCAAGGTGCAATTCTGAAATTTTTTGCTTTTTCCTGCTAATCCTAGCATGATAAAGAAGATTCAAAGAGAGTGAGATGCCAGCTCCTTTCATTCAGTCAGTAGCTTCAAACATTTCTGGACGTATTTCAATGGCAAAAATCAATGAATATTGTAAATGCACAAACAGTAATATCTCCACATTGCAAGGTGCAATTCTGAAATTTTTTGCTTTTTCCTGCTAATCCTAGCATGATAAAGAAGATTCAAAGAGAGTGAGATGCCAGCTCCTTTCATTCAGTCAGTAGCTTCAAACATTTCTGGTATATGAAAAACATGTTTTTCAATGGCAAAAATCAATGAATATTGTAAATGCACAAACAGTAATATCTCCACATTGCAAGGTGCAATTCTGAAATTTTTTGCTTTTTCCTGTTAATCCTAGCATGATAAAGAAGATTCAAAGAGAGTGAGATGCCAGCTCCTTTCATTCAGTCAGTAGCTTCAAACATTTCTGGTATATGAAAAACATGTTTTTCAATGGCAAAAATCAATGAATATTGTAAATGCACAAACAGTAATATCTCCACATTGCAAGGTGCAATTCTGAAATTTTTTGCTTTTTACTGCTAATCCTAGCATGATAAAGAAGATTCAAAGAGAGTGAGATGCCAGCTCCTTTCATTCAGTCAGTAGCTTCAAACATTTCTGGTATATGAAAAACATGTTTTTCAATGGCAAAAATCAATGAATATTGTAAATGCACAAACAGTAATATCTCCACATTGCAAGGTGCAATTCTGAAATTTTTTGCTTTTTCCTGCTAATCCTAGCATGATAAAGAAGATTCAAAGAGAGTGAGATGCCAGCTCCTTTCATTCAGTCAGTAGCTTCAAACATTTCTGGTATATGAATAACATGATGTTTTTCAATGGCAAAAATCAATGAATATTGTAAATGCACAAACAGTAATATCTCCACATTGCAATGTGCAATTCTGAAATTTTTTGCTTTTTCCTGCTAATCCTAGCATGATAAAGAAGATTCAAAGAGAGTGAGATGCCAGCTCCTTTCATTCAGTCAGTAGCTTCAAACATTTCTGGACGTTTTTCAATGGCAAAAATCAATGAATATTGTAAATGCACAAACAGTAATATCTCCACATTGCAAGGTGCAATTCTGAAATTTTTTGCTTTTTCCTGCTAATCCTAGCATGATAAAGAAGATTCAAAGAGAGTGAGATGCCAGCTCCTTTCATTCAGTCAGTAGCTTCAAACATTTCTGGACGTTTTTCAATGGCAAAAATCAATGAATATTGTAAATGCACAAACAGTAATATCTCCACATTGCAAGGTGCAATTCTGAAATTTTTTGCTTTTTCCTGTTAATCCTAGCATGATAAAGAAGATTCAAAGAGAGTGAGATGCCAGCTCCTTTCATTCAGTCAGTAGCTTCAAACATTTCTGGTATATGAAAAACATGTTTTTCACTGGCAAAAATCAATGAATATTGTAAATGCACAAACAGTAATATCTCCACATTGCAAGGTGCAATTCTGAAATTTTTTGCTTTTTCCTGCTAATCCTAGCATGATAAAGAAGATTCATAGAGAGTGAGATGCCAGCTCCTTTCATTCAGTCAGTAGCTTCAAACATTTCTGGTATATGAAAAACATGTTTTTCAATGGCAAAAATCAATGAATATTGTAAATGCACAAACAGTAATATCTCCACATTGCAAGGTGCAATTCTGAAATTTTTTGCTTTTTCCTGCTAATCCTAGCATGATAAAGAAGATTCAAAGAGAGTGAGATGCCAGCTCCTTTCATTCAGTCAGTAGCTCCAAACATTTCTGGACGTTTTTCAATGGCAAAAATCAATGAATATTGTAAATGCACAAACAGTAATATCTCCACATTGCAAGGTGCAATTCTGAAATTTTTTGCTTTTTCCTGTTAATCCTAGCATGATAAAGAAGATTCAAAGAGAGTGAGATGCCAGCTCCTTTCATTCAGTCAGTAGCTTCAAACATTTCTGGTATATGAAAAACATGTTTTTCAACGGCAAAAATCAATGAATATTGTAAATGCACAATCAGTAATATCTCCACATTGCAAGGTGCAATTCTGAAATTTTTTGCTTTTTACTGCTAATCCTAGCATGATAAAGAAGATTCAAAGAGAGTGAGATGCCAGCTCCTTTCATTCAGTCAGTAGCTTCAAACATTTCTGGTATATGAAAAACATGTTTTTCAATGGCAAAAATCAATGAATATTGTAAATGCACAAACAGTAATATCTCCACATTGCAAGGTGCAATACTGAAATTTTTTGTTTTTCCTGCTAATCCTAGCATGATAAAGAAGATTCAAAGAGAGTGAGATGCCAGCTTCTTTCATTCAGTCAGTAGCTTCAAACATTTCTGGTATATGAATAACATGATGTTTTTCAATGGCAAAAATCAATGAATATTGTAAATGCACAAACAGTAATATCTCCACATTGCAAGGTGCAATTCTGAAATTTTTTGCTTTTTCCTGCTAATCCTAGCATGATAAAGAAGATTCAAAGAGAGTGAGATGCCAGCTCCTTTCATTCAGTCAGTAGCTTCAAACATTTCTGGATGTTTTTCAATGGCAAAAATCAATGAATATTGTAAATGCACAAACAGTAATATCTCCACATTGCAAGGTGCAATTCTGAAATTTTTTGCTTTTTCCTGCTAATCCTAGCATGATAAAGAAGATTCAAAGAGAGTGAGATGCCAGCTCCTTTCATTCAGTCAGTAGCTTCAAACATTTCTGGTATATGAAAAACATGTTTTTCAATGGCAAAAATCAATGAATATTGTAAATGCACAAACAGTAATATCTCCACATTGCAAGGTGCAATTCTGAAATTTTTTCTTTTTCCTGCTAATCCTAGCATGATAAAGAAGATTCAAAGAGAGTGAGATGCCAGCTCCTTTCATTCAGTCAGTAGCTTCAAACATTTCTGGTATATGAAAAACATGTTTTTCAATGGCAAAAATCAATGAATATTGTAAATGCACAAACAGTAATATCTCCACATTGCAAGGTGCAATTCTTAAATTTTTTGCTTTTTCCTGCTAATCCTAGCATGATAAAGAAGATTCAAAGAGAGTGAGATGCCAGCTCCTTTCATTCAGTCAGTAGCTTCAAACATTTCTGGACGTTTTTCAATGGCAAAAATCAATGAATATTGTAAATGCACAAACAGTAATATCTCCACATTGCAAGGTGCAATTCTGAAATTTTTTGCTTTTTCCTGTTAATCCTAGCATGATAAAGAAGATTCAAAGAGAGTGAGATGCCAGCTCCTTTCATTCAGTCAGTAGCTTCAAACATTTCTGGTATATGAAAAACATGTTTTTCAATGGCAAAAATCAATGAATATTGTAAATGCACAAACAGTAATATCTCCACATTGCAAGATGCAATTCTGAAATTTTTTGCTTTTTCCTGCTAATCCTAGCATGATAAAGAAGATTCAAAGAGAGTGAGAAGCCAGCTCCTTTCATTCAGTCAGTAGCTTCAAACATTTCTGGACGTTTTTCAATGGCAAAAATCAATGAATATTGTAAATGCACAAACAGTAATATCTCCACATTGCAAGGTGCAATTCTGAAATTTTTTGCTTTTTCCTGCTAATCCTAGCATGATAAAGAAGATTCAAAGAGAGTGAGATGCCAGCTCCTTTCATTCAGTCAGTAGCTTCAAACATTTCTGGACGTTTTTCAATGGCAAAAATCAATGAATATTGTAAATGCACAAACAGTAATATCTCCACATTGCAAGGTGCAATTCTGAAATTTTTTGCTTTTTCCTGTTAATCCTAGCATGATAAAGAAGATTCAAAGAGAGTGAGATGCCAGCTCCTTTCATTCAGTCAGTGGCTTCAAACATTTCTGGTATATGAAAAACATGTTTTTCACTGGCAAAAATCAATGAATATTGTAAATGCACAAACAGTAATATCTCCACATTGCAAGGTGCAATTCTGAAATTTTTTGCTTTTTCCTGCTAATCCTAGCATGATAAAGAAGATTCAAAGAGAGTGAGATGCCAGCTCCTTTCATTCAGTCAGTAGTTTCAAACATTTCTGGACGTTTTTCAATGGCAAAAATCAATGAATATTGTAAATGCACAAACAGTAATATCTCCACATTGCAAGGTGCAATTCTGAAATTTTTTGCTTTTTCCTGTTAATCCTAGCATGATAAAGAAGATTCAAAGAGAGTGAGATGCCAGCTCCTTTCAATCAGTCAGTAGCTTCAAACATTTCTGGTATATGAAAAACATGTTTTTCAATGGCAAAAATCAATGAATATTGTAAATGCACAAACAGTAATATCTCCACATTGCAAGGTGCAATTCTGAAATTTTTTGCTTTTTCCTGCTAATCCTAGCATGATAAAGAAGATTCAAAGAGAGTGAGATGCCAGCTCCTTTCATTCAGTCAGTAGCTTCAAACATTTCTGGTATATGAAAAACATGTTTTTCAATGGCAAAAATCAATGAATATTGTAAATGCACAAACAGTAATATCTCCATATTGCAAGGTGCAATTCTGAAATTTTTTGCTTTTTCCTGCTAATCCTAGCATGATAAAGAAGATTCAAAGAGAGTGAGATGCCAGCTCCTTTCATTCAGTCAGTAGCTTCAAACATTTCTGGTATATGAATAACATGTTTTTCAATGGCAAAAATCAATGAATATTGTAAATGCACAAACAGTAATATCTCCACATTGCAAGATGCAATTCTGAAATTTTTTGCTTTTTCCTGCTAATCCTAGCATTATAAAGAAGATTCAAAGAGAGTGAGAAGCCAGCTCCTTTCATTCAGTCAGTAGCTTCAAACATTTCTGGACGTTTTTCAATGGCAAAAATCAATGAATATTGTAAATGCACAAACAGTAATATCTCCACATTGCAAGGTGCAATTCTGAAATTTTTTGCTTTTTCCTGCTAATCCTAGCATGATAAAGAAGATTCAAAGAGAGTGAGATGCCAGCTCCTTTCATTCAGTCAGTAGCTTCAAACATTTCTGGACGTTTTTCAATGGCAAAAATCAATGAATATTGTAAATGCACAAACAGTAATATCTCCACATTGCAAGGTGCAATTCTGAAATTTTTTGCTTTTTCCTGTTAATCCTAGCATGATAAAGAACATTCAAAGAGAGTGAGATGCCAGCTCCTTTCATTCAGTCAGTGGCTTCAAACATTTCTGGTATATGAAAAACATGTTTTTCACTGGCAAAAATCAATGAATATTGTAAATGCACAAACAGTAATATCTCCACATTGCAAGGTGCAATTCTGAAATTTTTTGCTTTTTCCTGCTAATCCTAGCATGATAAAGAAGATTCAAAGAGAGTGAGATGCCAGCTCCTTTCATTCAGTCAGTAGTTTCAAACATTTCTGGACGTTTTTCAATGGCAAAAATCAATGAATATTGTAAATGCACAAACAGTAATATCTCCACATTGCAAGGTGCAATTCTGAAATTTTTTGCTTTTTCCTGTTAATCCTAGCATGATAAAGAAGATTCAAAGAGAGTGAGATGCCAGCTCCTTTCAATCAGTCAGTAGCTTCAAACATTTCTGGTATATGAAAAACATGTTTTTCAATGGCAAAAATCAATGAATATTGTAAATGCACAAACAGTAATATCTCCACATTGCAAGGTGCAATTCTGAAATTTTTTGCTTTTTCCTGCTAATCCTAGCATGATAAAGAAGATTCAAAGAGAGTGAGATGCCAGCTCCTTTCATTCAGTCAGTAGCTTCAAACATTTCTGGTATATGAAAAACATGTTTTTCAATGGCAAAAATCAATGAATATTGTAAATGCACAAACAGTAATATCTCCATATTGCAAGGTGCAATTCTGAAATTTTTTGCTTTTTCCTGCTAATCCTAGCATGATAAAGAAGATTCAAAGAGAGTGAGATGCCAGCTCCTTTCATTCAGTCAGTAGCTTCAAACATTTCTGGTATATGAATAACATGTTTTTCAATGGCAAAAATCAATGAATATTGTAAATGCACAAACAGTAATATCTCCACATTGCAAGATGCAATTCTGAAATTTTTTGCTTTTTCCTGCTAATCCTAGCATGATAAAGAAGATTCAAAGAGAGTGAGAAGCCAGCTCCTTTCATTCAGTCAGTAGCTTCAAACATTTCTGGACTTTTTCAATGGCAAAAATCAATGAATATTGTAAATGCACAAACAGTAATATCTCCACATTGCAAGGTGCAATTCTGAAATTTTTTGCTTTTTCCTGCTAATCCTAGCATGATAAAGAAGATTCAAAGAGAGTGAGATGCCAGCTCCTTTCATTCAGTCAGTAGCTTCAAACATTTCTGGACGTTTTTCAATGGCAAAAATCAATGAATATTGTAAATGCACAAACAGTAATATCTCCACATTGCAAGGTGCAATTCTGAAATTTTTTGCTTTTTCCTGTTAATCCTAGCATGATAAAGAAGATTCAAAGAGAGTGAGATGCCAGCTCCTTTCATTCAGTCAGTGGCTTCAAACATTTCTGGTATATGAAAAACATGTTTTTCACTGGCAAAAATCAATGAATATTGTAAATGCACAAACAGTAATATCTCCACATTGCAAGGTGCAATTCTGAAATTTTTTGCTTTTTCCTGCTAATCCTAGCATGATAAAGAAGATTCAAAGAGAGTGAGATGCCAGCTCCTTTCATTCAGTCAGTAGTTTCAAACATTTCTGGACGTTTTTCAATGGCAAAAATCAATGAATATTGTAAATGCACAAACAGTAATATCTCCACATTGCAAGGTGCAATTCTGAAATTTTTTGCTTTTTCCTGTTAATCCTAGCATGATAAAGAAGATTCAAAGAGAGTGAGATGCCAGCTCCTTTCAATCAGTCAGTAGCTTCAAACATTTCTGGTATATGAAAAACATGTTTTTCAATGGCAAAAATCAATGAATATTGTAAATGCACAAACAGTAATATCTCCACATTGCAAGGTGCAATTCTGAAATTTTTTGCTTTTTCCTGCTAATCCTAGCATGATAAAGAAGATTCAAAGAGAGTGAGATGCCAGCTCCTTTCATTCAGTCAGTAGCTTCAAACATTTCTGGTATATGAAAAACATGTTTTTCAATGGCAAAAATCAATGAATATTGTAAATGCACAAACAGTAATATCTCCACATTGCAAGGTGCAATTCTGAAATTTTTTGCTTTTTCCTGCTAATCCTAGCATGATAAAGAAGATTCAAAGAGAGTGAGATGCCAGCTCCTTTCATTCAGTCAGTAGCTTCAAACATTTCTGGTATATGAAAAACATGTTTTTCAATGGCAAAAATCAATGAATATTGTAAATGCACAAACAGTAATATCTCCATATTGCAAGGTGCAATTCTGAAATTTTTTGCTTTTTCCTGCTAATCCTAGCATGATAAAGAAGATTCAAAGAGAGTGAGATGCCAGCTCCTTTCATTCAGTCAGTAGCTTCAAACATTTCTGGTATATGAATAACATGTTTTTCAATGGCAAAAATCAATGAATATTGTAAATGCACAAACAGTAATATCTCCACATTGCAAGATGCAATTCTGAAATTTTTTGCTTTTTCCTGCTAATCCTAGCATTATAAAGAAGATTCAAAGAGAGTGAGAAGCCAGCTCCTTTCATTCAGTCAGTAGCTTCAAACATTTCTGGACGTTTTTCAATGGCAAAAATCAATGAATATTGTAAATGCACAAACAGTAATATCTCCACATTGCAAGGTGCAATTCTGAAATTTTTTGCTTTTTCCTGCTAATCCTAGCATGATAAAGAAGATTCAAAGAGAGTGAGATGCCAGCTCCTTTCATTCAGTCAGTAGCTTCAAACATTTCTGGACGTTTTTCAATGGCAAAAATCAATGAATATTGTAAATGCACAAACAGTAATATCTCCACATTGCAAGGTGCAATTCTGAAATTTTTTGCTTTTTCCTGTTAATCCTAGCATGATAAAGAAGATTCAAAGAGAGTGAGATGCCAGCTCCTTTCATTCAGTCAGTAGCTTCAAACATTTCTGGTATATGAAAAACATGTTTTTCAATGGCAAAAATCAATGAATATTGTAAATGCACAAACAGTAATATCTCCATATTGCAAGGTGCAATTCTGAAATTTTTTGCTTTTTCCTGCTAATCCTAGCATGATAAAGAAGATTCAAAGAGAGTGAGATGCCAGCTCCTTTCATTCAGTCAGTAGCTTCAAACATTTCTGGACGTTTTTCAATGGCAAAAATCAATGAATATTGTAAATGCACAAACAGTAATATCTCCACATTGCAAGTTGCAATTCTGAAATTTTTTGCTTTTTCCTGTTAATCCTAGCATGATAAAGAAGATTCAAAGAGAGTGAGATGCCAGCTCCTTTCATTCAGTCAGTAGCTTCAAACATTTCTGGTATATGAAAAACATGTTTTTCAATGGCAAAAATCAATGAATATTGTAAATGCACAAACAGTAATATCTCCATATTGCAAGGTGCAATTCTGAAATTTTTTGCTTTTTCCTGCTAATCCTAGCATGATAAAGAAGATTCAAAGAGAGTGAGATGCCAGCTCCTTTCATTCAGTCAGTAGCTTCAAACATTTCTGGTATATGAATAACATGTTTTTCAATGGCAAAAATCAATGAATATTGTAAATGCACAAACAGTAATATCTCCACATTGCAAGATGCAATTCTGAAATTTTTTGCTTTTTCCTGCTAATCCTAGCATTATAAAGAAGATTCAAAGAGAGTGAGAAGCCAGCTCCTTTCATTCAGTCAGTAGCTTCAAACATTTCTGGACGTTTTTCAATGGCAAAAATCAATGAATATTGTAAATGCACAAACAGTAATATCTCCACATTGCAAGGTGCAATTCTGAAATTTTTTGCTTTTTCCTGCTAATCCTAGCATGATAAAGAAGATTCAAAGAGAGTGAGATGCCAGCTCCTTTCATTCAGTCAGTAGCTTCAAACATTTCTGGACGTTTTTCAATGGCAAAAATCAATGAATATTGTAAATGCACAAACAGTAATATCTCCACATTGCAAGGTGCAATTCTGAAATTTTTTGCTTTTTCCTGTTAATCCTAGCATGATAAAGAAGATTCAAAGAGAGTGAGATGCCAGCTCCTTTCATTCAGTCAGTGGCTTCAAACATTTCTGGTATATGAAAAACATGTTTTTCACTGGCAAAAATCAATGAATATTGTAAATGCACAAACAGTAATATCTCCACATTGCAAGGTGCAATTCTGAAATTTTTTGCTTTTTCCTGCTAATCCTAGCATGATAAAGAAGATTCAAAGAGAGTGAGATGCCAGCTCCTTTCATTCAGTCAGTAGTTTCAAACATTTCTGGACGTTTTTCAATGGCAAAAATCAATGAATATT
Source organism: Phyllobates terribilis (assembly GCF_046119375.1). Classification (NCBI taxonomy): domain Eukaryota; kingdom Metazoa; phylum Chordata; class Amphibia; order Anura; family Dendrobatidae; genus Phyllobates; species Phyllobates terribilis. The sequence continues at coordinate 354,513 of NW_027363167.1, read as the reverse complement.
GTAAATGCACAAACAGTAATATCTCCACATTGCAAGGTGCAATTCTGAAATTTTTTGCTTTTTCCTGTTAATCCTAGCATGATAAAGAAGATTCAAAGAGAGTGAGATGCCAGCTCCTTTCAATCAGTCAGTAGCTTCAAACATTTCTGGTATATGAAAAACATGTTTTTCAATGGCAAAAATCAATGAATATTGTAAATGCACAAACAGTAATATCTCCACATTGCAAGGTGCAATTCTGAAATTTTTTGCTTTTTCCTGCTAATCCTAGCATGATAAAGAAGATTCAAAGAGAGTTAGATGCCAGCTCCTTTCATTCAGTCAGTAGCTTCAAACATTTCTGGTATATGAAAAACATGTTTTTCAATGGCAAAAATCAATGAATATTGTAAATGCACAAACAGTAATATCTCCATATTGCAAGGTGCAATTCTGAAATTTTTTGCTTTTTCCTGCTAATCCTAGCATGATAAAGAAGATTCAAAGAGAGTGAGATGCCAGCTCCTTTCATTCAGTCAGTAGCTTCAAACATTTCTGGTATATGAATAACATGTTTTTCAATGGCAAAAATCAATGAATATTGTAAATGCACAAACAGTAATATCTCCACATTGCAAGATGCAATTCTGAAATTTTTTGCTTTTTCCTGCTAATCCTAGCATGATAAAGAAGATTCAAAGAGAGTGAGAAGCCAGCTCCTTTCATTCAGTCAGTAGCTTCAAACATTTCTGGACTTTTTCAATGGCAAAAATCAATGAATATTGTAAATGCACAAACAGTAATATCTCCACATTGCAAGGTGCAATTCTGAAATTTTTTGCTTTTTCCTGCTAATCCTAGCATGATAAAGAAGATTCAAAGAGAGTGAGATGCCAGCTCCTTTCATTCAGTCAGTAGCTTCAAACATTTCTGGACGTTTTTCAATGGCAAAAATCAATGAATATTGTAAATGCACAAACAGTAATATCTCCACATTGCAAGGTGCAATTCTGAAATTTTTTGCTTTTTCCTGTTAATCCTAGCATGATAAAGAAGATTCAAAGAGAGTGAGATGCCAGCTCCTTTCATTCAGTCAGTGGCTTCAAACATTTCTGGTATATGAAAAACATGTTTTTCACTGGCAAAAATCAATGAATATTGTAAATGCACAAACAGTAATATCTCCACATTGCAAGGTGCAATTCTGAAATTTTTTGCTTTTTCCTGCTAATCCTAGCATGATAAAGAAGATTCAAAGAGAGTGAGATGCCAGCTCCTTTCATTCAGTCAGTAGTTTCAAACATTTCTGGACGTTTTTCAATGGCAAAAATCAATGAATATTGTAAATGCACAAACAGTAATATCTCCACATTGCAAGGTGCAATTCTGAAATTTTTTGCTTTTTCCTGTTAATCCTAGCATGATAAAGAAGATTCAAAGAGAGTGAGATGCCAGCTCCTTTCAATCAGTCAGTAGCTTCAAACATTTCTGGTATATGAAAAACATGTTTTTCAATGGCAAAAATCAATGAATATTGTAAATGCACAAACAGTAATATCTCCACATTGCAAGGTGCAATTCTGAAATTTTTTGCTTTTTCCTGCTAATCCTAGCATGATAAAGAAGATTCAAAGAGAGTGAGATGCCAGCTCCTTTCATTCAGTCAGTAGCTTCAAACATTTCTGGTATATGAAAAACATGTTTTTCAATGGCAAAAATCAATGAATATTGTAAATGCACAAACAGTAATATCTCCACATTGCAAGGTGCAATTCTGAAATTTTTTGCTTTTTCCTGCTAATCCTAGCATGATAAAGAAGATTCAAAGAGAGTGAGATGCCAGCTCCTTTCATTCAGTCAGTAGCTTCAAACATTTCTGGTATATGAAAAACATGTTTTTCAATGGCAAAAATCAATGAATATTGTAAATGCACAAACAGTAATATCTCCACATTGCAAGGTGCAATTCTGAAATTTTTTGCTTTTTCCTGCTAATCCTAGCATGATAAAGAAGATTCAAAGAGAGTGAGATGCCAGCTCCTTTCATTCAGTCAGTAGCTTCAAACATTTCTGGTATATGAATAACATGTTTTTCAATGGCAAAAATCAATGAATATTGTAAATGCACAAACAGTAATATCTCCACATTGCAAGATGCAATTCTGAAATTTTTTGCTTTTTCCTGCTAATCCTAGCATGATAAAGAAGATTCAAAGAGAGTGAGATGCCAGCTCCTTTCATTCAGTCAGTAGCTTCAAACATTTCTGGTATATGAATAACATGTTTTTCAATGGCAAAAATCAATGAATATTGTAAATGCACAAACAGTAATATCTCCACATTGCAAGATGCAATTCTGAAATTTTTTGCTTTTTCCTGCTAATCCTAGCATGATAAAGAAGATTCAAAGAGAGTGAGAAGCCAGCTCCTTTCATTCAGTCAGTAGCTTCAAACATTTCTGGACGTTTTTCAATGGCAAAAATCAATGAATATTGTAAATGCACAAACAGTAATATCTCCACATTGCAAGGTGCAATTCTGAAATTTTTTGCTTTTTCCTGCTAATCCTAGCATGATAAAGAAGATTCAAAGAGAGTGAGATGCCAGCTCCTTTCATTCAGTCAGTAGCTTCAAACATTTCTGGACGTTTTTCAATGGCAAAAATCAATGAATATTGTAAATGCACAAACAGTAATATCTCCACATTGCAAGGTGCAATTCTGAAATTTTTTGCTTTTTCCTGTTAATCCTAGCATGATAAAGAAGATTCAAAGAGAGTGAGATGCCAGCTCCTTTCATTCAGTCAGTGGCTTCAAACATTTCTGGTATATGAAAAACATGTTTTTCACTGGCAAAAATCAATGAATATTGTAAATGCACAAACAGTAATATCTCCACATTGCAAGGTGCAATTCTGAAATTTTTTGCTTTTTCCTGCTAATCCTAGCATGATAAAGAAGATTCAAAGAGAGTGAGATGCCAGCTCCTTTCATTCAGTCAGTAGTTTCAAACATTTCTGGACGTTTTTCAATGGCAAAAATCAATGAATATTGTAAATGCACAAACAGTAATATCTCCACATTGCAAGGTGCAATTCTGAAATTTTTTGCTTTTTCCTGTTAATCCTAGCATGATAAAGAAGATTCAAAGAGAGTGAGATGCCAGCTCCTTTCAATCAGTCAGTAGCTTCAAACATTTCTGGTATATGAAAAACATGTTTTTCAATGGCAAAAATCAATGAATATTGTAAATGCACAAACAGTAATATCTCCACATTGCAAGGTGCAATTCTGAAATTTTTTGCTTTTTCCTGCTAATCCTAGCATGATAAAGAAGATTCAAAGAGAGTGAGATGCCAGCTCCTTTCATTCAGTCAGTAGCTTCAAACATTTCTGGTATATGAAAAACATGTTTTTCAATGGCAAAAATCAATGAATATTGTAAATGCACAAACAGTAATATCTCCATATTGCAAGGTGCAATTCTGAAATTTTTTGCTTTTTCCTGCTAATCCTAGCATGATAAAGAAGATTCAAAGAGAGTGAGATGCCAGCTCCTTTCATTCAGTCAGTAGCTTCAAACATTTCTGGTATATGAATAACATGTTTTTCAATGGCAAAAATCAATGAATATTGTAAATGCACAAACAGTAATATCTCCACATTGCAAGATGCAATTCTGAAATTTTTTGCTTTTTCCTGCTAATCCTAGCATGATAAAGAAGATTCAAAGAGAGTGAGAAGCCAGCTCCTTTCATTCAGTCAGTAGCTTCAAACATTTCTGGACTTTTTCAATGGCAAAAATCAATGAATATTGTAAATGCACAAACAGTAATATCTCCACATTGCAAGGTGCAATTCTGAAATTTTTTGCTTTTTCCTGCTAATCCTAGCATGATAAAGAAGATTCAAAGAGAGTGAGATGCCAGCTCCTTTCATTCAGTCAGTAGCTTCAAACATTTCTGGACGTTTTTCAATGGCAAAAATCAATGAATATTGTAAATGCACAAACAGTAATATCTCCACATTGCAAGGTGCAATTCTGAAATTTTTTGCTTTTTCCTGTTAATCCTAGCATGATAAAGAAGATTCAAAGAGAGTGAGATGCCAGCTCCTTTCATTCAGTCAGTGGCTTCAAACATTTCTGGTATATGAAAAACATGTTTTTCACTGGCAAAAATCAATGAATATTGTAAATGCACAAACAGTAATATCTCCACATTGCAAGGTGCAATTCTGAAATTTTTTGCTTTTTCCTGCTAATCCTAGCATGATAAAGAAGATTCAAAGAGAGTGAGATGCCAGCTCCTTTCATTCAGTCAGTAGTTTCAAACATTTCTGGACGTTTTTCAATGGCAAAAATCAATGAATATTGTAAATGCACAAACAGTAATATCTCCACATTGCAAGGTGCAATTCTGAAATTTTTTGCTTTTTCCTGTTAATCCTAGCATGATAAAGAAGATTCAAAGAGAGTGAGATGCCAGCTCCTTTCAATCAGTCAGTAGCTTCAAACATTTCTGGTATATGAAAAACATGTTTTTCAATGGCAAAAATCAATGAATATTGTAAATGCACAAACAGTAATATCTCCACATTGCAAGGTGCAATTCTGAAATTTTTTGCTTTTTCCTGCTAATCCTAGCATGATAAAGAAGATTCAAAGAGAGTGAGATGCCAGCTCCTTTCATTCAGTCAGTAGCTTCAAACATTTCTGGTATATGAAAAACATGTTTTTCAATGGCAAAAATCAATGAATATTGTAAATGCACAAACAGTAATATCTCCACATTGCAAGGTGCAATTCTGAAATTTTTTGCTTTTTCCTGCTAATCCTAGCATGATAAAGAAGATTCAAAGAGAGTGAGATGCCAGCTCCTTTCATTCAGTCAGTAGCTTCAAACATTTCTGGTATATGAAAAACATGTTTTTCAATGGCAAAAATCAATGAATATTGTAAATGCACAAACAGTAATATCTCCACATTGCAAGGTGCAATTCTGAAATTTTTTGCTTTTTCCTGCTAATCCTAGCATGATAAAGAAGATTCAAAGAGAGTGAGATGCCAGCTCCTTTCATTCAGTCAGTAGCTTCAAACATTTCTGGTATATGAATAACATGTTTTTCAATGGCAAAAATCAATGAATATTGTAAATGCACAAACAGTAATATCTCCACATTGCAAGATGCAATTCTGAAATTTTTTGCTTTTTCCTGCTAATCCTAGCATGATAAAGAAGATTCAAAGAGAGTGAGATGCCAGCTCCTTTCATTCAGTCAGTAGCTTCAAACATTTCTGGACGTTTTTCAATGGCAAAAATCAATGAATATTGTAAATGCACAAACAGTAATATCTCCACATTGCAAGGTGCAATTCTGAAATTTTTTGCTTTTTCCTGTTAATCCTAGCATGATAAAGAAGATTCAAAGAGAGTGAGATGCCAGCTCCTTTCACTCAGTCAGTAGCTTCAAACATTTCTGGTATATGAATAACATGTTTTTCAATGGCAAAAATCAATGAATATTGTAAATGCACAAACAGTAATATCTCCACATTGCAAGATGCAATTCTGAAATTTTTTGCTTTTTCCTGCTAATCCTAGCATGATAAAGAATATTCAAAGAGAGTGAGATGCCAGCTCCTTTCATTCAGTCAGTAGCTTCAAACATTTCTGGACGTTTTTCAATGGCAAAAATCAATGAATATTGTAAATGCACAAACAGTAATATCTCCACATTGCAAGGTGCAATTCTGAAATTTTTTGCTTTTTCCTGCTAATCCTAGCATGATAAAGAAGATTCAAAGAGAGTGAGATGCCAGCTCCTTTCATTCAGTCAGTAGCTTCAAACATTTCTGGACGTTTTTCAATGGCAAAAATCAATGAATATTGTAAATGCACAAACAGTAATATCTCCACATTGCAAGGTGCAATTCTGAAATTTTTTGCTTTTTCCTGTTAATCCTAGCATGATAAAGAAGATTCAAAGAGAGTGAGATGCCAGCTCCTTTCATTCAGTCAGTGGCTTCAAACATTTCTGGTATATGAAAAACATGTTTTTCACTGGCAAAAATCAATGAATATTGTAAATGCACAAACAGTAATATCTCCACATTGCAAGGTGCAATTCTGAAATTTTTTGCTTTTTCCTGCTAATCCTAGCATGATAAAGAAGATTCAAAGAGAGTGAGATGCCAGCTCCTTTCATTCAGTCAGTAGCTTCAAACATTTCTGGACGTTTTTCAATGGCAAAAATCAATGAATATTGTAAATGCACAAACAGTAATATCTCCACATTGCAAGGTGCAATTCTGAAATTTTTTGCTTTTTCCTGTTAATCCTAGCATGATAAAGAAGATTCAAAGAGAGTGAGATGCCAGCTCCTTTCATTCAGTCAGTAGCTTCAAACATTTCTGGTATATGAAAATTATGTTTTTCAATGGCAAAAATCAATGAATATTGTAAATGCACAAACAGTAATATCTCCACATTGCAAGGTGCAATTCTGAAATTTTTTGCTTTTTCCTGCTAATCCTAGCATGATAAAGAAGATTCAAAGAGAGTGAGATGCCAGCTCCTTTCATTCAGTCAGTAGCTTCAAACATTTCTGGTATATGAAAAACATGTTTTTCAATGGCAAAAATCAATGAATATTGTAAATGCACAAACAGTAATATCTCCACATTGCAAGGTGCAATTCTGAAATTTTTTGCTTTTTCCTGCTAATCCTAGCATGATAAAGAAGATTCAAAGAGAGTGAGATGCCAGCTCCTTTCATTCAGTCAGTAGCTTCAAACATTTCTGGACGTTTTTCAATGGCAAAAATCAATGAATATTGTAAATGCACAAACAGTAATATCTCCACATTGCAAGGTGCAATTCTGAAATTTTTTGCTTTTTCCTGTTAATCCTAGCATGATAAAGAAGATTCAAAGAGAGTGAGATGCCAGCTCCTTTCATTCAGTCAGTAGCTTCAAACATTTCTGGTATATGAAAAACATGTTTTTCAATGGCAAAAATCAATGAATATTGTAAATGCACAAACAGTAATATCTCCATATTGCAAGGTGCAATTCTGAAATTTTTTGCTTTTTCCTGCTAATCCTAGCATGATAAAGAAGATTCAAAGAGAGTGAGATGCCAGCTCCTTTCATTCAGTCAGTAGCTTCAAACATTTCTGGTATATGAATAACATGTTTTTCAATGGCAAAAATCAATGAATATTGTAAATGCACAAACAGTAATATCTCCACATTGCAAGATGCAATTCTGAAATTTTTTGCTTTTTCCTGCTAATCCTAGCATGATAAAGAAGATTCAAAGAGAGTGAGATGCCAGCTCCTTTCATTCAGTCAGTAGCTTCAAACATTTCTGGACGTTTTTCAATGGCAAAAATCAATGAATATTGTAAATGCACAAACAGTAATATCTCCACATTGCAAGGTGCAATTCTGAAATTTTTTGCTTTTTCCTGCTAATCCTAGCATGATAAAGAAGATTCAAAGAGAGTGAGATGCCAGCTCCTTTCATTCAGTCAGTAGCTTCAAACATTTCTGGACGTTTTTCAATGGCAAAAATCAATGAATATTGTAAATGCACAAACAGTAATATCTCCACATTGCAAGGTGCAATTCTGAAATTTTTTGCTTTTTCCTGTTAATCCTAGCATGATAAAGAAGATTCAAAGAGAGTGAGATGCCAGCTCCTTTCATTCAGTCAGTAGCTTCAAACATTTCTGGTATATGAAAATTATGTTTTTCAATGGCAAAAATCAATGAATATTGTAAATGCACAAACAGTAATATCTCCACATTGCAAGGTGCAATTCTGAAATTTTTTGCTTTTTCCTGCTAATCCTAGCATGATAAAGAAGATTCAAAGAGAGTGAGATGCCAGCTCCTTTCATTCAGTCAGTAGCTTCAAACATTTCTGGTATATGAAAAACATGTTTTTCAATGGCAAAAATCAATGAATATTGTAAATGCACAAACAGTAATATCTCCACATTGCAAGGTGCAATTCTGAAATTTTTTGCTTTTTCCTGCTAATCCTAGCATGATAAAGAAGATTCAAAGAGAGTGAGATGCCAGCTCCTTTCATTCAGTCAGTAGCTTCAAACATTTCTGGACGTTTTTCAATGGCAAAAATCAATGAATATTGTAAATGCACAAACAGTAATATCTCCACATTGCAAGGTGCAATTCTGAAATTTTTTGCTTTTTCCTGTTAATCCTAGCATGATAAAGAAGATTCAAAGAGAGTGAGATGCCAGCTCCTTTCATTCAGTCAGTAGCTTCAAACATTTCTGGTATATGAAAAACATGTTTTTCAATGGCAAAAATCAATGAATATTGTAAATGCACAAACAGTAATATCTCCATATTGCAAGGTGCAATTCTGAAATTTTTTGCTTTTTCCTGCTAATCCTAGCATGATAAAGAAGATTCAAAGAGAGTGAGATGCCAGCTCCTTTCATTCAGTCAGTAGCTTCAAACATTTCTGGTATATGAATAACATGTTTTTCAATGGCAAAAATCAATGAATAATGTAAATGCACAAACAGTAATATCTCCACATTGCAAGATGCAATTCTGAAATTTTTTGCTTTTTCCTGCTAATCCTAGCATGATAAAGAAGATTCAAAGAGAGTGAGATTCCAGCTCCTTTCATTCAGTCAGTAGCTTCAAACATTTCTGGACGTTTTTCAATGGCAAAAATCAATGAATATTGTAAATGCACAAACAGTAATATCTCCACATTGCAAGGTGCAATTCTGAAATTTTTTGCTTTTTCCTGCTAATCCTAGCATGATAAAGAAGATTCAAAGAGAGTGAGATGCCAGCTCCTTTCATTCAGTCAGTAGCTTCAAACATTTCTGGACGTTTTTCAATGGCAAAAATCAATGAATATTGTAAATGCACAAACAGTAATATCTCCACATTGCAAGGTGCAATTCTGAAATTTTTTGCTTTTTCCTGTTAATCCTAGCATGATAAAGAAGATTCAAAGAGAGTGAGATGCCAGCTCCTTTCATTCAGTCAGTAGCTTCAAACATTTCTGGACGTTTTTCAATGGCAAAAATCAATGAATATTGTAAATGCACAAACAGTAATATCTCCACATTGCAAGGTGCAATTCTGAAATTTTTTGCTTTTTCCTGTTAATCCTAGCATGATAAAGAAGATTCAAAGAGAGTGAGATGCCAGCTCCTTTCATTCAGTCAGTGGCTTCAAACATTTCTGGTATATGAAAAACATGTTTTTCACTGGCAAAAATCAATGAATATTGTAAATGCACAAACAGTAATATCTCCACATTGCAAGGTGCAATTCTGAAATTTTTTGCTTTTTCCTGCTAATCCTAGCATGATAAAGAAGATTCAAAGAGAGTGAGATGCCAGCTCCTTTCATTCAGTCAGTAGCTTCAAACATTTCTGGACGTTTTTCAATGGCAAAAATCAATGAATATTGTAAATGCACAAACAGTAATATCTCCACATTGCAAGGTGCAATTCTGAAATTTTTTGCTTTTTCCTGTTAATCCTAGCATGATAAAGAAGATTCAAAGAGAGTGAGATGCCAGCTCCTTTCATTCAGTCAGTAGCTTCAAACATTTCTGGTATATGAAAAACATGTTTTTCAATGGCAAAAATCAATGAATATTGTAAATGCACAAACAGTAATATCTCCACATTGCAAGGTGCAATTCTGAAATTTTTTGCTTTTTCCTGTTAATCCTAGCATGATAAAGAAGATTCAAAGAGAGTGAGATGCCAGCTCTTTTCATTCAGTCAGTGGCTTCAAACATTTCTGGTATATGAAAAACATGTTTTTCACTGGCAAAAATCAATGAATATTGTAAATGCACAAACAGTAATATCTCCACATTGCAAGGTGCAATTCTGAAATTTTTTGCTTTTTCCTGCTAATCCTAGCATGATAAAGAAGATTCAAAGAGAGTGAGATGCCAGCTCCTTTCATTCAGTCAGTAGCTTCAAACATTTCTGGACGTTTTTCAATGGCAAAAATCAATGAATATTGTAAATGCACAAACAGTAATATCTCCACATTGCAAGGTGCAATTCTGAAATTTTTTGCTTTTTCCTGTTAATCCTAGCATGATAAAGAAGATTCAAAGAGAGTGAGATGCCAGCTCCTTTCATTCAGTCAGTAGCTTCAAACATTTCTGGTATATGAAAAACATGTTTTTCAATGGCAAAAATCAATGAATATTGTAAATGCACAAACAGTAATATCTCCACATTGCAAGGTGCAATTCTGAAATTTTTTGCTTTTTCCTGCTAATCCTAGCATGATAAAGAATATTCAAAGAGAGTGAGATGCCAGCTCCTTTCATTCAGTCAGTAGCTTCAAACATTTCTGGTATATGAAAAACATGTTTTTCAATGGCAAAAATCAATGAATATTGTAAATGCACAAACAGTAATATCTCCACATTGCAAGGTGCAATTCTGAAATTTTTTGCTTTTTCCTGCTAATCCTAGCATGATAAAGAAGATTCAAAGAGAGTGAGATGCCAGCTCCTTTCATTCAGTCAGTAGCTTCAAACATTTCTGGTATATGAAAAACATGTTTTTCAATGGCAAAAATCAATGAATATTGTAAATGCACAAACAGTAATATCTCCACATTGCAAGGTGCAATTCTGAAATTTTTTGCTTTTTCCTGCTAATCCTGGCATGATAAAGAAGATTCAAAGAGAGTGAGATGCCAGCTCCTTTCATTCAGTCAGTAGCTTCAAACATTTCTGGTATATGAATAACATGTTTTTCAATGGCAAAAATCAATGAATATTGTAAATGCACAAACAGTAATATCTCCACATTGCAAGATGCAATTCTGAAATTTTTTGCTTTTTCCTGCTAATCCTAGCATGATAAAGAAGATTCAAAGAGAGTGAGATGCCAGCTCCTTTCATTCAGTCAGTAGCTTCAAACATTTCTGGACGTTTTTCAATGGCAAAAATCAATGAATATTGTAAATGCACAAACAGTAATATCTCCACATTGCAAGGTGCAATTCTGAAATTTTTTGCTTTTTCCTGTTAATCCTAGCATGATAAAGAAGATTCAAAGAGAGTGAGATGCCAGCTCCTTTCACTCAGTCAGTAGCTTCAAACATTTCTGGTATATGAATAACATGTTTTTCAATGGCAAAAATCAATGAATATTGTAAATGCACAAACAGTAATATCTCCACATTGCAAGATGCAATTCTGAAATTTTTTGCTTTTTCCTGCTAATCCTAGCATGATAAAGAAGATTCAAAGAGAGTGAGATGCCAGCTCCTTTCATTCAGTCAGTATCTTCAAACATTTCTGGACGTTTTTCAATGGCAAAAATCAATGAATATTGTAAATGCACAAACAGTAATATCTCCACATTGCAAGGTGCAATTCTGAAATTTTTTGCTTTTTCCTGCTAATCCTAGCATGATAAAGAAGATTCAAAGAGAGTGAGATGCCAGCTCCTTTCATTCAGTCAGTAGCTTCAAACATTTCTGGACGTTTTTCAATGGCAAAAATCAATGAATATTGTAAATGCACAAACAGTAATATCTCCACATTGCAAGGTGCAATTCTGAAATTTTTTGCTTTTTCCTGTTAATCCTAGCATGATAAAGAAGATTCAAAGAGAGTGAGATGCCAGCTCCTTTCATTCAGTCAGTGGCTTCAAACATTTCTGGTGTATGAAAAACATGTTTTTCACTGGCAAAAATCAATGAATATTGTAAATGCACAAACAGTAATATCTCCACATTGCAAGGTGCAATTCTGAAATTTTTTGCTTTTTCCTGCTAATCCTAGCATGATAAAGAAGATTCAAAGAGAGTGAGATGCCAGCTCCTTTCATTCAGTCAGTAGCTTCAAACATTTCTGGACGTTTTTCAATGGCAAAAATCAATGAATATTGTAAATGCACAAACAGTAATATCTCCACATTGCAAGGTGCAATTCTGAAATTTTTTGCTTTTTCCTGTTAATCCTAGCATGATAAAGAAGATTCAAAGAAAGTGAGATGCCAGCTCCTTTCATTCAGTCAGTAGCTTCAAACATTTCTGGTATATGAAAATTATGTTTTTCAATGGAAAAAATCAATGAATATTGTAAATGCACAAACAGTAATATCTCCACATTGCAAGGTGCAATTCTGAAATTTTTTGCTTTTTCCTGCTAATCCTAGCATGATAAAGAAGATTCAAAGAGAGTGAGATGCCAGCTCCTTTCATTCAGTCAGTAGCTTCAAACATTTCTGGTATATGAAAAACATGTTTTTCAATGGCAAAAATCAATGAATATTGTAAATGCACAAACAGTAATATCTCCACATTGCAAGGTGCAATTCTGAAATTTTTTGCTTTTTCCTGCTAATCCTAGCATGATAAAGAAGATTCAAAGAGAGTGAGATGCCAGCTCCTTTCATTCAGTCAGTAGCTTGAAACATTTCTGGACGTTTTTCAATGGCAAAAATCAATGAATATTGTAAATGCACAAACAGTAATATCTCCACATTGCAAGGTGCAATTCTGAAATTTTTTGCTTTTTCCTGTTAATCCTAGCATGATAAAGAAGATTCAAAGAGAGTGAGATGCCAGCTCCTTTCATTCAGTCAGTAGCTTCAAACATTTCTGGTATATGAAAAACATGTTTTTCAATGGCAAAAATCAATGAATATTGTAAATGCACAAACAGTAATATCTCCATATTGCAAGGTGCAATTCTGAAATTTTTTGCTTTTTCCTGCTAATCCTAGCATGATAAAGAAGATTCAAAGAGAGTGAGATGCCAGCTCCTTTCATTCAGTCAGTAGCTTCAAACATTTCTGGTATATGAAAAACATGTTTTTCAATGGCAAAAATCAATGAATATTGTAAATGCACAAACAGTAATATCTCCACATTGCAAGGTGCAATTCTGAAATTTTTTGCTTTTTCCTGCTAATCCTGGCATGATAAAGAAGATTCAAAGAGAGTGAGATGCCAGCTCCTTTCATTCAGTCAGTAGCTTCAAACATTTCTGGTATATGAATAACATGTTTTTCAATGGCAAAAATCAATGAATATTGTAAATGCACAAACAGTAATATCTCCACATTGCAAGATGCAATTCTGAAATTTTTTGCTTTTTCCTGCTAATCCTAGCATGATAAAGAAGATTCAAAGAGAGTGAGATGCCAGCTCCTTTCATTCAGTCAGTAGCTTCAAACATTTCTGGACGTTTTTCAATGGCAAAAATCAATGAATATTGTAAATGCACAAACAGTAATATCTCCACATTGCAAGGTGCAATTCTGAAATTTTTTGCTTTTTCCTGTTAATCCTAGCATGATAAAGAAGATTCAAAGAGAGTGAGATGCCAGCTCCTTTCACTCAGTCAGTAGCTTCAAACATTTCTGGTATATGAATAACATGTTTTTCAATGGCAAAAATCAATGAATATTGTAAATGCACAAACAGTAATATCTCCACATTGCAAGATGCAATTCTGAAATTTTTTGCTTTTTCCTGCTAATCCTAGCATGATAAAGAAGATTCAAAGAGAGTGAGATGCCAGCTCCTTTCATTCAGTCAGTATCTTCAAACATTTCTGGACGTTTTTCAATGGCAAAAATCAATGAATATTGTAAATGCACAAACAGTAATATCTCCACATTGCAAGGTGCAATTCTGAAATTTTTTGCTTTTTCCTGCTAATCCTAGCATGATAAAGAAGATTCAAAGAGAGTGAGATGCCAGCTCCTTTCATTCAGTCAGTAGCTTCAAACATTTCTGGACGTTTTTCAATGGCAAAAATCAATGAATATTGTAAATGCACAAACAGTAATATCTCCACATTGCAAGGTGCAATTCTGAAATTTTTTGCTTTTTCCTGTTAATCCTAGCATGATAAAGAAGATTCAAAGAAAGTGAGATGCCAGCTCCTTTCATTCAGTCAGTAGCTTCAAACATTTCTGGTATATGAAAATTATGTTTTTCAATGGCAAAAATCAATGAATATTGTAAATGCACAAACAGTAATATCTCCACATTGCAAGGTGCAATTCTGAAATTTTTTGCTTTTTCCTGCTAATCCTAGCATGATAAAGAAGATTCAAAGAGAGTGAGATGCCAGCTCCTTTCATTCAGTCAGTAGCTTCAAACATTTCTGGTATATGAAAAACATGTTTTTCAATGGCAAAAATCAATGAATATTGTAAATGCACAAACAGTAATATCTCCACATTGCAAGGTGCAATTCTGAAATTTTTTGCTTTTTCCTGCTAATCCTAGCATGATAAAGAAGATTCAAAGAGAGTGAGATGCCAGCTCCTTTCATTCAGTCAGTAGCTTGAAACATTTCTGGACGTTTTTCAATGGCAAAAATCAATGAATATTGTAAATGCACAAACAGTAATATCTCCACATTGCAAGGTGCAATTCTGAAATTTTTTGCTTTTTCCTGTTAATCCTAGCATGATAAAGAAGATTCAAAGAGAGTGAGATGCCAGCTCCTTTCATTCAGTCAGTAGCTTCAAACATTTCTGGTATATGAAAAACATGTTTTTCAATGGCAAAAATCAATGAATATTGTAAATGCACAAACAGTAATATCTCCATATTGCAAGGTGCAATTCTGAAATTTTTTGCTTTTTCCTGCTAATCCTAGCATGATAAAGAAGATTCAAAGAGAGTGAGATGCCAGCTCCTTTCATTCAGTCAGTAGCTTCAAACATTTCTGGTATATGAATAACATGTTTTTCAATGGCAAAAATCAATGAATATTGTAAATGCACAAACAGTAATATCTCCACATTGCAAGATGCAATTCTGAAATTTTTTGCTTTTTCCTGCTAATCCTAGCATGATAAAGAAGATTCAAAGAGAGTGAGATGCCAGCTCCTTTCATTCAGTCAGTAGCTTCAAACATTTCTGGACGTTTTTCAATGGCAAAAATCAATGAATATTGTAAATGCACAAACAGTAATATCTCCACATTGCAAGGTGCAATTCTGAAATTTTTTGCTTTTTCCTGCTAATCCTAGCATGATAAAGAAGATTCAAAGAGAGTGAGATGCCAGCTCCTTTCATTCAGTCAGTAGCTTCAAACATTTCTGGACGTTTTTCAATGGCAAAAATCAATGAATATTGTAAATGCACAAACAGTAATATCTCCACATTGCAAGGTGCAATTCTGAAATTTTTTGCTTTTTCCTGTTAATCCTAGCATGATAAAGAAGATTCAAAGAGAGTGAGATGCCAGCTCCTTTCATTCAGTCAGTGGCTTCAAACATTTCTGGTGTATGAAAAACATGTTTTTCAATGGCAAAAATCAATGAATATTGTAAATGCACAAACAGTAATATCTCCACATTGCAAGGTGAAATTCTGAAATTTTTTGCTTTTTCCTGCTAATCCTAGCATGATAAAGAAGATTCAAAGAGAGTGAGATGCCAGCTCCTTTCATTCAGTCAGTAGCTTCAAACATTTCTGGACGTTTTTCAATGGCAAAAATCAATGAATATTGTAAATGCACAAACAGTAATATCTCCACATTGCAAGGTGCAATTCTGAAATTTTTTGCTTTTTCCTGTTAATCCTAGCATGATAAAGAAGATTCAAAGAAAGTGAGATGCCAGCTCCTTTCATTCAGTCAGTAGCTTCAAACATTTCTGGTATATGAAAATTATGTTTTTCAATGGCAAAAATCAATGAATATTGTAAATGCACAAACAGTAATATCTCCACATTGCAAGGTGCAATTCTGAAATTTTTTGCTTTTTCCTGCTAATCCTAGCATGATAAAGAAGATTCAAAGAGAGTGAGATGCCAGCTCCTTTCATTCAGTCAGTAGCTTCAAACATTTCTGGTATATGAAAAACATGTTTTTCAATGGCAAAAATCAATGAATATTGTAAATGCACAAACAGTAATATCTCCACATTGCAAGGTGCAATTCTGAAATTTTTTGCTTTTTCCTGCTAATCCTAGCATGATAAAGAAGATTCAAAGAGAGTGAGATGCCAGCTCCTTTCATTCAGTCAGTAGCTTGAAACATTTCTGGACGTTTTTCAATGGCAAAAATCAATGAATATTGTAAATGCACAAACAGTAATATCTCCACATTGCAAGGTGCAATTCTGAAATTTTTTGCTTTTTCCTGTTAATCCTAGCATGATAAAGAAGATTCAAAGAGAGTGAGATGCCAGCTCCTTTCATTCAGTCAGTAGCTTCAAACATTTCTGGTATATGAAAAACATGTTTTTCAATGGCAAAAATCAATGAATATTGTAAATGCACAAACAGTAATATCTCCATATTGCAAGGTGCAATTCTGAAATTTTTTGCTTTTTCCTGCTAATCCTAGCATGATAAAGAAGATTCAAAGAGAGTGAGATGCCAGCTCCTTTCATTCAGTCAGTAGCTTCAAACATTTCTGGTATATGAATAACATGTTTTTCAATGGCAAAAATCAATGAATATTGTAAATGCACAAACAGTAATATCTCCACATTGCAAGATGCAATTCTGAAATTTTTTGCTTTTTCCTGCTAATCCTAGCATGATAAAGAAGATTCAAAGAGAGTGAGATGCCAGCTCCTTTCATTCAGTCAGTAGCTTCAAACATTTCTGGACGTTTTTCAATGGCAAAAATCAATGAATATTGTAAATGCACAAACAGTAATATCTCCACATTGCAAGGTGCAATTCTGAAATTTTTTGCTTTTTCCTGCTAATCCTAGCATGATAAAGAAGATTCAAAGAGAGTGAGATGCCAGCTCCTTTCATTCAGTCAGTAGCTTCAAACATTTCTGGACGTTTTTCAATGGCAAAAATCAATGAATATTGTAAATGCACAAACAGTAATATCTCCACATTGCAAGGTGCAATTCTGAAATTTTTTGCTTTTTCCTGTTAATCCTAGCATGATAAAGAAGATTCAAAGAGAGTGAGATGCCAGCTCCTTTCATTCAGTCAGTAGCTTCAAACATTTCTGGACGTTTTTCAATGGCAAAAATCAATGAATATTGTAAATGCACAAACAGTAATATCTCCACATTGCAAGGTGCAATTCTGAAATTTTTTGCTTTTTCCTGTTAATCCTAGCATGATAAAGAAGATTCAAAGAGAGTGAGATGCCAGCTCCTTTCATTCAGTCAGTAGCTTCAAACATTTCTGGTATATGAATAACATGTTTTTCAATGGCAAAAATCAATGAATATTGTAAATGCACAAACAGTAATATCTCCACATTGCAAGATGCAATTCTGAAATTTTTTGCTTTTTCCTGCTAATCCTAGCATGATAAAGAAGATTCAAAGAGAGTGAGATGCCAGCTCCTTTCATTCAGTCAGTAGCTTCAAACATTTCTGGACGTTTTTCAATGGCAAAATTCAATGAATATTGTAAATGCACAAACAGTAATATCTCCACATTGCAAGGTGCAATTCTGAAATTTTTTGCTTTTTCCTGCTAATCCTAGCATGATAAAGAAGATTCAAAGAGAGTGAGATGCCAGCTCCTTTCATTCAGTCAGTAGCTTCAAACATTTCTGGACGTTTTTCAATGGCAAAAATCAATGAATATTGTAAATGCACAAACAGTAATATCTCCACATTGCAAGGTGCAATTCTGAAATTTTTTGCTTTTTCCAGTTAATCCTAGCATGATAAAGAAGATTCAAAGAGAGTGAGATGCCAGCTCCTTTCATTCAGTCAGTGGCTTCAAACATTTCTGGTATATGAAAAACATGTTTTTCACTGGCAAAAATCAATGAATATTGTAAATGCACAAACAGTAATATCTCCACATTGCAAGGTGCAATTCTGAAATTTTTTGCTTTTTCCTGCTAATCCTAGCATGATAAAGAAGATTCAAAGAGAGTGAGATGCCAGCTCCTTTCATTCAGTCAGTAGCTTCAAACATTTCTGGTATATGAAAAACATGTTTTTCAATGGCAAAAATCAATGAATATTGTAAATGCACAAACAGTAATATCTCCACATTGCAAGGTGCAATTCTGAAATTTTTTGCTTTTTCCTGCTAATCCTAGCATGATAAAGAAGATTCAAAGAGAGTGAGATGCCAGCTCCTTTCATTCAGTCAGTAGCTTCAAACATTTCTGGACGTTTTTCAATGGCAAAAATCAATGAATATTGTAAATGCACAAACAGTAATATCTCCACATTGCAAGGTGCAATTCTGAAATTTTTTGCTTTTTCCTGTTAATCCTAGCATGATAAAGAAGATTCAAAGAGAGTGAGATGCCAGCTCCTTTCATTCAGTCAGTAGCTTCAAACATTTCTGGTATATGAATAACATGTTTTTCAATGGCAAAAATCAATGAATATTGTAAATGCACAAACAGTAATATCTCCACATTGCAAGATGCAATTCTGAAATTTTTTGCTTTTTCCTGCTAATCCTAGCATGATAAAGAAGATTCAAAGAGAGTGAGATGCCAGCTCCTTTCATTCAGTCAGTAGCTTCAAACATTTCTGGACGTTTTTCAATGGCAAAATTCAATGAATATTGTAAATGCACAAACAGTAATATCTCCACATTGCAAGGTGCAATTCTGAAATTTTTTGCTTTTTCCTGCTAATCCTAGCATGATAAAGAAGATTCAAAGAGAGTGAGATGCCAGCTCCTTTCATTCAGTCAGTAGCTTCAAACATTTCTGGACGTTTTTCAATGGCAAAAATCAATGAATATTGTAAATGCACAAACAGTAATATCTCCACATTGCAAGGTGCAATTCTGAAATTTTTTGCTTTTTCCTGTTAATCCTAGCATGATAAAGAAGATTCAAAGAGAGTGAGATGCCAGCTCCTTTCATTCAGTCAGTGGCTTCAAACATTTCTGGTGTATGAAAAACATGTTTTTCACTGGCAAAAATCAATGAATATTGTAAATGCACAAACAGTAATATCTCCACATTGCAAGGTGCAATTCTGAAATTTTTTGCTTTTTCCTGCTAATCCTAGCATGATAAAGAAGATTCAAAGAGAGTGAGATGCCAGCTCCTTTCATTCAGTCAGTAGCTTCAAACATTTCTGGACGTTTTTCAATGGCAAAAATCAATGAATATTGTAAATGCACAAACAGTAATATCTCCACATTGCAAGGTGCAATTCTGAAATTTTTTGCTTTTTCCTGTTAATCCTAGCATGATAAAGAAGATTCAAAGAAAGTGAGATGCCAGCTCCTTTCATTCAGTCAGTAGCTTCAAACATTTCTGGTATATGAAAATTATGTTTTTCAATGGCAAAAATCAATGAATATTGTAAATGCACAAACAGTAATATCTCCACATTGCAAGGTGCAATTCTGAAATTTTTTGCTTTTTCCTGCTAATCCTAGCATGATAAAGAAGATTCAAAGAGAGTGAGATGCCAGCTCCTTTCATTCAGTCAGTAGCTTCAAACATTTCTGGTATATGAAAAACATGTTTTTCAATGGCAAAAATCAATGAATATTGTAAATGCACAAACAGTAATATCTCCACATTGCAAGGTGCAATTCTGAAATTTTTTGCTTTTTCCTGCTAATCCTAGCATGATAAAGAAGATTCAAAGAGAGTGAGATGCCAGCTCCTTTCATTCAGTCAGTAGCTTGAAACATTTCTGGACGTTTTTCAATGGCAAAAATCAATGAATATTGTAAATGCACAAACAGTAATATCTCCACATTGCAAGGTGCAATTCTGAAATTTTTTGCTTTTTCCTGTTAATCCTAGCATGATAAAGAAGATTCAAAGAGAGTGAGATGCCAGCTCCTTTCATTCAGTCAGTAGCTTCAAACATTTCTGGTATATGAAAAACATGTTTTTCAATGGCAAAAATCAATGAATATTGTAAATGCACAAACAGTAATATCTCCATATTGCAAGGTGCAATTCTGAAATTTTTTGCTTTTTCCTGCTAATCCTAGCATGATAAAGAAGATTCAAAGAGAGTGAGATGCCAGCTCCTTTCATTCAGTCAGTAGCTTCAAACATTTCTGGTATATGAATAACATGTTTTTCAATGGCAAAAATCAATGAATATTGTAAATGCACAAACAGTAATATCTCCACATTGCAAGATGCAAATCTGAAATTTTTTGCTTTTTCCTGCTAATCCTAGCATGATAAAGAAGATTCAAAGAGAGTGAGATGCCAGCTCCTTTCATTCAGTCAGTAGCTTCAAACATTTCTGGACGTTTTTCAATGGCAAAAATCAATGAATATTGTAAATGCACAAACAGTAATATCTCCACATTGCAAGGTGCAATTCTGAAATTTTTTGCTTTTTCCTGCTAATCCTAGCATGATAAAGAAGATTCAAAGAGAGTGAGATGCCAGCTCCTTTCATTCAGTCAGTAGCTTCAAACATTTCTGGACGTTTTTCAATGGCAAAAATCAATGAATATTGTAAATGCACAAACAGTAATATCTCCACATTGCAAGGTGCAATTCTGAAATTTTTTGCTTTTTCCTGTTAATCCTAGCATGATAAAGAAGATTCAAAGAGAGTGAGATGCCAGCTCCTTTCATTCAGTCAGTGGCTTCAAACATTTCTGGTGTATGAAAAACATGTTTTTCAATGGCAAAAATCAATGAATATTGTAAATGCACAAACAGTAATATCTCCACATTGCAAGGTGAAATTCTGAAATTTTTTGCTTTTTCCTGCTAATCCTAGCATGATAAAGAAGATTCAAAGAGAGTGAGATGCCAGCTCCTTTCATTCAGTCAGTAGCTTCAAACATTTCTGGACGTTTTTCAATGGCAAAAATCAATGAATATTGTAAATGCACAAACAGTAATATCTCCACATTGCAAGGTGCAATTCTGAAATTTTTTGCTTTTTCCTGTTAATCCTAGCATGATAAAGAAGATTCAAAGAAAGTGAGATGCCAGCTCCTTTCATTCAGTCAGTAGCTTCAAACATTTCTGGTATATGAAAATTATGTTTTTCAATGGCAAAAATCAATGAATATTGTAAATGCACAAACAGTAATATCTCCACATTGCAAGGTGCAATTCTGAAATTTTTTGCTTTTTCCTGCTAATCCTAGCATGATAAAGAAGATTCAAAGAGAGTGAGATGCCAGCTCCTTTCATTCAGTCAGTAGCTTCAAACATTTCTGGTATATGAAAAACATGTTTTTCAATGGCAAAAATCAATGAATATTGTAAATGCACAAACAGTAATATCTCCACATTGCAAGGTGCAATTCTGAAATTTTTTGCTTTTTCCTGCTAATCCTAGCATGATAAAGAAGATTCAAAGAGAGTGAGATGCCAGCTCCTTTCATTCAGTCAGTAGCTTGAAACATTTCTGGACGTTTTTCAATGGCAAAAATCAATGAATATTGTAAATGCACAAACAGTAATATCTCCACATTGCAAGGTGCAATTCTGAAATTTTTTGCTTTTTCCTGTTAATCCTAGCATGATAAAGAAGATTCAAAGAGAGTGAGATGCCAGCTCCTTTCATTCAGTCAGTAGCTTCAAACATTTCTGGTATATGAAAAACATGTTTTTCAATGGCAAAAATCAATGAATATTGTAAATGCACAAACAGTAATATCTCCATATTGCAAGGTGCAATTCTGAAATTTTTTGCTTTTTCCTGCTAATCCTAGCATGATAAAGAAGATTCAAAGAGAGTGAGATGCCAGCTCCTTTCATTCAGTCAGTAGCTTCAAACATTTCTGGTATATGAATAACATGTTTTTCAATGGCAAAAATCAATGAATATTGTAAATGCACAAACAGTAATATCTCCACATTGCAAGATGCAATTCTGAAATTTTTTGCTTTTTCCTGCTAATCCTAGCATGATAAAGAAGATTCAAAGAGAGTGAGATGCCAGCTCCTTTCATTCAGTCAGTAGCTTCAAACATTTCTGGACGTTTTTCAATGGCAAAAATCAATGAATATTGTAAATGCACAAACAGTAATATCTCCACATTGCAAGGTGCAATTCTGAAATTTTTTGCTTTTTCCTGCTAATCCTAGCATGATAAAGAAGATTCAAAGAGAGTGAGATGCCAGCTCCTTTCATTCAGTCAGTAGCTTCAAACATTTCTGGACGTTTTTCAATGGCAAAAATCAATGAATATTGTAAATGCACAAACAGTAATATCTCCACATTGCAAGGTGCAATTCTGAAATTTTTTGCTTTTTCCTGTTAATCCTAGCATGATAAAGAAGATTCAAAGAGAGTGAGATGCCAGCTCCTTTCATTCAGTCAGTAGCTTCAAACATTTCTGGACGTTTTTCAATGGCAAAAATCAATGAATATTGTAAATGCACAAACAGTAATATCTCCACATTGCAAGGTGCAATTCTGAAATTTTTTGCTTTTTCCTGTTAATCCTAGCATGATAAAGAAGATTCAAAGAGAGTGAGATGCCAGCTCCTTTCATTCAGTCAGTAGCTTCAAACATTTCTGGTATATGAATAACATGTTTTTCAATGGCAAAAATCAATGAATATTGTAAATGCACAAACAGTAATATCTCCACATTGCAAGATGCAATTCTGAAATTTTTTGCTTTTTCCTGCTAATCCTAGCATGATAAAGAAGATTCAAAGAGAGTGAGATGCCAGCTCCTTTCATTCAGTCAGTAGCTTCAAACATTTCTGGACGTTTTTCAATGGCAAAATTCAATGAATATTGTAAATGCACAAACAGTAATATCTCCACATTGCAAGGTGCAATTCTGAAATTTTTTGCTTTTTCCTGCTAATCCTAGCATGATAAAGAAGATTCAAAGAGAGTGAGATGCCAGCTCCTTTCATTCAGTCAGTAGCTTCAAACATTTCTGGACGTTTTTCAATGGCAAAAATCAATGAATATTGTAAATGCACAAACAGTAATATCTCCACATTGCAAGGTGCAATTCTGAAATTTTTTGCTTTTTCCTGTTAATCCTAGCATGATAAAGAAGATTCAAAGAGAGTGAGATGCCAGCTCCTTTCATTCAGTCAGTGGCTTCAAACATTTCTGGTATATGAAAAACATGTTTTTCACTGGCAAAAATCAATGAATATTGTAAATGCACAAACAGTAATATCTCCACATTGCAAGGTGCAATTCTGAAATTTTTTGCTTTTTCCTGCTAATCCTAGCATGATAAAGAAGATTCAAAGAGAGTGAGATGCCAGCTCCTTTCATTCAGTCAGTAGCTTCAAACATTTCTGGTATATGAAAAACATGTTTTTCAATGGCAAAAATCAATGAATATTGTAAATGCACAAACAGTAATATCTCCACATTGCAAGGTGCAATTCTGAAATTTTTTGCTTTTTCCTGCTAATCCTAGCATGATAAAGAAGATTCAAAGAGAGTGAGATGCCAGCTCCTTTCATTCAGTCAGTAGCTTCAAACATTTCTGGACGTTTTTCAATGGCAAAAATCAATGAATATTGTAAATGCACAAACAGTAATATCTCCACATTGCAAGGTGCAATTCTGAAATTTTTTGCTTTTTCCTGTTAATCCTAGCATGATAAAGAAGATTCAAAGAGAGTGAGATGCCAGCTCCTTTCATTCAGTCAGTAGCTTCAAACATTTCTGGTATATGAATAACATGTTTTTCAATGGCAAAAATCAATGAATATTGTAAATGCACAAACAGTAATATCTCCACATTGCAAGATGCAATTCTGAAATTTTTTGCTTTTTCCTGCTAATCCTAGCATGATAAAGAAGATTCAAAGAGAGTGAGATGCCAGCTCCTTTCATTCAGTCAGTAGCTTCAAACATTTCTGGACGTTTTTCAATGGCAAAATTCAATGAATATTGTAAATGCACAAACAGTAATATCTCCACATTGCAAGGTGCAATTCTGAAATTTTTTGCTTTTTCCTGCTAATCCTAGCATGATAAAGAAGATTCAAAGAGAGTGAGATGCCAGCTCCTTTCATTCAGTCAGTAGCTTCAAACATTTCTGGACGTTTTTCAATGGCAAAAATCAATGAATATTGTAAATGCACAAACAGTAATATCTCCACATTGCAAGGTGCAATTCTGAAATTTTTTGCTTTTTCCTGTTAATCCTAGCATGATAAAGAAGATTCAAAGAGAGTGAGATGCCAGCTCCTTTCATTCAGTCAGTGGCTTCAAACATTTCTGGTATATGAAAAACATGTTTTTCACTGGCAAAAATCAATGAATATTGTAAATGCACAAACAGTAATATCTCCACATTGCAAGGTGCAATTCTGAAATTTTTTGCTTTTTCCTGCTAATCCTAGCATGATAAAGAAGATTCAAAGAGAGTGAGATGCCAGCTCCTTTCATTCAGTCAGTAGCTTCAAACATTTCTGGACGTTTTTCAATGGCAAAAATCAATGAATATTGTAAATGCACAAACAGTAATATCTCCACATTGCAAGGTGCAATTCTGAAATTTTTTGCTTTTTCCTGTTAATCCTAGCATGATAAAGAAGATTCAAAGAGAGTGAGATGCCAGCTCCTTTCATTCAGTCAGTAGCTTCAAACATTTCTGGTATATGAAAAACATGTTTTTCAATGGCAAAAATCAATGAATATTGTAAATGCACAAACAGTAATATCTCCACATTGCAAGGTGCAATTCTGAAATTTTTTGCTTTTTCCTGCTAATCCTAGCATGATAAAGAAGATTCAAAGAGAGTGAGATGCCAGCTCCTTTCATTCAGTCAGTAGCTTCAAACATTTCTGGTATATGAAAAACATGTTTTTCAATGGCAAAAATCAATGAATATTGTAAATGCACAAACAGTAATATCTCCACATTGCAAGGTGCAATTCTGAAATTTTTTGCTTTTTCCTGCTAATCCTAGCATGATAAAGAAGATTCAAAGAGAGTGAGATGCCAGCTCCTTTCATTCAGTCAGTAGCTTCAAACATTTCTGGTATATGAAAAACATGTTTTTCAATGGCAAAAATCAATGAATATTGTAAATGCACAAACAGTAATATCTCCACATTGCAAGGTGCAATTCTGAAATTTTTTGCTTTTTCCTGCTAATCCTAGCATGATAAAGAAGATTCAAAGAGAGTGAGATGCCAGCTCCTTTCATTCAGTCAGTAGCTTGAAACATTTCTGGACGTTTTTCAATGGCAAAAATCAATGAATATTGTAAATGCACAAACAGTAATATCTCCACATTGCAAGGTGCAATTCTGAAATTTTTTGCTTTTTCCTGTTAATCCTAGCATGATAAAGAAGATTCAAAGAGAGTGAGATGCCAGCTCCTTTCATTCAGTCAGTAGCTTCAAACATTTCTGGTATATGAAAAACATGTTTTTCAATGGCAAAAATCAATGAATATTGTAAATGCACAAACAGTAATATCTCCATATTGCAAGGTGCAATTCTGAAATTTTTTGCTTTTTCCTGCTAATCCTAGCATGATAAAGAAGATTCAAAGAGAGTGAGATGCCAGCTCCTTTCATTCAGTCAGTAGCTTCAAACATTTCTGGTATATGAATAACATGTTTTTCAATGGCAAAAATCAATGAATATTGTAAATGCACAAACAGTAATATCTCCACATTGCAAGATGCAATTCTGAAATTTTTTGCTTTTTCCTGCTAATCCTAGCATGATAAAGAAGATTCAAAGAGAGTGAGATGCCAGCTCCTTTCATTCAGTCAGTAGCTTCAAACATTTCTGGACGTTTTTCAATGGCAAAAATCAATGAATATTGTAAATGCACAAACAGTAATATCTCCACATTGCAAGGTGCAATTCTGAAATTTTTTGCTTTTTCCTGCTAATCCTAGCATGATAAAGAAGATTCAAAGAGAGTGAGATGCCAGCTCCTTTCATTCAGTCAGTAGCTTCAAACATTTCTGGACGTTTTTCAATGGCAAAAATCAATGAATATTGTAAATGCACAAACAGTAATATCTCCACATTGCAAGGTGCAATTCTGAAATTTTTTGCTTTTTCCTGTTAATCCTAGCATGATAAAGAAGATTCAAAGAGAGTGAGATGCCAGCTCCTTTCATTCAGTCAGTAGCTTCAAACATTTCTGGACGTTTTTCAATGGCAAAAATCAATGAATATTGTAAATGCACAAACAGTAATATCTCCACATTGCAAGGTGCAATTCTGAAATTTTTTGCTTTTTCCTGTTAATCCTAGCATGATAAAGAAGATTCAAAGAGAGTGAGATGCCAGCTCCTTTCATTCAGTCAGTAGCTTCAAACATTTCTGGTATATGAATAACATGTTTTTCAATGGCAAAAATCAATGAATATTGTAAATGCACAAACAGTAATATCTCCACATTGCAAGATGCAATTCTGAAATTTTTTGCTTTTTCCTGCTAATCCTAGCATGATAAAGAAGATTCAAAGAGAGTGAGATGCCAGCTCCTTTCATTCAGTCAGTAGCTTCAAACATTTCTGGACGTTTTTCAATGGCAAAATTCAATGAATATTGTAAATGCACAAACAGTAATATCTCCACATTGCAAGGTGCAATTCTGAAATTTTTTGCTTTTTCCTGCCAATCCTAGCATGATAAAGAAGATTCAAAGAGAGTGAGATGCCAGCTCCTTTCATTCAGTCAGTAGCTTCAAACATTTCTGGACGTTTTTCAATGGCAAAAATCAATGAATATTGTAAATGCACAAACAGTAATATCTCCACATTGCAAGGTGCAATTCTGAAATTTTTTGCTTTTTCCTGTTAATCCTAGCATGATAAAGAAGATTCAAAGAGAGTGAGATGCCAGCTCCTTTCATTCAGTCAGTGGCTTCAAACATTTCTGGTATATGAAAAACATGTTTTTCACTGGCAAAAATCAATGAATATTGTAAATGCACAAACAGTAATATCTCCACATTGCAAGGTGCAATTCTGAAATTTTTTGCTTTTTCCTGCTAATCCTAGCATGATAAAGAAGATTCAAAGAGAGTGAGATGCCAGCTCCTTTCATTCAGTCAGTAGCTTCAAACATTTCTGGACGTTTTTCAATGGCAAAAATCAATGAATATTGTAAATGCACAAACAGTAATATCTCCACATTGCAAGGTGCAATTCTGAAATTTTTTGCTTTTTCCTGTTAATCCTAGCATGATAAAGAAGATTCAAAGAGAGTGAGATGCCAGCTCCTTTCATTCAGTCAGTAGCTTCAAACATTTCTGGTATATGAAAAACATGTTTTTCAATGGCAAAAATCAATGAATATTGTAAATGCACAAACAGTAATATCTCCACATTGCAAGGTGCAATTCTGAAATTTTTTGCTTTTTCCTGCTAATCCTAGCATGATAAAGAAGATTCAAAGAGAGTGAGATGCCAGCTCCTTTCATTTAGTCAGTAGCTTCAAACATTTCTGGTATATGAAAAACATGTTTTTCAATGGCAAAAATCAATGAATATTGTAAATGCACAAACAGTAATATCTCCACATTGCAAGGTGCAATTCTGAAATTTTTTGCTTTTTCCTGCTAATCCTAGCATGATAAAGAAGATTCAAAGAGAGTGAGATGCCAGCTCCTTTCATTCAGTCAGTAGCTTCAAACATTTCTGGACGTTTTTCAATGGCAAAAATCAATGAATATTGTAAATGCAAAACAGTAATATCTCCACATTGCAAGGTGCAATTCTGAAATTTTTTGCTTTTTCCTGCTAATCCTAGCATGATAAAGAAGATTCAAAGAGAGTGAGATGCCAGCTCCTTTCATTCAGTCAGTAGCTTCAAACATTTCTGGTATATGAAAAACATGTTTTTCAATGGCAAAAATCAATGAATATTGTAAATGCACAAACAGTAATATCTCCATATTGCAAGGTGCAATTCTGAAATTTTTTGCTTTTATCTGCTAATCCTATCATGATAAAGAAGATTCAAAGAGAGTGAGATGCCAGCTCCTTTCATTCAGTCAGTAGCTTCAAACATTTCTGGTATATGAATAACATGTTTTTCAATGGCAAAAATCAATGAATATTGTAAATGCACAAACAGTAATATCTCCACATTGCAAGATGCAATTCTGAAATTTTTTGCTTTTTCCTGCTAATCCTAGCATGATAAAGAAGATTCAAAGAGAGTGAGATGCCAGCTCCTTTCATTCAGTCAGTAGCTTCAAACATTTCTGGACGTTTTTCAATGGCAAAAATCAATGAATATTGTAAATGCACAAACAGTAATATCTCCACATTGCAAGGTGCAATTCTGAAATTTTTTGCTTTTTCCTGCTAATCCTAGCATGATAAAGAAGATTCAAAGAGAGTGAGATGCCAGCTCCTTTCATTCAGTCAGTAGCTTCAAACATTTCTGGACGTTTTTCAATGGCAAAAATCAATGAATATTGTAAATGCACAAACAGTAATATCTCCACATTGCAAGGTGCAATTCTGAAATTTTTTGCTTTTTCCTGTTAATCCTAGCATGATAAAGAAGATTCAAAGAGAGTGAGATGCCAGCTCCTTTCATTCAGTCAGTGGCTTCAAACATTTCTGGTATATGAAAAACATGTTTTTCACTGGCAAAAATCAATGAATATTGTAAATGCACAAACAGTAATATCTCCACATTGCAAGGTGCAATTCTGAAATTTTTTGCTTTTTCCTGCTAATCCTAGCATGATAAAGAAGATTCAAAGAGAGTGAGATGCCAGCTCCTTTCATTCAGTCAGTAGCTTCAAACATTTCTGGACGTTTTTCAATGGCAAAAATCAATGAATATTGTAAATGCACAAACAGTAATATCTCCACATTGCAAGGTGCAATTCTGAAATTTTTTGCTTTTTCCTGTTAATCCTAGCATGATAAAGAAGATTCAAAGAGAGTGAGATGCCAGCTCCTTTCATTCAGTCAGTAGCTTCAAACATTTCTGGTATATGAAAAACATGTTTTTCAATGGCAAAAATCAATGAATATTGTAAATGCACAAACAGTAATATCTCCACATTGCAAGGTGCAATTCTGAAATTTTTTGCTTTATCCTGCTAATCCTAGCATGATAAAGAAGATTCAAAGAGAGTGAGATGCCAGCTCCTTTCATTCAGTCAGTAGCTTCAAACATTTCTGGTATATGAAAAACATGTTTTTCAATGGCAAAAATCAATGAATATTGTAAATGCACAAACAGTAATATCTCCACATTGCAAGGTGCAATTCTGAAATTTTTTGCTTTTTCCTGCTAATCCTAGCATGATAAAGAAGATTCAAAGAGAGTGAGATGCCAGCTCCTTTCATTCAGTCAGTAGCTTCAAACATTTCTGGTATATGAAAAACATGTTTTTCAATGGCAAAAATCAATGAATATTGTAAATGCACAAACAGTAATATCTCCACATTGCAAGGTGCAATTCTGAAATTTTTTGCTTTTTCCTGCTAATCCTAGCATGATAAAGAAGATTCAAAGAGAGTGAGATGCCAGCTCCTTTCATTCAGTCAGTAGCTTCAAACATTTCTGGTATATGAATAACATGTTTTTCAATGGCAAAAATCAATGAATATTGTAAATGCACAAACAGTAATATCTCCACATTGCAAGATGCAATTCTGAAATTTTTTGCTTTTTCCTGCTAATCCTAGCATGATATAGAAGATTCAAAGAGAGTGAGATGCCAGCTCCTTTCATTCAGTCAGTAGCTTCAAACATTTCTGGACGTTTTTCAATGGCAAAAATCAATGAATATTGTAAATGAACAAACAGTAATATCTCCATATTGCAAGGTGCAATTCTGAAATTTTTTGCTTTTTCCTGCTAATCCTAGCATGATAAAGAAGATTCAAAGAGAGTGAGATGCCAGCTCCTTTCATTCAGTCAGTAGCTTCAAACATTTCTGGATGTTTTTCAATGGCAAAAATCAATGAATATTGTAAATGCACAAACAGTAATATCTCCACATTGCAAGGTGCAATTCTGAAATTTTTTGCTTTTTCCTGTTAATCCAAGCATGATAAAGAAGATTCAAAGAGAGTGAGATGCCAGCTCCTTTCATTCAGTCAGTAGCTTCAAACATTTCTGGTATATGAATAACATGTTTTTCAATGGCAAAAATCAATGAATATTGTAAATGCACAAACAGTAATATCTCCACATTGCAAGATGCAATTCTGAAATTTTTTGCTTTTTCCTGCTAATCCTAGCATGATAAAGAAGATTCAAAGAGAGTGAGATGCAAGCTCCTTTCATTCAGTCAGCAGCTTCAAACATTTCTGGACGTTTTTCAATGGCAAAAATCAATGAATATTGTAAATGCACAAACAGTAATATCTCCACATTGCAAGGTGCAATTCTGAAATTTTTTGCTTTTTCCTGCTAATCCTAGCATGATAAAGAAGATTCAAAGAGAGTGAGATGCCAGCTCCTTTCATTCAGTCAGTAGCTTCAAACATTTCTGGACGTTTTTCAATGGCAAAAATCAATGAATATTGTAAATGAACAAACAGTAATATCTCCACATTGCAAGGTGCAATTCTGAAATTTTTTGCTTTTTCCTGTTAATCCTAGCATGATAAAGAAGATTCAAAGAGAGTGAGATGCCAGCTCCTTTCATTCAGTCAGTAGCTTCAAACATTTCTGGTATATGAAAAACATGTTTTTCAATGGCAAAAATCAATGAATATTGTAAATGCACAAACAGTAATATCTCCACATTGCAAGGTGCAATTCTGAAATTTTTTGCTTTTTCCTTCTAATCCTAGCATGATAAAGAAGATTCAAAGAGAGTGAGATGCCAGCTCCTTTCATTCAGTCAGTAGCTTCAAACATTTCTGGTATATGAAAAACATGTTTTTCAATGGCAAAAATCAATGAATATTGTAAATGCACAAACAGTAATATCTCCACATTGCAAGGTGCAATTCTGAAATTTTTTGCTTTTTCCTGCTAATCCTAGCATGATAAAGAAGATTCAAAGAGAGTGAGATGCCAGCTCCTTTCATTCAGTCAGTAGCTTCAAACATTTCTGGACGTTTTTCAATGGCAAAAATCAATGAATATTGTAAATGCACAAACAGTAATATCTCCACATTGCAAGGTGCAATTCTGAAATTTTTTGCTTTTTCCTGTTAATCCTAGCATGATAAAGAAGATTCAAAGAGAGTGAGATGCCAGCTCCTTTCATTCAGTCAGTAGCTTCAAACATTTCTGGTATATGAAAAACATGTTTTTCAATGGCAAAAATCAATGAATATTGTAAATGCACAAACAGTAATATCTCCATATTGCAAGGTGCAATTCTGAAATTTTTTGCTTTTTCCTGCTAATCCTAGCATGATAAAGAAGATTCAAAGAGAGTGAGATGCCAGCTCCTTTCATTCAGTCAGTAGCTTCAAACATTTCTGGTATATGAATAACATGTTTTTCAATGGCAAAAATCAATGAATATTGTAAATGCAAAAACAGTAATATCTCCACATTGCAAGATGCAATTCTGAAATTTTTTGCTTTTTCCTGCTAATCCTAGCATGATAAAGAAGATTCAAAGAGAGTGAGATGCCAGCTCGTTTCATTCAGTCAGTAGCTTCAAACATTTCTGGACGTTTTTCAATGGCAAAAATCAATGAATATAGTAAATGCACAAACAGTAATATCTCCACATTGCAAGGTGCAATTCTGAAATTTTTTGCTTTTTCCTGCTAATCCTAGCATGATAAAGAAGATTCAAAGAGAGTGAGATGCCAGCTCCTTTCATTCAGTCAGTAGCTTCAAACATTTCTGGACGTTTTTCAATGGCAAAAATCAATGAATATTGTAAATGCACAAACAGTAATATCTCCACATTGCAAGGTGCAATTCTGAAATTTTTGGCTTTTTCCTGTTAATCCTAGCATGATAAAGAAGATTCAAAGAGAGTGAGATGCCAGCTCCTTTCATTCAGTCAGTGGCTTCAAACATTTCTGGTATATGAAAAACATGTTTTTCACTGGCAAAAATCAATGAATATTGTAAATGCACAAACAGTAATATCTCCACATTGCAAGGTGCAATTCTGAAATTTTTTGCTTTTTCCTGCTAATCCTAGCATGATAAAGAAGATTCAAAGAGAGTGAGATGCCAGCTCCTTTCATTCAGTCAGTAGCTTCAAACATTTCTGGACGTTTTTCAATGGCAAAAATCAATGAATATTGTAAATGCACAAACAGTAATATCTCCACATTGCAAGGTGCAATTCTGAAATTTTTTGCTTTTTCCTGTTAATCCTAGCATGATAAAGAAGATTCAAAGAGAGTGAGATGCCAGCTCCTTTCATTCAGTCAGTAGCTTCAAACATTTCTGGTATATGAAAAACATGTTTTTCAATGGCAAAAATCAATGAATATTGTAAATGCACAAACAGTAATATCTCCACATTGCAAGGTGCAATTCTGAAATTTTTTGCTTTTTCCTGCTAATCCTAGCATGATAAAGAAGATTCAAAGAGAGTGAGATGCCAGCTCCTTTCATTCAGTCAGTAGCTTCAAACATTTCTGGTATATGAAAAACATGTTTTTCAATGGCAAAAATCAATGAATATTGTAAATGCACAAACAGTAATATCTCCACATTGCAAGGTGCAATTCTGAAATTTTTTGCTTTTTCCTGCTAATCCTAGCATGATAAAGAAGATTCAAAGAGAGTGAGATGCCAGCTCCTTTCATTCAGTCAGTAGCTTCAAACATTTCTGGTATATGAAAAACATGTTTTTCAATGGCAAAAATCAATGAATATTGTAAATGCACAAACAGTAATATCTCCACATTGCAAGGTGCAATTCTGAAATTTTTTGCTTTTTCCTGCTAATCTTAGCATGATAAACAAGATTCAAAGAGAGTGAGATGCCAGCTCCTTTCATTCAGTCAGTAGCTTCAAACATTTCTGGACGTTTTTCAATGGCAAAAATCAATGAATATTGTAAATGCACAAACAGTAATATCTCCATATTGCAAGGTGCAATTCTGAAATTTTTTGCTTTTTCCTGCTAATCCTAGCATGATAAAGAAGATTCAAAGAGAGTGAGATGCCAGCTCCTTTCATTCAGTCAGTAGCTTCAAACATTTCTGGACGTTTTTCAATGGCAAAAATCAATGAATATTGTAAATGCACAAACAGTAATATCTCCACATTGCAAGGTGCAATTCTGAAATTTTTTGCTTTTTCCTGTTAATCCTAGCATGATAAAGAAGATTCAAAGAGAGTGAGATGCCAGCTCCTTTCATTCAGTCAGTAGCTTCAAACATTTCTGGTATATGAATAACATGTTTTTCAATGGCAAAAATCAATGAATATTGTAAATGCACAAACAGTAATATCTCCACATTGCAAGATGCAATTCTGAAATTTTTTGCTTTTTCCTGCTAATCCTAGCATGATAAAGAAGATTCAAAGAGAGTGAGATGCCAGCTCCTTTCATTCAGTCAGTAGCTTCAAACATTTCTGGACGTTTTTCAATGGCAAAAATCAATGAATATTGTAAATGCACAAACAGTAATATCTCCACATTGCAAGGTGCAATTCTGAAATTTTTTGCTTTTTCCTGCTAATCCTAGCATGATAAAGAAGATTCAAAGAGAGTGAGATGCCAGCTCCTTTCATTCAGTCAGTAGCTTCAAACATTTCTGGACGTTTTTCAATGGCAAAAATCAATGAATATTGTAAATGCACAAACAGTAATATCTCCACATTGCAAGGTGCAATTCTGAAATTTTTTGCTTTTTCCTGTTAATCCTAGCATGATAAAGAAGATTCAAAGAGAGTGAGATGCCAGCTCCTTTCATTCAGTCAGTGGCTTCAAACATTTCTGGTATATGAAAAACATGTTTTTCACTGGCAAAAATCAATGAATATTGTAAATGCACAAACAGTAATATCTCCACATTGCAAGGTGCAATTCTGAAATTTTTTGCTTTTTCCTGCTAATCCTAGCATGATAAAGAAGATTCAAAGAGAGTGAGATGCCAGCTCCTTTCATTCAGTCAGTAGCTTCAAACATTTCTGGACGTTTTTCAATGGCAAAAATCAATGAATATTGTAAATGCACAAACAGTAATATCTCCACATTGCAAGGTGCAATTCTGAAATTTTTTGCTTTTTCCTGTTAATCCTAGCATGATAAAGAAGATTCAAAGAGAGTGAGATGCCAGCTCCTTTCATTCAGTCAGTAGCTTCAAACATTTCTGGTATATGAAAAACATGTTTTTCAATGGCAAAAATCAATGAATATTGTAAATGCACAAACAGTAATATCTCCACATTGCAAGGTGCAATTCTGAAATTTTTTGCTTTTTCCTGCTAATCCTAGCATGATAAAGAAGATTCAAAGAGAGTGAGATGCCAGCTCCTTTCATTCAGTCAGTAGCTTCAAACATTTCTGGTATATGAAAAACATGTTTTTCAATGGCAAAAATCAATGAATATTGTAAATGCACAAACAGTAATATCTCCACATTGCAAGGTGCAATTCTGAAATTTTTTGCTTTTTCCTGCTAATCCTAGCATGATAAAGAAGATTCAAAGAGAGTGAGATGCCAGCTCCTTTCATTCAGTCAGTAGCTTCAAACATTTCTGGTATATGAAAAACATGTTTTTCAATGGCAAAAATCAATGAATATTGTAAATGCACAAACAGTAATATCTCCACATTGCAAGGTGCAATTCTGAAATTTTTTGCTTTTTCCTGCTAATCCTAGCATGATAAAGAAGATTCAAAGAGAGTGAGATGCCAGCTCCTTTCATTCAGTCAGTAGCTTCAAACATTTCTGGTATATGAATAACATGTTTTTCAATGGCAAAAATCAATGAATATTGTAAATGCACAAACAGTAATATCTCCACATTGCAAGATGCAATTCTGAATTTTTTTGCTTTTTCCTGCTAATCCTAGCATGATAAAGAAGATTCAAAGAGAGTGAGATGCCAGCTCCTTTCATTCAGTCAGTAGCTTCAAACATTTCTGGACGTTTTTCAATGGCAAAAATCAATGAATATTGTAAATGCACAAACAGTAATATCTCCATATTGCAAGGTGCAATTCTGAAATTTTTTGCTTTTTCCTGCTAATCCTAGCATGATAAAGAAGATTCAAAGAGAGTGAGATGCCAGCTCCTTTCATTCAGTCAGTAGCTTCAAACATTTCTGGACGTTTTTCAAAGGCAAAAATCAATGAATATTGTAAATGCACAAACAGTAATATCTCCACATTGCAAGGTGCAATTCTGAAATTTTTTGCTTTTTCCTGTTAATCCTAGCATGATAAAGAAGATTCAAAGAGAGTGAGATGCCAGCTCCTTTCATTCAGTCAGTAGCTTCAAACATTTCTGGTATATGAAAAACATGTTTTTCAATGGCAAAAATCAATGAATATTGTAAATGCACAAACAGTAATATCTCCACATTGCAAGGTGCAATTCTGAAATTTTTTGCTTTTTCCTGCTAATCCTAGCATGATAAAGAAGATTCAAAGAGAGTGAGATGCCAGCTCCTTTCATTCAGTCAGTAGCTTCAAACATTTCTGGTATATGAAAAACATGTTTTTCAATGGCAAAAATCAATGAATATTGTAAATGCACAAACAGTAATATCTCCACATTGCAAGGTGCAATTCTGAAATTTTTTGCTTTTTCCTGCTAATCCTAGCATGATAAAGAAGATTCAAAGAGAGTGAGATGCCAGCTCCTTTCATTCAGTCAGTAGCTTCAAACATTTCTGGTATATGAAAAACATGTTTTTCAATGGCAAAAATCAATGAATATTGTAAATGCACAAACAGTAATATCTCCACATTGCAAGGTGCAATTCTGAAATTTTTTGCTTTTTCCTGCTAATCCTAGCATGATAAAGAAGATTCAAAGAGAGTGAGATGCCAGCTCCTTTCATTCAGTCAGTAGCTTCAAACATTTCTGGTATATGAATAACATGTTTTTCAATGGCAAAAATCAATGAATATTGTAAATGCACAAACAGTAATATCTCCACATTGCAAGATGCAATTCTGAAATTTTTTGCTTTTTCCTGCTAATCCTAGCATGATAAAGAAGATTCAAAGAGAGTGAGATGCCAGCTCCTTTCATTCAGTCAGTAGCTTCAAACATTTCTGGACGTTTTTCAATGGCAAAAATCAATGAATATTGTAAATGCACAAACAGTAATATCTCCATATTGCAAGGTGCAATTCTGAAATTTTTTGCTTTTTCCTGCTAATCCTAGCATGATAAAGAAGATTCAAAGAGAGTGAGATGCCAGCTCCTTTCATTCAGTCAGTAGCTTCAAACATTTCTGGACGTTTTTCAATGGCAAAAATCAATGAATATTGTAAATGCACAAACAGTAATATCTCCACATTGCAAGGTGCAATTCTGAAATTTTTTGCTTTTTCCTATTAATCCTAGCATGATAAAGAAGATTCAAAGAGAGTGAGATGCCAGCTCCTTTCATTCAGTCAGTAGCTTCAAACATTTCTGGTATATGAAAAACATGTTTTTCAATGGCAAAAATCAATGAATATTGTAAATGCACAAACCGTAATATCTCCACATTGCAAGGTGCAATTCTGAAATTTTTTGCTTTTTCCTGCTAATCCTAGCATGATAAAGAAGATTCAAAGAGAGTGAGATGCCAGCTCCTTTCATTCAGTCAGTAGCTTCAAACATTTCTGGTATATGAAAAACATGTTTTTCAATGGCAAAAATCAATGAATATTGTAAATGCACAAACAGTAATATCTCCACATTGCAAGGTGCAATTCTGAAATTTTTTGCTTTTTCCTGCTAATCCTAGCATGATAAAGAAGATTCAAAGAGAGTGAGATGCCAGCTCCTTTCATTCAGTCAGTAGCTTCAAACATTTCTGGTATATGAAAAACATGTTTTTCAATGGCAAAAATCAATGAATATTGTAAATGCACAAACAGTAATATCTCCACATTGCAAGGTGCAATTCTGAAATTTTTTGCTTTTTCCTGCTAATCCTAGCATGATAAAGAAGATTCAAAGAGAGTGAGATGCCAGCTCCTTTCATTCAGTCAGTAGCTTCAAACATTTCTGGACGTTTTTCAATGGCAAAAATCAATGAATATTGTAAATGCACAAACAGTAATATCTCCACATTGCAAGGTGCAATTCTGAAATTTTTTGCTTTTTCCTGTTAATCCTAGCATGATAAAGAAGATTCAAAGAGAGTGAGATGCCAGCTCCTTTCATTCAGTCAGTAGCTTCAAACATTTCTGGTATATGAAAAACATGTTTTTCAATGGCAAAAATCAATGAATATTGTAAATGCACAAACAGTAATATCTCCATATTGCAAGGTGCAATTCTGAAATTTTTTGCTTTTTCCTGCTAATCCTAGCATGATAAAGAAGATTCAAAGAGAGTGAGATGCCAGCTCCTTTCATTCAGTCAGTAGCTTCAAACATTTCTGGTATATGAATAACATGTTTTTCAATGGCAAAAATCAATGAATATTGTAAATGCACAAACAGTAATATCTCCACATTGCAAGATGCAATTCTGAAATTTTTTGCTTTTTCCTGCTAATCCTAGCATGATAAAGAAGATTCAAAGAGAGTGAGATGCCAGCTCCTTTCATTCAGTCAGTAGCTTCAAACATTTCTGGACGTTTTTCAATGGCAAAAATCAATGAATATTGTAAATGCACAAACAGTAATATCTCCACATTGCAAGGTGCAATTCTGAAATTTTTTGCTTTTTCCTGCTAATCCTAGCATGATAAAGATGATTCAAAGAGAGTGAGATGCCAGCTCCTTTCATTCAGTCAGTAGCTTCAAACATTTCTGGTATATGAAAAACATGTTTTTCAATGGCAAAAATCAATGAATATTGTAAATTCACAAACAGTAATATCTCCACATTGCAAGGTGCAATTCTGAAATTTTTTGCTTTTTCCTGCTAATCCTAGCATGATAAAGAAGATTCAAAGAGAGTGAGATGCCAGCTCCTTTCATTCAGTCAGTAGCTTCAAACATTTCTGGTATATGAAAAACATGTTTTTCAATGGCAAAAATCAATGAATATTGTAAATGCACAAACAGTAATATCTCCACATTGCAAGGTGCAATTCTGAAATTTTTTGCTTTTTCCTGCTAATCCTAGCATGATAAAGAAGATTCAAAGAGAGTGAGATGCCAGCTCCTTTCATTCAGTCAGTAGCTTCAAACATTTCTGGACGTTTTTCAATGGCAAAAATCAATGAATATTGTAAATGCACAAACAGTAATATCTCCACATTGCAAGGTGCAATTCTGAAATTTTTTGCTTTTTCCTGTTAATCCTAGCATGATAAAGAAGATTCAAAGAGAGTGAGATGCCAGCTCCTTTCATTCAGTCAGTAGCTTCAAACATTTCTGGTATATGAAAAACATGTTTTTCAATGGCAAAAATCAATGAATATTGTAAATGCACAAACAGTAATATCTCCACATTGCAAGGTGCAATTCTGAAATTTTTTGCTTTTTCCTGCTAATCCTAGCATGATAAAGAAGATTCAAAGAGAGTGAGATGCCAGCTCCTTTCATTCAGTCAGTAGCTTCAAACATTTCTGGTATATGAAAAACATGTTTTTCAATGGCAAAAATCAATGAATATTGTAAATGCACAAACAGTAATATCTCCACATTGCAAGGTGCAATTCTGAAATTTTTTGCTTTTTCCTGCTAATCCTAGCATGATAAAGAAGATTCAAAGAGAGTGATATGCCAGCTCCTTTCATTCAGTCAGTAGCTTCAAACATTTCTGGACGTTTTTCAATGGCAAAAATCAATGAATATTGTAAATGCACAAACAGTAATATCTCCACATTGCAAGGTGCAATTCTGAAATTTTTTGCTTTTTCCTGTTAATCCTAGCATGATAAAGAAGATTCAAAGAGAGTGAGATGCCAGCTCCTTTCATTCAGTCAGTAGCTTCAAACATTTCTGGTATATGAAAAACATGTTTTTCAATGGCAAAAATCAATGAATATTGTAAATGCACAAACAGTAATATCTCCACATTGCAAGGTGCAATTCTGAAATTTTTTGCTTTTTCCTGCTAATCCTAGCATGATAAAGAAGATTCAAAGAGAGTGAGATGCCAGATCCTTTCATTCAGTCAGTAGCTTCAAACATTTCTGGACGTTTTTCAATGGCAAAAATCAATGAATATTGTAAATGCACAAACAGTAATATCTCCACATTGCAAGGTGCAATTCTGAAATTTTTTGCTTTTTCCTGTTAATCCTAGCATGTAAAAGAAGATTCAAAGAGAGTGAGATGCCAGCTCCTTTCATTCAGTCAGTAGCT
The DNA here is from genome assembly GCF_046119375.1 of Phyllobates terribilis. Classification (NCBI taxonomy): domain Eukaryota; kingdom Metazoa; phylum Chordata; class Amphibia; order Anura; family Dendrobatidae; genus Phyllobates; species Phyllobates terribilis. The sequence goes on along the minus strand of NW_027363167.1, from coordinate 315,314 downwards.
TCAAACATTTCTGGTATATGAAAAACATGTTTTTCAATGGCAAAAATCAATGAATATTGTAAATGCACAAACAGTAATATCTCCACATTGCAAGGTGCAATTCTGAAATTTTTTGCTTTTTCCTGCTAATCCTAGCATGATAAAGAAGATTCAAAGAGAGTGATATGCCAGCTCCTTTCATTCAGTCAGTAGCTTCAAACATTTCTGGACGTTTTTCTGTGGCAAAAATCAATGAATATTGTAAATGCACAAACAGTAATATCTCCACATTGCAAGGTGCAATTCTGAAATTTTTTGCTTTTTCCTGTTAATCCTAGCATGATAAAGAAGATTCAAAGAGAGTGAGATGCCAGCTCCTTTCATTCAGTCAGTAGCTTCAAACATTTCTGGTATATGAAAAACATGTTTTTCAATGGCAAAAATCAATGAATATTGTAAATGCACAAACAGTAATATCTCCACATTGCAAGGTGCAATTCTGAAATTTTTTGCTTTTTCCTGCTAAACCTAGCATGATAAAGAAGATTCAAAGAGAGTGAGATGCCAGCTCCTTTCATTCAGTCAGTAGCTTCAAACATTTCTGGTATATGAAAAACATGTTTTTCAATGGCAAAAATCAATGAATATTGTAAATGCACAAACCGTAATATCTCCACATTGCAAGGTGCAATTCTGAAATTTTTTGCTTTTTCCTGCTAATCCTAGCATGATAAAGAAGATTCAAAGAGAGTGAGATGCCAGCTCCTTTCATTCAGTCAGTAGCTTCAAACATTTCTGGTATGTGAAAAACATGTTTTTCAATGGCAAAAATCAATGAATATTGTAAATGCACAAACAGTAATATCTCCACATTGCAAGGTGCAATTCTGAAATTTTTTGCTTTTTCCTGCTAAACCTAGCATGATAAAGAAGATTCAAAGAGAGTGAGATGCCAGCTCCTTTCATTCAGTCAGTAGCTTCAAACATTTCTGGTATATGAAAAACATGTTTTTCAATGGCAAAAATCAATGAATATTGTAAATGCACAAACCGTAATATCTCCACATTGCAAGGTGCAATTCTGAAATTTTTTGCTTTTTCCTGCTAATCCTAGCATGATAAAGAAGATTCAAAGAGAGTGAGATGCCAGCTCCTTTCATTCAGTCAGTAGCTTCAAACATTTCTGGTATATGAAAAACATGTTTTTCAATGGCAAAAATCAATGAATAGTGTAAATGCACAAACCGTAATATCTCCACATTGCAAGGTGCAATTCTGAAATTTTTTGCTTTTTCCTGCTAATCCTAGCATGATAAAGAAGATTCAAAGAGAGTGAGATGCCAGCTCCTTTCATTCAGTCAGTAGCTTCAAACATTTCTGGTATATGAAAAACATGTTTTTCAATGGCAAAAATCAATGAATATTGTAAATGCACAAACAGTAATATCTCCATATTGCAAGGTGCAATTCTGAAATTTTTTGCTTTTTCCTGCTAATCCTAGCATGAAAAGAAGATTCAAAGAGAGTGAGATGCCAGCTCCTTTCATTCAGTCAGTAGCTTCAAACATTTCTGGTATATGAATAACATGTTTTTCAATGGCAAAAATCAATGAATATTGTAAATGCACAAACAGTAATATCTCCACATTGCAAGATGCAATTCTGAAATTTTTTGCTTTTTCCTGCTAATCCTAGCATGATAAAGAAGATTCAAAGAGAGTGAGATGCCAGCTCCTTTCATTCAGTCAGTAGCTTCAAACATTTCTGGACGTTTTTCAATGGCAAAAATCAATGAATATTGTAAATGCACAAACAGTAATATCTCCACATTGCAAGGTGCAATTCTGAAATTTTTTGCTTTTTCCTGCTAATCCTAGCATGATAAAGAAGATTCAAAGAGAGTGAGATGCCAGCTCATTTCATTCAGTCAGTAGCTTCAAACATTTCTGGTATATGAAAAACATGTTTTTCAATGGCAAAAATCAATGAATATTGTAAATGCACAAACAGTAATATCTCCACATTGCAAGGTGCAATTCTGAAATTTTTTGCTTTTTCCTGCTAATCCTAGCATGATAAAGAAGATTCAAAGAGAGTGAGATGCCAGCTCCTTTCATTCAGTCAGTAGCTTCAAACATTTCTGGTATATGAAAAACATGTTTTTCAATGGCAAAAATCAATGAATATTGTAAATGCACAAACAGTAATATCTCCACATTGCAAGGTGCAATTCTGAAATTTTTTGCTTTTTCCTGCTAATCCTAGCATGATAAAGAAGATTCAAAGAGAGTGAGATGCCAGCTCCTTTCATTCAGTCAGTAGCTTCAAACATTTCTGGACGTTTTTCAATGGCAAAAATCAATGAATATTGTAAATGCACAAACAGTAATATCTCCACATTGCAAGGTGCAATTCTGAATTTTTTTGCTTTTTCCTGTTAATCCTAGCATGATATAGAAGATTCAAAGAGAGTGAGATGCCAGCTCCTTTCATTCAGTCAGTAGCTTCAAACATTTCTGGTATATGAAAAACATGTTTTTCAATGGCAAAAATCAATGAATAGTGTAAATGCACAAACCGTAATATCTCCACATTGCAAGGTGCAATTCTGAAATTTTTTGCTTTTTCCTGCTAATCCTAGCATGATAAAGAAGATTCAAAGAGAGTGAGATGCCAGCTCCTTTCATTCAGTCAGTAGCTTCAAACATTTCTGGTATATGAAAAACATGTTTTTCAATGGCAAAAATCAATGAATATTGTAAATGCACAAACAGTAATATCTCCATATTGCAAGGTGCAATTCTGAAATTTTTTGCTTTTTCCTGCTAATCCTAGCATGAAAAGAAGATTCAAAGAGAGTGAGATGCCAGCTCCTTTCATTCAGTCAGTAGCTTCAAACATTTCTGGTATATGAATAACATGTTTTTCAATGGCAAAAATCAATGAATATTGTAAATGCACAAACAGTAATATCTCCACATTGCAAGATGCAATTCTGAAATTTTTTGCTTTTTCCTGCTAATCCTAGCATGATAAAGAAGATTCAAAGAGAGTGAGATGCCAGCTCCTTTCATTCAGTCAGTAGCTTCAAACATTTCTGGACGTTTTTCAATGGCAAAAATCAATGAATATTGTAAATGCACAAACAGTAATATCTCCACATTGCAAGGTGCAATTCTGAAATTTTTTGCTTTTTCCTGCTAATCCTAGCATGATAAAGATGATTCAAAGAGAGTGAGATGCCAGCTCCTTTCATTCAGTCAGTAGCTTCAAACATTTCTGGTATATGAAAAACATGTTTTTCAATGGCAAAAATCAATGAATATTGTAAATTCACAAACAGTAATATCTCCACATTGCAAGGTGCAATTCTGAAATTTTTTGCTTTTTCCTGCTAATCCTAGCATGATAAAGAAGATTCAAAGAGAGTGAGATGCCAGCTCCTTTCATTCAGTCAGTAGCTTCAAACATTTCTGGTATATGAAAAACATGTTTTTCAATGGCAAAAATCAATGAATATTGTAAATGCACAAACAGTAATATCTCCACATTGCAAGGTGCAATTCTGAAATTTTTTGCTTTTTCCTGCTAATCCTAGCATGATAAAGAAGATTCAAAGAGAGTGAGATGCCAGCTCCTTTCATTCAGTCAGTAGCTTCAAACATTTCTGGACGTTTTTCAATGGCAAAAATCAATGAATATTGTAAATGCACAAACAGTAATATCTCCACATTGCAAGGTGCAATTCTGAAATTTTTTGCTTTTTCCTGTTAATCCTAGCATGATAAAGAAGATTCAAAGAGAGTGAGATGCCAGCTCCTTTCATTCAGTCAGTAGCTTCAAACATTTCTGGTATATGAAAAACATGTTTTTCAATGGCAAAAATCAATGAATATTGTAAATGCACAAACAGTAATATCTCCACATTGCAAGGTGCAATTCTGAAATTTTTTGCTTTTTCCTGCTAATCCTAGCATGATAAAGAAGATTCAAAGAGAGTGAGATGCCAGCTCCTTTCATTCAGTCAGTAGCTTCAAACATTTCTGGTATATGAAAAACATGTTTTTCAATGGCAAAAATCAATGAATATTGTAAATGCACAAACAGTAATATCTCCACATTGCAAGGTGCAATTCTGAAATTTTTTGCTTTTTCCTGCTAATCCTAGCATGATAAAGAAGATTCAAAGAGAGTGATATGCCAGCTCCTTTCATTCAGTCAGTAGCTTCAAACATTTCTGGACGTTTTTCAATGGCAAAAATCAATGAATATTGTAAATGCACAAACAGTAATATCTCCACATTGCAAGGTGCAATTCTGAAATTTTTTGCTTTTTCCTGTTAATCCTAGCATGATAAAGAAGATTCAAAGAGAGTGAGATGCCAGCTCCTTTCATTCAGTCAGTAGCTTCAAACATTTCTGGTATATGAAAAACATGTTTTTCAATGGCAAAAATCAATGAATATTGTAAATGCACAAACAGTAATATCTCCACATTGCAAGGTGCAATTCTGAAATTTTTTGCTTTTTCCTGTTAATCCTAGCATGTAAAAGAAGATTCAAAGAGAGTGAGATGCCAGCTCCTTTCATTCAGTCAGTAGCTTCAAACATTTCTGGTATATGAAAAACATGTTTTTCAATGGCAAAAATCAATGAATATTGTAAATGCACAAACAGTAATATCTCCACATTGCAAGGTGCAATTCTGAAATTTTTTGCTTTTTCCTGCTAATCCTAGCATGATAAAGAAGATTCAAAGAGAGTGATATGCCAGCTCCTTTCATTCAGTCAGTAGCTTCAAACATTTCTGGACGTTTTTCAGTGGCAAAAATCAATGAATATTGTAAATGCACAAACAGTAATATCTCCACATTGCAAGGTGCAATTCTGAAATTTTTTGCTTTTTCCTGCTAAACCTAGCATGATAAAGAAGATTCAAAGAGAGTGAGATGCCAGCTCCTTTCATTCAGTCAGTAGCTTCAAACATTTCTGGTATATGAAAAACATGTTTTTCAATGGCAAAAATCAATGAATATTGTAAATGCACAAACCGTAATATCTCCACATTGCAAGGTGCAATTCTGAAATTTTTTGCTTTTTCCTGCTAATCCTAGCATGATAAAGAAGATTCAAAGAGAGTGAGATGCCAGCTCCTTTCATTCAGTCAGTAGCTTCAAACATTTCTGGTATATGAAAAACATGTTTTTCAATTGCAAAAATCAATGAATAGTGTAAATGCACAAACCGTAATATCTCCACATTGCAAGGTGCAATTCTGAAATTTTTTGCTTTTTCCTGCTAATCCTAGCATGATAAAGAAGATTCAAAGAGAGTGAGATGCCAGCTCCTTTCATTCAGTCAGTAGCTTCAAACATTTCTGGTATATGAAAAACATGTTTTTCAATGGCAAAAATCAATGAATATTGTAAATGCACAAACAGTAATATCTCCATATTGCAAGGTGCAATTCTGAAATTTTTTGCTTTTTCCTGCTAATCCTAGCATGAAAAGAAGATTCAAAGAGAGTGAGATGCCAGCTCCTTTCATTCAGTCAGTAGCTTCAAACATTTCTGGTATATGAATAACATGTTTTTCAATGGCAAAAATCAATGAATATTGTAAATGCACAAACAGTAATATCTCCACATTGCAAGATGCAATTCTGAAATTTTTTGCTTTTTCCTGCTAATCCTAGCATGATAAAGAAGATTCAAAGAGAGTGAGATGCCAGCTCCTTTCATTCAGTCAGTAGCTTCAAACATTTCTGGACGTTTTTCAATGGCAAAAATCAATGAATATTGTAAATGCACAAACAGTAATATCTCCACATTGCAAGGTGCAATTCTGAAATTTTTTGCTTTTTCCTGCTAATCCTAGCATGATAAAGAAGATTCAAAGAGAGTGAGATGCCAGCTCATTTCATTCAGTCAGTAGCTTCAAACATTTCTGGTATATGAAAAACATGTTTTTCAATGGCAAAAATCAATGAATATTGTAAATGCACAAACAGTAATATCTCCACATTGCAAGGTGCAATTCTGAAATTTTTTGCTTTTTCCTGCTAATCCTAGCATGATAAAGAAGATTCAAAGAGAGTGAGATGCCAGCTCCTTTCATTCAGTCAGTAGCTTCAAACATTTCTGGTATATGAAAAACATGTTTTTCAATGGCAAAAATCAATGAATATTGTAAATGCACAAACAGTAATATCTCCACATTGCAAGGTGCAATTCTGAAATTTTTTGCTTTTTCCTGCTAATCCTAGCATGATAAAGAAGATTCAAAGAGAGTGAGATGCCAGCTCCTTTCATTCAGTCAGTAGCTTCAAACATTTCTGGACGTTTTTCAATGGCAAAAATCAATGAATATTGTAAATGCACAAACAGTAATATCTCCACATTGCAAGGTGCAATTCTGAATTTTTTTGCTTTTTCCTGTTAATCCTAGCATGATATAGAAGATTCAAAGAGAGTGAGATGCCAGCTCCTTTCATTCAGTCAGTAGCTTCAAACATTTCTGGTATATGAAAAACATGTTTTTCAATGGCAAAAATCAATGAATATTGTAAATGCACAAACAGTAATATCTCCACATTGCAAGGTGCAATTCTGAAATTTTTTGCTTTTTCCTGCTAATCCTAGCATGATAAAGAAGATTCAAAGAGAGTGAGATGCCAGCTCCTTTCATTCAGTCAGTAGCTTCAAACATTTCTGGACGTTTTTCAATGGCAAAAATCAATGAATATTGTAAATGCACAAACAGTAATATCTCCACATTGCAAGGTGCAATTCTGAAATTTTTTGCTTTTTCCTGTTAATCCTAGCATGATAAAGAAGATTCAAAGAGAGTGAGATGCCAGCTCCTTTCATTCAGTCAGTAGCTTCAAACATTTCTGGTATATGAAAAACATGTTTTTCAATGGCAAAAATCAATGAATATTGTAAATGCACAAACAGTAATATCTCCACATTGCAAGGTGCAATTCTGAAATTTTTTGCTTTTTCCTGCTAAACCTAGCATGATAAAGAAGATTCAAAGAGAGTGAGATGCCAGCTCCTTTCATTCAGTCAGTAGCTTCAAACATTTCTGGTATATGAAAAACATGTTTTTCAATGGCAAAAATCAATGAATATTGTAAATGCACAAACCGTAATATCTCCACATTGCAAGGTGCAATTCTGAAATTTTTTGCTTTTTCCTGCTAATCCTAGCATGATAAAGAAGATTCAAAGAGAGTGAGATGCCAGCTCCTTTCATTCAGTCAGTAGCTTCAAACATTTCTGGTATATGAAAAACATGTTTTTCAATGGCAAAAATCAATGAATATTGTAAATGCACAAACCGTAATATCTCCACATTGCAAGGTGCAATTTTGAAATTTTTTGCTTTTTCCTGCTAATCCTAGCATGATAAAGAAGATTCAAAGAGAGTGAGATGCCAGCTCCTTTCATTCAGTCAGTAGCTTCAAACATTTCTGGTATATGAAAAACATGTTTTTCAATGGCAAAAATCAATGAATATTGTAAATGCACAAACAGTAATATCTCCACATTGCAAGGTGCAATTCTGAAATTTTTTGCTTTTTCCTGCTAAACCTAGCATGATAAAGAAGATTCAAAGAGAGTGAGATGCCAGCTCCTTTCATTCAGTCAGTAGCTTCAAACATTTCTGGTATATGAAAAACATGTTTTTCAATGGCAAAAATCAATGAATATTGTAAATGCACAAACCGTAATATCTCCACATTGCAAGGTGCATTTCTGAAATTTTTTGCTTTTTCCTGCTAATCCTAGCATGATAAAGAAGATTCAAAGAGAGTGAGATGCCAGCTCCTTTCATTCAGTCAGTAGCTTCAAACATTTCTGGTATATGAAAAACATGTTTTTCAATGGCAAAAATCAATGAATAGTGTAAATGCACAAACCGTAATATCTCCACATTGCAAGGTGCAATTCTGAAATTTTTTGCTTTTTCCTGCTAATTCTAGCATGATAAAGAAGATTCAAAGAGAGTGAGATGCCAGCTCCTTTCATTCAGTCAGTAGCTTCAAACATTTCTGGTATATGAAAAACATGTTTTTCAATGGCAAAAATCAATGAATATTGTAAATGCACAAACAGTAATATCTCCATATTGCAAGGTGCAATTCTGAAATTTTTTGCTTTTTCCTGCTAATCCTAGCATGATAAAGAAGATTCAAAGAGAGTGAGATGCCAGCTCCTTTCATTCAGTCAGTAGCTTCAAACATTTCTGGTATATGAATAACATGTTTTTCAATGGCAAAAATCAATGAATATTGTAAATGCACAAACAGTAATATCTCCACATTGCAAGATGCAATTCTGAAATTTTTTGCTTTTTCCTGCTAATCCTAGCATGATAAAGAAGATTCAAAGAGAGTGAGATGCCAGCTCCTTTCATTCAGTCAGTAGCTTCAAACATTTCTGGACGTTTTTCAATGGCAAAAATCAATGAATATTGTAAATGCACAAACAGTAATATCTCCACATTGCAAGGTGCAATTCTGAAATTTTTTGCTTTTTCCTGCTAATCCTAGCATGATAAAGAAGATTCAAAGAGAGTGAGATGCCAGCTCCTTTCATTCAGTCAGTAGCTTCAAACATTTCTGGTATATGAAAAACATGTTTTTCAATGGCAAAAATCAATGAATATTGTAAATGCACAAACAGTAATATCTCCACATTGCAAGGTGCAATTCTGAAATTTTTTGCTTTTTCCTGCTAATCCTAGCATGATAAAGAAGATTCAAAGAGAGTGAGATGCCAGCTCCTTTCATTCAGTCAGTAGCTTCAAACATTTCTGGACGTTTTTCAATGGCAAAAATCAATGAATATTGTAAATGCACAAACAGTAATATCTCCACATTGCAAGGTGCAATTCTGAAATTTTTTGCTTTTTCCTGTTAATCCTAGCATGATAAAGAAGATTCAAAGAGAGTGAGATGCCAGCTCCTTTCATTCAGTCAGTAGCTTCAAACATTTCTGGTATATGAAAAACATGTTTTTCAATGGCAAAAATCAATGAATATTGTAAATGCACAAACAGTAATATCTCCACATTGCAAGGTGCAATTCTGAAATTTTTTGCTTTTTCCTGCTAAACCTAGCATGATAAAGAAGATTCAAAGAGAGTGAGATGCCAGCTCCTTTCATTCAGTCAGTAGCTTCAAACATTTCTGGTATATGAAAAACATGTTTTTCAATGGCAAAAATCAATGAATATTGTAAATGCACAAACCGTAATATCTCCACATTGCAAGGTGCAATTCTGAAATTTTTTGCTTTTTCCTGCTAATCCTAGCATGATAAAGAAGATTCAAAGAGAGTGAGATGCCAGCTCCTTTCATTCAGTCAGTAGCTTCAAACATTTCTGGTATATGAAAAACATGTTTTTCAATGGCAAAAATCAATGAATATTGTAAATGCACAAACCGTAATATCTCCACATTGCAAGGTGCAATTCTGAAATTTTTTGCTTTTTCCTGCTAATCCTAGCATGATAAAGAAGATTCAAAGAGAGTGAGATGCCAGCTCCTTTCATTCAGTCAGTAGCTTCAAACATTTCTGGTATATGAAAAACATGTTTTTCAATGGCAAAAATCAATGAATATTGTAAATGCACAAACAGTAATATCTCCATATTGCAAGGTGCAATTCTGAAATTTTTTGCTTTTTCCTGCTAATCCTAGCATGATAAAGAAGATTCAAAGAGAGTGAGATGCCAGCTCCTTTCATTCAGTCAGTAGCTTCAAACATTTCTGGTATATGAATAACATGTTTTTCAATGGCAAAAATCAATGAATATTGTAAATGCACAAACAGTAATATCTCCACATTGCAAGATGCAATTCTGAAATTTTTTGCTTTTTCCTGCTAATCCTAGCATGATAAAGAAGATTCAAAGAGAGTGAGATGCCAGCTCCTTTCATTCAGTCAGTAGCTTCAAACATTTCTGGACGTTTTTCAATGGTAAAAATCAATGAATATTGTAAATGCACAAACAGTAATATCTCCACATTGCAAGGTGCAATTCTGAATTTTTTTGCTTTTTCCTGTTAATCCTAGCATTATAAAGAAGATTCAAAGAGAGTGAGATGCCAGCTCCTTTCATTCAGTCAGTAGCTTCAAACATTTCTGGTATATGAAAAACATGTTTTTCAATGGCAAAAATCAATGAATATTGTAAATGCACAAACAGTAATATCTCCACATTGCAAGGTGCAATTCTGAAATTTTTTGCTTTTTCCTGTTAATCCTAGCATGATAAAGAAGATTCAAAGAGAGTGAGATGCCAGCTCCTTTCATTCAGTCAGTAGCTTCAAACATTTCTGGTATATGAAAAACATGTTTTTCAATGGCAAAAATCAATGAATATTGTAAATGCACAAACAGTAATATCTCCACATTGCAAGGTGCAATTCTGAAATTTTTTGCTTTTTCCTGCTAATCCTAGCATGATAAAGAAGATTCAAAGAGAGTGAGATGCCAGCTCCTTTCATTCAGTCAGTAGCTTCAAACATTTCTGGACGTTTTTCAATGGCAAAAATCAATGAATATTGTAAATGCACAAACAGTAATATCTCCACATTGCAAGGTGCAATTCTGAAATTTTTTGCTTTTTCCTGTTAATCCTAGCATGATAAAGAAGATTCAAAGAGAGTGAGATGCCAGCTCCTTTCATTCAGTCAGTAGCTTCAAACATTTCTGGTATATGAAAAACATGTTTTTCAATGGCAAAAATCAATGAATATTGTAAATGCACAAACAGTAATATCTCCACATTGCAAGGTGCAATTCTGAAATTTTTTGCTTTTTCCTGCTAATCCTAGCATGATAAAGAAGATTCAAAGAGAGTGAGATGCCAGCTCCTTTCATTCAGTCAGTAGCTTCAAACATTTCTGGACGTTTTTCAATGGCAAAAATCAATGAATATTGTAAATGCACAAACAGTAATATCTCCACATTGCAAGGTGCAATTCTGAAATTTTTTGCTTTTTCCTGCTAATCCTAGCATGATAAAGAAGTTTCAAAGAGAGTGAGATGCCAGCTCCTTTCATTCAGTCAGTAGCTTCAAACATTTCTGGTATATGAAAAACATGTTTTTCAATGGCAAAAATCAATGAATATTGTAAATGCACAAACAGTAATATCTCCACATTGCAAGGTGCAATTCTGAAATTTTTTGCTTTTTCCTGCTAATCCTAGCATGATAAAGAAGATTCAAAGAGAGTGAGATGCCAGCTCCTTTCATTCAGTCAGTAGCTTCAAACATTTCTGGACGTTTTTCAATGGCAAAAATCAATGAATATTGTAAATGCACAAACAGTAATATCTCCACATTGCAAGGTGCAATTCTGAATTTTTTTGCTTTTTCCTGTTAATCCTAGCATGATAAAGAAGATTCAAAGAGAGTGAGATGCCAGCTCCTTTCATTCAGTCAGTAGCTTCAAACATTTCTGGTATATGAAAAACATGTTTTTCAATGGCAAAAATCAATGAATATTGTAAATGCACAAACAGTAATATCTCCACATTGCAAGGTGCAATTCTGAAATTTTTTGCTTTTTCCTGCTAATCCTAGCATGATAAAGAAGATTCAAAGAGAGTGAGATGCCAGCTCCTTTCATTCAGTCAGTAGCTTCAAACATTTCTGGACGTTTTTCAATGGCAAAAATCAATGAATATTGTAAATGCACAAACAGTAATATCTCCACATTGCAAGGTGCAATTCTGAAATTTTTTGCTTTTTCCTGTTAATCCTAGCATGATAAAGAAGATTCAAAGAGAGTGAGATGCCAGCTCCTTTCATTCAGTCAGTAGCTTCAAACATTTCTGGTATATGAAAAACATGTTTTTCAATGGCAAAAATCAATGAATATTGTAAATGCACAAACAGTAATATCTCCACATTGCAAGGTGCAATTCTGAAATTTTTTGCTTTTTCCTGCTAAATCTAGCATGATAAAGAAGATTCAAAGAGAGTGAGATGCCAGCTCCTTTCATTCAGTCAGTAGCTTCAAACATTTCTGGTATATGAAAAACATGTTTTTCAATGGCAAAAATCAATGAATATTGTAAATGCACAAACCGTAATATCTCCACATTGCAAGGTGCAATTCTGAAATTTTTTGCTTTTTCCTGCTAATCCTAGCATGATAAAGAAGATTCAAAGAGAGTGAGATGCCAGCTCCTTTCATTCAGTCAGTAGCTTCAAACATTTCTGGTATATGAAAAACATGTTTTTCAATGGCAAAAATCAATGAATATTGTAAATGCACAAACCGTAATATCTCCACATTGCAAGGTGCAATTCTGAAATTTTTTGCTTTTTCCTGCTAATCCTAGCATGATAAAGAAGATTCAAAGAGAGTGAGATGCCAGCTCCTTTCATTCAGTCAGTAGCTTCAAACATTTCTGGTATATGAAAAACATGTTTTTCAATGGCAAAAATCAATGAATATTGTAAATGCACAAACAGTAATATCTCCATATTGCAAGGTGCAATTCTGAATTTTTTTGCTTTTTCCTGCTAATCCTAGCATGATAAAGAAGATTCAAAGAGAGTGAGATGCCAGCTCCTTTCATTCAGTCAGTAGCTTCAAACATTTCTGGTATATGAATAACATGTTTTTCAATGGCAAAAATCAATGAATATTGTAAATGCACAAACAGTAATATCTCCACATTGCAAGATGCAATTCTGAAATTTTTTGCTTTTTCCTGCTAATCCTAGCATGATAAAGAAGATTCAAAGAGAGTGAGATGCCAGCTCCTTTCATTCAGTCAGTAGCTTCAAACATTTCTGGACGTTTTTCAATGGCAAAAATCAATGAATATTGTAAATGCACAAACAGTAATATCTCCACATTGCAAGGTGCAATTCTGAATTTTTTTGCTTTTTCCTGTTAATCCTAGCATTATAAAGAAGATTCAAAGAGAGTGAGATGCCAGCTCCTTTCATTCAGTCAGTAGCTTCAAACATTTCTGGTATATGAAAAACATGTTTTTCAATGGCAAAAATCAATGAATATTGTAAATGCACAAACAGTAATATCTCCACATTGCAAGGTGCAATTCTGAAATTTTTTGCTTTTTCCTGTTAATCCTAGCATGATAAAGAAGATTCAAAGAGAGTGAGATGCCAGCTCCTTTCATTCAGTCAGTAGCTTCAAACATTTCTGGTATATGAAAAACATGTTTTTCAATGGCAAAAATCAATGAATATTGTAAATGCACAAACAGTAATATCTCCACATTGCAAGGTGCAATTCTGAAATTTTTTGCTTTTTCCTGCTAATCCTAGCATGATAAAGAAGATTCAAAGAGAGTGAGATGCCAGCTCCTTTCATTCAGTCAGTAGCTTCAAACATTTCTGGACGTTTTTCAATGGCAAAAATCAATGAATATTGTAAATGCACAAACAGTAATATCTCCACATTGCAAGGTGCAATTCTGAAATTTTTTGCTTTTTCCTGTTAATCCTAGCATGATAAAGAAGATTCAAAGAGAGTGAGATGCCAGCTCCTTTCATTCAGTCAGTAGCTTCAAACATTTCTGGTATATGAAAAACATGTTTTTCAATGGCAAAAATCAATGAATATTGTAAATGCACAAACAGTAATATCTCCACATTGCAAGGTGCAATTCTGAAATTTTTTGCTTTTTCCTGCTAATCCTAGCATGATAAAGAAGATTCAAAGAGAGTGAGATGCCAGCTCCTTTCATTCAGTCAGTAGCTTGAAACATTTCTGGACGTTTTTCAATGGCAAAAATCAATGAATATTGTAAATGCACAAACAGTAATATCTCCACATTGCAAGGTGCAATTCTGAAATTTTTTGCTTTTTCCTGTTAATCCTAGCATGATAAAGAAGATTCAAAGAGAGTGAGATGCCAGCTCCTTTCATTCAGTCAGTAGCTTCAAACATTTCTGGTATATGAAAAACATGTTTTTCAATGGCAAAAATCAATGAATATTGTAAATGCACAAACAGTAATATCTCCACATTGCAAGGTGCAATTCTGAAATTTTTTGCTTTTTCCTGCTAATCCTAGCATGATAAAGAAGATTCAAACAGAGTGAGATGCCAGCTCCTTTCATTCAGTCAGTAGCTTCAAACATTTCTGGACGTTTTTCAATGGCAAAAATCAATGAATATTGTAAATGCACAAACAGTAATATCTCCACATTGCAAGGTGCAATTCTGAAATTTTTTGCTTTTTCCTGCTAATCCTAGCATGATAAAGAAGATTCAAAGAGAGTGAGATGCCAGCTCCTTTCATTCAGTCAGTAGCTTCAAACATTTCTGGTATATGAATAACATGTTTTTCAATGGCAAAAATCAATGAATATTGTAAATGCACAAACAGTAATATCTCCACATTGCAAGATGCAATTCTGAAATTTTTTGCTTTTTCCTGCTAATCCTAGCATGATAAAGAAGATTCAAAGAGAGTGAGATGCCAGCTCCTTTCATTCAGTCAGTAGCTTCAAACATTTCTGGACGTTTTTCAATGGCAAAAATCAATGAATATTGTAAATGCACAAACAGTAATATCTCCATATTGCAAGGTGCAATTCTGAAATTTTTTGCTTTTTCCTGCTAATCCTAGCATGATAAAGAAGATTCAAAGAGAGTGAGATGCCAGCTCCTTTCATTCAGTCAGTAGCTTCAAACATTTCTGGACGTTTTTCAATGGCAAAAATCAATGAATATTGTAAATGCACAAACAGTAATATCTCCACATTGCAAGGTGCAATTCTGAAATTTTTTGCTTTTTCCTATTAATCCTAGCATGATAAAGAAGATTCAAAGAGAGTGAGATGCCAGCTCCTTTCATTCAGTCAGTAGCTTCAAACATTTCTGGTATATGAAAAACATGTTTTTCAATGGCAAAAATCAATGAATATTGTAAATGCACAAACCGTAATATCTCCACATTGCAAGGTGCAATTCTGAAATTTTTTGCTTTTTCCTGCTAATCCTAGCATGATAAAGAAGATTCAAAGAGAGTGAGATGCCAGCTCCTTTCATTCAGTCAGTAGCTTCAAACATTTCTGGTATATGAAAAACATGTTTTTCAATGGCAAAAATCAATGAATATTGTAAATCACAAACAGTAATATCTCCACATTGCAAGGTGCAATTCTGAAATTTTTTGCTTTTTCCTGCTAATCCTAGCATGATAAAGAAGATTCAAAGAGAGTGAGATGCCAGCTCCTTTCATTCAGTCAGTAGCTTCAAACATTTCTGGTATATGAAAAACATGTTTTTCAATGGCAAAAATCAATGAATATTGTAAATGCACAAACAGTAATATCTCCACATTGCAAGGTGCAATTCTGAAATTTTTTGCTTTTTCCTGCTAATCCTAGCATGATAAAGAAGATTCAAAGAGAGTGAGATGCCAGCTCCTTTCATTCAGTCAGTAGCTTCAAACATTTCTGGACGTTTTTCAATGGCAAAAATCAATGAATATTGTAAATGCACAAACAGTAATATCTCCACATTGCAAGGTGCAATTCTGAAATTTTTTGCTTTTTCCTGTTAATCCTAGCATGATAAAGAAGATTCAAAGAGAGTGAGATGCCAGCTCCTTTCATTCAGTCAGTAGCTTCAAACATTTCTGGTATATGAAAAACATGTTTTTCAATGGCAAAAATCAATGAATATTGTAAATGCACAAACAGTAATATCTCCATATTGCAAGGTGCAATTCTGAAATTTTTTGCTTTTTCCTGCTAATCCTAGCATGATAAAGAAGATTCAAAGAGAGTGAGATGCCAGCTCCTTTCATTCAGTCAGTAGCTTCAAACATTTCTGGTATATGAATAACATGTTTTTCAATGGCAAAAATCAATGAATATTGTAAATGCACAAACAGTAATATCTCCACATTGCAAGATGCAATTCTGAAATTTTTTGCTTTTTCCTGCTAATCCTAGCATGATAAAGAAGATTCAAAGAGAGTGAGATGCCAGCTCCTTTCATTCAGTCAGTAGCTTCAAACATTTCTGGACGTTTTTCAATGGCAAAAATCAATGAATATTGTAAATGCACAAACAGTAATATCTCCACATTGCAAGGTGCAATTCTGAAATTTTTTGCTTTTTCCTGCTAATCCTAGCATGATAAAGATGATTCAAAGAGAGTGAGATGCCAGCTCCTTTCATTCAGTTAGTAGCTTCAAACATTTCTGGTATATGAAAAACATGTTTTTCAATGGCAAAAATCAATGAATATTGTAAATTCACAAACAGTAATATCTCCACATTGCAAGGTGCAATTCTGAAATTTTTTGCTTTTTCCTGCTAATCCTAGCATGATAAAGAAGATTCAAAGAGAGTGAGATGCCAGCTCCTTTCATTCAGTCAGTAGCTTCAAACATTTCTGGTATATGAAAAACATGTTTTTCAATGGCAAAAATCAATGAATATTGTAAATGCACAAACAGTAATATCTCCACATTGCAAGGTGCAATTCTGAAATTTTTTGATTTTTCCTGCTAATCCTAGCATGATAAAGAAGATTCAAAGAGAGTGAGATGCCAGCTCCTTTCATTCAGTCAGTAGCTTCAAACATTTCTGGACGTTTTTCAATGGCAAAAATCAATGAATATTGTAAATGCACAAACAGTAATATCTCCACATTGCAAGGTGCAATTCTGAAATTTTTTGCTTTTTCCTGTTAATCCTAGCATGATAAAGAAGATTCAAAGAGAGTGAGATGCCAGCTCCTTTCATTCAGTCAGTAGCTTCAAACATTTCTGGTATATGAAAAACATGTTTTTCAATGGCAAAAATCAATGAATATTGTAAATGCACAAACAGTAATATCTCCACATTGCAAGGTGCAATTCTGAAATTTTTTGCTTTTTCCTGCTAATCCTAGCATGATAAAGAAGATTCAAAGAGAGTGAGATGCCAGCTCCTTTCATTCAGTCAGAAGCTTCAAACATTTCTGGTATATGAAAAACATGTTTTTCAATGGCAAAAATCAATGAATATTGTAAATGCACAAACAGTAATATCTCCACATTGCAAGGTGCAATTCTGAAATTTTTTGCTTTTTCCTGCTAATCCTAGCATGATAAAGAAGATTCAAAGAGAGTGATATGCCAGCTCCTTTCATTCAGTCAGTAGCTTCAAACATTTCTGGACGTTTTTCAATGGCAAAAATCAATGAATATTGTAAATGCACAAACAGTAATATCTCCACATTGCAAGGTGCAATTCTGAAATTTTTTGCTTTTTCCTGTTAATCCTAGCATGATAAAGAAGATTCAAAGAGAGTGAGATGCCAGCTCCTTTCATTCAGTCAGTAGCTTCAAACTTTTCTGGTATATGAAAAACATGTTTTTCAATGGCAAAAATCAATGAATATTGTAAATGCACAAACAGTAATATCTCCACATTGCAAGGTGCAATTCTGAAATTTTTTGCTTTTTCCTGCTAATCCTAGCATGATAAAGAAGATTCAAAGAGAGTGAGATGCCAGATCCTTTCATTCAGTCAGTAGCTTCAAACATTTCTGGACGTTTTTCAATGGCAAAAATCAATGAATATTGTAAATGCACAAACAGTAATATCTCCACATTGCAAGGTGCAATTCTGAAATTTTTTGCTTTTTCCTGTTAATCCTAGCATGTAAAAGAAGATTCAAAGAGAGTGAGATGCCAGCTCCTTTCATTCAGTCAGTAGCTTCAAACATTTCTGGTATATGAAAAACATGTTTTTCAATGGCAAAAATCAATGAATATTGTAAATGCACAAACAGTAATATCTCCACATTGCAAGGTGCAATTCTGAAATTTTTTGCTTTTTCCTGCTAATCCTAGCATGATAAAGAAGATTCAAAGAGAGTGATATGCCAGCTCCTTTCATTCAGTCAGTAGCTTCAAACATTTCTGGACGTTTTTCAGTGGCAAAAATCAATGAATATTGTAAATGCACAAACAGTAATATCTCCACATTGCAAGGTGCAATTCTGAAATTTTTTGCTTTTTCCTGTTAATCCTAGCATGATAAAGAAGATTCAAAGAGAGTGAGATGCCAGCTCCTTTCATTCAGTCAGTAGCTTCAAACATTTCTGGTATATGAAAAACATGTTTTTCAATGGCAAAAATCAATGAATATTGTAAATGCACAAACAGTAATATCTCCACATTGCAAGGTGCAATTCTGAAATTTTTTGCTTTTTCCTGCTAAACCTAGCATGATAAAGAAGATTCAAAGAGAGTGAGATGCCAGCTCCTTTCATTCAGTCAGTAGCTTCAAACATTTCTGGTATATGAAAAACATGTTTTTCAATGGCAAAAATCAATGAATATTGTAAATGCACAAACCGTAATATCTCCACATTGCAAGGTGCAATTCTGAAATTTTTTGCTTTTTCCTGCTAATCCTAGCATGATAAAGAAGATTCAAAGAGAGTGAGATGCCAGCTCCTTTCATTCAGTCAGTAGCTTCAAACATTTCTGGTATATGAAAAACATGTTTTTCAATGGCAAAAATCAATGAATAGTGTAAATGCACAAACCGTAATATCTCCACATTGCAAGGTGCAATTCTGAAATTTTTTGCTTTTTCCTGCTAATCCTAGCATGATAAAGAAGATTCAAAGAGAGTGAGATGCCAGCTCCTTTCATTCAGTCAGTAGCTTCAAACTTTTCTGGTATATGAAAAACATGTTTTTCAATGGCAAAAATCAATGAATATTGTAAATGCACAAACAGTAATATCTCCACATTGCAAGATGCAATTCTGAAATTTTTTGCTTTTTCCTGCTAATCCTAGCATGATAAAGAAGATTCAAAGAGAGTGAGATGCCAGCTCCTTTCATTCAGTCAGTAGCTTCAAACATTTCTGGTATATGAAAAACATGTTTTTCAATGGCAAAAATCAATGAATAGTGTAAATGCACAAACCGTAATATCTCCACATTGCAAGGTGCAATTCTGAAATTTTTTGCTTTTTCCTGCTAATCCTAGCATGATAAAGAAGATTCAAAGAGAGTGAGATGCCAGCTCCTTTCATTCAGTCAGTAGCTTCAAACTTTTCTGGTATATGAAAAACATGTTTTTCAATGGCAAAAATCAATGAATATTGTAAATGCACAAACAGTAATATCTCCATATTGCAAGGTGCAATTCTGAAATTTTTTGCTTTTTCCTGCTAATCCTAGCATGAAAAGAAGATTCAAAGAGAGTGAGATGCCAGCTCCTTTCATTCAGTCAGTAGCTTCAAACATTTCTGGTATATGAATAACATGTTTTTCAATGGCAAAAATCAATGAATATTGTAAATGCACAAACAGTAATATCTCCACATTGCAAGATGCAATTCTGAAATTTTTTGCTTTTTCCTGCTAATCCTAGCATGATAAAGAAGATTCAAAGAGAGTGAGATGCCAGCTCCTTTCATTCAGTCAGTAGCTTCAAACATTTCTGGACGTTTTTCAATGGCAAAAATCAATGAATATTGTAAATGCACAAACAGTAATATCTCCACATTGCAAGGTGCAATTCTGAAATTTTTTGCTTTTTCCTGCTAATCCTAGCATGATAAAGAAGATTCAAAGAGAGTGAGATGCCAGCTCATTTCATTCAGTCAGTAGCTTCAAACATTTCTGGTATATGAAAAACATGTTTTTCAATGGCAAAAATCAATGAATATTGTAAATGCACAAACAGTAATATCTCCACATTGCAAGGTGCAATTCTGAAATTTTTTGCTTTTTCCTGCTAATCCTAGCATGATAAAGAAGATTCAAAGAGAGTGAGATGCCAGCTCCTTTCATTCAGTCAGTAGCTTCAAACATTTCTAGTATATGAAAAACATGTTTTTCAATGGCAAAAATCAATGAATATTGTAAATGCACAAACAGTAATATCTCCACATTGCAAGGTGCAATTCTGAAATTTTTTGCTTTTTCCTGCTAATCCTAGCATGATAAAGAAGATTCAAAGAGAGTGAGATGCCAGCTCCTTTCATTCAGTCAGTAGCTTCAAACATTTCTGGACGTTTTTCAATGGCAAAAATCAATGAATATTGTAAATGCACAAACAGTAATATCTCCACATTGCAAGGTGCAATTCTGAATTTTTTTGCTTTTTCCTGTTAATCCTAGCATGATATAGAAGATTCAAAGAGAGTGAGATGCCAGCTCCTTTCATTCAGTCAGTAGCTTCAAACATTTCTGGTATATGAAAAACATGTTTTTCAATGGCAAAAATCAATGAATATTGTAAATGCACAAACAGTAATATCTCCACATTGCAAGGTGCAATTCTGAAATTTTTTGCTTTTTCCTGTTAATCCTAGCATGATAAAGAAGATTCAAAGAGAGTGAGATGCCAGCTCCTTTCATTCAGTCAGTAGCTTCAAACATTTCTGGTATATGAAAAACATGTTTTTCAATGGCAAAAATCAATGAATATTGTAAATGCACAAACCGTAATATCTCCACATTGCAAGGTGCAATTCTGAAATTTTTTGCTTTTTCCTGCTAATCCTAGCATGATAAAGAAGATTCAAAGAGACTAAGATGCCAGCTCCTTTCATTCAGTCAGTAGCTTCAAACATTTCTGGTATATGAAAAACATGTTTTTCAATGGCAAAAATCAATGAATATTGTAAATGCACAAACCGTAATATCTCCACATTGCAAGGTGCAATTCTGAAAT
The DNA here is from genome assembly GCF_046119375.1 of Phyllobates terribilis. Classification (NCBI taxonomy): domain Eukaryota; kingdom Metazoa; phylum Chordata; class Amphibia; order Anura; family Dendrobatidae; genus Phyllobates; species Phyllobates terribilis. Next base: position 294,630 of record NW_027363167.1, on the reverse strand, counting down.
TTTTTGCTTTTTCCAGCTAATCCTAGCATGATAAAGAAGATTCAAAGAGAGTGAGATGCCAGCTCCTTTCATTCAGTCAGTAGCTTCAAACATTTCTGGTATATGAAAAACATGTTTTTCAATGGCAAAAATCAATGAATATTGTAAATGCACAAACAGTAATATCTCCACATTGCAAGGTGCAATTCTGAAATTTTTTGCTTTTTCCTGCTAAACCTAGCATGATAAAGAAGATTCAAAGAGAGTGAGATGCCAGCTCCTTTCATTCAGTCAGTAGCTTCAAACATTTCTGGTATATGAAAAACATGTTTTTCAATGGCAAAAATCAATGAATATTGTAAATGCACAAACCGTAATATCTCCACATTGCAAGGTGCAATTCTGAAATTTTTTGCTTTTTCCTGCTAATCCTAGCATGATAAAGAAGATTCAAAGAGAGTGAGATGCCAGCTCCTTTCATTCAGTCAGTAGCTTCAAACATTTCTGGTATATGAAAAACATGTTTTTCAATGGCAAAAATCAATGAATAGTGTAAATGCACAAACCGTAATATCTCCACATTGCAAGGTGCAATTCTGAAATTTTTTGCTTTTTCCTGCTAATCCTAGCATGATAAAGAAGATTCAAAGAGAGTGAGATGCCAGCTCCTTTCATTCAGTCAGTAGCTTCAAACATTTCTGGTATATGAAAAACATGTTTTTCAATGGCAAAAATCAATGAATATTGTAAATGCACAAACAGTAATATCTCCATATTGCAAGGTGCAATTCTGAAATTTTTTGCTTTTTCCTGCTAATCCTAGCATGATAAAGAAGATTCAAAGAGAGTTAGATGCCAGCTCCTTTCATTCAGTCAGTAGCTTCAAACATTTCTGGTATATGAATAACATGTTTTTCAATGGCAAAAATCAATGAATATTGTAAATGCACAAACAGTAATATCTCCACATTGCAAGATGCAATTCTGAAATTTTTTGCTTTTTCCTGCTAATCCTAGCATGATAAAGAAGATTCAAAGAGAGTGAGATGCCAGCTCCTTTCATTCAGTCAGTAGCTTCAAACATTTCTGGACGTTTTTCAATGGCAAAAATCAATGAATATTGTAAATGCACAAACAGTAATATCTCCACATTGCAAGGTGCAATTCTGAAATTTTTTGCTTTTTCCTGCTAATCCTAGCATGATAAAGAAGATTCAAAGAGAGTGAGATGCCAGCTCACTTCATTCAGTCAGTAGCTTCAAACATTTCTGGTATATGAAAAACATGTTTTTCAATGGCAAAAATCAATGAATATTGTAAATGCACAAACAGTAATATCTCCACATTGCAAGGTGCAATTCTGAAATTTTTTGCTTTTTCCTGCTAATCCTAGCATGATAAAGAAGATTCAAAGAGAGTGAGATGCCAGCTCCTTTCATTCAGTCAGTAGCTTCAAACATTTCTGGTATATGAAAAACATGTTTTTCAATGGCAAAAATCAATGAATATTGTAAATGCACAAACAGTAATATCTCCACATTGCAAGGTGCAATTCTGAAATTTTTTGCTTTTTCCTGCTAATCCTAGCATGATAAAGAAGATTCAAAGAGAGTGAGATGCCAGCTCCTTTCATTCAGTCAGTAGCTTCAAACATTTCTGGACGTTTTTCAATGGCAAAAATCAATGAATATTGTAAATGCACAAACAGTAATATCTCCACATTGCAAGGTGCAATTCTGAATTTTTTTGCTTTTTCCTGTTAATCCAGCATGATAAAGAAGATTCAAAGAGAGTGAGATGCCAGCTCCTTTCATTCAGTCAGTAGCTTCAAACATTTCTGGTATATGAAAAACATGTTTTTCAATGGCAAAAATCAATGAATATTGTAAATGCACAAACAGTAATATCTCCACATTGCAAGGTGCAATTCTGAAATTTTTTGCTTTTTCCTGCTAATCCTAGCATGATAAAGAAGATTCAAAGAGAGTGAGATGCCAGCTCCTTTCATTCAGTCAGTAGCTTCAAACATTTCTGGACGTTTTTCAATGGCAAAAATCAATGAATATTGTAAATGCACAAACAGTAATATCTCCACATTGCAAGGTGCAATTCTGAAATTTTTTGCTTTTTCCTGTTAATCCTAGCATGATAAAGAAGATTCAAAGAGAGTGAGTGCCAGCTCCTTTCATTCAGTCAGTAGCTTCAAACATTTCTGGTATATGAAAAACATGTTTTTCAATGGCAAAAATCAATGAATATTGTAAATGCACAAACAGTAATATCTCCACATTGCAAGGTGCAATTCTGAAATTTTTTGCTTTTTCCTGCTAAACCTAGCATGATAAAGAAGATTCAAAGAGAGTGAGATGCCAGCTCCTTTCATTCAGTCAGTAGCTTCAAACATTTCTGGTATATGAAAAACATGTTTTTCAATGGCAAAAATCAATGAATATTGTAAATGCACAAACCGTAATATCTCCACATTGCAAGGTGCAATTCTGAAATTTTTTGCTTTTTCCTGCTAATCCTAGCATGATAAAGAAGATTCAAAGAGAGTGAGATGCCAGCTCCTTTCATTCAGTCAGTAGCTTCAAACATTTCTGGTATATGAAAAACATGTTTTTCAATGGCAAAAATCAATGAATATTGTAAATGCACAAACCGTAATATCTCCCCATTGCAAGGTGCAATTCTGAAATTTTTTGCTTTTTCCTGCTAATCCTAGCATGATAAAGAAGATTCAAAGAGAGTGAGATGCCAGCTCCTTTCATTCAGTCAGTAGCTTCAAACATTTCTGGTATATGAAAAACATGTTTTTCAATGGCAAAAATCAATGAATATTGTAAATGCACAAACAGTAATATCTCCATATTGCAAGGTGCAATTCTGAAATTTTTTGCTTTTTCCTGCTAATCCTAGCATGATAAAGAAGATTCAAAGAGAGTGAGATGCCAGCTCCTTTCATTCAGTCAGTAGCTTCAAACATTTCTGGTATATGAATAACATGTTTTTCAATGGCAAAAATCAATGAATATTGTAAATGCACAAACAGTAATATCTCCACATTGCAAGATGCAATTCTGAAATTTTTTGCTTTTTCCTGCTAATCCTAGCATGATAAAGAAGATTCAAAGAGAGTGAGATGCCAGCTCCTTTCATTCAGTCAGTAGCTTCAAACATTTCTGGACGTTTTTCAATGGCAAAAATCAATGAATATTGTAAATGCACAAACAGTAATATCTCCACATTGCAAGGTGCAATTCTGAATTTTTTTGCTTTTTCCTGTTAATCCTAGCATTATAAAGAAGATTCAAAGAGAGTGAGATGCCAGCTCCTTTCATTCAGTCAGTAGCTTCAAACATTTCTGGTATATGAAAAACATGTTTTTCAATGGCAAAAATCAATGAATATTGTAAATGCACAAACAGTAATATCTCCACATTGCAAGGTGCAATTCTGAAATTTTTTGCTTTTTCCTGTTAATCCTAGCATGATAAAGAAGATTCAAAGAGAGTGAGATGCCAGCTCCTTTCATTCAGTCAGTAGCTTCAAACATTTCTGGTATATGAAAAACATGTTTTTCAATGGCAAAAATCAATGAATATTGTAAATGCACAAACAGTAATATCTCCACATTGCAAGGTGCAATTCTGAAATTTTTTGCTTTTTCCTGCTAATCCTAGCATGATAAAGAAGATTCAAAGAGAGTGAGATGCCAGCTCCTTTCATTCAGTCAGTAGCTTCAAACATTTCTGGTATATGAAAAACATGTTTTTCAATGGCAAAAATCAATGAATATTGTAAATGCACAAACAGTAATATCTCCACATTGCAAGGTGCAATTCTGAAATTTTTTGCTTTTTCCTGCTAATCCTAGCATGATAAAGAAGATTCAAACAGAGTGAGATGCCAGCTCCTTTCATTCAGTCAGTAGCTTCAAACATTTCTGGACGTTTTTCAATGGCAAAAATCAATGAATATTGTAAATGCACAAACAGTAATATCTCCACATTGCAAGGTGCAATTCTGAAATTTTTTGCTTTTTCCTGTTAATCCTAGCATGATAAAGAAGATTCAAAGAGAGTGAGATGCCAGCTCCTTTCATTCAGTCAGTAGCTTCAAACATTTCTGGTATATGAAAAACATGTTTTTCAATGGCAAAAATCAATGAATATTGTAAATGCACAAACAGTAATATCTCCACATTGCAAGGTGCAATTCTGAAATTTTTTGCTTTTTCCTGCTAATCCTAGCATGATAAAGAAGATTCAAAGAGAGTGATATGCCAGCTCCTTTCATTCAGTCAGTAGCTTCAAACATTTCTGGACGTTTTTCAGTGGCAAAAATCAATGAATATTGTAAATGCACAAACAGTAATATCTCCACATTGCAAGGTGCAATTCTGAAATTTTTTGCTTTTTCCTGCTAAACCTAGCATGATAAAGAAGATTCAAAGAGAGTGAGATGCCAGCTCCTTTCATTCAGTCAGTAGCTTCAAACATTTCTGGTATATGAAAAACATGTTTTTCAATGGCAAAAATCAATGAATATTGTAAATGCACAAACCGTAATATCTCCACATTGCAAGGTGCAATTCTGAAATTTTTTGCTTTTTCCTGCTAATCCTAGCATGATAAAGAAGATTCAAAGAGAGTGAGATGCCAGCTCCTTTCATTCAGTCAGTAGCTTCAAACATTTCTGGTATATGAAAAACATGTGTTTCAATGGCAAAAATCAATGAATATTGTAAATGCACAAACAGTAATATCTCCACATTGCAAGGTGCAATTCTGAATTTTTTTGCTTTTTCCTGCTAATCCTAGCATGATAAAGAAGATTCAAAGAGAGTGAGATGCCAGCTCCTTTCATTCAGTCAGTAGCTTCAAACATTTCTGGACGTTTTTCAATGGCAAAAATCAATGAATATTGTAAATGCACAAACAGTAATATCTCCACATTGCAAGGTGCAATTCTGAAATTTTTTGCTTTTTCCTGCTAATCCTAGCATGATAAAGAAGATTCAAAGAGAGTGAGATGCCAGCTCCTTTCATTCAGTCAGTAGCTTCAAACATTTCTGGTATATGAAAAACATGTGTTTCAATGGCAAAAATCAATGAATATTGTAAATGCACAAACAGTAATCTCTCCACATTGCAAGGTGCAATTCTGAATTTTTTTGCTTTTTCCTGCTAATCCTAGCATGATAAAGAAGATTCAAAGAGAGTGAGATGCCAGCTCCTTTCATTCAGTCAGTAGCTTCAAACATTTCTGGTATATGAAAAACATGTTTTTCAATGGCAAAAATCAATGAATATTGTAAATGCACAAACAGTAATATCTCCATATTGCAAGGTGCAATTCTGAAATTTTTTGCTTTTTCCTGCTAATCCTAGCATGATAAAGAAGATTCAAAGAGAGTGAGATGCCAGCTCCTTTCATTCAGTCAGTAGCTTCAAACATTTCTGGTATATGAATAACATGTTTTTCAATGGCAAAAATCAATGAATATTGTAAATGCACAAACAGTAATATCTCCACATTGCAAGATGCAATTCTGAAATTTTTTGCTTTTTCCTGCTAATCCTAGCATGATAAAGAAGATTCAAAGAGAGTGAGATGCCAGCTCCTTTCATTCAGTCAGTAGCTTCAAACATTTCTGGACGTTTTTCAATGGCAAAAATCAATGAATATTGTAAATGCACAAACAGTAATATCTCCACATTGCAAGGTGCAATTCTGAAATTTTTTGCTTTTTCCTGCTAATCCTAGCATGATAAAGAAGATTCAAAGAGAGTGAGATGCCAGCTCCTTTCATTCAGTCAGTAGATTCAAACATTTCTGGACATTTTTCAATGGCAAAAATCAATGAATATTGTAAATGCACAAACAGTAATATCTCCACATTGCAAGGTGCAATTCTGAAACTTTTTGCTTTTTCCTGTTAATCCTAGCATGATAAAGAAGATTCAAAGAGAGTGAGATGCCAGCTCCTTTCATTCAGTCAGTAGCTTCAAACATTTCTGGTATATGAAAAACATGTTTTTCACTGGCAAAAATCAATGAATATTGTAAATGCACAAACAGTAATATCTCCACATTGCAAGGTGCAATTCTGAAATTTTTTGCTTTTTCCTGCTAATCCTAGCATGATAAAGAAGATTCAAAGAGAGTGAGATGCCAGCTCCTTTCATTCAGTCAGTAGCTTCAAACATTTCTGGTATATGAAAAACATGTTTTTCAATGGCAAAAATCAATGAATATTGTAAATGCACAAACAGTAATATCTCCACATTGCAAGGTGCAATTCTGAAATTTTTTGCTTTTTCCTGCTAATCCTAGCATGATAAAGAAGATTCAAAGAGAGTGAGATACCAGCTCCTTTCATTCAGTCAGTAGCTTCAAACATTTCTGGACATTTTTCAATGGCAAAAATCAATGAATATTGTAAATGCACAAACAGTAATATCTCCATATTGCAAGGTGCAATTCTGAAATTTTTTGCTTTTTCCTGCTAATCCTAGCATGATAAAGAAGATTCAAAGAGAGTGAGATGCCAGCTCCTTTCATTCAGTCAGTAGCTTCAAACATTTCTGGACGTTTTTCAATGGCAAAAATCAATGAATATTGTAAATGCACAAACAGTAATATCTCCACATTGCAAGGTGCAATTCTGAAATTTTTTGCTTTTTCCTGTTAATCCTAGCATGATAAAGAAGATTCAAAGAGAGTGAGATGCCAGCTCCTTTCATTCAGTCAGTAGCTTCAAACATTTCTGGTATATGAAAAACATGTTTTTCAATGGCAAAAATCAATGAATATTGTAAATGCACATACAGTAATATCTCCACATTGCAAGGTGCAATTCTGAAATTTTTTGCTTTTTCCTGCTAATCCTAGCATGATAAAGAAGATTCAAAGAGAGTGAGATGCCAGCTCCTTTCATTCAGTCAGTAGCTTCAAACATTTCTGGTATATGAAAAACATGTTTTTCAATGGCAAAAATCAATGAATATTGTAAATGCACAAACAGTAATATCTCCACATTGCAAGGTGCAATTCTGAAATTTTTTGCTTTTTCCTGCTAATCCTAGCATGATAAAGAAGATTCAAAGAGAGTGAGATGCCAGCTCCTTTCATTCAGTCAGTAGCTTCAAACATTTCTGGCATATGAAAAACATGTTTTTCAATGGCAAAAATCAATGAATATTGTAAATGCACAAACAGTAATATCTCCACATTGCAAGGTGCAATTCTGAAATTTTTTGCTTTTTCCTGCTAATCCTAGCATGATAAAGAAGATTCAAAGAGAGTGAGATGCCAGCTCCTTTCATTCAGTCAGTAGCTTCAAACATTTCTGGTATATGAATAACATGTTTTTCAATGGCAAAAATCAATGAATATTGTAAATGCACAAACAGTAATATCTCCACATTGCAAGATGCAATTCTGAAATTTTTTGCTTTTTCCTGCTAATCCTAGCATGATAAAGAAGATTCAAAGAGAGTGAGATGCCAGCTCCTTTCATTCAGTCAGTAGCTTCAAACATTTCTGGACGTTTTTCAATGGCAAAAATCAATGAATATTGTAAATGCACAAACAGTAATATCTCCATATTGCAAGGTGCAATTCTGAAATTTTTTGCCTTTTCCTGCTAATCCTAGCATGATAAAGAAGATTCAAAGAGAGTGAGATGCCAGCTCCTTTCATTCAGTCAGTAGCTTCAAACATTTCTGGACGTTTTTCAATGGCAAAAATCAATGAAGATTGTAAATGCACAAACAGTAATATCTCCACATTGCAAGGTGCAATTCTGAAATTTTTTGCTTTTTCCTGTTAATCCTAGCATGATAAAGAAGATTCAAAGAGAGTGAGATGCCAGCTACTTTCATTCAGTCAGTAGCTTCAAACATTTCTGGTATATGAAAAACATGTTTTTCAATGGCAAAAATCAATGAATATTGTAAATGCACAAACCGTAATATCTCCACATTGCAAGGTGCAATTCTGAAATTTTTTGCTTTTTCCTGCTAATCCTAGCATGATAAAGAAGATTCAAAGAGAGTGAGATGCCAGCTCCTTTCATTCAGTCAGTAGCTTCAAACATTTCTGGTATATGAAAAACATGTTTTTCAATGGCAAAAATCAATGAATATTGTAAATGCACAAACAGTAATATCTCCACATTGCAAGGTGCAATTCTGAAATTTTTTGCTTTTTCCTGCTAATCCTAGCATGATAAAGAAGATTCAAAGAGAGTGAGATGCCAGCTCCTTTCATTCAGTCAGTAGCTTCAAACATTTCTGGAATATGAAAAACATGTTTTTCAATGGCAAAAATCAATGAATATTGTAAATGCACAAACAGTAATATCTCCACATTGCAAGGTGCAATTCTGAAATTTTTTGCTTTTTCCTGCTAATCCTAGCATGATAAAGAAGATTCAAAGAGAGTGAGATGCCAGCTCCTTTCATTCAGTCAGTAGCTTCAAACATTTCTGGACGTTTTTCAATGGCAAAAATCAATGAATATTGTAAATGCACAAACAGTAATATCTCCACATTGCAAGGTGCAATTCTGAAATTTTTTGCTTTTTCCTGTTAATCCTAGCATGATAAAGAAGATTCAAAGAGAGTGAGATGCCAGCTCCTTTCATTCAGTCAGTAGCTTCAAACATTTCTGAAATATGAAAAACATGTTTTTCAATTGCAAAAATCAATGAATATTGTAAATGCACAAACAGTAATATCTCCATATTGCAAGGTGCAATTCTGAAATTTTTTGCTTTTTCCTGCTAATCCTAGCATGATAAAGAAGATTCAAAGAGAGTGAGATGCCAGCTCCTTTCATTCAGTCAGTAGCTTCAAACATTTCTGGTATATGAAAAACATGTTTTTCAATGGCAAAAATCAATGAATATTGTAAATGCACAAGCAGTAATATCTCCACATTGCAAGGTGCAATTCTGAAATTTTTTGCTTTTTCCTGCTAATCCTAGCATGATAAAGAAGATTCAAAGAGAGTGAGATGCCAGCTCCTTTCATTCAGTCAGTAGCTTCAAACATTTCTGGTATATGAAAAACATGTTTTTCAATGGCAAAAATCAATGAATATTGTAAATGCACAAACAGTAATATCTCCACATTGCAAGGTGCAATTCTGAAATTTTTTGCTTTTTCCTGCTAATCCTAGCATGATAAAGAAGATTCAGAGAGTGAGATGCCAGCTCCTTTCATTCAGTCAGTAGCTTCAAACATTTCTGGTATATGAAAAACATGTTTTTCAATGGCAAAAATCAATGAATATTGTAAATGCACAAACAGTAATATCTCCACATTGCAAGGTGCAATTCTGAAATTTTTTGCTTTTTCCTGCTAATCCTAGCATGATAAAGAAGATTCAAAGAGAGTGAGATGCCAGCTCCTTTCATTCAGTCAGTAGCTTCAAACATTTCTGGTATATGAAAAACATGTTTTTCAATGGCAAAAATCAATGAATATTGTAAATGCACAAACAGTAATATCTCCACATTGCAAGGTGCAATTCTGAAATTTTTTGCTTTTTCCTGCTAATCCTAGCATGATAAAGAAGATTCAAAGAGAGTGAGATGCCAGCTCCTTTCATTCAGTCAGTAGCTTCAAACATTTCTGGTATATGAATAACATGTTTTTCAATGGCAAAAATCAATGAATATTGTAAATGCACAAACAGTAATATCTCCACATTGCAAGATGCAATTCTGAAATTTTTTGCTTTTTCCTGCTAATCCTAGCATGATAAAGAAGATTCAAAGAGAGTGAGATGCCAGCTCCTTTCATTCAGTCAGTAGCTTCAAACATTTCTGGACGTTTTTCAATGGCAAAAATCAATGAATATTGTAAATGCACAAACAGTAATATCTCCATATTGCAAGGTGCAATTCTGAAATTTTTTGCTTTTTCCTGCTAATCCTAGCATGATAAAGAAGATTCAAAGAGAGTGAGATGCCAGCTCCTTTCATTCAGTCAGTAGCTTCAAACATTTCTGGACGTTTTTCAATGGCAAAAATCAATGAATATTGTAAATGCACAAACAGTAATATCTCCACATTGCAAGGTGCAATTCTGAAATTTTTTGCTTTTTCCTGTTAATCCTAGCATGATAAAGAAGATTCAAAGAGAGTGAGATGCCAGCTACTTTCATTCAGTCAGTAGCTTCAAACATTTCTGGTATATGAAAAACATGTTTTTCAATGGCAAAAATCAATGAATATTGTAAATGCACAAACCGTAATATCTCCACATTGCAAGGTGCAATTCTGAAATTTTTTGCTTTTTCCTGCTAATCCTAGCATGATAAAGAAGATTCAAAGAGAGTGAGATGCCAGCTCCTTTCATTCAGTCAGTAGCTTCAAACATTTCTGGTATATGAAAAACATGTTTTTCAATGGCAAAAATCAATGAATATTGTAAATGCACAAACAGTAATATCTCCACATTGCAAGGTGCAATTCTGAAATTTTTTGCTTTTTCCTGCTAATCCTAGCATGATAAAGAAGATTCAAAGAGAGTGAGATGCCAGCTACTTTCATTCAGTCAGTAGCTTCAAACATTTCTGGAATATGAAAAACATGTTTTTCAATGGCAAAAATCAATGAATATTGTAAATGCACAAACAGTAATATCTCCACATTGCAAGGTGCAATTCTGAAATTTTTTGCTTTTTCCTGCTAATCCTAGCATGATAAAGAAGATTCAAAGAGAGTGAGATGCCAGCTCCTTTCATTCAGTCAGTAGCTTCAAACATTTCTGGACGTTTTTCAATGGCAAAAATCAATGAATATTGTAAATGCACAAACAGTAATATCTCCACATTGCAAGGTGCAATTCTGAAATTTTTTGCTTTTTCCTGTTAATCCTAGCATGATAAAGAAGATTCAAAGAGAGTGAGATGCCAGCTCCTTTCATTCAGTCAGTAGCTTCAAACATTTCTGAAATATGAAAAACATGTTTTTCAATGGCAAAAATCAATGAATATTGTAAATGCACAAACAGTAATATCTCCATATTGCAAGGTGCAATTCTGAAATTTTTTGCTTTTTCCTGCTAATCCTAGCATGATAAAGAAGATTCAAAGAGAGTGAGATGCCAGCTCCTTTCATTCAGTCAGTAGCTTCAAACATTTCTGGTATATGAAAAACATGTTTTTCAATGGCAAAAATCAATGAATATTGTAAATGCACAAGCAGTAATATCTCCACATTGCAAGGTGCAATTCTGAAATTTTTTGCTTTTTCCTGCTAATCCTAGCATGATAAAGAAGATTCAAAGAGAGTGAGATGCCAGCTCCTTTCATTCAGTCAGTAGCTTCAAACATTTCTGGTATATGAAAAACATGTTTTTCAATGGCAAAAATCAATGAATATTGTAAATGCACAAACAGTAATATCTCCACATTGCAAGGTGCAATTCTGAAATTTTTTGCTTTTTCCTGCTAATCCTAGCATGATAAAGAAGATTCAGAGAGTGAGATGCCAGCTCCTTTCATTCAGTCAGTAGCTTCAAACATTTCTGGTATATGAAAAACATGTTTTTCAATGGCAAAAATCAATGAATATTGTAAATGCACAAACAGTAATATCTCCACATTGCAAGGTGCAATTCTGAAATTTTTTGCTTTTTCCTGCTAATCCTAGCATGATAAAGAAGATTCAAAGAGAGTGAGATGCCAGCTCCTTTCATTCAGTCAGTAGCTTCAAACATTTCTGGTATATGAATAACATGTTTTTCAATGGCAAAAATCAATCAATATTGTAAATGCACAAACAGTAATATCTCCACATTGCAAGATGCAATTCTGAAATTTTTTGCTTTTTCCTGCTAATCCTAGCATGATAAAGAAGATTCAAAGAGAGTGAGATGAGAGCTCCTTTCATTCAGTCAGTAGCTTCAAACATTTCTGGACGTTTTTCAATGGCAAAAATCAATGAATATTGTAAATGCACAAACAGTAATATCTCCATATTGCAAGGTGCAATTCTGAAATTTTTTGCTTTTTCCTGCTAATCCTAGCATGATAAAGAAGATTCAAAGAGAGTGAGATGCCAGCTCCTTTCATTCAGTCAGTAGCTTCAAACATTTCTGGACGTTTTTCAATGGCAAAAATCAATGAATATTGTAAATGCACAAACAGTAATATCTCCACATTGCAAGGTGCAATTCTGAAATTTTTTGCTTTTTCCTGTTAATCCTAGCATGATAAAGAAGATTCAAAGAGAGTGAGATGCCAGCTCCTTTCATTCAGTCAGTAGCTTCAAACATTTCTGGTATATGAAAAACATGTTTTTCAATGGCAAAAATCAATGAATATTGTAAATGCACAAACCGTAATATCTCCACATTGCAAAGTGCAATTCTGAAATTTTTTGCTTTTTCCTGCTAATCCTAGCATGATAAAGAAGATTCAAAGAGAGTGAGATGCCAGCTCCTTTCATTCAGTCAGTAGCTTCAAACATTTCTGGTATATGAAAAACATGTTTTTCAATGGCAAAAATCAATGAATATTGTAAATGCACAAACAGTAATATCTCCACATTGCAAGGTGCAATTCTGAAATTTTTTGCTTTTTCCTGCTAATCCTAGCATGATAAAGAAGATTCAAAGAGAGTGAGATGCCAGCTCCTTTCATTCAGTCAGTAGCTTCAAACATTTCTGGACGTTTTTCAATGGCAAAAATCAATGAATATTGTAAATGCACAAACAGTAATATCTCCACATTGCAAGGTGCAATTCTGAAATTTTTTGCTTTTTCCTGTTAATCCTAGCATGATAAAGAAGATTCAAAGAGAGTGAGATGCCAGCTCCTTTCATTCAGTCAGTAGCTTCAAACATTTCTGGTATATGAATAACATGTTTTTCAATGGCAAAAATCAATGAATATTGTAAATGCACAAACAGTAATAACTCCACATTGCAAGATGCAATTCTGAAATTTTTTGCTTTCTCCTGCTAATCCTAGCATGATAAAGAAGATTCAAAGAGAGTGAGATGCCAGCTCCTTTCATTCAGTCAGTAGCTTCAAACATTTCTGGACGTTTTTCAATGGCAAAAATCAATGAATATTGTAAATGCACAAACAGTAATATCTCCACATTGCAAGGTGCAATTCTGAAATTTTTTGCTTTTTCCTGCTAATCCTAGCATGATAAAGAAGATTCAAAGAGAGTGAGATGCCAGCGCCTTTCATTCAGTCAGTAGCTTCAAACATTTCTGGTATATGAAAAACATGTTTTTCAATGGCAAAAATCAATGAATATTGTAAATGCACAAACAGTAATATCTCCACATTGCAAGGTGCAATTCTGAAATTTTTTGCTTTTTCCTGCTAATCCTAGCATGATAAAGAAGATTCAAAGAGAGTGAGATGCCAGCTCCTTTCATTCAGTCAGTAGCTTCAAACATTTCTGGTATATGAAAAACATGTTTTTCAATGGCAAAAATCAATGAATATTGTAAATGCACAAACAGTAATATCTCCACATTGCAAGGTGCAATTCTGAAATTTTTTGCTTTTTCCTGCTAATCCTAGCATGATAAAGAAGATTCAAAGAGAGTGAGATGCCAGCTCCTTTCATTCAGTCAGTAGCTTCAAACATTTCTGGACGTTTTTCAATGGCAAAAATCAATGAATATTGTAAATGCACAAACAGTAATATCTCCACATTGCAAGGTGCAATTCTGAAATTTTTTGCTTTTTCCTGTTAATCCTAGCATGATAAAGAAGATTCAAAGAGAGTGAGATGCCAGCTCCTTTCATTCAGTCAGTAGCTTCAAACATTTCTGAAATATGAAAAACATGTTTTTCAATGGCAAAAATCAATGAATATTGTAAATGCACAAACAGTAATATCTCCATATTGCAAGGTGCAATTCTGAAATTTTTTGCTTTTTCCTGCTAATCCTAGCATGATAAAGAAGATTCAAAGAGAGTGAGATGCCAGCTCCTTTCATTCAGTCAGTAGCTTCAAACATTTCTGGTATATGAAAAACATGTTTTTCAATGGCAAAAATCAATGAATATTGTAAATGCACAAGCAGTAATATCTCCACATTGCAAGGTGCAATTCTGAAATTTTTTGCTTTTTCCTGCTAATCCTAGCATGATAAAGAAGATTCAAAGAGAGTGAGATGCCAGCTCCTTTCATTCAGTCAGTAGCTTCAAACATTTCTGGTATATGAAAAACATGTTTTTCAATGGCAAAAATCAATGAATATTGTAAATGCACAAACAGTAATATCTCCACATTGCAAGGTGCAATTCTGAAATTTTTTGCTTTTTCCTGTTAATCCTAGCATGATAAAGAAGATTCAAAGAGAGTGAGATGCCAGCTCCTTTCATTCAGTCAGTAGCTTCAAACATTTCTGGTATATGAAAAACATGTTTTTCAATGGCAAAAATCAATGAATATTGTAAATGCACAAACAGTAATATCTCCATATTGCAAGGTGCAATTCTGAAATTTTTTGCTTTTTCCTGCTAATCCTAGCATGATAAAGAAGATTCAAAGAGAGTGAGATGCCAGCTCCTTTCATTCAGTCAGTAGCTTCAAACATTTCTGGTATATGAATAACATGTTTTTCAATGGCAAAAATCAATGAATATTGTAAATGCACAAACAGTAATATCTCCACATTGCAAGATGCAATTCTGAAATTTTTTGCTTTTTCCTGCTAATCCTAGCATGATAAAGAAGATTCAAAGAGAGTGAGATGCCAGCTCCTTTCATTCAGTCAGTAGCTTCAAACATTTCTGGACGTTTTTCAATGGCAAAAATCAATGAATATTGTAAATGCACAAACAGTAATATCTCCACATTGCAAGGTGCAATTCTGAAATTTTTTGCTTTTTCCTGCTAATCCTAGCATGATAAAGAAGATTCAAAGAGAGTGAGATGCCAGCTCCTTTCATTCAGTCAGTAGCTTCAAACATTTCTGGTATATGAAAAACATGTTTTTCAATGGCAAAAATCAATGAATATTGTAAATGCACAAACAGTAATATCTCCACATTGCAAGGTGCAATTCTGAAATTTTTTGCTTTTTCCTGCTAATCCTAGCATGATAAAGAAGATTCAAAGAGAGTGAGATGCCAGCTCCTTTCATTCAGTCAGTAGCTTCAAACATTTCTGGTATATGAAAAACATGTTTTTCAATGGCAAAAATCAATGAATATTGTAAATGCACAAACAGTAATATCTCCACATTGCAAGGTGCAATTCTGAAATTTTTTGCTTTTTCCTGCTAATCCTAGCATGATAAAGAAGATTCAAAGAGAGTGAGATGCCAGCTCCTTTCATTCAGTCAGTAGCTTCAAACATTTCTGGACGTTTTTCAATGGCAAAAATCAATGACTATTGTAAATGCACAAACAGTAATATCTCCACATTGCAAGGTGCAATTCTGAAATTTTTTGCTTTTTCCTGTTAATCCTAGCATGATAAAGAAGATTCAAAGAGAGTGAGATGCCAGCTCCTTTCATTCAGTCAGTAGCTTCAAACATTTCTGAAATATGAAAAACATGTTTTTCAATGGCAAAAATCAATGAATATTGTAAATGCACAAACAGTAATATCTCCATATTGCAAGGTGCAATTCTGAAATTTTTTGCTTTTTCCTGCTAATCCTAGCATGATAAAGAAGATTCAAAGAGAGTGAGATGCCAGCTCCTTTCATTCAGTCAGTAGCTTCAAACATTTCTGGTATATGAAAAACATGTTTTTCAATGGCAAAAATCAATGAATATTGTAAATGCACAAGCAGTAATATCTCCACATTGCAAGGTGCAATTCTGAAATTTTTTGCTTTTTCCTGCTAATCCTAGCATGATAAAGAAGATTCAAAGAGAGTGAGATGCCAGCTCCTTTCTTTCAGTCAGTAGCTTCAAACATTTCTGGTATATGAAAAACATGTTTTTCAATGGCAAAAATCAATGAATATTGTAAATGCACAAACAGTAATATCTCCACATTGCAAGGTGCAATTCTGAAATTTTTTGCTTTTTCCTGCTAATCCTAGCATGATAAAGAAGATTCAAAGAGAGTGAGATGCCAGCTCCTTTCATTCAGTCAGTAGCTTCAAACATTTCTGGTATATGAAAAACATGTTTTTCAATGGCAAAAATCAATGAATATTGTAAATGCACAAACAGTAATATCTCCACATTGCAAGGTGCAATTCTGAAATTTTTTGCTTTTTCCTGCTAATCCTAGCATGATAAAGAAGATTCAAAGAGAGTGAGATGCCAGCTCCTTTCATTCAGTCAGTAGCTTCAAACATTTCTGGTATATGAATAACATGTTTTTCAATGGCAAAAATCAATCAATATTGTAAATGCACAAACAGTAATATCTCCACATTGCAAGATGCAATTCTGAAATTTTTTGCTTTTTCCTGCTAATCCTAGCATGATAAAGAAGATTCAAAGAGAGTGAGATGCCAGCTCCTTTCATTCAGTCAGTAGCTTCAAACATTTCTGGACGTTTTTCAATGGCAAAAATCAATGAATATTGTAAATGCACAAACAGTAATATCTCCATATTGCAAGGTGCAATTCTGAAATTTTTTGCTTTTTCCTGCTAATCCTAGCATGATAAAGAAGATTCAAAGAGAGTGAGATGCCAGCTCCTTTCATTCAGTCAGTAGCTTCAAACATTTCTGGACGTTTTTCAATGGCAAAAATCAATGAATATTGTAAATGCACAAACAGTAATATCTCCACATTGCAAGGTGCAATTCTGAAATTTTTTGCTTTTTCCTGTTAATCCTAGCATGATAAAGAAGATTCAAAGAGAGTGAGATGCCAGCTCCTTTCATTCAGTCAGTAGCTTCAAACATTTCTGGTATATGAAAAACATGTTTTTCAATGGCAAAAATCAATGAATATTGTAAATGCACAAACAGTAATATCTCCACATTGCAAGGTGCAATTCTGAAATTTTTTGCTTTTTCCTGCTAATCCTAGCATGATAAAGAAGATTCAAAGAGAGTGAGATGCCAGCTCCTTTCATTCAGTCAGTAGCTTCAAACATTTCTGGTATATGAAAAACATGTTTTTCAATGGCAAAAATCAATGAATATTGTAAATGCACAAACAGTAATATCTCCACATTGCAAGGTGCAATTCTGAAATTTTTTGCTTTTTCCTGCTAATCCTAGCATGATAAAGAAGATTCAAAGAGAGTGAGATGCCAGCTCCTTTCATTCAGTCAGTAGCTTCAAACATTTCTGGTATATGAAAAACATGTTTTTCAATGGCAAAAATCAATGAATATTGTAAATGCACAAACAGTAATATCTCCACATTGCAAGGTGCAATTCTGAAATTTTTTGCTTTTTCCTGCTAATCCTAGCATGATAAAGAAGATTCAAAGAGAGTGAGATGCCAGCTCCTTTCATTCAGTCAGTAGCTTCAAACATTTCTGGACGTTTTTCAATGGCAAAAATCAATGAATATTGTAAATGCACAAACAGTAATATCTCCACATTGCAAGGTGCAATTCTGAAATTTTTTGCTTTTTCCTGTTAATCCTAGCATGATAAAGAAGATTCAAAGAGAGTGAGATGCCAGCTCCTTTCATTCAGTCAGTAGCTTCAAACATTTCTGAAATATGAAAAACATGTTTTTCAATGGCAAAAATCAATGAATATTGTAAATGCACAAACAGTAATATCTCCATATTGCAAGGTGCAATTCTGAAATTTTTTGCTTTTTCCTGCTAATCCTAGCATGATAAAGAAGATTCAAAGAGAGTGAGATGCCAGCTCCTTTCATTCAGTCAGTAGCTTCAAACATTTCTGGTATATGAAAAACATGTTTTTCAATGGCAAAAATCAATGAATATTGTAAATGCACAAGCAGTAATATCTCCACATTGCAAGGTGCAATTCTGAAATTTTTTGCTTTTTCCTGCTAATCCTAGCATGATAAAGAAGATTCAAAGAGAGTGAGATGCCAGCTCCTTTCATTCAGTCAGTAGCTTCAAACATTTCTGGTATATGAAAAACATGTTTTTCAATGGCAAAAATCAATGAATATTGTAAATGCACAAACAGTAATATCTCCACATTGCAAGGTGCAATTCTGAAATTTTTTGCTTTTTCCTGCTAATCCTAGCATGATAAAGAAGATTCAAAGAGAGTGAGATGCCAGCTCCTTTCATTCAGTCAGTAGCTTCAAACATTTCTGGTATATGAAAAACATGTTTTTCAATGGCAAAAATCAATGAATATTGTAAATGCACAAACAGTAATATCTCCACATTGCAAGGTGCAATTCTGAAATTTTTTGCTTTTTCCTGCTAATCCTAGCATGATAAAGAAGATTCAAAGAGAGTGAGATGCCAGCTCCTTTCATTCAGTCAGTAGCTTCAAACATTTCTGGTATATGAATAACATGTTTTTCAATGGCAAAAATCAATCAATATTGTAAATGCACAAACAGTAATATCTCCACATTGCAAGATGCAATTCTGAAATTTTTTGCTTTTTCCTGCTAATCCTAGCATGATAAAGAAGATTCAAAGAGAGTGAGATGCCAGCTCCTTTCATTCAGTCAGTAGCTTCAAACATTTCTGGACGTTTTTCAATGGCAAAAATCAATGAATATTGTAAATGCACAAACAGTAATATCTCCATATTGCAAGGTGCAATTCTGAAATTTTTTGCTTTTTCCTGCTAATCCTAGCATGATAAAGAAGATTCAAAGAGAGTGAGATGCCAGCTCCTTTCATTCAGTCAGTAGCTTCAAACATTTCTGGACGTTTTTCAATGGCAAAAATCAATGAATATTGTAAATGCACAAACAGTAATATCTCCACATTGCAAGGTGCAATTCTGAAATTTTTTGCTTTTTCCTGTTAATCCTAGCATGATAAAGAAGATTCAAAGAGAGTGAGATGCCAGCTCCTTTCATTCAGTCAGTAGCTTCAAACATTTCTGGTATATGAAAAACATGTTTTTCAATGGCAAAAATCAATGAATATTGTAAATGCACAAACCGTAATATCTCCACATTGCAAAGTGCAATTCTGAAATTTTTTGCTTTTTCCTGCTAATCCTAGCATGATAAAGAAGATTCAAAGAGAGTGAGATGCCAGCTCCTTTCATTCAGTCAGTAGCTTCAAACATTTCTGGTATATGAAAAACATGTTTTTCAATGGCAAAAATCAATGAATATTGTAAATGCACAAACAGTAATATCTCCACATTGCAAGGTGCAATTCTGAAATTTTTTGCTTTTTCCTGCTAATCCTAGCATGATAAAGAAGATTCAAAGAGAGTGAGATGCCAGCTCCTTTCATTCAGTCAGTAGCTTCAAACATTTCTGGTATATGAAAAACATGTTTTTCAATGGCAAAAATCAATGAATATTGTAAATGCACAAACAGTAATATCTCCACATTGCAAGGTGCAATTCTGAAATTTTTTGCTTTTTCCTGCTAATCCTAGCATGATAAAGAAGATTCAAAGAGAGTGAGATGCCAGCTCCTTTCATTCAGTCAGTAGCTTCAAACATTTCTGGACGTTTTTCAATGGCAAAAATCAATGAATATTGTAAATGCACAAACAGTAATATCTCCACATTGCAAGGTGCAATTCTGAAATTTTTTGCTTTTTCCTGTTAATCCTAGCATGATAAAGAAGATTCAAAGAGAGTGAGATGCCAGCTCCTTTCATTCAGTCAGTAGCTTCAAACATTTCTGGTATATGAAAAACATGTTTTTCAATGGCAAAAATCAATGAATATTGTAAATGCACAAACAGTAATATCTCCATATTGCAAGGTGCAATTCTGAAATTTTTTGCTTTTTCCTGCTAATCCTAGCATGATAAAGAAGATTCAAAGAGAGTGAGATGCCAGCTCCTTTCATTCAGTCAGTAGCTTCAAACATTTCTGGTATATGAATAACATGTTTTTCAATGGCAAAAATCAATGAATATTGTAAATGCACAAACAGTAATATCTCCACATTGCAAGATGCAATTCTGAAATTTTTTGCTTTTTCCTGCTAATCCTAGCATGATAAAGAAGATTCAAAGAGAGTGAGATGCCAGCTCCTTTCATTCAGTCAGTAGCTTCAAACATTTCTGGACGTTTTTCAATGGCAAAAATCAATGAATATTGTAAATGCACAAACAGTAATATCTCCACATTGCAAGGTGCAATTCTGAAATTTTTTGCTTTTTCCTGCTAATCCTAGCATGATAAAGAAGATTCAAAGAGAGTGAGATGCCAGCTCCTTTCATTCAGTCAGTAGCTTCAAACATTTCTGGTATATGAAAAACATGTTTTTCAATGGCAAAAATCAATGAATATTGTAAATGCACAAACAGTAATATCTCCACATTGCAAGGTGCAATTCTGAAATTTTTTACTTTTTCCTGCTAATCCTAGCGTGATAAAGAAGATTCAAAGAGAGTGAGATGCCAGCTCCTTTCATTCAGTCAGTAGCTTCAAACATTTCTGGTATATGAAAAACATGTTTTTCAAAGGCAAAAATCAATGAATATTGTAAATGCACAAACAGTAATATCTCCACATTGCAAGGTGCAATTCTGAAATTTTTTGCTTTTTCCTGCTAATCCTAGCATGATAAAGAAGATTCAAAGAGAGTGAGATGCCAGCTCCTTTCATTCAGTCAGTAGCTTCAAACATTTCTGGACGTTTTTCAATGGCAAAAATCAATGAATATTGTAAATGCACAAACAGTAATATCTCCACATTGCAAGGTGCAATTCTGAAATTTTTTGCTTTTTCCTGTTAATCCTAGCATGATAAAGAAGATTCAAAGAGAGTGAGATGCCAGCTCCTTTCATTCAGTCAGTAGCTTCAAACATTTCTGGTATATGAAAAACATGTTTTTCAATGGCAAAAATCAATGAATATTGTAAATGCACAAACCGTAATATCTCCACATTGCAAGGTGCAATTCTGAAATTTTTTGCTTTTTCCTGCTAATCCTAGCATTATAAAGAAGATTCAAAGAGAGTGAGATGCCAGCTCCTTTCATTCAGTCAGTAGCTTCAAACATTTCTGGTATATGAAAAACATGTTTTTCAATGGCAAAAATCAATGAATATTGTAAATGCACAAACAGTAATATCTCCACATTGCAAGGTGCAATTCTGAAATTTTTTGCTTTTTCCTGCTAATCCTAGCATGATAAAGAAGATTCAAAGAGAGTGAGATGCCAGCTCCTTTCATTCAGTCAGTAGCTTCAAACATTTCTGGTATATGAAAAACATGTTTTTCAATGGCAAAAATCAATGAATATTGTAAATGCACAAACAGTAATATCTCCACATTGCAAGGTGCAATTCTGAAATTTTTTGCTTTTTCCTGCTAATCCTAGCATGATAAAGAAGATTCAAAGAGAGTGAGATGCCAGCTCCTTTCATTCAGTCAGTAGCTTCAAACATTTCTGGACGTTTTTCAATGGCAAAAATCAATGAATATTGTAAATGCACAAACAGTAATATCTCCACATTGCAAGGTGCAATTCTGAAATTTTTTGCTTTTTCCTGTTAATCCTAGCATGATAAAGAAGATTCAAAGAGAGTGAGATGCCAGCTCCTTTCATTCAGTCAGTAGCTTCAAACATTTCTGGTATATGAAAAACATGTTTTTCAATGGCAAAAATCAATGAATATTGTAAATGCACAAACAGTAATATCTCCATATTGCAAGGTGCAATTCTGAAATTTTTTGCTTTTTCCTGCTAATCCTAGCATGATAAAGAAGATTCAAAGAGAGTGAGATGCCAGCTCCTTTCATTCAGTCAGTAGCTTCAAACATTTCTGGTATATGAAAAACATGTTTTTCAATGGCAAAAATCAATGAATATTGTAAATGCACAAGCAGTAATATCTCCACATTGCAAGGTGCAATTCTGAAATTTTTTCCTTTTTCCTGCTAATCCTAGCATGATAAAGAAGATTCAAAGAGAGTGAGATGCCAGCTCCTTTCATTCAGTCAGTAGCTTCAAACATTTCTGGTATATGAAAAACATGTTTTTCAATGGCAAAAATCAATGAATATTGTAAATGCACAAACAGTAATATCTCCACATTGCAAGGTGCAATTCTGAAATTTTTTGCTTTTTCCTGCTAATCCTTGCATGATAAAGAAGATTCAAAGAGAGTGAGATGCCAGCTCCTTTCATTCAGTCAGTAGCTTCAAACATTTCTGGTATATGAAAAACATGTTTTTCAATGGCAAAAATCAATGAATATTGTAAATGCACAAACAGTAATATCTCCACATTGCAAGGTGCAATTCTGAAATTTTTTGCTTTTTCCTGCTAATCCTAGCATGATAAAGAAGATTCAAAGAGAGTGAGATGCCAGCTCCTTTCATTCAGTCAGTAGCTTCAAACATTTCTGGTATATGAATAACATGTTTTTCAATGGCAAAAATCAATCAATATTGTAAATGCACAAACAGTAATATCTCCACATTGCAAGATGCAATTCTGAAATTTTTTGCTTTTTCCTGCTAATCCTAGCATGATAAAGAAGATTCAAAGAGAGTGAGATGCCAGCTCCTTTCATTCAGTCAGTAGCTTCAAACATTTCTGGACGTTTTTCAATGGCAAAAATCAATGAATATTGTAAATGCACAAACAGTAATATCTCCATATTGCAAGGTGCAATTCTGAAATTTTTTGCTTTTTCCTGCTAATCCTTGCATGATAAAGAAGATTCAAAGAGAGTGAGATGCCAGCTCCTTTCATTCAGTCAGTAGCTTCAAACATTTCTGGTATATGAAAAACATGTTTTTCAATGGCAAAAATCAATGAATATTGTAAATGCACAAACAGTAATATCTCCACATTGCAAGGTGCAATTCTGAAATTTTTTGCTTTTTCCTGCTAATCCTAGCATGATAAAGAAGATTCAAAGAGAGTGAGATGCCAGCTCCTTTCATTCAGTCAGTAGCTTCAAACATTTCTGGACGTTTTTCAATGGCAAAAATCAATGAATATTGTAAATGCACAAACAGTAATATCTCCACATTGCAAGGTGCAATTCTGAAATTTTTTGCTTTTTCCTGTTAATCCTAGCATGATAAAGAAGATTCAAAGAGAGTGAGATGCCAGCTCCTTTCATTCAGTCAGTAGCTTCAAACATTTCTGGTATATGAAAAACATGTTTTTCAATGGCAAAAATCAATGAATATTGTAAATGCACAAACCGTAATATCTCCACATTGCAAGGTGCAATTCTGAAATTTTTTGCTTTTTCCTGCTAATCCTAGCATTATAAAGAAGATTCAAAGAGAGTGAGATGCCAGCTCCTTTCATTCAGTCAGTAGCTTCAAACATTTCTGGTATATGAAAAACATGTTTTTCAATGGCAAAAATCAATGAATATTGTAAATGCACAAACAGTAATATCTCCACATTGCAAGGTGCAATTCTGAAATTTTTTGCTTTTTCCTGCTAATCCTAGCATGATAAAGAAGATTCAAAGAGAGTGAGATGCCAGCTCCTTTCATTCAGTCAGTAGCTTCAAACATTTCTGGTATATGAAAAACATGTTTTTCAATGGCAAAAATCAATGAATATTGTAAATGCACAAACAGTAATATCTCCACATTGCAAGGTGCAATTCTGAAATTTTTTGCTTTTTCCTGCTAATCCTAGCATGATAAAGAAGATTCAAAGAGAGTGAGATGCCAGCTCCTTTCATTCAGTCAGTAGCTTCAAACATTTCTGGACGTTTTTCAATGGCAAAAATCAATGAATATTGTAAATGCACAAACAGTAATATCTCCACATTGCAAGGTGCAATTCTGAAATTTTTTGCTTTTTCCTGTTAATCCTAGCATGATAAAGAAGATTCAAAGAGAGTGAGATGCCAGCTCCTTTCATTCAGTCAGTAGCTTCAAACATTTCTGGTATATGAAAAACATGTTTTTCAATGGCAAAAATCAATGAATATTGTAAATGCACAAACAGTAATATCTCCATATTGCAAGGTGCAATTCTGAAATTTTTTGCTTTTTCCTGCTAATCCTAGCATGATAAAGAAGATTCAAAGAGAGTGAGATGCCAGCTCCTTTCATTCAGTCAGTAGCTTCAAACATTTCTGGTATATGAAAAACATGTTTTTCAATGGCAAAAATCAATGAATATTGTAAATGCACAAGCAGTAATATCTCCACATTGCAAGGTGCAATTCTGAAATTTTTTGCTTTTTCCTGCTAATCCTAGCATGATAAAGAAGATTCAAAGAGAGTGAGATGCCAGCTCCTTTCATTCAGTCAGTAGCTTCAAACATTTCTGGTATATGAAAAACATGTTTTTCAATGGCAAAAATCAATGAATATTGTAAATGCACAAACAGTAATATCTCCACATTGCAAGGTGCAATTCTGAAATTTTTTGCTTTTTCCTGCTAATCCTAGCATGATAAAGAAGATTCAAAGAGAGTGAGATGCCAGCTCCTTTCATTCAGTCAGTAGCTTCAAACATTTCTGGTATATGAAAAACATGTTTTTCAATGGCAAAAATCAATGAATATTGTAAATGCACAAACAGTAATATCTCCACATTGCAAGGTGCAATTCTGAAATTTTTTGCTTTTTCCTGCTAATCCTAGCATGATAAAGAAGATTCAAAGAGAGTGAGATGCCAGCTCCTTTCATTCAGTCAGTAGCTTCAAACATTTCTGGTATATGAATAACATGTTTTTCAATGGCAAAAATCAATCAATATTGTAAATGCACAAACAGTAATATCTCCACATTGCAAGATGCAATTCTGAAATTTTTTGCTTTTTCCTGCTAATCCTAGCATGATAAGAAGATTCAAAGAGAGTGAGATGCCAGCTCCTTTCATTCAGTCAGTAGCTTCAAACATTTCTGGACGTTTTTCAATGGCAAAAATCAATGAATATTGTAAATGCACAAACAGTAATATCTCCATATTGCAAGGTGCAATTCTGAAATTTTTTGCTTTTTCCTGCTAATCCTAGCATGATAAAGAAGATTCAAAGAGAGTGAGATGCCAGCTCCTTTCATTCAGTCAGTAGCTTCAAACATTTCTGGACGTTTTTCAATGGCAAAAATCAATGAATATTGTAAATGCACAAACAGTAATATCTCCACATTGCAAGGTGCAATTCTGAAATTTTTTGCTTTTTCCTGTTAATCCTAGCATGATAAAGAAGATTCAAAGAGAGTGAGATGCCAGCTCCTTTCATTCAGTCAGTAGCTTCAAACATTTATGGTATATGAAAAACATGTTTTTCAATGGCAAAAATCAATCAATATTGTAAATGCACAAACCGTAATATCTCCACATTGCAAAGTGCAATTCTGAAATTTTTTGCTTTTTCCTGCTAATCCTAGCATGATAAAGAAGATTCAAAGAGAGTGAGATGCCAGCTCCTTTCATTCAGTCAGTAGCTTCAAACATTTCTGGACGTTTTTCAATGGCAAAAATCAATGAATATTGTAAATGCACAAACAGTAATATCTCCACATTGCAAGGTGCAATTCTGAAATTTTTTGCTTTTTCCTGTTAATCCTAGCATGATAAAGAAGATTCAAAGAGAGTGAGATGCCAGCTCCTTTCATTCAGTCAGTAGCTTCAAACATTTCTGGTATATGAAAAACATGTTTTTCAATGGCAAAAATCAATGAATATTGTAAATGCACAAACAGTAATATCTCCATATTGCAACGTGCAATTCTGAAATTTTTTGCTTTTTCCTGCTAATCCTAGCATGATAAAGAAGATTCAAAGAGAGTGAGATGCCAGCTCCTTTCATTCAGTCAGTAGCTTCAAACATTTCTGGTATATGAATAACATGTTTTTCAAAGGCAAAAATCAATGAATATTGTAAATGCACAAACAGTAATATCTCCACATTGCAAGATGCAATTCTGAAATTTTTTGCTTTTTCCTGCTAATCCTAGCATGATAAAGAAGATTCAAAGAGAGTGAGATGCCAGCTCCTTTCATTCAGTCAGTAGCTTCAAACATTTCTGGACGTTTTTCAATGGCAAAAATCAATGAATATTTTAAATGCACAAACAGTAATATCTCCACATTGCAAGGTGCAATTCTGAAATTTTTTGCTTTTTCCTGCTAATCCTAGCATGATAAAGAAGATTCAAAGAGAGTGAGATGCCAGCTCCTTTCATTCAGTCAGTAGCTTCAAACATTTCTGGTATATGAAAAACATGTTTTTCAATGGCAAAAATCAATGAATATTGTAAATGCACAAACAGTAATATCTCCATATTGCAAGGTGCAATTCTGAAATTTTTTGCTTTTTCCTGCTAATCCTAGCATGATAAAGAAGATTCAAAGAGAGTGAGATGCCAGCTCCTTTCATTCAGTCAGTAGCTTCAAACATTTCTGGTATATGAAAAACATGTTTTTCAATGGCAAAAATCAATGAATATTGTAAATGCACAAGCAGTAATATCTCCACATTGCAAGGTGCAATTCTGAAATTTTTTGCTTTTTCCTGCTAATCCTAGCATGATAAAGAAGATTCAAAGAGAGTGAGATGCCAGCTCCTTTCATTCAGTCAGTAGCTTCAAACATTTCTGGTATATGAAAAACATGTTTTTCAATGGCAAAAATCAATGAATATTGTAAATGCACAAACAGTAATATCTCCACATTGCAAGGTGCAATTCTGAAATTTTTTGCTTTTTCCTGCTAATCCTAGCATGATAAAGAAGATTCAAAGAGAGTGAGATGCCAGCTCCTTTCATTCAGTCAGTAGCTTCAAACATTTCTGGTATATGAAAAACATGTTTTTCAATGGCAAAAATCAATGAATATTGTAAATGCACAAACAGTAATATCTCCACATTGCAAGGTGCAATTCTGAAATTTTTTGCTTTTTCCTGCTAATCCTAGCATGATAAAGAAGATTCAAAGAGAGTGAGATGCCAGCTCCTTTCATTCAGTCAGTAGCTTCAAACATTTCTGGTATATGAATAACATGTTTTTCAATGGCAAAAATCAATCAATATTGTAAATGCACAAACAGTAATATCTCCACATTGCAAGATGCAATTCTGAAATTTTTTGCTTTTTCCTGCTAATCCTAGCATGATAAGAAGATTCAAAGAGAGTGAGATGCCAGCTCCTTTCATTCAGTCAGTAGCTTCAAACATTTCTGGACGTTTTTCAATGGCAAAAATCAATGAATATTGTAAATGCACAAACAGTAATATCTCCATATTGCAAGGTGCAATTCTGAAATTTTTTGCTTTTTCCTGCTAATCCTAGCATGATAAAGAAGATTCAAAGAGAGTGAGATGCCAGCTCCTTTCATTCAGTCAGTAGCTTCAAACATTTCTGGACGTTTTTCAATGGCAAAAATCAATGAATATTGTAAATGCACAAACAGTAATATCTCCACATTGCAAGGTGCAATTCTGAAATTTTTTGCTTTTTCCTGTTAATCCTAGCATGATAAAGAAGATTCAAAGAGAGTGAGATGCCAGCTCCTTTCATTCAGTCAGTAGCTTCAAACATTTCTGGTATATGAAAAACATGTTTTTCAATGGCAAAAATCAATCAATATTGTAAATGCACAAACCGTAATATCTCCACATTGCAAAGTGCAATTCTGAAATTTTTTGCTTTTTCCTGCTAATCCTAGCATGATAAAGAAGATTCAAAGAGAGTGAGATGCCAGCTCCTTTCATTCAGTCAGTAGCTTCAAACATTTCTGGTATATGAAAAACATGTTTTTCAATGGCAAAAATCAATGAATATTGTAAATGCACAAACAGTAATATCTCCACATTGCAAGGTGCAATTCTGAAATTTTTTGCTTTTTCCTGCTAATCCTAGCATGATAAAGAAGATTCAAAGAGAGTGAGATGCCAGCTCCTTTCATTCAGTCAGTAGCTTCAAACATTTCTGGTATATGAAAAACATGTTTTTCAATGGCAAAAATCAATGAATATTGTAAATGCACAAACAGTAATATCTCCACATTGCAAGGTGCAATTCTGAAATTTTTTGCTTTTTCCTGCTAATCCTAGCATGATAAAGAAGATTCAAAGAGAGTGAGATGCCAGCTCCTTTCATTCAGTCAGTAGCTTCAAACATTTCTGGACGTTTTTCAATGGCAAAAATCAATGAATATTGTAAATGCACAAACAGTAATATCTCCACATTGCAAGGTGCAATTCTGAAATTTTTTGCTTTTTCCTGTTAATCCTAGCATGATAAAGAAGATTCAAAGAGAGTGAGATGCCAGCTCCTTTCATTCAGTCAGTAGCTTCAAACATTTCTGGTATATGAAAAACATGTTTTTCAATGGCAAAAATCAATGAATATTGTAAATGCACAAACAGTAATATCTCCATATTGCAACGTGCAATTCTGAAATTTTTTGCTTTTTCCTGCTAATCCTAGCATGATAAAGAAGATTCAAAGAGAGTGAGATGCCAGCTCCTTTCATTCAGTCAGTAGCTTCAAACATTTCTGGTATATGAATAACATGTTTTTCAAAGGCAAAAATCAATGAATATTGTAAATGCACAAACAGTAATATCTCCACATTGCAAAATGCAATTCTGAAATTTTTTGCTTTTTCCTGCTAATCCTAGCATGATAAAGAAGATTCAAAGAGAGTGAGATGCCAGCTCCTTTCATTCAGTCAGTAGCTTCAAACATTTCTGGACGTTTTTCAATGGCAAAAATCAATGAATATTGTAAATGCACAAACAGTAATATCTCCACATTGCAAGGTGCAATTCTGAAATTTTTTGCTTTTTCCTGCTAATCCTAGCATGATAAAGAAGATTCAAAGAGAGTGAGATGCCAGCTCCTTTCATTCAGTCAGTAGCTTCAAACATTTCTGGTATATGAAAAACATGTTTTTCAATGGCAAAAATCAATGAATATTGTAAATGCACAAACAGTAATATCTCCACATTGCAAGGTGCAATTCTGAAATTTTTTGCTTTTTCCTGCTAATCCTAGCATGATAAAGAAGATTCAAAGAGAGTGAGATGCCAGCTCCTTTCATTCAGTCAGTAGCTTCAAACATTTCTGGTATATGAAAAACATGTTTTTCAATGGCAAAAATCAATGAATATTGTAAATGCACAAACAGTAATATCTCCACATTGCAAGGTGCAATTCTGAAATTTTTTGCTTTTTCCTGCTAATCCTAGCATGATAAAGAAGATTCAAAGAGAGTGAGATGCCAGCTCCTTTCATTCAGTCAGTAGCTTCAAACATTTCTGGACGTTTTTCAATGGCAAAAATCAATGAATATTGTAAATGCACAAACAGTAATATCTCCACATTGCAAGGTGCAATTCTGAAATTTTTTGCTTTTTCCTGTTAATCCTAGCATGATAAAGAAGATTCAAAGAGAGTGAGATGCCAGCTCCTTTCATTCAGTCAGTAGCTTCAAACATTTCTCGTATATGAAAAACATGTCTTTCAATGGCAAAAATCAATGAATATTGTAAATGCACAAACAGTAATATCTCCACATTGCAAGGTGCAATTCTGAAATTTTTTGCTTTTTCCTGCTAATCCTAGCATGATAAAGAAGATTCAAAGAGAGTGAGATGCCAGCTCCTTTCATTCAGTCAGTAGCTTCAAACATTTCTGGTATATGAAAAACATGTTTTTCAATGGCAAAAATCAATGAATATTGTAAATGCACAAACAGTAATATCTCCACATTGCAAGGTGCAATTCTGAAATTTTTTGCTTTTTCCTGTTAATCCTAGCATGATAAAGAAGATTCAAAGAGAGTGAGATGCCAGCTCCTTTCATTCAGTCAGTAGCTTCAAACATTTCTGGTATATGAAAAACATGTTTTTCAATGGCAAAAATCAATGAATATTGTAAATGCACAAACAGTAATATCTCCACATTGCAAGGTGCAATTCTGAAATTTTTTGCTTTTTCCTGCTAATCCTAGCATGATAAAGAAGATTCAAAGAGAGTGAGATGCCAGCTCCTTTCATTCAGTCAGTAGCTTCAAACATTTCTGGACGTTTTTCAATGGCAAAAATCAATGAATATTGTAAATGCACAAACAGTAATATCTCCACATTGCAAGGTGCAATTCTGAAATTTTTTGCTTTTTCCTGTTAATCCTAGCATGATAAAGAAGATTCAAAGAGAGTGAGATGCCAGCTCCTTTCATTCAGTCAGTAGCTTCAAACATTTCTGGTATATGAAAAACATGTTTTTCAATGGCAAAAATCAATGAATATTGTAAATGCACAAACCGTAATATCTCCACATTGCAAGGTGCAATTCTGAAATTTTTTGCTTTTTCCTGCTAATCCTAGCATGATAAAGAAGATTCAAAGAGAGTGAGATGCCAGCTCCTTTCATTCAGTCAGTAGCTTCAAACATTTCTGGTATATGAAAAACATGTTTTTCAATGGCAAAAATCAATGAATATTGTAAATGCACAAACAGTAATATCTCCACATTGCAAGGTGCAATTCTGAAATTTTTTGCTTTTTCCTGCTAATCCTAGCATGATAAAGAAGATTCAAAGAGAGTGAGATGCCAGCTCCTTTCATTCAGTCAGTAGCTTCAAACATTTCTGGTATATGAAAAACATGTTTTTCAATGGCAAAAATCAATGAATATTGTAAATGCACAAACAGTAATATCTCCACATTGCAAGGTGCAATTCTGAAATTTTTTGCTTTTTCCTGCTAATCATAGCATGATAAAGAAGATTCAAAGAGAGTGAGATGCCAGCTCCTTTCATTCAGTCAGTAGCTTCAAACATTTCTGGACGTTTTTCAATGGCAAAAATCAATGAATATTGTAAATGCACAAACAGTAATATCTCCACATTGCAAGGTGCAATTCTGAAATTTTTTGCTTTTTCCTGTTAATCCTAGCATGATAAAGAAGATTCAAAGAGAGTGAGATGCCAGCTCCTTTCATTCAGTCAGTAGCTTCAAACATTTCTGGTATATGAAAAACATGTTTTTCAATGGCAAAAATCAATGAATATTGTAAATGCACAAACAGTAATATCTCCATATTGCAAGGTGCAATTCTGAAATTTTTTGCTTTTTCCTGCTAATCCTAGCATGATAAAGAAGATTCAAAGAGAGTGAGATGCCAGCTCCTTTCATTCAGTCAGTAGCTTCAAACATTTCTGGTATATGAAAAACATGTTTTTCAATGGCAAAAATCAATGAATATTGTAAATGCACAAACAGTAATATCTCCACATTGCAAGGTGCAATTCTGAAATTTTTTGCTTTTTCCTGCTAATCCTAGCATGATAAAGAAGATTCAAAGAGAGTGAGATGCCAGCTCCTTTCATTCAGTCAGTAGCTTCAAACATTTCTGGACGTTTTTCAATGGCAAAAATCAATGAATATTGTAAATGCACAAACAGTAATATCTCCACATTGCAAGGTGCAATTCTGAAATTTTTTGCTTTTTCCTGTTAATCCTAGCATGATAAAGAAGATTCAAAGAGAGTGAGATGCCAGCTCCTTTCATTCAGTCAGTAGCTTCAAACATTTCTGGTATATGAAAAACATGTTTTTCAATGGCAAAAATCAATGAATATTGTAAATGCACAAACAGTAATATCTCCACATTGCAAGGTGCAATTCTGAAATTTTTTGCTTTTTCCTGCTAATCCTAGCATGATAAAGAAGATTCAAAGAGAGTGAGATGCCAGCTCCTTTCATTCAGTCAGTAGCTTCAAACATTTCTGGACGTTTTTCAATGGCAAAAATCAATGAATATTGTAAATGCACAAACAGTAATATCTACACATTGCAAGGTGCAATTCTGAAATTTTTTGCTTTTTCCTGTTAATCCTAGCATGATAAAGAAGATTCAAAGAGAGTGAGATGCCAGCTCCTTTCATTCAGTCAGTAGCTTCAAACATTTCTGGTATATGAAAAACATGTTTTTCAATGGCAAAAATCAATGAATATTGTAAATGCACAAACAGTAATATCTCCACATTGCAAGGTGCAATTCTGAAATTTTTTGCTTTTTCCTGCTAATCCTAGCATGATAAAGAAGATTCAAAGAGAGTGATATGCCAGCTCCTTTCATTCAGTCAGTAGCTTCAAACATTTCTGGACGTTTTTCAGTGGCAAAAATCAATGAATATTGTAAATGCACAAACAGTAATATCTCCACATTGCAAGGTGCAATTCTGAAATTTTTTGCTTTTTCCTGCTAATCCTAGCATGATAAAGAAGATTCAAAGAGAGTGAGATGCCAGCTCCTTTCATTCAGTCAGTAGCTTCAAACATTTCTGGTATATGAAAAACATGTTTTTCAATGGCAAAAATCAATGAATATTGTAAAAGCACAAACAGTAATATCTCCATATTGCAAGGTGCAATTCTGAAATTTTTTGCTTTTTCCTGCTAATCCTAGCATGATAAAGAAGATTCAAAGAGAGTGAGATGCCAGCTCCTTTCATTCAGTCAGTAGCTTCAAACATTTCTGGTATATGAATAACATGTTTTTCAATGGCAAAAATCAATGAATATTGTAAATGCACAAACAGTAATATCTCCACATTGCAAGATGCAATTCTGAAATTTTTTGCTTTTTCCTGCTAATCCTAGCATGATAAAGAAGATTCAAAGAGAGTGAGATGCCAAGCTCCTTTCATTCAGTCAGTAGCTTCAAACATTTCTGGACGTTTTTCAATGGCAAAAATCAATGAATATTGTAAATGCACAAACAGTAATATCTCCACATTGCAAGGTGCAATTCTGAAATTTTTTGCTTTTTCCTGCTAATCCTAGCATGATAAAGAAGATTCAAAGAGAGTGAGATGCCAGCTCCTTTCATTCAGTCAGTAGCTTCAAACATTTCTGGACGTTTTTCAATGGCAAAAATCAATGAATATTGTAAATGCACAAACAGTAATATCTCCACATTGCAAGGTGCAATTCTGAAATTTTTTGCTTTTTCCTGTTAATCCTAGCATGATAAAGAAGATTCAAAGAGAGTGAGATGCCAGCTCCTTTCATTCAGTCAGTAGCTTCAAACATTTCTGGTATATGAAAAACATGTTTTTCAATGGCAAAAATCAATGAATATTGTAAATGCACAAACAGTAATATCTCCACATTGCAAGGTGCAATTCTGAAATTTTTTGCTTTTTCCTGCTAATCCTAGCATGATAAAGAAGATTCAAAGAGAGTGAGATGCCAGCTCCTTTCATTCAGTCAGTAGCTTCAAACATTTCTGGACGTTTTTCAATGGCAAAAATCAATGAATATTGTAAATGCACAAACAGTAATATCTCCACATTGCAAGGTGCAATTCTGAAATTTTTTGCTTTTTCCTGTTAATCCTAGCATGATAAAGAAGATTCAAAGAGAGTGAGATGCCAGCTCCTTTCATTCAGTCAGTAGCTTCAAACATTTCTGGTATATGAAAAACATGTTTTTCAATGGCAAAAATCAATGAATATTGTAAATGCACAAACAGTAATATCTCCACATTGCAAGGTGCAATTCTGAAATTTTTTGCTTTTTCCTGCTAATCCTAGCATGATAAAGAAGATTCAAAGTGAGTGAGATGCCAGCTCCTTTCATTCAGTCAGTAGCTTCAAACATTTCTGGACGTTTTTCAATGGCAAAAATCAATGAATATTGTAAATGCACAAACAGTAATATCTCCACATTGCAAGGTGCAATTCTGAAATTTTTTGCTTTTTCCTGTTAATCCTAGCATGATAAAGAAGATTCAAAGAGAGTGAGATGCCAGCTCCTTTCATTCAGTCAGTAGCTTCAAACATTTCTGGTATATGAAAAACATGTTTTTCAATGGCAAAAATCAATGAATATTGTAAATGCACAAACAGTAATATCTCCACATTGCAAGGTGCAATTCTGAAATTTTTTGCTTTTTCCTGCTAATCCTAGCATGATAAAGAAGATTCAAAGAGAGTGATATGCCAGCTCCTTTCATTCAGTCAGTAGCTTCAAACATTTCTGGACGTTTTTCAGTGGCAAAAATCAATGAATATTGTAAATGCACAAACAGTAATATCTCCACATTGCAAGGTGCAATTCTGAAATTTTTTGCTTTTTCCTGCTAAACCTAGCATGATAAAGAAGATTCAAAGAGAGTGAGATGCCAGCTCCTTTCATTCAGTCAGTAGATTCAAACATTTCTGGTATATGAAAAACATGTTTTTCAATGGCAAAAATCAATGAATATTGTAAATGCACAAACCGTAATATCTCCACATTGCAAGGTGCAATTCTGAAATTTTTTGCTTTTTCCTGCTAATCCTAGCATGATAAAGAAGATTCAAAGAGAGTGAGATGCCAGCTCCTTTCATTCAGTCAGTAGCTTCAAACATTTCTGGTATATGAAAAACATGTGTTTCAATGGCAAAAATCAATGAATATTGTAAATGCACAAACAGTAATATCTCCACATTGCAAGGTGCAATTCTGAAATTTTTTGCTTTTTCCTGTTAATCCTAGCATGATAAAGAAGATTCAAAGAGAGTGAGATGCCAGCTCCTTTCATTCAGTCAGTAGCTTCAAACATTTCTGGTATATGAAAAACATGTTTTTCAATGGCAAAAATCAATGAATTTTGTAAATGCACAAACAGTAATATCTCCATATTGCAAGGTGCAATTCTGAAATTTTTTGCTTTTTCCTGCTAATCCTAGCATGATAAAGAAGATTCAAAGAGAGTGAGATGCCAGCTCCTTTCATTCAGTCAGTAGCTTCAAACATTTCTGGTATATGAATAACATGTTTTTCAATGGCAAAAATCAATGAATATTGTAAATGCACAAACAGTAATATCTCCACATTGCAAGATGCAATTCTGAAATTTTTTGCTTTTTCCTGCTAATCCTAGCATGATAAAGAAGATTCAAAGAGAGTGAGATGCCAGCTCCTTTCATTCAGTCAGTAGCTTCAAACATTTCTGGACGTTTTTCAATGGCAAAAATCAATGAATATTGTAAATGCACAAACAGTAATATCTCCACATTGCAAGGTGCAATTCTGAAATTTTTTGCTTTTTCCTGCTAATCCTAGCATGATAAAGAAGATTCAAAGAGAGTGAGATGCCAGCTCCTTTCATTCAGTCAGTAGCTTCAAACATTTCTGGACGTTTTTCAATGGCAAAAATCAATGAATATTGTAAATGCACAAACAGTAATATCTCCACATTGCAAGGTGCAATTCTGAAATTTTTTGCTTTTTCCTGCTAATCCTAGCATGATAAAGAAGATTCAAAGAGAGTGAGATGCCAGCTCCTTTCATTCAGTCAGTAGCTTCAAACATTTCTGGTATATGAAAAACATGTTTTTCACTGGCAAAAATCAATGAATATTGTAAATGCACAAACAGTAATATCTCCACATTGCAAGGTGCAATTCTGAAATTTTTTGCTTTTTCCTGCTAATCCTAGCATGATAAAGAAGATTCAAAGAGAGTGAGATGCCAGCTCCTTTCATTCAGTCAGTAGCTTCAAACATTTCTGGTATATGAAAAACATGTTTTTCAATGGCAAAAATCAATGAATATTGTAAATGCACAAACAGTAATATCTCCACATTGCAAGGTGCAATTCTGAAATTTTTTGCTTTTTCCTGCTAATCCTAGCATGATAAAGAAGATTCAAAGAGAGTGAGATGCCAGCTCCTTTCATTCAGTCAGTAGCTTCAAACATTTCTGGACGTTTTTCAATGGCAAAAATCAATGAATATTGTAAATGCACAAACAGTAATATCTCCACATTGCAAGGTGCAATTCTGAAATTTTTTGCTTTTTCCTGTTAATCCTAGCATGAAAAAGAAGATTCAAAGAGAGTGAGATGCCAGCTCCTTTCATTCAGTCAGTAGCTTCAAACATTTCTGGTATATGAAAAACATGTTTTTCAATGGCAAAAATCAATGAATATTGTAAATGCACAAACAGTAATATCTCCACATTGCAAGGTGCAATTCTGAAATTTTTTGCTTTTTACTGCTAATCCTAGCATGATAAAGAAGATTCAAAGAGAGTGAGATGCCAGCTCCTTTCATTCAGTCAGTAGCTTCAAACATTTCTGGTATATGAAAAACATGTTTTTCAATGGCAAAAATCAATGAATATTGTAAATGCACAAACAGTAATATCTCCACATTGCAAGGTGCAATTCTGAAATTTTTTGCTTTTTCCTGCTAATCCTAGCATGATAAAGAAGATTCAAAGAGAGTGAGATGCCAGCTCCTTTCATTCAGTCAGTAGCTTCAAACATTTCTGTTATATGAATAACGATGTTTTTCAATGGCAAAAATCAATGAATATTGTAAATGCACAAACAGTAATATCTCCACATTGCAAGGTGCAATTCTGAAATTTTTTGCTTTTTCCTGCTAATCCTAGCATGATAAAGAAGATTCAAAGAGAGTGAGATGCCAAGCTCCTTTCATTCAGTCAATAGCTTCAAACATTTCTGGACGTTTTTCAATGGCAAAAATCAATGAATATTGTAAATGCACAAACAGTAATATCTCCACATTGCAAGGTGCAATTCTGAAATTTTTTGCTTTTTCCTGCTAATCCTAGCATGATAAAGAAGATTCAAAGAGAGTGATATGCCAGCTCCTTTCATTCAGTCAGTAGCTTCAAACATTTCTGGACGTTTTTCAGTGGCAAAAATCAATGAATATTGTAAATGCACAAACAGTAATATCTCCACATTGCAAGGTGAAATTCTGAAATTTTTTGCTTTTTCCTGCTAAACCTAGCATGATAAAGAAGATTCAAAGAGAGTGAGATGCCAGCTCCTTTCATTCAGTCAGTAGCTTCAAACATTTCTGGTATATGAAAAACATGTTTTTCAATGGCAAAAATCAATGAATATTGTAAATGCACAAACCGTAATATCTCCACATTGCAAGGTGCAATTCTGAAATTTTTTGCTTTTTCCTGCTAATCCTAGCATGATAAAGAAGATTCAAAGAGAGTGAGATGCCAGCTCCTTTCATTCAGTCAGTAGCTTCAATCATTTCTGGTATATGAAAAACATGTGTTTCACTGGCAAAAATCAATGAATATTGTAAATGCACAAACAGTAATATCTCCACATTGCAAGGTGCAATTCTGAATTTTTTTGCTTTTTCCTGCTAATCCTAGCATGATAAAGAAGATTCAAAGAGTGAGTTGCCAGCTCCTTTCATTCAGTCAGTAGCTTCAAACATTTCTGGACGTTTTTCAATGGCAAAAATCAATGAATATTGTAAATGCACAAACAGTAATATCTCCACATTGCAAGGTGCAATTCTGAAATTTTTTGCTTTTTCCTGTTAATCCTAGCATGATAAAGAAGATTCAAAGAGAGTGAGATGCCAGCTCCTTTCATTCAGTCAGTAGCTTCAAACATTTCTGGTATATGAAAAACATGTTTTTCAATGGCAAAAATCAATGAATATTGTAAATGCACAAACAGTAATATCTCCACATTGCAAGGTGCAATTCTGAAATTTTTTGCTTTTTACTGCTAATCCTAGCATGATAAAGAAGATTCAAAGAGAGTGAGATGCCAGCTCCTTTCATTCAGTCAGTAGCTTCAAACATTTCTGGTATATGAAAAACATGTTTTTCAATGGCAAAAATCAATGAATATTGTAAATGCACAAACAGTAATATCTCCACATTGCAAGGTGCAATTCTGAAATTTTTTGCTTTTTCCTGCTAATCCTAGCATGATAAAGAAGATTCAAAGAGAGTGAGATGCCAGCTCCTTTCATTCAGTCAGTAGCTTCAAACATTTCTGTTATATGAATAACGATGTTTTTCAATGGCAAAAATCAATGAATATTGTAAATGCACAAACAGTAATATCTCCACATTGCAAGGTGCAATTCTGAAATTTTTTGCTTTTTCCTGCTAATCCTAGCATGATAAAGAAGATTCAAAGAGAGTGAGATGCCAAGCTCCTTTCATTCAGTCAGTAGCTTCAAACATTTCTGGACGTTTTTCAATGGCAAAAATCAATGAATATTGTAAATGCACAAACAGTAATATCTCCACATTGCAAGGTGCAATTCTGAAATTTTTTGCTTTTTCCTGCTAATCCTAGCATGATAAAGAAGATTCAAAGAGAGTGAGATGCCAGCTCCTTTCATTCAGTCAGTAGCTTCAAACATTTCTGGACGTTTTTCAATGGCAAAAATCAATGAATATTGTAAATGCACAAACAGTAATATCTCCACATTGCAAGGTGCAATTCTGAAATTTTTTGCTTTTTCCTGCTAATCCTAGCATGATAAAGAAGATTCAAAGAGAGTGAGATGCCAGCTCCTTTCATTCAGTCAGTAGCTTCAAACATTTCTGGTATATGAAAAACATGTTTTTAAATGGCAAAAATCAATGAATATTGTAAATGCACAAACAGTAATATCTCCACATTGCAAGGTGCAATTCTGAAATTTTTTGCTTTTTCCTGCTAATCCTAGCATGATAAAGAAGATTCAAAGAGAGTGAGATGCCAGCTCCTTTCATTCAGTCAGTAGCTTCAAACATTTCTGGTATATGAATAACATGATGTTTTTCAATGGCAAAAATCAATGAATATTGTAAATGCACAAACAGTAATATCTCCACATTGCAAGGTGCAATTCTGAAATTTTTTGCTTTTTCCTGCTAATCCTAGCATGATAAAGGAGATTCAAAGAGAGTGAGATGCCAGCTCCTTTCATTCAGTCAGTAGCTTCAAACATTTCTGGACGTTTTTCAATGGCAAAAATCAATGAATATTGTAAATGCACAAACAGTAATATCTCCACATTGCAAGGTGCAATTCTGAAATTTTTTGCTTTTTCCTGTTAATCCTAGCATGATAAAGAAGATTCAAAGAGAGTGAGATGCCAGCTCCTTTCATTCAGTCAGTAGCTTCAAACATTTCTGGTATATGAAAAACATGTTTTTCAATGGCAAAAATCAATGAATATTGTAAATGCACAAACAGTAATATCTCCACATTGCAAGGTGCAATTCTGAAATTTTTTGCTTTTTCCTGCTAATCCTAGCATGATAAAGAAGATTCAAAGAGAGTGAGATGCCAGCTCCTTTCATTCAGTCAGTAGCTTCAAACATTTCTGGTATATGAAAAACATGTTTTTCAATGGCAAAAATCAATGAATATTGTAAATGCACAAACAGTAATATCTCCACATTGCAAGGTGCAATTCTGAAATTTTTTGCTTTTTCCTGCTAATCCTAGCATGATAAAGAAGATTCAAAGAGAGTGAGATGCCAGCTCCTTTCATTCAGTCAGTAGCTTCAAACATTTCTGGTATATGAAAAACATGTTTTTCAATGGCAAAAATCAATGAATATTGTAAATGCACAAACAGTAATATCTCCACATTGCAAGGTGCAATTCTGAAATTTTTTGCTTTTTCCTGCTAATCCTAGCATGATAAAGAAGATGCAAAGAGAGTGAGTTGCCAGCTCCTTTCATTCAGTCAGTAGCTTCAAACATTTCTGGTATATGAAAAACATGTTTTTCAATGGCAAAAATCAATGAATATTGTAAATGCACAAACCGTAATATCTCCACATTGCAAGGTGCAATTCTGAAATTTTTTGCTTTTTCCTGCTAATCCTAGCATGATAAAGAAGATTCAAAGAGAGTGAGATGCCAGCTCCTTTCATTCAGTCAGTAGCTTCAAACATTTCTGGTATATGAAAAACATGTTTTTCAATGGCAAAAATCAATGAATATTGTAAATGCACAAACAGTAATATCTCCACATTGCAAGGTGCAATTCTGAAATTTTTTGCTTTTTCCTGCTAATCCTAGCATGATAAAGAAGATTCAAAGAGAGTGAGATGCCAGCTCCTTTCATTCAGTCAGTAGCTTCAAACATTTCTGGACGTTTTTCAATGGCAAAAATCAATGAATATTGTAAATGCACAAACAGTAATATCTCCACATTGCAAGGTGCAATTCTGAAATTTTTTGCTTTTTCCTGTTAATCCTAGCATGAAAAAGAAGATTCAAAGAGAGTGAGATGCCAGCTCCTTTCATTCAGTCAGTAGCTTCAAACATTTCTGGTATATGAAAAACATGTTTTTCAATGGCAAAAATCAATGAATATTGTAAATGCACAAACAGTAATATCTCCACATTGCAAGGTGCAATTCTGAAATTTTTTGCTTTTTACTGCTAATCCTAGCATGATAAAGAAGATTCAAAGAGAGTGAGATGCCAGCTCCTTTCATTCAGTCAGTAGCTTCAAACATTTCTGGTATATGAAAAACATGTTTTTCAATGGCAAAAATCAATGAATATTGTAAATGCACAAACAGTAATATCTCCACATTGCAAGGTGCAATTCTGAAATTTTTTGCTTTTTCCTGCTAATCCTAGCATGATAAAGAAGATTCAAAGAGAGTGAGATGCCAGCTCCTTTCATTCAGTCATTAGCTTCAAACATTTCTGGTATATGAATAACATGATGTTTTTCAATGGCAAAAATCAATGAATATTGTAAATGCACAAACAGTAATATCTCCACATTGCAAGGTGCAATTCTGAAATTTTTTGCTTTTTCCTGCTAATCCTAGCATGATAAAGAAGATTCAAAGAGAGTGAGATGCCAAGCTCCTTTCATTCAGTCAGTAGCTTCAAACATTTCTGGACGTTTTTCAATGGCAAAAATCAATGAATATTGTAAATGCACAAATAGTAATATCTCCACATTGCAAGGTGCAATTCTGAAATTTTTTGCTTTTTCCTGCTAATCCTAGCATGATAAAGAAGATTCAAATAGAGTGAGATGCCAGCTCCTTTCATTCAGTCAGTAGCTTCAAACATTTCTGGACGTTTTTCAATGGCAAAAATCAATGAATATTGTAAATGCACAAACAGTAATATCTCCACATTGCAAGGTGCAATTCTGAAATTTTTTGCTTTTTCCTGCTAATCCTAGCATGATAAAGAAGATTCAAAGAGAGTGAGATGCCAGCTCCTTTCATTCAGTCAGTAGCTTCAAACATTTCTGGTATATGAAAAACATGTTTTTCAATGGCAAAAATCAATGAATATTGTAAATGCACAAACAGTAATATCTCCACATTGCAAGGTGCAATTCTGAAATTTTTTGCTTTTTCCTGCTAATCCTAGCATGATAAAGAAGATTCAAAGAGAGTGAGATGCCAGCTCCTTTCATTCAGTCAGTAGCTTCAAACATTTCTGGATGTTTTTCAATGGCAAAAATCAATGAATATTGTAAATGCACAAACAGTAATATCTCCACATTGCAAGGTGCAATTCTGAAATTTTTTGCTTTTTCCTGTTAATCCTAGCATGATAAAGAACATTCAAAGAGAGTGAGATGCCAGCTCCTTTCATTCAGTCAGTAGCTTCAAACATTTCTGGTATATGAAAAACATGTTTTTCAATGGCAAAAATCAATGAATATTGTAAATGCACAAACAGTAATATCTCCACATTGCAAGGTGCAATTCTGAAATTTTTTGCTTTTTCCTGCTAATCCTAGCATGATAAAGAAGATTCAAAGAGAGTGAGATGCCAGCTCCTTTCATTCAGTCAGTAGCTTCAAACATTTCTGGTATATGAATAACATGATGTTTTTCAATGGCAAAAATCAATGAATATTGTAAATGCACAAACAGTAATATCTCCACATTGCAAGGTGCAATTCTGAAATTTTTTGCTTTTTCCTGCTAATCCTAGCATGGTAAAGAAGATTCAAAGAGAGTGAGATGCCAAGCTCCTTTCATTCAGTCAGTAGCTTCAAACATTTCTGGACGTTTTTCAATGGCAAAAATCAATGAATATTGTAAATGCACAAACAGTAATATCTCCACATTGCAAGGTGCAATTCTGAAATTTTTTGCTTTTTCCTGCTAATCCTAGCATGATAAAGAAGATTCAAATAGAGTGAGATGCCAGCTCCTTTCATTCAGTCAGTAGCTTCAAACATTTCTGGACGTTTTTCAATGGCAAAAATCAATGAATATTGTAAATGCACAAACAGTAATATCTCCACATTGCAAGGTGCAATTCTGAAATTTTTTGCTTTTTCCTGCTAATCCTAGCATGATAAAGAAGATTCAAAGAGAGTGAGATGCCAGCTCCTTTCATTCAGTCAGTAGCTTCAAACATTTCTGGTATATGAAAAACATGTTTTTCAATGGCAAAAATCAATGAATATTGTAAATGCACAAACAGTAATATCTCCACATTGCAAGGTGCAATTCTGAAATTTTTTGCTTTTTCCTGCTAATCCTAGCATGATAAAGAAGATTCAAAGAGAGTGAGATGCCAGCTCCTTTCATTCAGTCAGTAGCTTCAAACATTTCTGGTATATGAATAACATGATGTTTTTCAATGGCAAAAATCAATGAATATTGTAAATGCACAAACAGTAATATCTCCACATTGCAAGGTGCAATTCTGAAATTTTTTGCTTTTTCCTGCTAATCCTAGCATGATAAAGAACATTCAAAGAGAGTGAGATGCCAGCTCCTTTCATTCAGTCAGTAGCTTCAAACATTTCTGGATGTTTTTCAATGGCAAAAATCAATGAATATTGTAAATGCACAAACAGTAATATCTCCACATTGCAAGGTGCAATTCTGAAATTTTTTGCTTTTTCCTGTTAATCCTAGCATGATAAAGAAGATTCAAAGAGAGTGAGATGCCAGCTCCTTTCATTCAGTCAGTAGCTTCAAACATTTCTGGTATATGAAAAACATGTTTTTCAATGGCAAAAATCAATGAATATTGTAAATGCACAAACAGTAATATCTCCACATTGCAAGGTGCAATTCTGAAATTTTTTGCTTTTTCCTGCTAATCCTAGCATGATAAAGAAGATTCAAAGAGAGTGAGATGCCAGCTCCTTTCATTCAGTCAGTAGCTTCAAACATTTCTGGTATATGAAAAACATGTTTTTCAATGGCAAAAATCAATGAATATTGTAAATGCACAAACAGTAATATCTCCACATTGCAAGGTGCAATTCTGAAATTTTTTGCTTTTTCCTGCTAATCCTAGCATGATAAAGAAGATTCAAAGAGAGTGAGATGCCAGCTCCTTTCATTCAGTCAGTAGCTTCAAACATTTCTGGTATATGAAAAACATGTTTTTCAATGGCAAAAATCAATGAATATTGTAAATGCTCAAACAGTAATATCTCCACATTGCAAGGTGCAATTCTGAAATTTTTTGCTTTTTCCTGCTAATCCTAGCATGATAAAGAAGATTCAAAGAGAGTGAGATGCCAGCTCCTTTCATTCAGTCAGTAGCTTCAAACATTTCTGGTATATGAAAAACATGTTTTTCAATGGCAAAAATCAATGAATATTGTAAATGCACAAACCGTAATATCTCCACATTGCAAGGTGCAATTCTGAAATTTTTTGCTTTTTCCTGCTAATCCTAGCATGATAAAGAAGATTCAAAGAGAGTGAGATGCCAGCTCCTTTCATTCAGTCAGTAGCTTCAAACATTTCTGGTATATGAAAAACATGTTTTTCAATGGCAAAAATCAATGAATATTGTAAATGCACAAACAGTAATATCTCCACATTGCAAGGTGCAATTCTGAAATTTTTTGCTTTTTTCTGCTAATCCTAGCATGATAAAGAAGATTCAAAGAGAGTGAGATGCCAGCTCCTTTCATTCAGTCAGTAGCTTCAAACATTTCTGGTATATGAAAAACATGTGTTTCAATGGCAAAAATCAATGAATATTGTAAATGCACAAACAGTAATATCTCCACATTGCAAGGTGCAATTCTGAATTTTTTTGCTTTTTCCTGCTAATCCTAGCATGTTAAGGAAGATTCAAAGAGAGTGAGATGCCAGCTCCTTTCATTCAGTCAGTAGCTTCAAACATTTCTGGACGTTTTTCAATGGCAAAAATCAATGAATATTGTAAATGCACAAACAGTAATATCTCCACATTGCAAGGTGCAATTCTGAAATTTTTTGCTTTTTCCTGTTAATCCTAGCATGATAAAGAAGATTCAAAGAGAGTGAGATGCCAGCTCCTTTCATTCAGTCAGTAGCTTCAAACATTTCTGGTATATGAAAAACATGTTTTTCACTGGCAAAAATCAATGAATATTGTAAATGCACAAACAGTAATATCTCCACATTGCAAGGTGCAATTCTGAAATTTTTTGCTTTTTCCTGCTAATCCTAGCATGATAAAGAAGATTCAAAGAGAGTGAGATGCCAGCTCCTTTCATTCAGTCAGTAGCTTCAAACATTTCTGGTATATGAAAAACATGTTTTTCAATGGCAAAAATCAATGAATATTGTAAATGCACAAACAGTAATATCTCCACATTGCAAGGTGCAATTCTGAAATTTTTTGCTTTTTCCTGCTAATCCTAGCATGATAAAGAAGATTCAAAGAGAGTGAGATGCCAGCTCCTTTCATTCAGTCAGTAGCTTCAAACATTTATGGACGTTTTTCAATGGCAAAAATCAATGAATATTGTAAATGCACAAACAGTAATATCTCCACATTGCAAGGTGCAATTCTGAAATTTTTTGCTTTTTCCTGTTAATCCTAGCATGAAAAAGAAGATTCAAAGAGAGTGAGATGCCAGCTCCTTTCATTCA
The DNA here is from genome assembly GCF_046119375.1 of Phyllobates terribilis. Taxonomy (NCBI): domain Eukaryota; kingdom Metazoa; phylum Chordata; class Amphibia; order Anura; family Dendrobatidae; genus Phyllobates; species Phyllobates terribilis. Next base: position 250,026 of record NW_027363167.1, on the reverse strand, counting down.
GTCAGTAGCTTCAAACATTTCTGGTATATGAAAAACATGTTTTTCAATGGCAAAAATCAATGAATATTGTAAATGCACAAACAGTAATATCTCCACATTGCAAGGTGCAATTCTGAAATTTTTTGCTTTTTACTGCTAGTCCTAGCATGATAAAGAAGATTCAAAGAGAGTGAGATGCCAGCTCCTTTCATTCAGTCAGTAGCTTCAAACATTTCTGGTATATGAAAAACATGTTTTTCAATGGCAAAAATCAATGAATATTGTAAATGCACAAACAGTAATATCTCCACATTGCAAGGTGCAATTCTGAAATTTTTTGCTTTTTCCTGCTAATCCTAGCATGATAAAGAAGATTCAAAGAGAGTGAGATGCCAGCTCCTTTCATTCAGTCAGTAGCTTCAAACATTTCTGGTATATGAATAACATGATGTTTTTCAATGGCAAAAATCAATGAATATTGTAAATGCACAAACAGTAATATCTCCACATTGCAAGGTGCAATTCTGAAATTTTTTGCTTTTTCCTGCTAATCCTAGCATGATAAAGAAGATTCAAAGAGAGTGAGATGCCAAGCTCCTTTCATTCAGTCAGTAGCTTCAAACATTTCTGGACGTTTTTCAATGGCAAAAATCAATGAATATTGTAAATGCACAAACAGTAATATCTCCACATTGCAAGGTGCAATTCTGAAATTTTTTGCTTTTTCCTGCTAATCCTAGCATGATAAAGAAGATTCAAAGAGAGTGAGATGCCAGCTCCTTTCATTCAGTCAGTAGCTTCAAACATTTCTGGACGTTTTTCAATGGCAAAAATCAATGAATATTGTAAATGCACAAACAGTAATATCTCCACATTGCAAGGTGCAATTCTGAAATTTTTTGCTTTTTCCTGTTAATCCTAGCATGAAAAAGAAGATTCAAAGAGAGTGAGATGCCAGCTCCTTTCATTCAGTCAGTAGCTTCAAACATTTCTGGTATATGAAAAACATGTTTTTCAATGGCAAAAATCAATGAATATTGTAAATGCGCAAACAGTAATATCTCCACATTGCAAGGTGCAATTCTGAAATTTTTTTCTTTTTCCTGCTAATCCTAGCATGATAAAGAAGATTCAAAGAGAGTGAGATGCCAGCTCCTTTCATTCAGTCAGTATCTTCAAACATTTCTGGTATATGAAAAACATGTTTTTCAATGGCAAAAATCAATGAATATTGTAAATGCACAAACAGTAATATCTCCACATTGCAAGGTGCAATTCTGAAATTTTTTGCTTTTTCCTGCTAATCCTAGCATGATAAAGAAGATTCAAAGAGAGTGAGATGCCAGCTCCTTTCATTCAGTCAGTAGCTTCAAACATTTCTGGTATATGAATAACATGATGTTTTTCAATGGCAAGAATCAATGAATATTGTAAATGCACAAACAGTAATATCTCCACATTGCAAGGTGCAATTCTGAAATTTTTTGCTTTTTCCTGCTAATCCTAGCATGATAAAGAAGATTCAAAGAGAGTGAGATGCCAGCTCCTTTCATTCAGTCAGTAGCTTCAAACATTTCTGGACGTTTTTCAATGGCAAAAATCAATGAATATTGTAAATGCACAAACAGTAATATCTCCACATTGCAAGGTGCAATTCTGAAATTTTTTGCTTTTTCCTGTTAATCCTAGCATGAAAAAGAAGATTCAAAGAGAGTGAGATGCCAGCTCCTTTCATTCAGTCAGTAGCTTCAAACATTTCTGGTATATGAAAAACATGTTTTTCAATGGCAAAAATCAATGAATATTGTAAATGCACAAACAGTAATATCTCCACATTGCAAGGTGCAATTCTGAAATTTTTTGCTTTTTACTGCTAATCCTAGCATGATAAAGAAGATTCAAAGAGAGTGAGATGCCAGCTCCTTTCATTCAGTCAGTAGCTTCAAACATTTCTGGTATATGAAAAACATGTTTTTCAATGGCAAAAATCAATGAATATTGTAAATGCACAAACAGTAATATCTCCACATTGCAAGGTGCAATTCTGAAATTTTTTGCTTTTTCCTGCTAATCCTAGCATGATAAAGAAGATTCAAAGAGAGTGAGATGCCAGCTCCTTTCATTCAGTCAGTAGCTTCAAACATTTCTGGTATATGAATAACATGATGTTTTTCAATGGCAAAAATCAATGAATATTGTAAATGCACAAACAGTAATATCTCCACATTGCAAGGTGCAATTCTGAAATTTTTTGCTTTTTCCTGCTAATCCTAGCATGATAAAGAAGATTCAAAGAGAGTGAGATGCCAAGCTCCTTTCATTCAGTCAGTAGCTTCAAACATTTCTGGACGTTTTTCAATGGCAAAAATCAATGAATATTGTAAATGCACAAACAGTAATATCTCCACATTGCAAGGTGCAATTCTGAAATTTTTTGCTTTTTCCTGCTAATCCTAGCATGATAAAGAAGATTCAAAGAGAGTGAGATGCCAGCTCCTTTCATTCAGTCAGTAGCTTCAAACATTTCTGGACGTTTTTCAATGGCAAAAATCAATGAATATTGTAAATGCACAAACAGTAATATCTCCACATTGCAAGGTGCAATTCTGAAATTTTTTGCTTTTTCCTGCTAATCCTAGCATGATAAAGAAGATTCAAAGAGAGTGAGATGCCAGCTTCTTTCATTCAGTCAGTAGCTTCAAACATTTCTGGTATATGAAAAACATGTTTTTCAATGGCAAAAATCAATGAATATTGTAAATGCACAAACAGTAATATCTCCACATTGCAAGGTGCAATTCTGAAATTTTTTGCTTTTTCCTGCTAATCCTAGCATGATAAAGAAGATTCAAAGAGAGTGAGATGCCAGCTCCTTTCATTCAGTCAGTAGCTTCAAACATTTCTGGTATATGAATAACATGATGTTTTTCAATGGCAAAAATCAATGAATATTGTAAATGCACAAACAGTAATGTCTCCACATTGCAAGGTGCAATTCTGAAATTTTTTGCTTTTTCCTGCTAATCCTAGCATGATAAAGAAGATACAAAGAGAGTGAGATGCCAGCTCCTTTCATTCAGTCAGTAGCTTCAAACATTTCTGGACGTTTTTCAATGGCAAAAATCAATGAATATTGTAAATGCACAAACAGTAATATCTCCACATTGCAAGGTGCAATTCTGAAATTTTTTGCTTTTTCCTGTTAATCCTAGCATTATAAAGAAGATTCAAAGAGAGTGAGATGCCAGCTCCTTTCATTCAGTCAGTAGCTTCAAACATTTCTGGTATATGAAAAACATGTTTTTCAATGGCAAAAATCAATGAATATTGTAAATGCACAAACAGTAATATCTCCACATTGCAATGTGCAATTCTGAAATTTTTTGCTTTTTCCTGTCAATCCTAGCATGATAAAGAAGATTCAAAGAGAGTGAGATGCCAGCTCCTTTCATTCAGTCAGTAGCTTCAAACATTTCTGGTATATGAAAAACATGTTTTTCAATGGCAAAAATCAATGAATATTGTAAATGCACAAACAGTAATATCTCCACATTGCAAGGTGCAATTCTGAAATTTTTTGCTTTTTCCTGCTAATCCTAGCATGATAAAGAAGATTCAAAGAGAGTGAGATGCCAGCTCCTTTCATTCAGTCAGTAGCTTCAAACATTTCTGGTATATGAATAACATGATGTTTTTCAATGGCAAAAATCAATGAATATTGTAAATGCACAAACAGTAATATCTCCACATTGCAAGGTGCAATTCTGAAATTTTTTGCTTTTTCCTGCTAATCCTAGCATGATAAAGAAGATTCAAAGAGAGTGAGATGCCAGCTCCTTTCATTCAGTCAGTAGCTTCAAACATTTCTGGACGTTTTTCAATGGCAAAAATCAATGAATATTGTAAATGCACAAACAGTAATATCTCCACATTGCAAGGTGCAATTCTGAAATTTTTTGCTTTTTCCTGTTAATCCTAGCATGATAAAGAAGATTCAAAGAGAGTGAGATGCCAGCTCCTTTCATTCAGTCAGTAGCTTCAAACATTTCTGGTATATGAAAAACATGTTTTTCACTGGCAAAAATCAATGAATATTGTAAATGCACAAACAGTAATATCTCCACATTGCAAGGTGCAATTCTGAAATTTTTTGCTTTTTCCTGCTTATCCTAGCATGATAAAGAAGATTCAAAGAGAGTGAGATGCCAGCTCCTTTCATTCAGTCAGTAGCTTCAAACATTTCTGGTATATGAAAAACATGTTTTTCAATGGCAAAAATCAATGAATATTGTAAATGCACAAACAGTAATATCTCCACATTGCAAGGTTCAATTCTGAAATTTTTTGCTTTTTCCTGCTAATCCTAGCATGATAAAGAAGATTCAAAGAGAGTGAGATGCCAGCTCCTTTCATTCAGTCAGTAGCTTCAAACATTTCTGGTATATGAAAAACATGTTTTTCAATGGCAAAAATCAATGAATATTGTAAATGCACAAACAGTAATATCTCCACATTGCAAGGTGCAATTCTGAAATTTTTTGCTTTTTCCTGCTAATCCTAGCATGATAAAGAAGATTCAAAGAGAGTGAGATGCCAGCTCCTTTCATTCAGTCAGTAGCTTCAAACATTTCTGGTATATGAAAAACATGTTTTTCAATGGCAAAAATCAATGAATATTGTAAATGCACAAACAGTAATATCTCCACATTGCAATGTGCAATTCTGAAATTTTTTGCTTTTTCCTGTCAATCCTAGCATGATAAAGAAGATTCAAAGAGAGTGAGATGCCAGCTCCTTTCATTCAGTCAGTAGCTTCAAACATTTCTGGTATATGAAAAACATGTTTTTCAATGGCAAAAATCAATGAATATTGTAAATGCACAAACAGTAATATCTCCACATTGCAAGGTGCAATTCTGAAATTTTTTGCTTTTTCCTGCTAATCCTAGCATGATAAAGAAGATTCAAAGAGAGTGAGATGCCAGCTCCTTTCATTCAGTCAGTAGCTTCAAACATTTCTGGTATATGAATAACATGATGTTTTTCAATGGCAAAAATCAATGAATATTGTAAATGCACAAACAGTAATATCTCCACATTGCAAGGTGCAATTCTGAAATTTTTTGCTTTTTCCTGCTAATCCTAGCATGATAAAGAAGATTCAAAGAGAGTGAGATGCCAGCTCCTTTCATTCAGTCAGTAGCTTCAAACATTTCTGGACGTTTTTCAATGGCAAAAATCAATGAATATTGTAAATGCACAAACAGTAATATCTCCACATTGCAAGGTGCAATTCTGAAATTTTTTGCTTTTTCCTGTTAATCCTAGCATGATAAAGAAGATTCAAAGAGAGTGAGATGCCAGCTCCTTTCATTCAGTCAGTAGCTTCAAACATTTCTGGTATATGAAAAACATGTTTTTCACTGGCAAAAATCAATGAATATTGTAAATGCACAAACAGTAATATCTCCACATTGCAAGGTGCAATTCTGAAATTTTTTGCTTTTTCCTGCTTATCCTAGCATGATAAAGAAGATTCAAAGAGAGTGAGATGCCAGCTCCTTTCATTCAGTCAGTAGCTTCAAACATTTCTGGTATATGAAAAACATGTTTTTCAATGGCAAAAATCAATGAATATTGTAAATGCACAAACAGTAATATCTCCACATTGCAAGGTTCAATTCTGAAATTTTTTGCTTTTTCCTGCTAATCCTAGCATGATAAAGAAGATTCAAAGAGAGTGAGATGCCAGCTCCTTTCATTCAGTCAGTAGCTTCAAACATTTCTGGTATATGAAAAACATGTTTTTCAATGGCAAAAATCAATGAATATTGTAAATGCACAAACAGTAATATCTCCACATTGCAAGGTGCAATTCTGAAATTTTTTGCTTTTTCCTGCTAATCCTAGCATGATAAAGAAGATTCAAAGAGAGTGAGATGCCAGCTCCTTTCATTCAGTCAGTAGCTTCAAACATTTCTGGTATATGAATAACATGATGTTTTTCAATGGCAAAAATCAATGAATATTGTAAATGCACAAACAGTAATATCTCCACATTGCAAGGTGCAATTCTGAAATTTTTTGCTTTTTCCTGCTAATCCTAGCATGATAAAGAAGATTCAAAGAGAGTGAGATGCCAGCTCCTTTCATTCAGTCAGTAGCTTCAAACATTTCTGGACGTTTTTCAATGGCAAAAATCAATGAATATTGTAAATGCACAAACAGTAATATCTCCACATTGCAAGGTGCAATTCTGAAATTTTTTGCTTTTTCCTGTTAATCCTAGCATGATAAAGAAGATTCAAAGAGAGTGAGATGCCAGCTCCTTTCATTCAGTCAGTAGCTTCAAACATTTCTGGTATATGAAAAACATGTTTTTCAATGGCAAAAATCAATGAATATTGTAAATGCACAAACAGTAATATCTCTACATTGCAAGGTGCAATTCTGAAATTTTTTGCTTTTTCCTGCTAATCCTAGCATGATAAAGAAGATTCAAAGAGAGTGAGATGCCAGCTCCTTTCATTCAGTCAGTAGCTTCAAAAATTTCTGGTATATGAAAAACATGTTTTTCAATGGCAAAAATCAATGAATATTGTAAATGCACAAACAATAATATCTCCACATTGCAAGGTGCAATTCTGAAATTTTTTGCTTTTTCCTGCTAATCCTAGCATGATAAAGAAGATTCAAAGAGAGTGAGATGCCAGCTCCTTTCATTCAGTCAGTAGCTTCAAACATTTCTGGTATATGAAAAACATGTTTTTCAATGGCAAAAATCAATGAATATTGTAAATGCACAAACAGTAATATCTCCACATTGCAAGGTGCAATTCTGAAATTTTTTGCTTTTTCCTGCTAATCCTAGCATGATAAAGAAGATTCAAAGAGAGTGAGATGCCAGCTCCTTTCATTCAGTCAGTAGCTTCAAACATTTCTGGACGTTTTTCAATGGCAAAAATCAATGAATATTGTAAATGCACAAACAGTAATATCTCCACATTGCAAGGTGCAATTCTGAAATTTTTTGCTTTTTCCTGTTAATCCTAGCATGATAAAGAAGATTCAAAGAGAGTGAGATGCCAGCTCCTTTCATTCAGTCAGTAGCTTCAAACATTTCTGGTATATGAAAAACATGTTTTTCACTGGCAAAAATCAATGAATATTGTAAATGCAAAAACAGTAATATCTCCACATTGCAAGGTGCAATTCTGAAATTTTTTGCTTTTTCCTGCTAATCCTAGCATGATAAAGAAGATTCAAAGAGAGTGAGATGCCAGCTCCTTTCATTCAGTCAGTAGCTTCAAACATTTCTGGTATATGAAAAACATGTTTTTCAATGGCAAAAATCAATGAATATTGTAAATGCACAAACAGTAATATCTCCACATTGCAAGGTGCAATTCTGAAATTTTTTGCTTTTTCCTGCTAATCCTAGCATGATAAAGAAGATTCAAAGAGAGTGAGATGCCAGCTCCTTTCATTCAGTCAGTAGCTTCAAACATTTCTGGACGTTTTTCAATGGCAAAAATCAATGAATATTGTAAATGCACAAACAGTAATATCTCCACATTGCAAGGTGCAATTCTGAAATTTTTTGCTTTTTACTGCTAATCCTAGCATGATAAAGAAGATTCAAAGAGAGTGAGATGCCAGCTCCTTTCATTCAGTCAGTAGCTTCAAACATTTCTGGTATATGAAAAACATGTTTTTCAATGGCAAAAATCAATGAATATTGTAAATGCACAAACAGTAATATCTCCACATTGCAAGGTGCAATTCTGAAATTTTTTGCTTTTTCCTGCTAATCCTAGCATGATAAAGAAGATTCAAAGAGAGTGAGATGCCATCTCCTTTCATTCAGTCAGTAGCTTCAAACATTTCTGGTATATGAATAACATGATGTTTTTCAATGGCAAAAATCAATGAATATTGTAAATGCACAAACAGTAATATCTCCACATTGCAAGGTGCAATTCTGAAATTTTTTGCTTTTTCCTGCTAATCCTAGCATGATAAAGAAGATTCAAAGAGAGTGAGATGCCAGCTCCTTTCATTCAGTCAGTAGCTTCAAACATTTCTGGACGTTTTTCAATGGCAAAAATCAATGAATATTGTAAATGCACAAACAGTAATATCTCCACATTGCAAGGTGCAATTCTGAAATTTTTTGCTTTTTCCTGCTAATCCTAGCATGATAAAGAAGATTCAAAGAGAGTGAGATGCCAGCTCCTTTCATTCAGTCAGTAGCTTCAAACATTTCTCTATGTTTTTCAATGGCAAAAATCAATGAATATTGTAAATGCACAAACAGTAATATCTCCACATTGCAAGGTGCAATTCTGAAATTTTTTGCTTTTTCCTGCTAATCCTAGCATGATAAAGAAGATTCAAAGAGAGTGAGATGCCAGCTCCTTTCATTCAGTCAGTAGCTTCAAACATTTCTGGTATATGAAAAACATGTTTTTCAATGGCAAAAATCAATGAATATTGTAAATGCACAAACAGTAATATCTCCACATTGCAAGGTGCAATTCTGAAATTTTTTGCTTTTTCCTGCTAATCCTAGCATGATAAAGAAGATTCAAAGAGAGTGAGATGCCAGCTCCTTTCATTCAGTCAGTAGCTTCAAACATTTCTGGACGTTTTTCAATGGCAAAAATCAATGAATATTGTAAATGCACAAACAGTAATATCTCCACATTGCAAGGTGCAATTCTGAAATTTTTTGCTTTTTCCTGTTAATCCTAGCATGATAAAGAAGATTCAAAGAGAGTGAGATGCCAGCTCCTTTCATTCAGTCAGTAGCTTCAAACATTTCTGGTATATGAAAAACATGTTTTTCAATGGCAAAAATCAATGAATATTGTAAATGCACAAACAGTAATATCTCCATATTGCAAGGTGCAATTCAGAAATTTTTTGCTTTTTCCTGCTAATCCTAGCATGATAAAGAAGATTCAAAGAGAGTGAGATGCCAGCTCCTTTCATTGAGTCAGTAGCTTCAAACATTTCTGGTATATGAATAACATGTTTTTCAATGGCAAAAATCAATGAATATTGTAAATGCACAAACAGTAATATCTCCACATTGCAAGATGCAATTCTGAAATTTTTTGCTTTTTCCTGCTAATCCTAGCATGATAAAGAAGATTCAAAGAGAGTGAGATGCCAGCTCCTTTCATTCAGTCAGTAGGTTCAAACATTTCTGGACGTTTTTCAATGGCAAAAATCAATGAATATTGTAAATGCACAAACAGTAATATCTCCACATTGCAAGGTGCAATTCTGAAATTTTTTGCTTTTTCCTGCTAATCCTAGCATGATAAAGAAGATTCAAAGAGAGTGAGATGCCAGCTCCTTTCATTCAGTCAGTAGCTTCAAACATTTCTGGACGTTTTTCAATGGCAAAAATCAATGAATATTGTAAATGCACAAACAGTAATATCTCCACATTGCAAGGTGCAATTCTGAAATTTTTTGCTTTTTCCTGTTAATCCTAGCATGATAAAGAAGATTCAAAGAGAGTGAGATGCCAGCTCCTTTCATTCAGTCAGTAGCTTCAAACATTTCTGGTATATGAAAAACATGTTTTTCACTGGCAAAAATCAATGAATATTGTAAATGCAAAAACAGTAATATCTCCACATTGCAAGGTGCAATTCTGAAATTTTTTGCTTTTTCCTGCTAATCCTAGCATGATAAAGAAGATTCAAAGAGAGTGAGATGGCAGCTTCTTTCATTCAGTCAGTAGCTTCAAACATTTCTGGTATATGAAAAACATGTTTTTCAATGGCAAAAATCAATGAATATTGTAAATGCACAAACAGTAATATCTCCACATTGCAAGGTGCAATTCTGAAATTTTTTGCTTTTTCCTGCTAATCCTAGCATGATAAAGAAGATTCAAAGAGAGTGAGATGCCAGCTCCTTTCATTCAGTCAGTAGCTTCAAACATTTCTGGACGTTTTTCAATGGCAAAAATCAATGAATATTGTAAATGCACAAACAGTAATATCTCCACATTGCAAGGTGCAATTCTGAAATTTTTTGCTTTTTACTGCTAATCCTAGCATGATAAAGAAGATTCAAAGAGAGTGAGATGCCAGCTCCTTTCATTCAGTCAGTAGCTTCAAACATTTCTGGTATATGAAAAACATGTTTTTCAATGGCAAAAATCAATGAATATTGTAAATGCACAAACAGTAATATCTCCACATTGCAAGGTGCAATTCTGAAATTTTTTGCTTTTTCCTGCTAATCCTAGCATGGTAAAGAAGATTCAAAGAGAGTGAGATGCCAGCTCCTTTCATTCAGTCAGTAGCTTCAAACATTTCTGGTATATGAATAACATGATGTTTTTCAATGGCAAAAATCAATGAATATTGTAAATGCACAAACAGTAATATCTCCACATTGCAAGGTGCAATTCTGAAATTTTTTGCTTTTTCCTGCTAATCCTAGCATGATAAAGAAGATTCAAAGAGAGTGAGATGCCAGCTCCTTTCATTCAGTCAGTAGCTTCAAACATTTCTGGACGTTTTTCAATGGCAAAAATCAATGAATATTGTAAATGCACAAACAGTAATATCTCCACATTGCAAGGTGCAATTCTGAAATTTTTTGCTTTTTCCTGCTAATCCTAGCATGATAAAGAAGATTCAAAGAGAGTGAGATGCCAGCTCCTTTCATTCAGTCAGTAGCTTCAAACATTTCTCTACGTTTTTCAATGGCAAAAATCAATGAATATTGTAAATGCACAAACAGTAATATCTCCACATTGCAAGGTGCAATTCTGAAATTTTTTGCTTTTTCCTGCTAATCCTAGCATGATAAAGAAGATTCAAAGAGAGTGAGATGCCAGCTCCTTTCATTCAGTCAGTAGCTTCAAACATTTCTGGTATATGAAAAACATGTTTTTCAATGGCAAAAATCAATGAATATTGTAAATGCACAAACAGTAATATCTCCACATTGCAAGGTGCAATTCTGAAATTTTTTGCTTTTTCCTGCTAATCCTAGCATGATAAAGAAGATTCAAAGAGAGTGAGATGCCAGCTCCTTTCATTCAGTCAGTAGCTTCAAACATTTCTGGACGTTTTTCAATGGCAAAAATCAATGAATATTGTAAATGCACAAACAGTAATATCTCCACATTGCAAGGTGCAATTCTGAAATTTTTTGCTTTTTCCTGTTAATCCTAGCATGATAAAGAAGATTAAAAGAGAGTGAGATGCCAGCTCCTTTCATTCAGTCAGTAGCTTCAAACATTTCTGGTATATGAAAAACATGTTTTTCAATGGCAAAAATCAATGAATATTGTAAATGCACAAACAGTAATATCTCCATATTGCAAGGTGCAATTCTGAAATTTTTTGCTTTTTCCTGCTAATCCTAGCATGATAAAGAAGATTCAAAGAGAGTGAGATGCCAGCTCCTTTCATTCAGTCAGTAGCTTCAAACATTTCTGGTATATGAATAACATGTTTTTCAATGGCAAAAATCAATGAATATTGTAAATGCACAAACAGTAATATCTCCACATTGCAAGATGCAATTCTGAAATTTTTTGCTTTTTCCTGCTAATCCTAGCATGATAAAGAAGATTCAAAGAGAGTGAGATGCCAGCTCCTTTCATTCAGTCAGTAGCTTCAAACATTTCTGGACGTTTTTCAATGGCAAAAATCAATGAATATTGTAAATGCACAAACAGTAATATCTCCACATTGCAAGGTGCAATTCTGAAATTTTTTGCTTTTTCCTGCTAATCCTAGCATGATAAAGAAGATTCAAAGAGAGTGAGATGCCAGCTCCTTTCATTCAGTCAGTAGCTTCAAACATTTCTGGACGTTTTTCAATGGCAAAAATCAATGAATATTGTAAATGCACAAACAGTAATATCTCCACATTGCAAGGTGCAATTCTGAAATTTTTTGCTTTTTCCTGTTAATCCTAGCATGATAAAGAAGATTCAAAGAGAGTGAGATGCCAGCTCCTTTCATTCAGTCAGTAGCTTCAAACATTTCTGGTATATGAAAAACATGTTTTTCACTGGCAAAAATCAATGAATATTGTAAATGCACAAACAGTAATATCTCCACATTGCAAGGTGCAATTCTGAAATTTTTTGCTTTTTCCTGCTAATCCTAGCATGATAAAGAAGATTCAAAGAGAGTGAGATGCCAGCTCCTTTCATTCAGTCAGTAGCTTCAAACATTTCTGGTATATGAAAAACATGTTTTTCAATGGCAAAAATCAATGAATATTGTAAATGCACAAACAGTAATATCTCCACATTGCAAGATGCAATTCTGAAATTTTTTGCTTTTTCCTGCTAATCCTAGCATGATAAAGAAGATTCAAAGAGAGTGAGATGCCAGCTCCTTTCATTCAGTCAGTAGCTTCAAACATTTCTGGACGTTTTTCAATGGCAAAAATCAATGAATATTGTAAATGCACAAACAGTAATATCTCCACATTGCAAGGTGCAATTCTGAAATTTTTTGCTTTTTCCTGCTAATCCTAGCATGATAAAGAAGATTCAAAGAGAGTGAGATGCCAGCTCCTTTCATTCAGTCAGTAGCTTCAAACATTTCTGGACGTTTTTCAATGGCAAAAATCAATGAATATTGTAAATGCACAAACAGTAATATCTCCACATTGCAAGGTGCAATTCTGAAATTTTTTGCTTTTTCCTGCTAATCCTAGCATGATAAAGAAGATTCAAAGAGAGTGAGATGCCAGCTCCTTTCATTCAGTCAGTAGCTTCAAACATTTCTGGACGTTTTTCAATGGCAAAAATCAATGAATATTGTAAATGCACAAACAGTAATATCTCCACATTGCAAGGTGCAATTCTGAAATTTTTTGCTTTTTCCTGTTAATCCTAGCATGATAAAGAAGATTCAAAGAGAGTGAGATGCCAGCTCCTTTCATTCAGTCAGTAGCTTCAAACATTTCTGGTATATGAAAAACATGTTTTTCAATGGCAAAAATCAATGAATATTGTAAATGCACAAACAGTAATATCTCCACATTGCAAGGTGCAATTCTGAAATTTTTTGCTTTTTCCTGCTAATCCTAGCATGATAAAGAAGATTCAAAGAGAGTGAGATGCCAGCTCCTTTCATTCAGTCAGTAGCTTCAAACATTTCTGGTATATGAATAACATGATGTTTTTCAATGGCAAAAATCAATGAATATTGTAAATGCGCAATCAGTAATATCTTCACATTGCAAGGTGCAATTCTGAAATTTTTTGCTTTTTCCTGCTAATCCTAGCATGATAAAGAAGATTCAAAGAGAGTGAGATGCCAGCTCCTTTCATTCAGTCAGTAGCTTCAAACATTTCTGGACGTTTTTCAATGGCAAAAATCAATGAATATTGTAAATGCACAAACAGTAATATCTCCACATTGCAAGGAGCAATTCTGAAATTTTTTGCTTTTTCCTGCTAATCCTAGCATGATAAAGAAGATTCAAAGAGAGTGAGATGCCAGCTCCTTTCATTCAGTCAGTAGCTTCAAACATTTCTGGACGTTTTTCAATGGCAAAAATCAATGAATATTGTAAATGCACAAACAGTAATATCTCTAGATTGCAAGGTGCAATTCTGAAATTTTTTGCTTTTTCCTGTTAATCCTAGCATGATAAAGAAGATTCAAAGCGAGTGAGATGCCAGCTCCTTTCATTCAGACAGTAGCTTCAAACATTTCTGGTATATGAAAAACATGTTTTTCAATGGCAAAAATCAATGAATATTGTAAATGCACAAACAGTAATATCTCCACATTGCAAGGTGCAATTCTGAAATTTTTTGCTTTTTCCTGCTAATCCTAGCATGATAAAGAAGATTCAAAGAGAGTGAGATGCCAGCTCCTTTCATTCAGTCAGTAGCTTCAAACATTTCTGGTATATGAATAACATGATGTTTTTCAATGGCAAAAATCAATGAATATTGTAAATGCACAAACAGTAATATCTCCACATTGCAAGATGCAATTCTGAAATTTTTTGCTTTTTCCTGCTAATCCTAGCATGATAAAGAAGATTCAAAAAGAGTGAGATGCCAGCTCCTTTCATTCAGTCAGTAGCTTCAAACATTTCTGGACGTTTTTCAATGGCAAAAATCAATGAATATTGTAAATGCACAAACAGTAATATCTCCACATTGCAAGGTGCAATTCTGAAATTTTTTGCTTTTTCCTGCTAATCCTAGCATGATAAAGAAGATTCAAAGAGAGTGAGATGCCAGCTCCTTTCATTCAGTCAGTAGCTTCAAACATTTCTGGACGTTTTTCAATGGCAAAAATCAATGAATATTGTAAATGCACAAACAGTAATATCTCCACATTGCAAGGTGCAATTCTGAAATTTTTTGCTTTTTCCTGTTAATCCTAGCATGATAAAGAAGATTCAAAGAGAGTGAGATGCCAGCTCCTTTCATTCAGTCAGTAGCTTCAAACATTTCTGGACGTTTTTCAATGGCAAAAATCAATGAATATTGTAAATGCACAAACAGTAATATCTCCACATTGCAAGGTGCAATTCTGAAATTTTTTGCTTTTTCCTGTTAATCCTAGCATGATAAAGAAGATTCAAAGAGAGTGAGATGCCAGCTCCTTTCATTCAGTCAGTAGCTTCAAACATTTCTGGTATATGAAAAACATGTTTTTCAATGGCAAAAATCAATGAATATTGTAAATGCACAAACAGTAATATCTCCACATTGCAAGGTGCAATTCTGAAATTTTTTGCTTTTTACTGCTAATCCTAGCATGATAAAGAAGATTCAAAGAGAGTGAGATGCCAGCTCCTTTCATTCAGTCAGTAGCTTCAAACATTTCTGGTATATGAAAAACATGTTTTTCAATGGCAAAAATCAATGAATATTGTAAATGCACAAACAGTAATATCTCCACATTGCAAGGTGCAATTCTGAAATTTTTTGCTTTTTCCTGCTAATCCTAGCATGATAAAGAAGATTCAAAGAGAGTGAGATGCCAGCTCCTTTCATTCAGTCAGTAGCTTCAAACATTTCTGGTATATGAATAACATGATGTTTTTCAAAGGCAAAAATCAATGAATATTGTAAATGCACAAACAGTAATATCTCCACATTGCAAGGTGCAATTCTGAAATTTTTTTACTTTTTCCTGTTAATCCTAGCATGATAAAGAAGATTCAAAGCGAGTGAGATGCCAGCTCCTTTCATTCAGACAGTAGCTTCAAACATTTCTGGTATATGAAAAACATGTTTTTCAATGGCAAAAATCAATGAATATTGTAAATGCACAAACAGTAATATCTCCACATTGCAAGGTGCAATTCTGAAATTTTTTGCTTTTTCCTGCTAATCCTAGCATGATAAAGAAGATTCAAAGAGAGTGAGATGCCAGCTCCTTTCATTCAGTCAGTAGCTTCAAACATTTCTGGACGTTTTTCAATGGCAAAAATCAATGAATATTGTAAATGCACAAACAGTAATATCTCCACATTGCAAGGTGCAATTCTGAAATTTTTTGCTTTTTCCTGTTAATCCTAGCATGATAAAGAAGATTCAAAGAGAGTGAGATGCCAGCTCCTTTCATTCAGTCAGTAGCTTCAAACATTTCTGGTATATGAAAAACATGTTTTTCAATGGCAAAAATCAATGAATATTGTAAATGCACAAACAGTAATATCTCCACATTGCAAGGTGCAATTCTGAAATTTTTTGCTTTTTCCTGCTAATCCTAGCATGATAAAGAAGATTCAAAGAGAGTGAGATGCCAGCTCCTTTCATTCAGTCAGTAGCTTCAAACATTTCTGGTATATGAATAACATGATGTTTTTCAATGGCAAAAATCAATGAATATTGTAAATGCGCAATCAGTAATATCTCCACATTGCAAGGTGCAATTCTGAAATTTTTTGCTTTTTCCTGCTAATCCTAGCATGATAAAGAAGATTCAAAGAGAGTGAGATGCCAGCTCCTTTCATTCAGTCAGTAGCTTCAAACATTTCTGGACGTTTTTCAATGGCAAAAATCAATGAATATTGTAAATGCACAAACAGTAATATCTCCACATTGCAAGGAGCAATTCTGAAATTTTTTGCTTTTTCCTGCTAATCCTAGCATGATAAAGAAGATTCAAAGAGAGTGAGATGCCAGCTCCTTTCATTCAGTCAGTAGCTTCAAACATTTCTGGACGTTTTTCAATGGCAAAAATCAATGAATATTGTAAATGCACAAACAGTAATATCTCCAGATTGCAAGGTGCAATTCTGAAATTTTTTGCTTTTTCCTGTTAATCCTAGCATGATAAAGAAGATTCAAAGCGAGTGAGATGCCAGCTCCTTTCATTCAGACAGTAGCTTCAAACATTTCTGGTATATGAAAAACATGTTTTTCAATGGCAAAAATCAATGAATATTGTAAATGCACAAACAGTAATATCTCCACATTGCAAGGTGCAATTCTGAAATTTTTTGCTTTTTCCTGCTAATCCTAGCATGATAAAGAAGATTCAAAGAGAGTGAGATGCCAGCTCCTTTCATTCAGTCAGTAGCTTCAAACATTTCTGGTATATGAATAACATGATGTTTTTCAATGGCAAAAATCAATGAATATTGTAAATGCACAAACAGTAATATCTCCACATTGCAAGATGCAATTCTGAAATTTTTTGCTTTTTCCTGCTAATCCTAGCATGATAAAGAAGATTCAAAAAGAGTGAGATGCCAGCTCCTTTCATTCAGTCAGTAGCTTCAAACATTTCTGGACGTTTTTCAATGGCAAAAATCAATGAATATTGTAAATGCACAAACAGTAATATCTCCACATTGCAAGGTGCAATTCTGAAATTTTTTGCTTTTTCCTGCTAATCCTAGCATGATAAAGAAGATTCAAAGAGAGTGAGATGCCAGCTCCTTTCATTCAGTCAGTAGCTTCAAACATTTCTGGACGTTTTTCAATGGCAAAAATCAATGAATATTGTAAATGCACAAACAGTAATATCTCCACATTGCAAGGTGCAATTCTGAAATTTTTTGCTTTTTCCTGTTAATCCTAGCATGATAAAGAAGATTCAAAGAGAGTGAGATGCCAGCTCCTTTCATTCAGTCAGTAGCTTCAAACATTTCTGGACGTTTTTCAATGGCAAAAATCAATGAATATTGTAAATGCACAAACAGTAATATCTCCACATTGCAAGATGCAATTCTGAAATTTTTTGCTTTTTCCTGTTAATCCTAGCATGATAAAGAAGATTCAAAGAGAGTGAGATGCCAGCTCCTTTCATTCAGTCAGTAGCTTCAAACATTTCTGGTATATGAAAAACATGTTTTTCAATGGCAAAAATCAATGAATATTGTAAATGCACAAACAGTAATATCTCCACATTGCAAGGTGCAATTCTGAAATTTTTTGCTTTTTACTGCTAATCCTAGCATGATAAAGAAGATTCAAAGAGAGTGAGATGCCAGCTCCTTTCATTCAGTCAGTAGCTTCAAACATTTCTGGTATATGAAAAACATGTTTTTCAATGGCAAAAATCAATGAATATTGTAAATGCACAAACAGTAATATCTCCACATTGCAAGGTGCAATTCTGAAATTTTTTGCTTTTTCCTGCTAATCCTAGCATGATAAAGAAGATTCAAAGAGAGTGAGATGCCAGCTCCTTTCATTCAGTCAGTAGCTTCAAACATTTCTGGTATATGAATAACATGATGTTTTTCAAAGGCAAAAATCAATGAATATTGTAAATGCACAAACAGTAATATCTCCACATTGCAAGGTGCAATTCTGAAATTTTTTTACTTTTTCCTGTTAATCCTAGCATGATAAAGAAGATTCAAAGCGAGTGAGATGCCAGCTCCTTTCATTCAGACAGTAGCTTCAAACATTTCTGGTATATGAAAAACATGTTTTTCAATGGCAAAAATCAATGAATATTGTAAATGCACAAACAGTAATATCTCCACATTGCAAGGTGCAATTCTGAAATTTTTTGCTTTTTACTGCTAATCCTAGCATGATAAAGAAGATTCAAAGAGAGTGAGATGCCAGCTCCTTTCATTCAGTCAGTAGCTTCAAACATTTCTGGTATATGAAAAACATGTTTTTCAATGGCAAAAATCAATGAATATTGTAAATGCACAAACAGTAATATCTCCACATTGCAAGGTGCAATTCTGAAATTTTTTGCTTTTTCCTGCTAATCCTAGCATGATAAAGAAGATTCAAAGAGAGTGAGATGCCAGCTCCTTTCATTCAGTCAGTAGCTTCAAACATTTCTGGTATATGAATAACATGATGTTTTTCAATGGCAAAAATCAATGAATATTGTAAATGCACAAACAGTAATATCTCCACATTGCAAGGTGCAATTCTGAAATTTTTTGCTTTTTCCTGCTAATCCTAGCATGATAAAGAAGATTCAAAGAGAGTGAGATGCCAGCTCCTTTCATTCAGTCAGTAGCTTCAAACATTTCTGGACGTTTTTCAATGGCAAAAATCAATGAATATTGTAAATGCACAAACAGTAATATCTCCACATTGCAAGGTGCAATTCTGAAATTTTTTGCTTTTTCCTGCTAATCCTAGCATGATAAAGAAGATTCAAAGAGAGTGAGATGCCAGCTCCTTTCATTCAGTCAGTAGCTTCAAACATTTCTGGACGTTTTTCAATGGCAAAAATCAATGAATATTGTAAATGCACAAACAGTAATATCTCCACATTGCAAGGTGCAATTCTGAAATTTTTTGCTTTTTCCTGTTAATCCTAGCATGATAAAGAAGATTCAAAGCGAGTGAGATGCCAGCTCCTTTCATTCAGACAGTAGCTTCAAACATTTCTGGTATATGAAAAACATGTTTTTCAATGGCAAAAATCAATGAATATTGTAAATGCACAAACAGTAAT
This sequence comes from Phyllobates terribilis, assembly GCF_046119375.1. Lineage (NCBI taxonomy): Eukaryota > Metazoa > Chordata > Amphibia > Anura > Dendrobatidae > Phyllobates > Phyllobates terribilis. Next base: position 231,136 of record NW_027363167.1, on the reverse strand, counting down.
ATCTCCACATTGCAAGGTGCAATTCTGAAATTTTTTGCTTTTTACTGCTAATCCTAGCATGATAAAGAAGATTCAAAGAGAGTGAGATGCCAGCTCCTTTCATTCAGTCAGTAGCTTCAAACATTTCTGGTATATGAAAAACATGTTTTTCAATGGCAAAAATCAATGAATATTGTAAATGCACAAATTGTAATATCTCCACATTGCAAGGTGCAATTCTGAAATTTTTTGCTTTTTCCTGCTAATCCTAGCATGATAAAGAAGATTCAAAGAGAGTGAGATGCCAGCTCCTTTCATTCAGTCAGTAGCTTTAAACATTTCTGGTATATGAATAACATGATGTTTTTCAATGGCAAAAATCAATGAATATTGTAAATGCACAAACAGTAATATCTCCACATTGCAAGGTGCAATTCTGAAATTTTTTGCTTTTTCCTGCTAATCCTAGCATGATAAAGAAGATTCAAAGAGAGTGAGATGCCAGCTCCTTTCATTCAGTCAGTAGCTTCAAACATTTCTGGACGTTTTTCAATGGCAAAAATCAATGAATATTGTAAATGCACAAACAGTAATATCTCCACATTGCAAGGTGCAATTCTGAAATTTTTTGCTTTTTCCTGCTAATCCTAGCATGATAAAGAAGATTCAAAGAGAGTGAGATGCCAGCTCCTTTCATTCAGTCAGTAGCTTCAAACATTTCTGGTATATGAATAACATGATGTTTTTCAAAGGCAAAAATCAATGAATATTGTAAATGCACAAACAGTAATATCTCCACATTGCAAGGTGCAATTCTGAAATTTTTTTACTTTTTCCTGTTAATCCTAGCATGATAAAGAAGATTCAAAGCGAGCGAGATGCCAGCTCCTTTCATTCAGACAGTAGCTTCAAACATTTCTGGTATATGAAAAACATGTTTTTCAATGGCAAAAATCAATGAATATTGTAAATGCACAAACAGTAATATCTCCACATTGCAAGGTGCAATTCTGAAATTTTTTTCTTTTTACTGCTAATCCTAGCATGATAAAGAAGATTCAAAGAGAGTGAGATGCCAGCTCCTTTCATTCAGTCAGTAGCTTCAAACATTTCTGGTATATGAAAAACATGTTTTTCAATGGCAAAAATCAATGAATATTGTAAATGCACAAACAGTAATATCTCCACATTGCAAGGTGCAATTCTGAAATTTTTTGCTTTTTCCTGCTAATCCTAGCATGATAAAGAAGATTCAAAGAGAGTGAGATGCCAGCTCCTTTCATTCAGTCAGTAGCTTCAAACATTTCTGGTATATGAATAACATGATGTTTTTCAATGGGAAAAATCAATGAATATTGTAAATGCACAAACAGTAATATCTCCACATTGCAAGGTGCAATTCTGAAATTTTTTGCTTTTTCCTGCTAATCCTAGCATGATAAAGAAGATTCAAAGAGAGTGAGATGCCAGCTCCTTTCATTCAGTCAGTAGCTTCAAACATTTCTGGACGTTTTTCAATGGCAAAAATCAATGAATATTGTAAATGCACAAACAGTAATATCTCCACATTGCAAGGTGCAATTCTGAAATTTTTTGCTTTTTCCTGCTAATCCTAGCATGATAAAGAAGATTCAAAGAGAGTGAGATGCCAGCTCCTTTCATTCAGTCAGTAGCTTCAAACATTTCTGGACGTTTTTCAATGGCAAAAATCAATGAATATTGTAAATGCACAAACAGTAATATCTCCACATTGCAAGGTGCAATTCTGAAATTTTTTGCTTTTTCCTGTTAATCCTAGCATGATAAAGAAGATTCAAAGCGAGTGAGATGCCAGCTCCTTTCATTCAGACAGTAGCTTCAAACATTTCTGGTATATGAAAAACATGTTTTTCAATGGCAAAAATCAATGAATATTGTAAATGCACAAACAGTAATATCTCCACATTGCAAGGTGCAATTCTGAAATTTTTTGCTTTTTACTGCTAATCCTAGCATGATAAAGAAGATTCAAAGAGAGTGAGATGCCAGCTCCTTTCATTCAGTCAGTAGCTTCAAACATTTCTGGTATATGAAAAACATGTTTTTCAATGGCAAAAATCAATGAATATTGTAAATGCCCAAACAGTAATATCTCCACATTGCAAGGTGCAATTCTGAAATTTTTTGCTTTTTCCTGCTAATCCTAGCATGATAAAGAAGATTCAAAGAGAGTGAGATGCCAGCTCCTTTCATTCAGTCAGTAGCTTTAAACATTTCTGGTATATGAATAACATGATGTTTTTCAATGGCAAAAATCAATGAATATTGTAAATGCACAAACAGTAATATCTCCACATTGCAAGGTGCAATTCTGAAATTTTTTGCTTTTTCCTGCTAATCCTAGCATGATAAAGAAGATTCAAAGAGAGTGAGATGCCAGCTCCTTTCATTCAGTCAGTAGCTTCAAACATTTCTGGACGTTTTTCAATGGCAAAAATCAATGAATATTGTAAATGCACAAACAGTAATATCTCCACATTGCAAGGTGCAATTCTGAAATTTTTTGCTTTTTCCTGCTAATCCTAGCATGATAAAGAAGATTCAAAGAGAGTGAGATGCCAGCTCCTTTCATTCAGTCAGTAGCTTCAAACATTTCTGGACGTTTTTCAATGGCAAAAATCAATGAATATTGTAAATGCACAAACAGTAATATCTCCACATTGCAAGGTGCAATTCTGAAATTTTTTGCTTTTTCCTGTTAATCCTAGCATGATAAAGAAGATTCAAAGCGAGTGAGATGCCAGCTCCTTTCATTCAGACAGTAGCTTCAAACATTTCTGGTATATGAAAAACATGTTTTTCAATGGCAAAAATCAATGAATATTGTAAATGCACAAACAGTAATATCTCCACATTGCAAGGTGCAATTCTGAAATTTTTTGCTTTTTCCTGCTAATCCTAGCATGATAAAGAAGATTCAAAGAGAGTGAGATGCCAGCTCCTTTCATTCAGTCAGTAGCTTCAAACATTTCTGGTATATGAATAACATGATGTTTTTCAATGGCAAAAATCAATGAATATTGTAAATGCACAAACAGTAATATCTCCACATTGCAAGGTGCAATTCTGAAATTTTTTGCTTTTTCCTGCTAATCCTAGCATGATAAAGAAGATTCAAAGAGAGTGAGATGCCAGCTCCTTTCATTCAGTCAGTAGCTTCAAACATTTCTGGACGTTTTTCAATGGCAAAAATCAATGAATATTGTAAATGCACAAACAGTAATATCTCCACATTGCAAGGTGCAATTCTAAAATTTTTTGCTTTTTCCTGCTAATCCTAGCATGATAAAGAAGATTCAAAGAGAGTGAGATGCCAGCTCCTTTCATTCAGTCAGTAGCTTCAAACATTTCTGGACGTTTTTCAATGGCAAAAATCAATGAATATTGTAAATGCACAAACAGTAATATCTCCACATTGCAAGGTGCAATTCTGAAATTTTTTGCTTTTTCCTGTTAATCCTAGCATGATAAAGAAGATTCAAAGCGAGTGAGATGCCAGCTCCTTTCATTCAGACAGTAGCTTCAAACATTTCTGGTATATGAAAAACATGTTTTTCAATGGCAAAAATCAATGAATATTGTAAATGCACAAACAGTAATATCTCCACATTGCAAGGTGCAATTCTGAAATTTTTTGCTTTTTCCTGCTAATCCTAGCATGATAAAGAAGATTCAAAGAGAGTGAGATGCCAGCTCCTTTCATTCAGTCAGTAGCTTCAAACATTTCTGGTATATGAATAACATGATGTTTTTCAATGGCAAAAATCAATGAATATTGTAAATGCACAAACAGTAATATCTCCACATTGCAAGGTGCAATTCTGAAATTTTTTGCTTTTTCCTGCTAATCCTAGCATGATAAAGAAGATTCAAAGAGAGTGAGATGCCAGCTCCTTTCATTCAGTCAGTAGCTTCAAACATTTCTGGACGTTTTTCAATGGCAAAAATCAATGAATATTGTAAATGCACAAACAGTAATATCTCCACATTGCAAGGTGCAATTCTGAAATTTTTTGCTTTTTCCTGTTAATCCTAGCATGATAAAGAAGATTCAAAGAGAGTGAGATGCCAGCTCCTTTCATTCAGTCAGTAGCTTCAAACATTTCTGGACGTTTTTCAATGGCAAAAATCAATGAATATTGTAAATGCACAAACAGTAATATCTCCACATTGCAAGGTGCAATTCTGAAATTTTTTGCTTTTTCCTGCTAATCCTAGCATGATAAAGAAGATTCAAAGAGAGTGAGATGCCAGCTCCTTTCATTCAGTCAGTAGCTTCAAACATTTCTGGACGTTTTTCAATGCTAAAAATCAATGAATATTGTAAATGCACAAACAGTAATATCTCCACATTGCAAGGTGCAATTCTGAAATTTTTTGCTTTTTCCTGCTAAACCTAGCATGATAAAGAAGATTCAAAGAGAGTGAGATGCCAACTCCTTTCATTCAGTCAGTAGCTTCAAACATTTCTGGTATATGAAAAACATGTTTTTCAATGGCAAAAATCAATGAATATTGTAAATGCACAAACAGTAATATCTCCACATTGCAAGGAGCAATTCTGAAATTTTTTGCTTTTTCCTGCTAATCCTAGCATGATAAAGAAGATTCAAAGAGAGTGAGATGCCAGCTCCTTTCATTCAGTCAGTAGCTTCAAATATTTCTGGACGTTTTTCAATGGCAAAAATCAATGAATATTGTAAATGCACAAACAGTAATATCTCCACATTGCAAGGTGCAATTCTGAAATTTTTTGCTTTTTCCTGTTAATCCTAGCATGATAAAGAAGATTCAAAGAGAGTGAGATGCCAGCTCCTTTCATTCAGTCAGTAGCTTCAAACATTTCTGGTATATGAAAAACATGTTTTTCAATGGCAAAGATCAATGAATATTGTAAATGCACAAACAGTAATATCTCCACATTGCAAGGTGCAATTCTGAAATTTTTTGCTTTTTCCTGCTAATCCTAGCATGATAAAGAAGATTCAAAGAGAGTGAGATGCCAGCTCCTTTCATTCAGTCAGTAGCTTCAAACATTTCTGGACGTTTTTCAATGGCAAAAATCAATGAATATTGTAAATGCACAAACAGTAATATCTCCACATTGCAAGGTGCAATTCTGAAATTTTTTGCTTTTTCCTGCTAATCCTAGCATGATAAAGAAGATTCAAAGAGAGTGAGATGCCAGCTCCTTTCATTCAGTCAGTAGCTTCAAACATTTCTGGACGTTTTTCAATGGCAAAAATCAATGAATATTGTAAATGCACAAACAGTAATAGCTCCACATTGCAAGGTGCAATTCTGAAATTTTTTGCTTTTTCCTGCTAATCCTAGCATGATAAAGAAAATTCAAAGAGAGTGAGATGCCAGCTCCTTTCATTCAGTCAGTAGCTTCAAACATTTCTGGACGTTTTTCAATGGCAAAAATCAATGAATATTGTAAATGCACAAACAGTAATATCTCCACATTGCAAGGTGCAATTCTGAAATTTTTTGCTTTTTCCTGTTAATCCTAGCATGATAAAGAAGATTCAAAGAGAGTGAGATGCCAGCTCCTTTCATTCAGTCAGTAGCTTCAAACATTTCTGGTATATGAAAAACATCTTTTTCAATGGCAAAAATCAATGAATATTGTAAATGCACAAACAGTAATATCTCCACATTGCAAGGTGCAATTCTGAAATTTTTTGCTTTTTCCTGCTAATCCTAGCATGATAAAGAAGATTCAAAGAGAGTGAGATGCCAGCTCCTTTCATTCAGTCAGTAGCTTCAAACATTTCTGGTATATGAATAACATGATGTTTTTCAATGGCAAAAATCAATGAATATTGTAAATGCACAAACAGTAATATCTCCACATTGCAAGGTGCAATTCTGAAATTTTTTGCTTTTTCCTGCTAATCCTAGCATGATAAAGAAGATTCAAAGAGAGTGAGATGCCAGCTCCTTTCATTCAGTCAGTAGCTTCAAACATTTCTGGACGTTTTTCAATGGCAAAAATCAATGAATATTGTAAATGCACAAACAGTAATATCTCCACATTGCAAGGTGCAATTCTGAAATTTTTTGCTTTTTCCTGCTAATCCTAGCATGATAAAGAAGATTCAAAGAGAGTGAGATGCCAGCTCCTTTCATTCAGTCAGTAGCTTCAAACATTTCTGGACGTTTTTCAATGCTAAAAATCAATGAATATTGTAAATGCACAAACAGTAATATCTCCACATTGCAAGGTGCAATTCTGAAATTTTTTGCTTTTTCCTGCTAATCCTAGCATGATAAAGAAGATTCAAAGAGAGTGAGATGCCAGCTCCTTTCATTCAGTCAGTAGCTTCAAACATTTCTGGTATATGAAAAACATGTTTTTCAATGGCAAAAATCAATGAATATTGTAAATGCACAAACAGTAATATCTCCACATTGCAAGGTGCAATTCTGAAATTTTTTGCTTTTTCCTGCTAAACCTAGCATGATAAAGAAGATTCAAAGAGAGTGAGATGCCAACTCCTTTCATTCAGTCAGTAGCTTCAAACATTTCTGGTATATGAAAAACATGTTTTTCAATGGCAAAAATCAATGAATATTGTAAATGCACAAACAGTAATATCTCCACATTGCAAGGTGCAATTCTGAAATTTTTTGCTTTTTCCTGCTAATCCTAGCATGATAAAGAAGATTCAAAGAGAGTGAGATGCCAGCTCCTTTCATTCAGTCAGTAGCTTCAAACATTTCTGGACATTTTTCAATGGCAAAAATCAATGAATATTGTAAATGCACAAACAGTAATATCTCCACATTGCAAGGTGCAATTCTGAAATTTTTTGCTTTTTCCTGTTAATCCTAGCATGATAAAGAAGATTCAAAGAGAGTGAGATGCCAGCTCCTTTCATTCAGTCAGTAGCTTCAAACATTTCTGGTATATGAAAAACATGTTTTTCAATGGCAAAAATCAATGAATATTGTAAATGCAAAAACAGTAATATCTCCACATTGCAAGGTGCAATTCTGAAATTTTTTGCTTTTTCCTGCTAATCCTAGCATGATAAAGAAGATTCAAAGAGAGTGAGATGCCAGCTCCTTTCATTCAGTCAGTAGCTTCAAACATTTCTGGACGTTTTTCAATGGCAAAAATCAATGAATATTGTAAATGCACAAACAGTAATATCTCCACATTGCAAGGTGCAATTCTGAAATTTTTTGCTTTTTCCTGCTAATCCTAGCATGATAAAGAAGATTCAAAGAGAGTGAGATGCCAGCTCCTTTCATTCAGTCAGTAGCTTCAAACATTTCTGGACGTTTTTCAATGGCAAAAATCAATGAATATTGTAAATGCACAAACAGTAATATCTCCACATTGCAAGGTGAAATTCTGAAATTTTTTGCTTTTTCCTGTTAATCCTAGCATGATAAAGAAGATTCAAAGAGAGTGAGATGCCAGCTCCTTTCATTCAGTCAGTAGCTTCAAACATTTCTGGTATATGAAAAACATGTTTTTCAATGGCAAAAATCAATGAATATTGTAAATGCACAAACAGTAATATCTCCACATTGCAAGGTGCAATTCTGAAATTTTTTGCTTTTTACTGCTAATCCTAGCATGATAAAGAAGATTCAAAGAGAGTGAGATGCCAGCTCCTTTCATTCAGTCAGTAGCTTCAAACATTTCTGGTATATGAAAAACATGTTTTTCAATGGCAAAAATCAATGAATATTGTAAATGCACAAACAGTAATATCTCCACATTGCAAGGTGCAATTCTGAAATTTTTTGCTTTTTCCTGCTAATCCTAGCATGATAAAGAAGATTCAAAGAGAGTGAGATGCCAGCTCCTTTCATTCAGTCAGTAGCTTCAAACATTTCTGGACGTTTTTCAATGGCAAAAATCAATGAATATTGTAAATGCACAAACAGTAATATCTCCACATTGCAAGGTGCAATTCTGAAATTTTTTGCTTTTTCCTGTTAATCCTAGCATGATAAAGAAGATTCAAAGCGAGTGAGATGCCAGCTCCTTTCATTCAGACAGTAGATTCAAACATTTCTGGTATATGAAAAACATGTTTTTCAATGGCAAAAATCAATGAATATTGTAAATGCACAAACAGTAATATCTCCACATTGCAAGGTGCAATTCTGAAATTTTTTGCTTTTTCCTGCTAATCCTAGCATGATAAAGAAGATTCAAAGAGAGTGAGATGCCAGCTCCTTTCATTCAGTCAGTAGCTTCAAACATTTCTGGTATATGAATAACATGATGTTTTTCAATGGCAAAAATCAATGAATATTGTAAATGCACAAACAGTAAAATCTCCACATTGCAAGGTGCAATTCTGAAATTTTTTGCTTTTTCCTGCTAATCCTAGCATGATAAAGAAGATTCAAAGAGGGTGAGATGCCAGCTCCTTTCATTCAGTCAGTAGCTTCAAACATTTCTGGACGTTTTTCAATGGCAAAAATCAATGAATATTGTAAATGCACAAACAGTAATATCTCCACATTGCAAGGTGCAATTCTGAAATTTTTTGCTTTTTCCTGCTAATCCTAGCATGATAAAGAAGATTCAAAGAGAGTGAGATGCCAGCTCCTTTCATTCAGTCAGTAGCTTCAAACATTTCTGGACGTTTTTCAATGGCAAAAATCAATGAATATTGTAAATGCACAAACAGTAATATCTCCACATTGCAAGGTGCAATTCTGAAATTTTTTGCTTTTTCCTGTTAATCCTAGCATGATAAAGAAGATTCAAAGCGAGTGAGATGCCAGCTACTTTCATTCAGACAGTAGCTTCAAACATTTCTGGTATATGAAAAACATGTTTTTCAATGGCAAAAATCAATGAATATTGTAAATGCACAAACAGTAATATCTCCACATTGCAAGGTGCAATTCTGAAATTTTTTGCTTTTTCCTGCTAATCCTAGCATGATAAAGAAGATTCAAAGAGAGTGAGATGCCAGCTCCTTTCATTCAGTCAGTAGCTTCAAACATTTCTGGTATATGAATAACATGATGTTTTTCAATGGCAAAAATCAATGAATATTGTAAATGCACAAACAGTAATATCTCCACATTGCAAGGTGCAATTCTGAAATTTTTTGCTTTTTCCTGCTAATCCTAGCATGATAAAGAAGATTCAAAGAGAGTGAGATGCCAGCTCCTTTCATTCAGTCAGTAGCTTCAAACATTTCTGGATGTTTTTCAATGGCAAAAATCAATGAATATTGTAAATGCACAAACAGTAATATCTCCACATTGCAAGGTGCAATTCTGAAATTTTTTGCTTTTTCCTGTTAATCCTAGCATGATAAAGAAGATTCAAAGAGAGTGAGATGCCAGCTCCTTTCATTCAGTCAGTAGCTTCAAACATTTCTGGACGTTTTTCAATGGCAAAAATCAATGAATATTGTAAATGCACAAACAGTAATATCTCCACATTGCAAGGTGCAATTCTGAAATTTTTTGCTTTTTCCTGCTAATCCTAGCATGATAAAGAAGATTCAAAGAGAGTGAGATGCCAGCTCCTTTCATTCAGTCAGTAGCTTCAAACATTTCTGGACGTTTTTCAATGCTAAAAATCAATGAATATTGTAAATGCACAAACAGTAATATCTCCACATTGCAAGGTGCAATTCTGAAATTTTTTGCTTTTTCCTGCTAATCCTAGCATGATAAAGAAGATTCAAAGAGAGTGAGATGCCAGCTCCTTTCATTCAGTCAGTAGCTTCAAACATTTCTGGTATATGAAAAACATGTTTTTCAATGGCAAAAATCAATGAATATTGTAAATGCACAAACAGTAATATCTCCACATTGCAAGGTGCAATTCTGAAATTTTTTGCTTTTTCCTGCTAATCCTAGCATGATAAAGAAGATTCAAAGAGAGTGAGATGCCAGCTCCTTTCATTCAGTCGGTAGCTTCAAACATTTCTGGTATATGAAAAACATGTTTTTCAATGGCAAAAATCAATGAATATTGTAAATGCACAAACAGTAATATCTCCACATTGCAAGGTGCAATTCTGAAATTTTTTGCTTTTTCCTGCTAATCCTAGCATGATAAAGAAGATTCAAAGAGAGTGAGATGCCAGCTCCTTTCATTCAGTCAGTAGCTTCAAACATTTCTGGACGTTTTTCAATGGCAAAAATCAATGAATATTGTAAATGCACAAACAGTAATATCTCCACATTGCAAGGTGCAATTCTGAAATTTTTTGCTTTTTCCTGTTAATCCTAGCATGATAAAGAAGATTCAAAGAGAGTGAGATGCCAGCTCCTTTCATTCAGTCAGTAGCTTCAAACATTTCTGGTATATGAAAAACATGTTTTTCAATGGCAAAAATCAATGAATATTGTAAATGCACAAACAGTAATATCTCCACATTGCAAGGTGCAATTCTGAAATTTTTTGCTTTTTCCTGCTAATCCTAGCATGATAAAGAAGATTCAAAGAGAGTGAGATGCCAGCTCCTTTCATTCAGTCAGTAGCTTCAAACATTTCTGGACGTTTTTCAATGTCAAAAATCAATGAAAATTGTAAATGCACAAACAGTAATATCTCCACATTGCAAGGTGCAATTCTGAAATTTTTTGCTTTTTCCTGTTAATCCTAGCATGATAAAGAAGATTCAAAGAGAGTGAGATGCCAGCTCCTTTCATTCAGTCAGTAGCTTCAAACATTTCTGGTATATGAAAAACATGTTTTTCAATGGCAAAAATCAATGAATATTGTAAATGCACAAACAGTAATATCTCCACATTGCAAGGTGCAATTCTGAAATTTTTTGCTTTTTCCTGCTAATCCTAGCATGATAAAGAAGATTCAAAGAGAGTGAGATGCCAACTCCTTTCATTCAGTCAGTAGCTTCAAACATTTCTGGTATATGAATAACATGATGTTTTTCAATGGCAAAAATCAATGAATATTGTAAATGCACAAACAGTAATATCTCCACATTGCAAGGTGCAATTCTGAAATTTTTTGCTTTTTCCTGCTAATCCTAGCATGATAAAGAAGATTCAAAGAGAGTGAGATGCCAGCTCCTTTCATTCAGTCAGTAGCTTCAAACATTTCTGGATGTTTTTCAATGGCAAAAATCAATGAATATTGTAAATGCACAAACAGTAATATCTCCACATTGCAAGGTGCAATTCTGAAATTTTTTGCTTTTTCCTGTTAATCCTAGCATGATAAAGAAGATTCAAAGAGAGTGAGATGCCAGCTCCTTTCATTCAGTCAGTAGCTTCAAACATTTCTGGACGTTTTTCAATGGCAAAAATCAATGAATATTGTAAATGCACAAACAGTAATATCTCCACATTGCAAGGTGCAATTCTGAAATTTTTTGCTTTTTCCTGCTAATCCTAGCATGATAAAGAAGATTCAAAGAGAGTGAGATGCCAGCTCCTTTCATTCAGTCAGTAGCTTCAAACATTTCTGGACGTTTTTCAATGCTAAAAATCAATGAATATTGTAAATGCACAAACAGTAATATCTCCACATTGCAAGGTGCAATTCTGAAATTTTTTGCTTTTTCCTGCTAATCCTAGCATGATAAAGAAGATTCAAAGAGAGTGAGATGCCAGCTCCTTTCATTCAGTCAGTAGCTTCAAACATTTCTGGTATATGAAAAACATGTTTTTCAATGGCAAAAATCAATGAATATTGTAAATGCACAAACAGTAATATCTCCACATTGCAAGGTGCAATTCTGAAATTTTTTGCTTTTTCCTGCTAATCCTAGCATGATAAAGAAGATTCAAAGAGAGTGAGATGCCAGCTCCTTTCATTCAGTCGGTAGCTTCAAACATTTCTGGTATATGAAAAACATGTTTTTCAATGGCAAAAATCAATGAATATTGTAAATGCACAAACAGTAATATCTCCACATTGCAAGGTGCAATTCTGAAATTTTTTGCTTTTTCCTGCTAATCCTAGCATGATAAAGAAGATTCAAAGAGAGTGAGATGCCAGCTCCTTTCATTCAGTCAGTAGCTTCAAACATTTCTGGACGTTTTTCAATGGCAAAAATCAATGAATATTGTAAATGCACAAACAGTAATATCTCCACATTGCAAGGTGCAATTCTGAAATTTTTTGCTTTTTCCTGTTAATCCTAGCATGATAAAGAAGATTCAAAGAGAGTGAGATGCCAGCTCCTTTCATTCAGTCAGTAGCTTCAAACATTTCTGGTATATGAAAAACATGTTTTTCAATGGCAAAAATCAATGAATATTGTAAATGCACAAACAGTAATATCTCCACATTGCAAGGTGCAATTCTGAAATTTTTTGCTTTTTCCTGCTAATCCTAGCATGATAAAGAAGATTCAAAGAGAGTGAGATGCCAGCTCCTTTCATTCAGTCAGTAGCTTCAAACATTTCTGGACGTTTTTCAATGTCAAAAATCAATGAAAATTGTAAATGCACAAACAGTAATATCTCCACATTGCAAGGTGCAATTCTGAAATTTTTTGCTTTTTCCTGTTAATCCTAGCATGATAAAGAAGATTCAAAGAGAGTGAGATGCCAGCTCCTTTCATTCAGTCAGTAGCTTCAAACATTTCTGGTATATGAAAAACATGTTTTTCAATGGCAAAAATCAATGAATATTGTAAATGCACAAACAGTAATATCTCCACATTGCAAGGTGCAATTCTGAAATTTTTTGCTTTTTCCTGCTAATCCTAGCATGATAAAGAAGATTCAAAGAGAGTGAGATGCCAGCTCCTTTAATTCAGTCAGTAGCTTCAAACATTTCTGGACGTTTTTCAATGGCAAAAATCAATGAATATTGTAAATGCACAAACAGTAATATCTCCACATTGCAAGGTGCAATTCTGAAATTTTTTGCTTTTTCCTGTTAATCCTAGCATGATAAAGAAGATTCAAAGAGAGTGAGATGCCAGCTCCTTTCATTCAGTCAGTAGCTTCAAACATTTCTGGTATATGAAAAACATGTTTTTCAATGGCAAAAATCAATGAATATTGTAAATGCACAAACAGTAATATCTCCACATTGCAAGGTGCAATTCTGAAATTTTTTGCTTTTTCCTGCTAATCCTAGCATGATAAAGAAGATTCAAAGAGAGTGAGATGCCAGCTCCTTTCATTCAGTCAGTAGCTTCAAACATTTCTGGACGTTTTTCAATGGCAAAAATCAATGAATATTGTAAATGCATAAACAGTAATATCTCCACATTGCAAGGTGAAATTCTGAAATTTTTTGCTTTTTCCTGTTAATCCTAGCATGATAAAGAAGATTCAAAGCGAGTGAGATGCCAGCTCCTTTCATTCAGACAGTAGCTTCAAACATTTCTGGTATATGAAAAACATGTTTTTCAATGGCAAAAATCAATGAATATTGTAAATGCACAAACAGTAATATCTCCACATTGCAAGGTGCAATTCTGAAATTTTTTGCTTTTTCCTGCTAATCCTAGCATGATAAAGAAGATTCAAAGAGAGTGAGATGCCAGCTCCTTTCATTCAGTCAGTAGCTTCAAACATTTCTGGTATATGAATAACATGATGTTTTTCAATGGCAAAAATCAATGAATATTGTAAATGCACAAACAGTAATATCTCCACATTGCAAGGTGCAATTCTGAAATTTTTTGCTTTTTCCTGCTAATCCTAGCATGATAAAGAAGATTCAAAGAGAGTGAGATGCCAGCTCCTTTCATTCAGTCAGTAGCTTCAAACATTTCTGGACGTTTTTCAATGGCAAAAATCAATGAATATTGTAAATGCACAAACAGTAATATCTCCACATTGCAAGGTGCAATTCTGAAATTTTTTGCTTTTTCCTGCTAATCCTAGCATGATAAAGAAGATTCAAAGAGAGTGAGATGCCAGCTCCTTTCATTCAGTCAGTAGCTTCAAACATTTCTGGACGTTTTTCAATGGCAAAAATCATTGAATATTGTAAATGCACAAACAGTAATATCTCCACATTGCAAGGTGCAATTCTGAAATTTTTTGCTTTTTCCTGTTAATCCTAGCATGATAAAGAAGATTCAAAGCGAGTGAGATGCCAGCTCCTTTCATTCAGACAGTAGCTTCAAACATTTCTGGTATATGAAAAACATGTTTTTCAATGGCAAAAATCAATAAATATTGTAAATGCACAAACAGTAATATCTCCACATTGCAAGGTGCAATTCTGAAATTTTTTGCTTTTTCCTGCTAATCCTAGCATGATAAAGAAGATTCAAAGAGAGTGAGATGCCAGCTCCTTTCATTCAGTCAGTAGCTTCAAACATTTCTGGTATATGAATAACATGATGTTTTTCAATGGCAAAAATCAATGAATATTGTAAATGCACAAACAGTAATATCTCCACATTGCAAGGTGCAATTCTGAAATTTTTTGCTTTTTCCTGCTAATCCTAGCATGATAAAGAAGATTCAAAGAGAGTGAGATGCCAGCTCCTTTCATTCAGTCAGTAGCTTCAAACATTTCTGGACGTTTTTCAATGGCAAAAATCAATGAATATTGTAAATGCACAAACAGTAATATCTCCACATTGCAAGGTGCAATTCTGAAATTTTTTGCTTTTTCCTGTTAATCCTAGCATGATAAAGAAGATTCAAAGAGAGTGAGATGCCAGCTCCTTTCATTCAGTCAGTAGCTTCAAACATTTCTGGACGTTTTTCAATGGCAAAAATCAATGAATATTGTAAATGTACAAACAGTAATATCTCCACATTGCAAGGTGCAATTCTGAAATTTTTTGCTTTTTCCTGCTAATCCTAGCATGATAAAGTAGATTCAAAGAGAGTGAGATGCCAGCTCCTTTCATTCAGTCAGTAGCTTCAAACATTTCTGGTATATGAAAAACATGTTTTTCAATGGCAAAAATCAATGAATATTGTAAATGCACAAACAGTAATATCTCCACATTGCAAGGTGCAATTCTGAAATTTTTTGCTTTTTCCTGCTAATCCTAGCATGATAAAGAAGATTCAAAGAGAGTGAGATGCCAGCTCCTTTCATTCAGTCAGTAGCTTCAAACATTTCTGGTATATGAAAAACATGTTTTTCAATGGCAAAAATCAATGAATATTGTAAATGCACAAACAGTAATATCTCCACATTGCAAGGTGCAATTCTGAAATTTTTTGCTTTTTCCTGCTAATCCTAGCATGATAAAGAAGATTCAAAGAGAGTGAGATGCCAGCTCCTTTCATTCAGTCAGTAGCTTCAAACATTTCTGGACGTTTTTCAATGGCAAAAATCAATGAATATTGTAAATGCACAAACAGTAATATCTCCACATTGCAAGGTGCAATTCTGAAATTTTTTGCTTTTTCCTGTTAATCCTAGCATGATAAAGAAGATTCAAAGAGAGTGAGATGCCAGCTCCTTTCATTCAGTCAGTAGCTTCAAACATTTCTGGTATATGAAAAACATGTTTTTCAATGGCAAAAATCAATGAATATTGTAAATGCACAAACAGTAATATCTCCACATTGCAAGGTGCAATTCTGAAATTTTTTGCTTTTTCCTGCTAATCCTAGCATGATAAAGAAGATTCAAAGAGAGTGAGATGCCAGCTCCTTTCATTCAGTCAGTAGCTTCAAACATTTCTTGACGTTTTTCAATGGCAAAAATCAATGAAAATTGTAAATCCACAAACAGTAATATCTCCACATTGCAAGGTGCAATTCTGAAATTTTTTGCTTTTTCCTGTTAATCCTAGCATGATAAAGAAGATTCAAAGAGAGTGAGATGCCAGCTCCTTTCATTCAGTCAGTAGCTTCAAACATTTCTGGTATATGAAAAACATGTTTTTCAATGGCAAAAATCAATGAATATTGTAAATGCACAAACAGTAATATCTCCACATTGCAAGGTGCAATTCTGAAATTTTTTGCTTTTTCCTGCTAATCCTAGCATGATAAAGAAGATTCAAAGAGAGTGAGATGCCAGCTCCTTTCATTCAGTCAGTAGCTTCAAACATTTCTGGACGTTTTTCAATGGCAAAAATCAATGAATATTGTAAATGCACAAACAGTAATATCTCCACATTGCAAGGTGCAATTCTGAAATTTTTTGCTTTTTCCTGTTAATCCTAGCATGATAAAGAAGATTCAAAGAGAGTGAGATGCCAGCTCCTTTCATTCAGTCAGTAGCTTCAAACATTTCTGGTATATGAAAAACATGTTTTTCAATGGCAAAAATCAATGAATATTGTAAATGCACAAACAGTAATATCTCCACATTGCAAGGTGCAATTCTGAAATTTTTTGCTTTTTCCTGCTAATCCTAGCACGATAAAGAAGATTCAAAGAGAGTGAGATGCCAGCTCCTTTCATTCAGTCAGTAGCTTCAAACATTTCTGGACGTTTTTCAATGGCAAAAATCAATGAATATTGTAAATGCACAAACAGTAATATCTCCACATTGCAAGGTGCAATTCTGAAATTTTTTGCTTTTTCCTGTTAATCCTAGCATGATAAAGAAGATTCAAAGCGAGTGAGATGCCAGCTCCTTTCATTCAGACAGTAGCTTCAAACATTTCTGGTATATGAAAAACATGTTTTTCAATGGCAAAAATCAATGAATATTGTAAATGCACAAACAGTAATATCTCCACATTGCAAGGTGCAATTCTGAAATTTTTTGCTTTTTCCTGTTAATCCTAGCATGATAAAGAAGATTCAAAGAGAGTGAGATGCCAGCTCCTTTCATTCAGTCAGTAGCTTCAAACATTTCTGGTATATGAAAAACATGTTTTTCAATGGCAAAAATCAATGAATATTGTAAATGCACGAACAGTAATATCTCCACATTGCAAGGTGCAATTCTGAAATTTTTTGCTTTTTCCTGCTAATCCTAGCATGATAAAGAAGATTCAAAGAGAGTGAGATGCCAGCTCCTTTCATTCAGTCAGTAGCTTCAAACATTTCTGGACGTTTTTCAATGGCAAAAATCAATGAATATTGTAAATGCACAAACAGTAATATCTCCACATTGCAAGGTGCAATTCTGAAATTTTTTGCTTTTTCCTGTTAATCCTAGCATGATAAAGAAGATTCAAAGAGAGTGAGATGCCAGCTCCTTTCATTCAGTCAGTAGCTTCAAACATTTCTGGTATATGAAAAACATGTTTTTCAATGGCAAAAATCAATGAATATTGTAAATGCACAAACAGTAATATCTCCACATTGCAAGGTGCAATTCTGAAATTTTTTGCTTTTTCCTGCTAATCCTAGTACGATAAAGAAGATTCAAAGAGAGTGAGATGCCAGCTCCTTTCATTCAGTCAGTAGCTTCAAACATTTCTGGACGTTTTTCAATGGCAAAAATCAATGAATATTGTAAATGCACAAACAGTAATATCTCCACATTGCAAGGTGCAATTCTGAAATTTTTTGCTTTTTCCTGTTAATCCTAGCATGATAAAGAAGATTCAAAGCGAGTGAGATGCCAGCTCCTTTCATTCAGACAGTAGCTTCAAACATTTCTGGTATATGAAAAACATGTTTTTCAATGGCAAAAATCAATGAATATTGTAAATGCACAAACAGTAATATCTCCACATTGCAAGGTGCAATTCTGAAATTTTTTGCTTTTTCCTGCTAATCCTAGCATGATAAAGAAGATTCAAAGAGAGTGAGATGCCAGCTCCTTTCATTCAGTCAGTAGCTTCAAACATTTCTGGTATATGAATAACATGATGTTTTTCAATGGCAAAAATCAATGAATATTGTAAATGCACAAACAGTAATATCTCCACATTGCAAGGTGCAATTCTGAAATTTTTTGCTTTTTCCTGCTAATCCTAGCATGATAAAGAAGATTCAAAGAGAGTGACATGCCAGCTCCTTTCATTCAGTCAGTAGCTTCAAACATTTCTGGACGTTTTTCAATGGCAAAAATCAATGAATATTGTAAATGCACAAACATTAATATCTCCACATTGCAAGGTGCAATTCTGAAATTTTTTGCTTTTTCCTGTTAATCCTAGCATGATAAAGAAGATTCAAAGCGAGTGAGATGCCAGCTCCTTTCATTCAGACAGTAGCTTCAAACATTTCTGGTATATGAAAAACATGTTTTTCAATGGCAAAAATCAATGAATATTGTAAATGCACAAACAGTAATATCTCCACATTGCAAGGTGCAATTCTGACATTTTTTGCTTTTTCCTGCTAATCCTAGCATGATAATGAAGATTCAAAGAGAGTGAGATGCCAGCTCCTTTCATTCAGTCAGTAGCTTCAAACATTTCTGGTATATGAATAACATGATGTTTTTCAATGGCAAAAATCAATGAATATTGTAAATGCACAAACAGTAATATCTCCACATTGCAAGGTGCAATTCTGAAATTTTTTGCTTTTTCCTGCTAATCCTAGCATGATAAAGAAGATTCAAAGAGAGTGAGATGCCAGCTCCTTTCATTCAGTCAGTAGCTTCAAACATTTCTGGACGTTTTTCAATGGCAAAAATCAATGAATATTGTAAATGCACAAACAGTAATATCTCCACATTGCAAGGTGCAATTCTGAAATTTTTTGCTTTTTCCTGTTAATCCTAGCATGATAAAGAAGATTCAAAGAGAGTGAGATGCCAGCTCCTTTCATTCAGTCAGTAGCTTCAAACATTTCTGGACGTTTTTCAATGGCAAAAATCAATGAATATTGTAAATGCACAAACAGTAATATCTCCACCTTGCAAGGTGCAATTCTGAAATTTTTTGCTTTTTCCTGCTAATCCTAGCATGATAAAGAAGATTCAAAGAGAGTGAGATGCCAGCTCCTTTCATTCAGTCAGTAGCTTCAAACATTTCTGGACGTTTTTCAATGCTAAAAATCAATGAATATTGTAAATGCACAAACAGTAATATCTCCACATTGCAAGGTGCAATTCTGAAATTTTTTGCTTTTTCCTGCTAATCCTAGCATGATAAAGAAGATTCAAAGAGAGTGAGATGCCAGCTCCTTTCATTCAGTCAGTAGCTTCAAACATTTCTGGTATATGAAAAACATGTTTTTCAATGGCAAAAATCAATGAATATTGTAAATGCACAAACAGTAATATCTCCACATTGCAAGGTGCAATTCTGAAATTTTTTGCTTTTTCCTGCTAATCCTAGCATGATAAAGAAGATTCAAAGAGAGTGAGATGCCAGCTCCTTTCATTCAGTCAGTAGCTTCAAACATTTCTGGACGTTTTTCAATGGCAAAAATCAATGAATATTGTAAATGCACAAACAGTAATATCTCCACATTGCAAGGTGCAATTCTGAAATTTTTTGCTTTTTCCTGTTAATCCTAGCATGATAAAGAAGATTCAAAGAGAGTGAGATGCCAGCTCCTTTCATTCAGTCAGTAGCTTCAAACATTTCTGGTATATGAAAAACATGTTTTTCAATGGCAAAAATCAATGAATATTGTAAATGCACAAACAGTAATATCTCCACATTGCAAGGTGCAATTCTGAAATTTTTTGCTTTTTCCTGCTAATCCTAGCATGATAAAGAAGATTCAAAGAGAGTGAGATGCCAGCTCCTTTCATTCAGTCAGTAGCTTCAAACATTTCTGGACGTTTTTCAATGGCAAAAATCAATGAAAATTGTAAATGCACAAACAGTAATATCTCCACATTGCAAGGTGCAATTCTGAAATTTTTTGCTTTTTCCTGTTAATCCTAGCATGATAAAGAAGATTCAAAGAGAGTGAGATGCCAGCTCCTTTCATTCAGTCAGTAGCTTCAAACATTTCTGGTATATGAAAAACATGTTTTTCAATGGCAAAAATCAATGAATATTGTAAATGCACAAACAGTAATATCTCCACATTGCAAGGTGCAATTCTGAAATTTTTTGCTTTTTCCTGCTAATCCTAGCATGATAAAGAAGATTCAAAGAGAGTGAGATGCCAGCTCCTTTCATTCAGTCAGTAGCTTCAAACATTTCTGGACGTTTTTCAATGGCAAAAATCAATGAATATTGTAAATGCACAAACAGTAATATCTCCACATTGCAAGGTGCAATTCTGAAATGTTTTGCTTTTTCCTGTTAATCCTAGCATGATAAAGAAGATTCAAAGAGAGTGAGATGCCAGCTCCTTTCATTCAGTCAGTAGCTTCAAACATTTCTGGTATATGAAAAACATGTTTTTCAATGGCAAAAATCAATGAATATTGTAAATGCACAAACAGTAATATCTCCACATTGCAAGGTGCAATTCTGAAATTTTTTGCTTTTTCCTGCTAATCCTAGCATGATAAAGAAGATTCAAAGAGAGTGAGATGCCAGCTCCTTTCATTCAGTCAGTAGCTTCAAACATTTCTGGACGTTTTTCAATGGCAAAAATCAATGAATATTGTAAATGCACAAACAGTAATATCTCCACATTGCAAGGTGCAATTCTGAAATTTTTTGCTTCTTCCTGTTAATCCTAGCATGATAAAGAAGATTCAAAGAGAGTGAGATGCCAGCTCCTTTCATTCAGTCAGTAGCTTCAAACATTTCTGGTATATGAAAAACATGTTTTTCAATGGCAAAAATCAATGAATATTGTAAATGCAAAAACAGTAATATCTCCACATTGCAAGGTGCAATTCTGAAATTTTTTGCTTTTTCCTGCTAATCCTAGCATGATAAAGAAGATTCAAAGAGAGTGAGATGCCAGCTCCTTTCATTCAGTCAGTAGCTTCAAACATTTCTGGTATATGAATAACATGATGTTTTTCAATGGCAAAAATCAATGATTATTGTAAATGCACAAACAGTAATATCTCCACATTGCAAGGTGCAATTCTGAAATTTTTTGCTTTTTCCTGCTAATCCTAGCATGATAAAGAAGATTCAAAGAGAGTGAGATGCCAGCTCCTTTCATTCAGTCAGTAGCTTCAAACATTTCTGGACGTTTTTCAATGGCAAAAATCAATGAATATTGTAAATGCACAAACAGTAATATCTCCACATTGCAAGGTGCAATTCTGAAATTTTTTGCTTTTTCCTGCTAATCCTAGCATGATAAAGAGGATTCAAAGAGAGTGAGATGCCAGCTCCTTTCATTCAGTCAGTAGCTTCAAACATTTCTGGTATATGAAAAACATGTTTTTCAATGGCAAAAATCAATGAATATTGTAAATGCACAAACAGTAATATCTCCACATTGCAAGGTGCAATTCTGAAATTTGTTGCTTTTTCCTGCTAATCCTAGCATGATAAAGAAGATTCAAAGAGAGTGAGATGCCAGCTCCTTTCATTCAGTCAGTAGCTTCAAACATTTCTGGTATATGAATAACATGATGTTTTTCAATGGCAAAAATCAATGAATATTGTAAATGCACAAACAGTAATATCTCCACATTGCAAGGTGCAATTCTGAAATTTTTTGCTTTTTCCTGCTAATCCTAGCATGATAAAGAAGATTCAAAGAGAGTGAGATGCCAGCTCCTTTCATTCAGTCAGTAGCTTCAAACATTTCTGGACGTTTTTCAATGGCAAAAATCAATGAATATTGTAAATGCACAAACAGTAATATCTCCACATTGCAAGGTGCAATTCTGAAATTTTTTGCTTTTTCCTGCTAATCCTAGCATGATAAAGAAGATTCAAAGAGAGTGAGATGCCAGGTCCTTTCATTCAGTCAGTAGCTTCAAACATTTCTGGTATATGAAAAACATGTTTTTCAATGGCAAAAATCAATGAATATTGTAAATGCACAAACAGTAATATCTCCACATTGCAAGGTGCAATTCTGAAATTTGTTGCTTTTTCCTGCTAATCCTAGCATGATAAAGAAGATTCAAAGAGAGTGAGATGCCAGCTCCTTTCATTCAGTCAGTAGCTTCAAACATTTCTGGTATATGAATAACATGATGTTTTTCAATGGCAAAAATCAATGAATATTGTAAATGCACAAACAGTAATATCTCCACATTGCAAGGTGCAATTCTGAAATTTTTTGCTTTTTCCTGCTAATCCTAGCATGATAAAGAAGATTCAAAGAGAGTGAGATGCCAGCTCCTTTCATTCAGTCAGTAGCTTCAAACATTTCTGGACGTTTTTCAATGGCAAAAATCAATGAATATTGTAAATGCACAAACAGTAATATCTCCACATTGCAAGGTGCAATTCTGAAATTTTTTGCTTTTTCCTGCTAATCCTAGCATGATAAAGAAGATTCAAAGAGAGTGAGATGCCAGGTCCTTTCATTCAGTCAGTAGCTTCAAACATTTCTGGTATATGAAAAACATGTTTTTCAATGGCAAAAATCAATGAATATTGTAAATGCACAAACAGTAATATCTCCACATTGCAAGGTGCAATTCTGAAATTTTTTGCTTTTTCCTGCTAATCCTAGCATGATAAAGAAGATTCAAAGAGAGTGAGATGCCAGCTCCTTTCATTCAGTCAGTAGCTTCAAACATTTCTGGTATATGAAAAACATGTTTTTCAATGGCAAAAATCAATGAATATTGTAAATGCACAAACAGTAATATCTCCACATTGCAAGGTGCAATTCTGAAATTTTTTGTTTTTTCCTGCTAATCCTAGCATGATAAAGAAGATTCAAAGAGAGTGAGATGCCAGCTCCTTTCATTCAGTCAGTAGCTTCAAACATTTCTGGACGTTTTTCAATGGCAAAAATCAATGAATATTGTAAATGTACAAACAGTAATATCTCCACATTGCAAGGTGCAATTCTGAAATTTTTTGCTTTTTCCTGCTAATCCTAGCATGATAAAGAAGATTCAAAGAGAGTGAGATGCCAGCTCCTTTCATTCAGTCAGTAGCTTCAAACATTTCTGGTATATGAAAAACATGTTTTTCAATGGCAAAAATCAATGAATATTGTAAATGCACAAACAGTAATATCTCCACATTGCAAGGTGCAATTCTGAAATTTTTTGCTTTTTCCTGCTAATCCTAGCATGATAAAGAAGATTCAAAGAGAGTGAGATGCCAGCTCCTTTCATTCAGTCAGTAGCTTCAAACATTTCTGGTATATGAAAAACATGTTTTTCAATGGCAAAAATCAATGAATATTGTAAATGCACAAACAGTAATATCTCCACATTGCAAGGTGCAATTCTGAAATTTTTTGCTTTTTCCTGCTAATCCTAGCATGATAAAGAAGATTCAAAGAGAGTGAGATGCCAGCTCCTTTCATTCAGTCAGTAGCTTCAAACATTTCTGGACGTTTTTCAATGGCAAAAATCAATGAATATTGTAAATGCACAAACAGTAATATCTCCACATTGCAAGGTGCAATTCTGAAATTTTTTGCTTTTTCCTGTTAATCCTAGCATGATAAAGAAGATTCAAAGAGAGTGAGATGCCAGCTCCTTTCATTCAGTCAGTAGCTTCAAACATTTCTGGTATATGAAAAACATGTTTTTCAATGGCAAAAATCAATGAATATTGTAAATGCACAAACAGTAATATCTCCACATTGCAAGGTGCAATTCTGAAATTTTTTGCTTTTTCCTGCTAATCCTAGCATGATAAAGAAGATTCAAAGAGAGTGAGATGCCAGCTCCTTTCATTCAGTCAGTAGCTTCAAACATTTCTTGACGTTTTTCAATGGCAAAAATCAATGAAAATTGTAAATCCACAAACAGTAATATCTCCACATTGCAAGGTGCAATTCTGAAATTTTTTGCTTTTTCCTGTTAATCCTAGCATGATAAAGAAGATTCAAAGAGAGTGAGATGCCAGCTCCTTTCATTCAGTCAGTAGCTTCAAACATTTCTGGTATATGAAAAACATGTTTTTCAATGGCAAAAATCAATGAATATTGTAAATGCACAAACAGTAATATCTCCACATTGCAAGGTGCAATTCTGAAATTTTTTGCTTTTTCCTGCTAATCCTAGCATGATAAAGAAGATTCAAAGAGAGTGAGATGCCAGCTCCTTTCATTCAGTCAGTAGCTTCAAACATTTCTGGACGTTTTTCAATGGCAAAAATCAATGAATATTGTAAATGCACAAACAGTAATATCTCCACATTGCAAGGTGCAATTCTGAAATTTTTTGCTTTTTCCTGTTAATCCTAGCATGATAAAGAAGATTCAAAGAGAGTGAGATGCCAGCTCCTTTCATTCAGTCAGTAGCTTCAAACATTTCTGGTATATGAAAAACATGTTTTTCAATGGCAAAAATCAATGAATATTGTAAATGCACAAACAGTAATATCTCCACATTGCAAGGTGCAATTCTGAAATTTTTTGCTTTTTCCTGCTAATCCTAGCACGATAAAGAAGATTCAAAGAGAGTGAGATGCCAGCTCCTTTCATTCAGTCAGTAGCTTCAAACATTTCTGGACGTTTTTCAATGGCAAAAATCAATGAATATTGTAAATGCACAAACAGTAATATCTCCACATTGCAAGGTGCAATTCTGAAATTTTTTGCTTTTTCCTGTTAATCCTAGCATGATAAAGAAGATTCAAAGCGAGTGAGATGCCAGCTCCTTTCATTCAGACAGTAGCTTCAAACATTTCTGGTATATGAAAAACATGTTTTTCAATGGCAAAAATCAATGAATATTGTAAATGCACAAACAGTAATATCTCCACATTGCAAGGTGCAATTCTGAAATTTTTTGCTTTTTCCTGCTAATCCTAGCACGATAAAGAAGATTCAAAGAGAGTGAGATGCCAGCTCCTTTCATTCAGTCAGTAGCTTCAAACATTTCTGGACGTTTTTCAATGGCAAAAATCAATGAATATTGTAAATGCACAAACAGTAATATCTCCACATTGCAAGGTGCAATTCTGAAATTTTTTGCTTTTTCCTGTTAATCCTAGCATGATAAAGAAGATTCAAAGCGAGTGAGATGCCAGCTCCTTTCATTCAGACAGTAGCTTCAAACATTTCTGGTATATGAAAAACATGTTTTTCAATGGCAAAAATCAATGAATATTGTAAATGCACAAACAGTAATATCTCCACATTGCAAGGTGCAATTCTGAAATTTTTTGCTTTTTCCTGTTAATCCTAGCATGATAAAGAAGATTCAAAGAGAGTGAGATGCCAGCTCCTTTCATTCAGTCAGTAGCTTCAAACATTTCTGGTATATGAAAAACATGTTTTTCAATGGCAAAAATCAATGAATATTGTAAATGCACAAACAGTAATATCTCCACATTGCAAGGTGCAATTCTGAAATTTTTTGCTTTTTCCTGCTAATCCTAGCATGATAAAGAAGATTCAAAGAGAGTGAGATGCCAGCTCCTTTCATTCAGTCAGTAGCTTCAAACATTTCTGGACGTTTTTCAATGGCAAAAATCAATGAATATTGTAAATGCACAAACAGTAATATCTCCACATTGCAAGGTGCAATTCTGAAATTTTTTGCTTTTTCCTGTTAATCCTAGCATGATAAAGAAGATTCAAAGAGAGTGAGATGCCAGCTCCTTTCATTCAGTCAGTAGCTTCAAACATTTCTGGTATATGAAAAACATGTTTTTCAATGGCAAAAATCAATGAATATTGTAAATGCACAAACAGTAATATCTCCACATTGCAAGGTGCAATTCTGAAATTTTTTGCTTTTTCCTGCTAATCCTAGTACGATAAAGAAGATTCAAAGAGAGTGAGATGCCAGCTCCTTTCATTCAGTCAGTAGCTTCAAACATTTCTGGACGTTTTTCAATGGCAAAAATCAATGAATATTGTAAATGCACAAACAGTAATATCTCCACATTGCAAGGTGCAATTCTGA
Organism: Phyllobates terribilis; assembly: GCF_046119375.1. NCBI lineage: Eukaryota > Metazoa > Chordata > Amphibia > Anura > Dendrobatidae > Phyllobates > Phyllobates terribilis. The sequence continues at coordinate 205,428 of NW_027363167.1, read as the reverse complement.
AATTTTTTGCTTTTTCCTGTTAATCCTAGCATGATAAAGAAGATTCAAAGCGAGTGAGATGCCAGCTCCTTTCATTCAGACAGTAGCTTCAAACATTTCTGGTATATGAAAAACATGTTTTTCAATGGCAAAAATCAATGAATATTGTAAATGCACAAACAGTAATATCTCCACATTGCAAGGTGCAATTCTGAAATTTTTTGCTTTTTCCTGCTAATCCTAGCATGATAAAGAAGATTCAAAGAGAGTGAGATGCCAGCTCCTTTCATTCAGTCAGTAGCTTCAAACATTTCTGGTATATGAATAACATGATGTTTTTCAATGGCAAAAATCAATGAATATTGTAAATGCACAAACAGTAATATCTCCACATTGCAAGGTGCAATTCTGAAATTTTTTGCTTTTTCCTGCTAATCCTAGCATGATAAAGAAGATTCAAAGAGAGTGACATGCCAGCTCCTTTCATTCAGTCAGTAGCTTCAAACATTTCTGGACGTTTTTCAATGGCAAAAATCAATGAATATTGTAAATGCACAAACATTAATATCTCCACATTGCAAGGTGCAATTCTGAAATTTTTTGCTTTTTCCTGTTAATCCTAGCATGATAAAGAAGATTCAAAGCGAGTGAGATGCCAGCTCCTTTCATTCAGACAGTAGCTTCAAACATTTCTGGTATATGAAAAACATGTTTTTCAATGGCAAAAATCAATGAATATTGTAAATGCACAAACAGTAATATCTCCACATTGCAAGGTGCAATTCTGACATTTTTTGCTTTTTCCTGCTAATCCTAGCATGATAATGAAGATTCAAAGAGAGTGAGATGCCAGCTCCTTTCATTCAGTCAGTAGCTTCAAACATTTCTGGTATATGAATAACATGATGTTTTTCAATGGCAAAAATCAATGAATATTGTAAATGCACAAACAGTAATATCTCCACATTGCAAGGTGCAATTCTGAAATTTTTTGCTTTTTCCTGCTAATCCTAGCATGATAAAGAAGATTCAAAGAGAGTGAGATGCCAGCTCCTTTCATTCAGTCAGTAGCTTCAAACATTTCTGGACGTTTTTCAATGGCAAAAATCAATGAATATTGTAAATGCACAAACAGTAATATCTCCACATTGCAAGGTGCAATTCTGAAATTTTTTGCTTTTTCCTGTTAATCCTAGCATGATAAAGAAGATTCAAAGAGAGTGAGATGCCAGCTCCTTTCATTCAGTCAGTAGCTTCAAACATTTCTGGACGTTTTTCAATGGCAAAAATCAATGAATATTGTAAATGCACAAACAGTAATATCTCGACCTTGCAAGGTGCAATTCTGAAATTTTTTGCTTTTTCCTGCTAATCCTAGCATGATAAAGAAGATTCAAAGAGAGTGAGATGCCAGCTCCTTTCATTCAGTCAGTAGCTTCAAACATTTCTGGACGTTTTTCAATGCTAAAAATCAATGAATATTGTAAATGCACAAACAGTAATATCTCCACATTGCAAGGTGCAATTCTGAAATTTTTTGCTTTTTCCTGCTAATCCTAGCATGATAAAGAAGATTCAAAGAGAGTGAGATGCCAGCTCCTTTCATTCAGTCAGTAGCTTCAAACATTTCTGGTATATGAAAAACATGTTTTTCAATGGCAAAAATCAATGAATATTGTAAATGCACAAACAGTAATATCTCCACATTGCAAGGTGCAATTCTGAAATTTTTTGCTTTTTCCTGCTAATCCTAGCATGATAAAGAAGATTCAAAGAGAGTGAGATGCCAGCTCCTTTCATTCAGTCAGTAGCTTCAAACATTTCTGGACGTTTTTCAATGGCAAAAATCAATGAATATTGTAAATGCACAAACAGTAATATCTCCACATTGCAAGGTGCAATTCTGAAATTTTTTGCTTTTTCCTGTTAATCCTAGCATGATAAAGAAGATTCAAAGAGAGTGAGATGCCAGCTCCTTTCATTCAGTCAGTAGCTTCAAACATTTCTGGTATATGAAAAACATGTTTTTCAATGGCAAAAATCAATGAATATTGTAAATGCACAAACAGTAATATCTCCACATTGCAAGGTGCAATTCTGAAATTTTTTGCTTTTTCCTGCTAATCCTAGCATGATAAAGAAGATTCAAAGAGAGTGAGATGCCAGCTCCTTTCATTCAGTCAGTAGCTTCAAACATTTCTGGACGTTTTTCAATGGCAAAAATCAATGAAAATTGTAAATGCACAAACAGTAATATCTCCACATTGCAAGGTGCAATTCTGAAATTTTTTGCTTTTTCCTGTTAATCCTAGCATGATAAAGAAGATTCAAAGAGAGTGAGATGCCAGCTCCTTTCATTCAGTCAGTAGCTTCAAACATTTCTGGTATATGAAAAACATGTTTTTCAATGGCAAAAATCAATGAATATTGTAAATGCACAAACAGTAATATCTCCACATTGCAAGGTGCAATTCTGAAATTTTTTGCTTTTTCCTGCTAATCCTAGCATGATAAAGAAGATTCAAAGAGAGTGAGATGCCAGCTCCTTTCATTCAGTCAGTAGCTTCAAACATTTCTGGACGTTTTTCAATGGCAAAAATCAATGAATATTGTAAATGCACAAACAGTAATATCTCCACATTGCAAGGTGCAATTCTGAAATGTTTTGCTTTTTCCTGTTAATCCTAGCATGATAAAGAAGATTCAAAGAGAGTGAGATGCCAGCTCCTTTCATTCAGTCAGTAGCTTCAAACATTTCTGGTATATGAAAAACATGTTTTTCAATGGCAAAAATCAATGAATATTGTAAATGCACAAACAGTAATATCTCCACATTGCAAGGTGCAATTCTGAAATTTTTTGCTTTTTCCTGCTAATCCTAGCATGATAAAGAAGATTCAAAGAGAGTGAGATGCCAGCTCCTTTCATTCAGTCAGTAGCTTCAAACATTTCTGGACGTTTTTCAATGGCAAAAATCAATGAATATTGTAAATGCACAAACAGTAATATCTCCACATTGCAAGGTGCAATTCTGAAATTTTTTGCTTCTTCCTGTTAATCCTAGCATGATAAAGAAGATTCAAAGAGAGTGAGATGCCAGCTCCTTTCATTCAGTCAGTAGCTTCAAACATTTCTGGTATATGAAAAACATGTTTTTCAATGGCAAAAATCAATGAATATTGTAAATGCAAAAACAGTAATATCTCCACATTGCAAGGTGCAATTCTGAAATTTTTTGCTTTTTCCTGCTAATCCTAGCATGATAAAGAAGATTCAAAGAGAGTGAGATGCCAGCTCCTTTCATTCAGTCAGTAGCTTCAAACATTTCTGGTATATGAATAACATGATGTTTTTCAATGGCAAAAATCAATGATTATTGTAAATGCACAAACAGTAATATCTCCACATTGCAAGGTGCAATTCTGAAATTTTTTGCTTTTTCCTGCTAATCCTAGCATGATAAAGAAGATTCAAAGAGAGTGAGATGCCAGCTCCTTTCATTCAGTCAGTAGCTTCAAACATTTCTGGACGTTTTTCAATGGCAAAAATCAATGAATATTGTAAATGCACAAACAGTAATATCTCCACATTGCAAGGTGCAATTCTGAAATTTTTTGCTTTTTCCTGCTAATCCTAGCATGATAAAGAGGATTCAAAGAGAGTGAGATGCCAGCTCCTTTCATTCAGTCAGTAGCTTCAAACATTTCTGGTATATGAAAAACATGTTTTTCAATGGCAAAAATCAATGAATATTGTAAATGCACAAACAGTAATATCTCCACATTGCAAGGTGCAATTCTGAAATTTGTTGCTTTTTCCTGCTAATCCTAGCATGATAAAGAAGATTCAAAGAGAGTGAGATGCCAGCTCCTTTCATTCAGTCAGTAGCTTCAAACATTTCTGGTATATGAATAACATGATGTTTTTCAATGGCAAAAATCAATGAATATTGTAAATGCACAAACAGTAATATCCACATTGCAAGGTGCAATTCTGAAATTTTTTGCTTTTTCCTGTTAATCCTAGCATGATAAAGAAGATTCAAGGAGAGTGAGATGCCAGCTCCTTTCACTCAGTCAGTAGCTTCAAACATTTCTGGTATATGAAAAACATGTTTTTCAATGGCAAAAATCAATGAATATTGTAAATGCACAAACAGTAATATCTCCACATTGCAAGGTGCAATTCTGAAATTTTTTGCTTTTTCCTGCTAATCCTAGCATGATAAAGAAGATTCAAAGAGAGTGAGATGCCAGCTCCTTTCATTCAGTCAGTAGCTTCAAACATTTCTGGTATATGAATAACATGATGTTTTTCAATGGCAAAAATCAATGAATATTGTAAATGCACAAACAGTAATATCTCCACATTGCAAGGTGCAATTCTGAAATTTTTTGCTTTTTCCTGCTAATCCTAGCATGATAAAGAAGATTCAAAGAGAGTGAGATGCCAGCTCCTTTCATTCAGTCAGTAGCTTCAAACATTTCTGGACGTTTTTCAATGGCAAAAATCAATGAATATTGTAAATGCACAAACAGTAATATCTCCACATTGCAAGGTGCAATTCTGAAATTTTTTGCTTTTTCCTGCTAATCCTAGCATGATAAAGAAGATTCAAAGAGAGTGAGATGCCAGCTCCTTTCATTCAGTCAGTAGCTTCAAACATTTCTGGACGTTTTTCAATGGCAAAAATCAATGAATATTGTAAATGCACAAACAGTAATATCTCCACATTGCAAGGTGCAATTCTGAAATTTTTTGCTTTTTCCTGTTAATCCTAGCATGATAAAGAAGATTCAAAGAGAGTGAGATGCCAGCTCCTTTCATTCAGTCAGTAGCTTCAAACATTTCTGGACGTTTTTCAATGGCAAAAATCAATGAATATTGTAAATGCACAAACAGTAATATCTCCACCTTGCAAGGTGCAATTCTGAAATTTTTTGCTTTTTCCTGCTAATCCTAGCATGATAAAGAAGATTCAAAGAGAGTGAGATGCCAGCTCCTTTCATTCAGTCAGTAGCTTCAAACATTTCTGGACGTTTTTCAATGCTAAAAATCAATGAATATTGTAAATGCACAAACAGTAATATCTCCACATTGCAAGGTGCAATTCTGAAATTTTTTGCTTTTTCCTGCTAATCCTAGCATGATAAAGAAGATTCAAAGAGAGTGAGATGCCAGCTCCTTTCATTCAGTCAGTAGCTTCAAACATTTCTGGTATATGAAAAACATGTTTTTCAATGGCAAAAATCAATGAATATTGTAAATGCACAAACAGTAATATCTCCACATTGCAAGGTGCAATTCTGAAATTTTTTGCTTTTTCCTGCTAATCCTAGCATGATAAAGAAGATTCAAAGAGAGTGAGATGCCAGCTCCTTTCATTCAGTCAGTAGCTTCAAACATTTCTGGACGTTTTTCAATGGCAAAAATCAATGAATATTGTAAATGCACAAACAGTAATATCTCCACATTGCAAGGTGCAATTCTGAAATTTTTTGCTTTTTCCTGTTAATCCTAGCATGATAAAGAAGATTCAAAGAGAGTGAGATGCCAGCTCCTTTCATTCAGTCAGTAGCTTCAAACATTTCTGGTATATGAAAAACATGTTTTTCAATGGCAAAAATCAATGAATATTGTAAATGCACAAACAGTAATATCTCCACATTGCAAGGTGCAATTCTGAAATTTTTTGCTTTTTCCTGCTAATCCTAGCATGATAAAGAAGATTCAAAGAGAGTGAGATGCCAGCTCCTTTCATTCAGTCAGTAGCTTCAAACATTTCTGGACGTTTTTCAATGGCAAAAATCAATGAAAATTGTAAATGCACAAACAGTAATATCTCCACATTGCAAGGTGCAATTCTGAAATTTTTTGCTTTTTCCTGTTAATCCTAGCATGATAAAGAAGATTCAAAGAGAGTGAGATGCCAGCTCCTTTCATTCAGTCAGTAGCTTCAAACATTTCTGGTATATGAAAAACATGTTTTTCAATGGCAAAAATCAATGAATATTGTAAATGCACAAACAGTAATATCTCCACATTGCAAGGTGCAATTCTGAAATTTTTTGCTTTTTCCTGCTAATCCTAGCATGATAAAGAAGATTCAAAGAGAGTGAGATGCCAGCTCCTTTCATTCAGTCAGTAGCTTCAAACATTTCTGGACGTTTTTCAATGGCAAAAATCAATGAATATTGTAAATGCACAAACAGTAATATCTCCACATTGCAAGGTGCAATTCTGAAATGTTTTGCTTTTTCCTGTTAATCCTAGCATGATAAAGAAGATTCAAAGAGAGTGAGATGCCAGCTCCTTTCATTCAGTCAGTAGCTTCAAACATTTCTGGTATATGAAAAACATGTTTTTCAATGGCAAAAATCAATGAATATTGTAAATGCACAAACAGTAATATCTCCACATTGCAAGGTGCAATTCTGAAATTTTTTGCTTTTTCCTGCTAATCCTAGCATGATAAAGAAGATTCAAAGAGAGTGAGATGCCAGCTCCTTTCATTCAGTCAGTAGCTTCAAACATTTCTGGACGTTTTTCAATGGCAAAAATCAATGAATATTGTAAATGCACAAACAGTAATATCTCCACATTGCAAGGTGCAATTCTGAAATTTTTTGCTTCTTCCTGTTAATCCTAGCATGATAAAGAAGATTCAAAGAGAGTGAGATGCCAGCTCCTTTCATTCAGTCAGTAGCTTCAAACATTTCTGGTATATGAAAAACATGTTTTTCAATGGCAAAAATCAATGAATATTGTAAATGCAAAAACAGTAATATCTCCACATTGCAAGGTGCAATTCTGAAATTTTTTGCTTTTTCCTGCTAATCCTAGCATGATAAAGAAGATTCAAAGAGAGTGAGATGCCAGCTCCTTTCATTCAGTCAGTAGCTTCAAACATTTCTGGTATATGAATAACATGATGTTTTTCAATGGCAAAAATCAATGATTATTGTAAATGCACAAACAGTAATATCTCCACATTGCAAGGTGCAATTCTGAAATTTTTTGCTTTTTCCTTCTAATCCTAGCATGATAAAGAAGATTCAAAGAGAGTGAGATGCCAGCTCCTTTCATTCAGTCAGTAGCTTCAAACATTTCTGGACGTTTTTCAATGGCAAAAATCAATGAATATTGTAAATGCACAAACAGTAATATCTCCACATTGCAAGGTGCAATTCTGAAATTTTTTGCTTTTTCCTGCTAATCCTAGCATGATAAAGAGGATTCAAAGAGAGTGAGATGCCAGCTCCTTTCATTCAGTCAGTAGCTTCAAACATTTCTGGTATATGAAAAACATGTTTTTCAATGGCAAAAATCAATGAATATTGTAAATGCACAAACAGTAATATCTCCACATTGCAAGGTGCAATTCTGAAATTTGTTGCTTTTTCCTGCTAATCCTAGCATGATAAAGAAGATTCAAAGAGAGTGAGATGCCAGCTCCTTTCATTCAGTCAGTAGCTTCAAACATTTCTGGTATATGAATAACATGATGTTTTTCAATGGCAAAAATCAATGAATATTGTAAATGCACAAACAGTAATATCCACATTGCAAGGTGCAATTCTGAAATTTTTTGCTTTTTCCTGTTAATCCTAGCATGATAAAGAAGATTCAAGGAGAGTGAGATGCCAGCTCCTTTCACTCAGTCAGTAGCTTCAAACATTTCTGGTATATGAAAAACATGTTTTTCAATGGCAAAAATCAATGAATATTGTAAATGCACAAACAGTAATATCTCCACATTGCAAGGTGCAATTCTGAAATTTTTTGCTTTTTCCTGCTAATCCTAGCATGATAAAGAAGATTCAAAGAGAGTGAGATGCCAGCTCCTTTCATTCAGTCAGTAGCTTCAAACATTTCTGGTATATGAATAACATGATGTTTTTCAATGGCAAAAATCAATGAATATTGTAAATGCACAAACAGTAATATCTCCACATTGCAAGGTGCAATTCTGAAATTTTTTGCTTTTTCCTGCTAATCCTAGCATGATAAAGAAGATTCAAAGAGAGTGAGATGCCAGCTCCTTTCATTCAGTCAGTAGCTTCAAACATTTCTGGACGTTTTTCAATGGCAAAAATCAATGAATATTGTAAATGCACAAACAGTAATATCTCCACATTGCAAGGTGCAATTCTGAAATTTTTTGCTTTTTCCTGCTAATCCTAGCATGATAAAGAAGATTCAAAGAGAGTGAGATGCCAGGTCCTTTCATTCAGTCAGTAGCTTCAAACATTTCTGGTATATGAAAAACATGTTTTTCAATGGCAAAAATCAATGAATATTGTAAATGCACAAACAGTAATATCTCCACATTGCAAGGTGCAATTCTGAAATTTTTTGCTTTTTCCTGCTAATCCTAGCATGATAAAGAAGATTCAAAGAGAGTGAGATGCCAGCTCCTTTCATTCAGTCAGTAGCTTCAAACATTTCTGGTATATGAAAAACATGTTTTTCAATGGCAAAAATCAATGAATATTGTAAATGCACAAACAGTAATATCTCCACATTGCAAGGTGCAATTCTGAAATTTTTTGTTTTTTCCTGCTAATCCTAGCATGATAAAGAAGATTCAAAGAGAGTGAGATGCCAGCTCCTTTCATTCAGTCAGTAGCTTCAAACATTTCTGGTATATGAAAAACATGTTTTTCAATGGCAAAAATGAATGAATATTGTAAATGCACAAACAGTAATATCTCCACATTGCAAGGTGCAATTCTGAAATTTTTTGCTTTTTCCTGATAATCCTAGCATGATAAAGAAGATTCAAAGAGAGTGAGATGCCAGCTCCTTTCATTCAGTCAGTAGCTTCAAACATTTCTGGTATATGAAAAACATGTTTTTCAATGGCAAAAATCAATGAATATTGTAAATGCACAAACAGTAATATCTCCACATTGCAAGGTGCAATTCTGAAATTTTTTGCTTTTTCCTGCTAATCCTAGCATGATAAAGAAGATTCAAAGAGAGTGAGATGCCAGCTCCTTTCATTCAGTCAGTAGCTTCAAACATTTCTGGACGTTTTTCAATGGCAAAAATCAATGAATATTGTAAATGCACAAACAGTAATATCTCCACATTGCAAGGTGCAATTCTGAAATTTTTTGCTTTTTCCTGTTAATCCTAGCATGATAAAGAAGATTCAAAGAGAGTGAGATGCCAGCTCCTTTCATTCAGTCAGTAGCTTCAAACATTTCTGGACGTTTTTCAATGGCAAAAATCAATGAATATTGTAAATGCACAAACAGTAATATCTCCACATTGCAAGGTGCAATTCTGAAATTTTTTGCTTTTTCCTGCTAATCCTAGCATGATAAAGAAGATTCAAAGAGAGTGAGATGCCAGCTCCTTTCATTCAGTCAGTAGCTTCAAACATTTCTGGTATATGAAAAACATGTTTTTCAATGGCAAAAATCAATGAATATTGTAAATGCACAAATAGTAATATCTCCACATTGCAAGGTGCAATTCTGAAATTTTTTGCTTTTTCCTGCTAATCCTAGCATGATAAAGAAGATTCAAAGAGAGTGAGATGCCAGCTCCTTTCATTCAGTCAGTAGCTTCAAACATTTCTGGACGTTTTTCAATGGCAAAAATCAATGAATATTGTAAATGCACAAACAGTAATATCTCCACATTGCAAGGTGCAATTCTGAAATTTTTTGCTTTTTCCTGCTAATCCTAGCATGATAAAGAAGATTCAAAGAGAGTGAGATGCCAGCTCCTTTCATTCAGTCAGTAGCTTCAAACATTTCTGGTATATGAAAAACATGTTTTTCAATGGCAAAAATCAATGAATATTGTAAATGCACAAACAGTAATATCTCCACATTGCAAGGTGCAATTCTGAAATTTTTTGCTTTTTCCTGATAATCCTAGCATGATAAAGAAGATTCAAAGAGAGTGAGATGCCAGCTCCTTTCATTCAGTCAGTAGCTTCAAACATTTCTGGTATATGAAAAACATGTTTTTCAATGGCAAAAATCAATGAATATTGTAAATGCACAAAAAGTAATATCTCCACATTGCAAGGTGCAATTCTGAATTTTTTTGCTTTTTCCTGCTAATCCTAGCATGATAAAGAAGATTCAAAGAGAGTGAGATGCCAGCTCCTTTCATTCAGTCAGTAGCTTCAAACATTTCTGGTATATGAATAACATGATGTTTTTCAATGGCAAAAATCAATGAATATTGTAAATGCACAAACAGTAATATCTCCACATTGCAAGGTGCAATTCTGAAATTTTTTGCTTTTTCCTGCTAATCCTAGCATGATAAAGAAGATTCAAAGAGAGTGAGATGCCAGCTCCTTTCATTCAGTCAGTAGCTTCAAACATTTCTGGACGTTTTTCAATGGCAAAAATCAATGAATATTGTAAATGCACAAACAGTAATATCTCCACATTGCAAGGTGCAATTCTGAAATTTTTTGCTTTTTCCTGCTAATCCTAGCATGATAAAGAAGATTCAAAGAGAGTGAGATGCCAGCTCCTTTCATTCAGTCAGTAGCTTCAAACATTTCTGGTATATGAAAAACATGTTTTTCAATGGCAAAAATCAATGAATATTGTAAATGCACAAACAGTAATATCTCCACATTGCAAGGTGCAATTCTGAAATTTTTTGCTTTTTCCTGCTAATCCTAGCATGATAAAGAAGATTCAAAGAGAGTGAGATGCCAGCTCCTTTCATTCAGTCAGTAGCTTCAAACATTTCTGGACGTTTTTCAATGGCAAAAATCAATGAATATTGTAAATGCACAAACAGTAATATCTCCACATTGCAAGGTGCAATTCTGAAATTTTTTGCTTTTTCCTGTTAATCCTAGCATGATAAAGAAGATTCAAAGAGAGTGAGATGCCAGCTCCTTTCATTCAGTCAGTAGCTTCAAACATTTCTGGACGTTTTTCAATGCTAAAAATCAATGAATATTGTAAATGCACAAACAGTAATATCTCCACATTGCAAGGTGCAATTCTGAAATTTTTTGCTTTTTCCTGCTAATCCTAGCATGATAAAGAAGATTCAAAGAGAGTGAGATGCCAGCTCCTTTCATTCAGTCAGTAGCTTCAAACATTTCTGGTATATGAAAAACATGTTTTTCAATGGCAAAAATCAATGAATATTGTAAATGCACAAACAGTAATATCTCCACATTGCAAGGTGCAATTCTGAAATTTTTTGCTTTTTCCTGATAATCCTAGCATGATAAAGAAGATTCAAAGAGAGTGAGATGCCAGCTCCTTTCATTCAGTCAGTAGCTTCAAACATTTCTGGTATATGAAAAACATGTTTTTCAATGGCAAAAATCAATGAATATTGTAAATGCACAAACAGTAATATCTCCACATTGCAAGGTGCAATTCTGAAATTTTTTGCTTTTTCCTGCTAATCCTAGCATGATAAAGAAGATTCAAAGAGAGTGAGATGCCAGCTCCTTTCATTCAGTCAGTAGCTTCAAACATTTCTGGTATATGAAAAACATGTTTTTCAAGGGCAAAAATCAATGAATATTGTAAATGCACAAACAGTAATATCTCCACATTGCAAGGTGCAATTCTGAAATTTTTTGCTTTTTCCTGCTAATCCTATCATGATAAAGAAGATTCAAAGAGAGTGAGATGCCAGCTCCGTTCATTCAGTCAGCAGCTTCAAACATTTCTGGTATATGAAAAACGTTTTTCAATGGCAAAAATCAATGAATATTGTAAATGCACAAACAGTAATATCTCCACATTGCAAGGTGCAATTCTGAAATTTTTTGCTTTTTCCTGCTAATCCTAGCATGATAAAGAAGATTCAAAGAGAGTGAGATGCCAGCTCCTTTCATTCAGTCAGTAGCTTCAAACATTTCTGGACGTTTTTCAATGGCAAAAATCAATGAATATTGTAAATGCACAAACAGTAATATCTCCACATTGCAAGGTGCAATTCTGAAATTTTTTGCTTTTTCCTGCTAATCCTAGCATGATAAAGAAGTTTCAAAGAGAGTGAGATGCCAGCTCCTTTCATTCAGTCAGTAGCTTCAAACATTTCTGGTATATGAAAAACATGTTTTTCAATGGCAAAAATCAATGAATATTGTAAATGCACAAACAGTAATATCTCCACATTGCAAGGTGCAATTCTGAAATTTTTTGCTTTTTCCTGCTAATCCTAGCATGATAAAGAAGATTCAAAGAGAGTGAGATGCCAGCTCCTTTCATTCAGTCAGTAGCTTCAAACATTTCTGGACGTTTTTCAATGGCAAAAATCAATGAATATTGTAAATGCACAAACAGTAATATCTCCACATTGCAAGGTGCAATTCTGAAATTTTTTGCTTTTTCCTGCTAATCCTAGCATGATAAAGAAGATTCAAAGAGAGTGAGATGCCAGCTCCTTTCATTCAGTCAGTAGCTTCAAACATTTCTGGTATATGAATAACATGATGTTTTTCAATGGCAAAAATCAATGAATATTGTAAATGCACAAATATTAATATCTCCACATTGCAAGGTGCAATTCTGAAATTTTTTGCTTTTTCCTGCTAATCCTAGCATGATAAAGAAGATTCAAAGAGAGTGAGATGCCAGCTCCTTTCATTCAGTCAGTAGCTTCAAACATTTCTGGACGTTTTTCAATGGCAAAAATCAATGAATATTGTAAATGCACAAACAGTAATATCTCCACATTGCAAGGTGCAATTCTGAAATTTTTTGCTTTTTCCTGCTAATCCTAGCATGATAAAGAAGATTCAAAGAGAGTGAGATGCCAGCTCCTTTCATTCAGTCAGTAGCTTCAAACATTTCTGGTATATGAAAAACATGTTTTTCAATGGCAAAAATCAATGAATATTGTAAATGCACAAACAGTAATATCTCCACATTGCAAGGTGCAATTCTGAAATTTTTTGCTTTTTCCTGCTAATCCTAGCATGATAAAGAAGATTCAAAGAGATTGAGATGCCAGCTCCTTTCATTCAGTCAGTAGCTTCAAACATTTCTGGACGTTTCTCAATGGCAAAAATCAATGAATATTGTAAATGCACAAACAGTAATATCTCCACATTGCAAGGTGCAATTCTGAAATTTTTTGCTTTTTCCTGCTAATCCTAGCATGATAAAGAAGATTCAAAGAGAGTGAGATGCCAGCTCCTTTCATTCAGTCAGTAGCTTCAAACATTTCTGGACGTTTTTCAATGCTAAAAATCAATGAATATTGTAAATGCACAAACAGTAATATCTCCACATTGCAAGGTGCAATTCTGAAATTTTTTGCTTTTTCCTGCTAATCCTAGCATGATAAAGAAGATTCAAAGAGAGTGAGATGCCAGCTCCTTTCATTCAGTCAGTAGCTTCAAACATTTCTGGTATATGAAAAACATGTTTTTCAATGGCAAAAATCAATGAATATTGTAAATGCACAAACAGTAATATCTCCACATTGCAAGGTGCAATTCTGAAATTTTTTGCTTTTTCCTGCTAATCCTAGCATGATAAAGAAGATTCAAAGAGAGTGAGATGCCAGCTCCTTTCATTCAGTCAGTAGCTTCAAACATTTCTGGTATATGAAAAACATGTTTTTCAATGGCAAAAATCAATGAATATTGTAAATGCACAAACAGTAATATCTCCACATTGCAAGGTGCAATTCTGAAATTTTTTGCTTTTTCCTGCTAATCCTATCATGATAAAGAAGATTCAAAGAGAGTGAGATGCCAGCTCCTTTCATTCAGTCAGCAGCTTCAAACATTTCTGGTATATGAAAAACATGTTTTTCAATGGCAAAAATCAATGAATATTGTAAATGCACAAACAGTAATATCTCCACATTGCAAGGTGCAATTCTGAAATTTTTTGCTTTTTCCTGCTAATCCTAGCATGATAAAGAAGATTCAAAGAGAGTGAGATGCCAGCTCCTTTCATTCAGTCAGTAGCTTCAAACATTTCTGGACGTTTTTCAATGGCAAAAATCAATGACTATTGTAAATGCACAAACAGTAATATCTCCACATTGCAAGGTGCAATTCTGAAATTTTTTGCTTTTTCCTGCTAATCCTAGCATGATAAAGAAGATTCAAAGAGAGTGAGATGCCAGCTCCTTTCATTCAGTCAGTAGCTTCAAACATTTCTGGTATATGAAAAACATGTTTTTCAATGGCAAAAATCAATGAATATTGTAAATGCACAAACAGTAATATCTCCACATTGCAAGGTGCAATTCTGAAATTTTTTGCTTTTTCCTGCTAATCCTAGCATGATAAAGAAGATTCAATGAGAGTGAGATGCCAGCTCCTTTCATTCAGTCAGTAGCTTCAAACATTTCTGAACGTTTTTCAATGGCAAAAATCAATGAATATTGTAAATGCACAAACAGTAATATCTCCACATTGCAAGGTGCAATTCTGAAATTTTTTGCTTTTTCCTGTTAATCCTAGCATGATAAAGAAGGTTCAAAGAGAGTGAGATGCCAGCTCCTTTCATTCAGTCAGTAGCTTCAAACATTTCTGGTATATGAAAAACATGTTTTTCAATGGCAAAAATCAATGAATATTGTAAATGCACAAACAGTAATATCTCCACATTGCAAGATGCAATTCTGAAATTTTTTGCTTTTTCCTGCTAATCCTAGCATGATAAAGAAGATTCAAAGAGAGTGAGATGCCAGCTCCTTTCATTCAGTCAGTAGCTTCAAACATTTCTGGAAGTTTTTCAATGGCAAAAATCAATGAATATTGTAAATGCACAAACAGTAATATCTCCACATTGCAAGGTGCAATTCTGAAATTTTTTGCTTTTTCCTGCTAATCCTAGCATGATAAAGAAGATTCAAAGAGAGTGAGATGCCAGCTCCTTTCATTCAGTCAGTAGCTTCAAACATTTCTGGACGTTTTTCAATGGCAAAAATCAATGAATATTGTAAATGCACAAACAGTAATATCTCCACATTGCAAGGTGCAATTCTGAAATTTTTTGCTTTTTCCTGCTAATCCTAGCATGATAAAGAAGATTCAAAGAGAGTGAGAGGCCAGCTCCTTTCATTCAGTCAGTAGCTTCAAACATTTCTGGACGTTTTTCAATGCTAAAAATCAATGAATATTGTAAATGCACAAACAGTAATATCTCCACATTGCAAGGTGCAATTCTGAAATTTTTTGCTTTTTCCTGCTAATCCTAGCATGATAAAGAAGATTCAAAGAGAGTGAGATGCCAGCTCCTTTCATTCAGTCAGTAGCTTCAAACATTTCTGGTATATGAAAAACATGTTTTTCAATGGCAAAAATCAATGAATATTGTAAATGCACAAACAGTAATATCTCCACATTGCAAGGTGCAATTCTGAAATTTTTTGCTTTTTCCTGCTAATCCTAGCATGATAAAGAAGATTCAAATTGAGTGAGATGCCAGCTCCTTTCATTCAGTCAATAGCTTCAAACATTTCTGGTATATGAAAAACATGTTTTTCAATGGCAAAAATCAATGAATATTGTAAATGCACAAACAGTAATATCTCCACATTGCAAGGTGCAATTCTGAAATTTTTTGCTTTTTCCTGCTAATCCTAGCATGATAAAGAAGATTCAAAGAGAGTGAGATGCCAGCTCCTTTCATTCAGTCAGTAGCTTCAAACATTTCTGGACGTTTTTCAATGGCAAAAATCAATGAATATTGTAAATGCACAAACAGTAATATCTCCACATTGCAAGGTGCAATTCTGAAATTTTTTGCTTTTTCCTGCTAATCCTAGCATGATAAAGAAGATTCAAAGAGAGTGAGATGCCAGCTCCTTTCATTCAGTCAGTAGCTTCAAACATTTCTGGTATATGAAAAACATGTTTTTCAATGGCAAAAATCAATGAATATTGTAAATGCACAAACAGTAATATCTCCACATTGCAAGGTGCAATTCTGAAATTTTTTGCTTTTTCCTGCTAATCCTAGCATGATAAAGAAGATTCAAAGAGAGTGAGATGCCAGCTCCTTTCATTCAGTCAGTAGCTTCAAACATTTCTGGACGTTTTTCAATGGCAAAAATCAATGAATATTGTAAATGCACAAACAGTAATATCTCCACATTGCAAGGTGCAATTCTGAAATTTTTTGCTTTTTCCTGTTAATCCTAGCATGATAAAGAAGATTCAAAGAGAGTGAGATGCCAGCTCCTTTCATTCAGTCAGTAGCTTCAAACATTTCTGGTATATGAAAAACATGTTTTTCAATGGCAAAAATCAATGAATATTGTAAATGCACAAACAGTAATATCTCCACATTGCAAGGTGCAATTCTGAAATTTTTTGCTTTTTCCTGCTAATCCTAGCATGATAAAGAAGATTCAAAGAGAGTGAGATGCCAGCTCCTTTCATTCAGTCAGTAGCTTCAAACATTTCTGGACGTTTTTCAATGCTAAAAATCAATGAATATTGTAAATGCACAAACAGTAATATCTCCACATTGCAAGGTGCAATTCTGAAATTTTTTGCTTTTTCCTGCTAATCCTAGCATGATAAAGAAGATTCAAAGAGAGTGAGATGCCAGCTCCTTTCATTCAGTCAGTAGCTTCAAACATTTCTGGTATATGAAAAACATGTTTTTCAATGGCAAAAATCAATGAATATTGTAAATGCACAAACAGTAATATCTCCACATTGCAAGGTGCAATTCTGAAATTTTTTGCTTTTTCCTGCTAATCCTAGCATGATAAAGAAGATTCAAAGAGAGTGAGATGCCAGCTCCTTTCATTCAGTCAGTAGCTTCAAACATTTCTGGACGTTTTTCAATGGCAAAAATCAATGAATATTGTAAATGCACAAACAGTAATATCTCCACATTGCAAGGTGCAATTCTGAAATTTTTTGCTTTTTCCTGCTAATCCTAGCATGATAAAGAAGATTCAAAGAGAGTGAGATGCCAGCTCCTTTCATTCAGTCAGTAGCTTCAAACATTTCTGGTATATGAAAAACATGTTTTTCAATGGCAAAAATCAATGAATATTGTAAATGCACAAACAGTAATATCTCCACATTGCAAGGTGCAATTCTGAAATTTTTTGCTTTTTCCTGCTAATCCTAGCATGATAAAGAAGATTCAAAGAGAGTGAGATGCCAGCTCCTTTCATTCAGTCAGTAGCTTCAAACATTTCTGGACGTTTTTCAATGGCAAAAATCAATGAATATTGTAAATGCACAAACAGTAATATCTCCACATTGCAAGGTGCAATTCTGAAATTTTTTGCTTTTTCCTGCTAATCCTAGCATGATAAAGAAGATTCAAAGAGAGTGAGATGCCAGCTCCTTTCATTCAGTCAGTAGCTTCAAACATTTCTGGTATATGAATAACATGATGTTTTTCAATGGCAAAAATCAATGAATATTGTAAATGCACAAATAGTAATATCTCCACATTGCAAGGTGCAATTCTGAAATTTTTTGCTTTTTCCTGCTAATCCTAGCATGATAAAGAAGATTCAAAGAGAGTGAGATGCCAACTCCTTTCATTCAGTCAGTAGCTTCAAACATTTCTGGACGTTTTTCAATGGCAAAAATCAATGAATATTGTAAATGCACAAACAGTAATATCTCCACATTGCAAGGTGCAATTCTGAAATTTTTTGCTTTTTCCTGCTAATCCTAGCATGATAAAGAAGATTCAAAGAGAGTGAGATGCCAGCTCCTTTCATTCAGTCAGTAGCTTCAAACATTTCTGGTATATGAAAAACATGTTTTTCAATGGCAAAAATCAATGAATATTGTAAATGCACAAACAGTAATATCTCCACATTGCAAGGTGCAATTCTGAAATTTTTTGCTTTTTCCTGCTAATCCTAGCATGATAAAGAAGATTCAAAGAGAGTGAGATGCCAGCTCCTTTCATTCAGTCAGTAGCTTCAAACATTTCTGGACGTTTTTCAATGGCAAAAATCAATGAATATTGTAAATGCACAAACAGTAATATCTCCACATTGCAAGGTGCAATTCTGAAATTTTTTGCTTTTTCCTGTTAATCCTAGCATGATAAAGAAGATTCAAAGAGAGTGAGATGCCAGCTCCTTTCATTCAGTCAGTAGCTTCAAACATTTCTGGACGTTTTTCAATGCTAAATATAAATGAATATTGTAAATGCACAAACAGTAATATCTCCACATTGCAAGGTGCAATTCTGAAAGTTTTTGCTTTTTCCTGCTAATCCTAGCATGATAAAGAAGATTCAAAGAGAGTGAGATGCCAGCTCCTTTCATTCAGTCAGTAGCTTCAAACATTTCTGGTATATGAAAAACATGTTTTTCAATGGCAAAAATCAATGAATATTGTAAATGCACAAACAGTAATATCTCCACATTGCAAGGTGCAATTCTGAAATTTTTTGCTTTTTCCTGCTAATCCTAGCATGATAAAGAAGATTCAAAGAGAGTGAGATGCCAGCTCCTTTCATTCAGTCAGTAGCTTCAAACATTTCTGGTATATGAAAAACATGTTTTTCAATGGCAAAAATCAATGAATATTGTAAATGCACAAACAGTAATATCTCCACATTGCAAGGTGCAATTCTGAAATTTTTTGCTTTTTCCTGCTAATCCTAGCATGATAAAGAAGATTCAAAGAGAGTGAGATGCCAGCTCCTTTCATTCAGTCAGTAGCTTCAAACATTTCTGGTATATGAAAAACTTGTTTTTCAATGGCAAAAATCAATGAATATTGTAAATGCACAAACAGTAATATCTCCACATTGCAAGGTGCAATTCTGAAATTTTTTGCTTTTTCCAGCTAATCCTAGCATGATAAAGAAGATTCAAAGAGAGTGAGATGCCAGCTCCTTTCATTCAGTCAGTAGCTTCAAACATTTCTGGACGTTTTTCAATGGCAAAAATCAATGAATATTGTAAATGCACAAACAGTAATATCTCCACATTGCAAGGTGCAATTCTGAAATTTTTTGCTTTTTCCTGTTAATCCTAGCATGATAAAGAAGATTCAAAGAGAGTGAGATGCCAGCTCCTTTCATTCAGTCAGTAGCTTCAAACATTTCTGGTATATGAAAAACATGTTTTTCAATGGCAAAAATCAATGAATATTGTAAATGCACAAACAGTAATATCTCCACATTGCAAGGTGCAATATTGAAATTTTTTGCTTTTTCCTGCTAATCCTAGCATGATAAAGAAGATTCAAAGAGATTGAGATGCCAGCTCCTTTCATTCAGTCAGTAGCTTCAAACATTTCTGGACGTTTCTCAATGGCAAAAATCAATGAATATTGTAAATGCACAAACAGTAATATCTCCACATTGCAAGGTGCAATTCTGAAATTTTTTGCTTTTTCCTGCTAATCCTAGCATGATAAAGAAGATTCAAAGAGAGTGAGATGCCAGCTCCTTTCATTCAGTCAGTAGCTTCAAACATTTCTGGACGTTTTTCAATGCTAAAAATCAATGAATATTGTAAATGCACAAACAGTAATATCTCCAGATTGCAAGGTGCAATTCTGAAATTTTTTGCTTTTTCCTGCTAATCCTAGCATGATAAAGAAGATTCAAAGAGAGTGAGATGCCAGCTCCTTTCATTCAGTCAGTAGCTTCAAACATTTCTGGTATATGAAAAACATGTTTTTCAATGGCAAAAATCAATGAATATTGTAAATGCACAAACAGTAATATCTCCACATTGCAAGGTGCAATTCTGAAATTTTTTGCTTTTTCCTGGTAATCCTAGCATGATAAAGAAGATTCAAAGAGAGTGAGATGCCAGCTCCTTTCATTCAGTCAGTAGCTTCAAACATTTCTGGTATATGAAAAACATGTTTTTCAATGGCAAAAATCAATGAAAATTGTAAATGCACAAACAGTAATATCTCCACATTGCAAGGTGCAATTCTGAAATTTTTTGCTTTTTCCTGCAAATCCTATCATGATAAAGAAGATTCAAAGAGAGTGAGATGCCAGCTCCTTTCATTCAGTCAGCAGCTTCAAACATTTCTGGTATATGAAAAACATGTTTTTCAATGGCAAAAATCAATGAATATTGTAAATGCACAAACAGTAATATCTCCACATTGCAAGGTGCAATTCTGAAATTTTTTGCTTTTTCCTGCTAATCCTAGCATGATAAAGAAGATTCAAAGAGAGTGAGATGCCAGCTCCTTTCATTCAGTCAGTAGCTTCAAACATTTCTGGACGTTTTTCAATGGCAAAAATCAATGAATATTGTAAATGCACAAACAGTAATATCTCCACATTGCAAGGTGCAATTCTGAAATTTTTTGCTTTTTCCTGCTAATCCTAGCATGATAAAGAAGATTCAAAGAGAGTGAGATGCCAGCTCCTTTCATTCAGTCAGTAGCTTCAAACATTTCTGGTATATGAAAAACATGTTTTTCAATGGCAAAAATCAATGAATATTGTAAATGCACAAACAGTAATATCTCCACATTGCAAGGTGCAATTCTGAAATTTTTTGCTTTTTCCTGCTAATCCTAGCATGATAAAGAAGATTCAAAGAGAGTGAGATGCCAGCTCCTTTCATTCAGTCAGTAGCTTCAAACATTTCTGGACGTTTTTCAATGGCAAAAATCAATGAATATTGTAAATGCACAAACAGTAATATCTCCACATTGCAAGGTGCAATTCTGAAATTTTTTGCTTTTTCCTGCTAATCCTAGCATGATAAAGAAGATTCAAAGAGAGTGAGATGCCAGCTCCTTTCATTCAGTCAGTAGCTTCAAACATTTCTGGACGTTTTTCAATGGCAAAAATCAATGAATATTGTAAATGCACAAACAGTAATATCTCCACATTGCAAGGTGCAATTCTGAAATTTTTTGCTTTTTCCTGCTAATCCTAGCATGATAAAGAAGATTCAAAGAGAGTGAGATGCCAGCTCCTTTCATTCAGTCAGTAGCTTCAAACATTTCTGGTATATGAAAAACATGTTTTTCAATGGCAAAAATCAATGAATATTGTAAATGCACAAACAGTAATATCTCCACATTGCAAGGTGCAATTCTGAATTTTTTTGCTTTTTCCTGCTAATCCTAGCATGATAAAGAAGATTCAAAGAGAGTGAGATGCCAGCTCCTTTCATTCAGTCAGTAGCTTCAAACATTTCTGGTATATGAAAAACATGTTTTTCAATGGCAAAAATCAATGAATATTGTAAATGCACAAACAGTAATATCTCCACATTGGAAGGTGCAATTCTGAAATTTTTTGCTTTTTCCTGCTAATCCTAGCATGATAAAGAAGATTCAAAGAGAGTGAGGTGCCAGCTCCTTTCATTCAGTCAGTAGCTTCAAACATTTCTGGTATATGAATAACATGATGTTTTTCAATGGCAAAAATCAATGAATATTGTAAATGCACAAACAGTAATATCTCCACATTGCAAGGTGCAATTCTGAAATGTTTTGCTTTTTCCTGCTAATCCTAGCATGATAAAGAAGATTCAAAGAGAGTGAGATGCCAGCTCCTTTCATTCAGTCAGTAGCTTCAAACATTTCTGGACGTTTTTCAATGGCAAAAATCAATGAATATTGTAAATGCACAAACAGTAATATCTCCACATTGCAAGGTGCAATTCTGAAATTTTTTGCTTTTTCCTGCTAATCCTAGCATGATAAAGAAGATTCAAAGAGAGTGAGATGCCAGCTCCTTTTATTCAGTCAGTAGCTTCAAACATTTCTGGTATATGAAAAACATGTTTTTCAATGGCAAAAATCAATGAATATTGTAAATGCACAAACAGTAATATCTCCACATTGCAAGGTGCAATTCTGAAATTTTTTGCTTTTTCCTGCTAATCCTAGCATGATAAAGAAGATTCAAAGAGAGTGAGATGCCAGCTCCTTTCATTCAGTCAGTAGCTTCAAACATTTCTGAACGTTTTTCAATGGCAAAAATCAATGAATATTGTAAATGCACAAACAGTAATATCTCCACATTGCAAGGTGCAATTCTGAAATTTTTTGCTTTTTCCTGTTAATCCTAG
This sequence comes from Phyllobates terribilis, assembly GCF_046119375.1. Classification (NCBI taxonomy): domain Eukaryota; kingdom Metazoa; phylum Chordata; class Amphibia; order Anura; family Dendrobatidae; genus Phyllobates; species Phyllobates terribilis. The sequence continues at coordinate 183,477 of NW_027363167.1, read as the reverse complement.
CATGATAAAGAAGGTTCAAAGAGAGTGAGATGCCAGCTCCTTTCATTCAGTCAGTAGCTTCAAACATTTCTGGTATATGAAAAACATGTTTTTCAATGGCAAAAATCAATGAATATTGTAAATGCACAAACAGTAATATCTCCACATTGCAAGGTGCAATTCTGAAATTTTTTGCTTTTTCCTGCTAATCCTAGCATGATAAAGAAGATTCAAAGAGAGTGAGATGCCAGCTCCTTTCATTCAGTCAGTAGCTTCAAACATTTCTGGAAGTTTTTCAATGGCAAAAATCAATGAATATTGTAAATGCACAAACAGTAATATCTCCACATTGCAAGGTGCAATTCTGAAATTTTTTGCTTTTTCCTGCTAATCCTAGCATGATAAAGAAGATTCAAAGAGAGTGAGATGCCAGCTCCTTTCATTCAGTCAGTAGCTTCAAACATTTCTGGACGTTTTTCAATGGCAAAAATCAATGAATATTGTAAATGCACAAACAGTAATATCTCCACATTGCAAGGTGCAATTCTGAAATTTTTTGCTTTTTCCTGCTAATCCTAGCATGATAAAGAAGATTCAAAGAGAGTGAGATGCCAGCTCCTTTCATTCAGTCAGTAGCTTCAAACATTTCTGGACGTTTTTCAATGCTAAAAATCAATGAATATTGTAAATGCACAAACAGTAATATCTCCACATTGCAAGGTGCAATTCTGAAATTTTTTGCTTTTTCCTGCTAATCCTAGCATGATAAAGAAGATTCAAAGAGAGTGAGATGCCAGCTCCTTTCATTCAGTCAGTAGCTTCAAACATTTCTGGTATATGAAAAACATGTTTTTCAATGGCAAAAATCAATGAATATTGTAAATGCACAAACAGTAATATCTCCACATTGCAAGGTGCAATTCTGAAATTTTTTGCTTTTTCCTGCTAATCCTAGCATGATAAAGAAGATTCAAAGAGAGTGAGATGCCATCTCCTTTCATTCAGTCAGTAGCTTCAAACATTTCTGGACGTTTTTCAATGGCAAAAATCAATGAATATTGTAAATGCACAAACAGTAATATCTCCACATTGCAAGGTGCAATTCTGAAATTTTTTGCTTTTTCCTGCTAATCCTAGCATGATAAAGAAGATTCAAAGAGAGTGAGATGCCAGCTCCTTTCATTCAGTCAGTAGCTTCAAACATTTCTGGACGTTTTTCAATGGCAAAAATCAATGAATATTGTAAATGCACAAACAGTAATATCTCCACATTGCAAGGTGCAATTCTGAAATTTTTTGCTTTTTCCTGCTAATCCTAGCATGATAAAGAAGATTCAAAGAGAGTGAGATGCCAGCTCCTTTCATTCAGTCAGTAGCTTCAAACATTTCTGGTATATGAAAAACATGTTTTTCAATGGCAAAAATCAATGAATATTGTAAATGCACAAACAGTAATATCTCCACATTGCAAGGTGCAATTCTGAATTTTTTTGCTTTTTCCTGCTAATCCTAGCATGATAAAGAAGATTCAAAGAGAGTGAGATGCCAGCTCCTTTCATTCAGTCAGTAGCTTCAAACATTTCTGGTATATGAAAAACATGTTTTTCAATGGCAAAAATCAATGAATATTGTAAATGCACAAACAGTAATATCTCCACATTGGAAGGTGCAATTCTGAAATTTTTTGCTTTTTCCTGCTAATCCTAGCATGATAAAGAAGATTCAAAGAGAGTGAGGTGCCAGCTCCTTTCATTCAGTCAGTAGCTTCAAACATTTCTGGTATATGAATAACATGATGTTTTTCAATGGCAAAAATCAATGAATATTGTAAATGCACAAACAGTAATATCTCCACATTGCAAGGTGCAATTCTGAAATTTTTTGCTTTTTCCTGCTAATCCTAGCATGATAAAGAAGATTCAAAGAGAGTGAGATGCCAGCTCCTTTCATTCAGTCAGTAGCTTCAAACATTTCTGGACGTTTTTCAATGGCAAAAATCAATGAATATTGTAAATGCACAAACAGTAATATCTCCACATTGCAAGGTGCAATTCTGAAATTTTTTGCTTTTTCCTGCTAATCCTAGCATGATAAAGAAGATTCAAAGAGAGTGAGATGCCAGCTCCTTTCATTCAGTCAGTAGCTTCAAACATTTCTGGTATATGAAAAACATGTTTTTCAATGGCAAAAATCAATGAATATTGTAAATGCACAAACAGTAATATCTCCACATTGCAAGGTGCAATTCTGAAATTTTTTGCTTTTTCCTGCTAATCCTAGCATGATAAAGAAGATTCAAAGAGAGTGAGATGCCAGCTCCTTTCATTCAGTCAGTAGCTTCAAACATTTCTGGAAGTTTTTCAATGGCAAAAATCAATGAATATTGTAAATGCACAAACAGTAATATCTCCACATTGCAAGGTGCAATTCTGAAATTTTTTGCTTTTTCCTGCTAATCCTAGCATGATAAAGAAGATTCAAAGAGAGTGAGATGCCAGCTCCTTTCATTCAGTCAGTAGCTTCAAACATTTCTGGACGTTTTTCAATGGCAAAAATCAATGAATATTGTAAATGCACAAACAGTAATATCTCCACATTGCAAGGTGCAATTCTGAAATTTTTTGCTTTTTCCTGCTAATCCTAGCATGATAAAGAAGATTCAAAGAGAGTGAGATGCCAGCTCCTTTCATTCAGTCAGTAGCTTCAAACATTTCTGGACGTTTTTCAATGCTAAAAATCAATGAATATTGTAAATGCACAAACAGTAATATCTCCACATTGCAAGGTGCAATTCTGAAATTTTTTGCTTTTTCCTGCTAATCCTAGCATGATAAAGAAGATTCAAAGAGAGTGAGATGCCAGCTCCTTTCATTCAGTCAGTAGCTTCAAACATTTCTGGTATATGAAAAACATGTTTTTCAATGGCAAAAATCAATGAATATTGTAAATGCACAAACAGTAATATCTCCACATTGCAAGGTGCAATTCTGAAATTTTTTGCTTTTTCCTGCTAATCCTAGCATGATAAAGAAGATTCAAAGAGAGTGAGATGCCAGCTCCTTTCATTCAGTCAGTAGCTTCAAACATTTCTGGTATATGAAAAACATGTTTTTCAATGGCAAAAATCAATGAATATTGTAAATGCACAAACAGTAATATCTCCACATTGCAAGGTGCAATTCTGAAATTTTTTGCTTTTTCCTGCTAATCCTAGCATGATAAAGAAGATTCAAAGAGAGTGAGATGCCAGCTCCTTTCATTCAGTCAGTAGCTTCAAACATTTCTGAACGTTTTTCAATGGCAAAAATCAATGAATATTGTAAATGCACAAACAGTAATATCTCCACATTGCAAGGTGCAATTCTGAAATTTTTTGCTTTTTCCTGTTAATCCTAGCATGATAAAGAAGGTTCAAAGAGAGTGAGATGCCAGCTCCTTTCATTCAGTCAGTAGCTTCAAACATTTCTGGTATATGAAAAACATGTTTTTCAATGGCAAAAATCAATGAATATTGTAAATGCACAAACAGTAATATCTCCACATTGCAAGGTGCAATTCTGAAATTTTTTGCTTTTTCCTGCTAATCCTAGCATGATAAAGAAGATTCAAAGAGAGTGAGATGCCAGCTCCTTTCATTCAGTCAGTAGCTTCAAACATTTCTGGAAGTTTTTCAATGGCAAAAATCAATGAATATTGTAAATGCACAAACAGTAATATCTCCACATTGCAAGGTGCAATTCTGAAATTTTTTGCTTTTTCCTGCTAATCCTAGCATGATAAAGAAGATTCAAAGAGAGTGAGATGCCAGCTCCTTTCATTCAGTCAGTAGCTTCAAACATTTCTGGACGTTTTTCAATGGCAAAAATCAATGAATATTGTAAATGCACAAACAGTAATATCTCCACATTGCAAGGTGCAATTCTGAAATTTTTTGCTTTTTCCTGCTAATCCTAGCATGATAAAGAAGATTCAAAGAGAGTGAGATGCCAGCTCCTTTTATTCAGTCAGTAGCTTCAAACATTTCTGGTATATGAAAAACATGTTTTTCAATGGCAAAAATCAATGAATATTGTAAATGCACAAACAGTAATATCTCCACATTGCAAGGTGCAATTCTGAAATTTTTTGCTTTTTCCTGCTAATCCTAGCATGATAAAGAAGATTCAAAGAGAGTGAGATGCCAGCTCCTTTCATTCAGTCAGTAGCTTCAAACATTTCTGAACGTTTTTCAATGGCAAAAATCAATGAATATTGTAAATGCACAAACAGTAATATCTCCACATTGCAAGGTGCAATTCTGAAATTTTTTGCTTTTTCCTGTTAATCCTAGCATGATAAAGAAGGTTCAAAGAGAGTGAGATGCCAGCTCCTTTCATTCAGTCAGTAGCTTCAAACATTTCTGGTATATGAAAAACATGTTTTTCAATGGAAAAAATCAATGAATATTGTAAATGCACAAACAGTAATATCTCCACATTGCAAGGTGCAATTCTGAAATTTTTTGCTTTTTCCTGCTAATCCTAGCATGATAAAGAAGATTCAAAGAGAGTGAGATGCCAGCTCCTTTCATTCAGTCAGTAGCTTCAAACATTTCTGGAAGTTTTTCAATGGCAAAAATCAATGAATATTGTAAATGCACAAACAGTAATATCTCCACATTGCAAGGTGCAATTCTGAAATTTTTTGCTTTTTCCTGCTAATCCTAGCATGATTATGAAGATTCAAAGAGAGTGAGATGCCAGCTCCTTTCATTCAGTCAGTAGCTTCAAACATTTCTGGACGTTTTTCAATGGCAAAAATCAATGAATATTGTAAATGCACAAACAGTAATATCTCCACATTGCAAGGTGCAATTCTGAAATTTTTTGCTTTTTCCTGCTAATCCTAGCATGATAAAGAAGATTCAAAGAGAGTGAGATGCCAGCTCCTTTCATTCAGTCAGTAGCTTCAAACATTTCTGGACGTTTTTCAATGCTAAAAATCAATGAATATTGTAAATGCACAAACAGTAATATCTCCACATTGCAAGGTGCAATTCTGAAATTTTTTGCTTTTTCCTGCTAATCCTAGCATGATAAAGAAGATTCAAAGAGAGTGAGATGCCAGCTCCTTTCATTCAGTCAGTAGCTTCAAACATTTCTGGTATATGAAAAACATGTTTTTCAATGGCAAAAATCAATGAATATTGTAAATGCACAAACAGTAATATCTCCACATTGCAAGGTGCAATTCTGAAATTTTTTGCTTTTTCCTGCTAATCCTAGCATGATAAAGAAGATTCAAAGAGAGTGAGATGCCATCTCCTTTCATTCAGTCAGTAGCTTCAAACATTTCTGGACGTTTTTCAATGGCAAAAATCAATGAATATTGTAAATGCACAAACAGTAATATCTCCACATTGCAAGGTGCAATTCTGAAATTTTTTGCTTTTTCCTGCTAATCCTAGCATGATAAAGAAGATTCAAAGAGAGTGAGATGCCAGCTCCTTTCATTCAGTCAGTAGCTTCAAACATTTCTGGACGTTTTTCAATGGCAAAAATCAATGAATATTGTAAATGCACAAACAGTAATATCTCCACATTGCAAGGTGCAATTCTGAAATTTTTTGCTTTTTCCTGCTAATCCTAGCATGATAAAGAAGATTCAAAGAGAGTGAGATGCCAGCTCCTTTCATTCAGTCAGTAGCTTCAAACATTTCTGGTATATGAAAAACATGTTTTTCAATGGCAAAAATCAATGAATATTGTAAATGCACAAACAGTAATATCTCCACATTGCAAGGTGCAATTCTGAATTTTTTTGCTTTTTCCTGCTAATCCTAGCATGATAAAGAAGATTCAAAGAGAGTGAGATGCCAGCTCCTTTCATTCAGTCAGTAGCTTCAAACATTTCTGGTATATGAAAAACATGTTTTTCAATGGCAAAAATCAATGAATATTGTAAATGCACAAACAGTAATATCTCCACATTGGAAGGTGCAATTCTGAAATTTTTTGCTTTTTCCTGCTAATCCTAGCATGATAAAGAAGATTCAAAGAGAGTGAGGTGCCAGCTCCTTTCATTCAGTCAGTAGCTTCAAACATTTCTGGTATATGAATAACATGATGTTTTTCAATGGCAAAAATCAATGAATATTGTAAATGCACAAACAGTAATATCTCCACATTGCAAGGTGCAATTCTGAAATTTTTTGCTTTTTCCTGCTAATCCTAGCATGATAAAGAAGATTCAAAGAGAGTGAGATGCCAGCTCCTTTCATTCAGTCAGTAGCTTCAAACATTTCTGGACGTTTTTCAATGGCAAAAATCAATGAATATTGTAAATGCACAAACAGTAATATCTCCACATTGCAAGGTGCAATTCTGAAATTTTTTGCTTTTTCCTGCTAATCCTAGCATGATAAAGAAGATTCAAAGAGAGTGAGATGCCAGCTCCTTTCATTCAGTCAGTAGCTTCAAACATTTCTGGTATATGAAAAACATGTTTTTCAATGGCAAAAATCAATGAATATTGTAAATGCACAAACAGTAATATCTCCACATTGCAAGGTGCAATTCTGAAATTTTTTGCTTTTTCCTGCTAATCCTAGCATGATAAAGAAGATTCAAAGAGAGTGAGATGCCATCTCCTTTCATTCAGTCAGTAGCTTCAAACATTTCTGGACGTTTTTCAATGGCAAAAATCAATGAATATTGTAAATGCACAAACAGTAATATCTCCACATTGCAAGGTGCAATTCTGAAATTTTTTGCTTTTTCCTGCTAATCCTAGCATGATAAAGAAGATTCAAAGAGAGTGAGATGCCAGCTCCTTTCATTCAGTCAGTAGCTTCAAACATTTCTGGACGTTTTTCAATGGCAAAAATCAATGAATATTGTAAATGCACAAACAGTAATATCTCCACATTGCAAGGTGCAATTCTGAAATTTTTTGCTTTTTCCTGCTAATCCTAGCATGATAAAGAAGATTCAAAGAGAGTGAGATGCCAGCTCCTTTCATTCAGTCAGTAGCTTCAAACATTTCTGGTATATGAAAAACATGTTTTTCAATGGCAAAAATCAATGAATATTGTAAATGCACAAACAGTAATATCTCCACATTGCAAGGTGCAATTCTGAATTTTTTTGCTTTTTCCTGCTAATCCTAGCATGATAAAGAAGATTCAAAGAGAGTGAGATGCCAGCTCCTTTCATTCAGTCAGTAGCTTCAAACATTTCTGGTATATGAAAAACATGTTTTTCAATGGCAAAAATCAATGAATATTGTAAATGCACAAACAGTAATATCTCCACATTGGAAGGTGCAATTCTGAAATTTTTTGCTTTTTCCTGCTAATCCTAGCATGATAAAGAAGATTCAAAGAGAGTGAGGTGCCAGCTCCTTTCATTCAGTCAGTAGCTTCAAACATTTCTGGTATATGAATAACATGATGTTTTTCAATGGCAAAAATCAATGAATATTGTAAATGCACAAACAGTAATATCTCCACATTGCAAGGTGCAATTCTGAAATTTTTTGCTTTTTCCTGCTAATCCTAGCATGATAAAGAAGATTCAAAGAGAGTGAGATGCCAGCTCCTTTCATTCAGTCAGTAGCTTCAAACATTTCTGGACGTTTTTCAATGGCAAAAATCAATGAATATTGTAAATGCACAAACAGTAATATCTCCACATTGCAAGGTGCAATTCTGAAATTTTTTGCTTTTTCCTGCTAATCCTAGCATGATAAAGAAGATTCAAAGAGAGTGAGATGCCAGCTCCTTTCATTCAGTCAGTAGCTTCAAACATTTCTGGTATATGAAAAACATGTTTTTCAATGGCAAAAATCAATGAATATTGTAAATGCACAAACAGTAATATCTCCACATTGCAAGGTGCAATTCTGAAATTTTTTGCTTTTTCCTGCTAATCCTAGCATGATAAAGAAGATTCAAAGAGAGTGAGATGCCAGCTCCTTTCATTCAGTCAGTAGCTTCAAACATTTCTGGAAGTTTTTCAATGGCAAAAATCAATGAATATTGTAAATGCACAAACAGTAATATCTCCACATTGCAAGGTGCAATTCTGAAATTTTTTGCTTTTTCCTGCTAATCCTAGCATGATAAAGAAGATTCAAAGAGAGTGAGATGCCAGCTCCTTTCATTCAGTCAGTAGCTTCAAACATTTCTGGACGTTTTTCAATGGCAAAAATCAATGAATATTGTAAATGCACAAACAGTAATATCTCCACATTGCAAGGTGCAATTCTGAAATTTTTTGCTTTTTCCTGCTAATCCTAGCATGATAAAGAAGATTCAAAGAGAGTGAGATGCCAGCTCCTTTCATTCAGTCAGTAGCTTCAAACATTTCTGGACGTTTTTCAATGCTAAAAATCAATGAATATTGTAAATGCACAAACAGTAATATCTCCACATTGCAAGGTGCAATTCTGAAATTTTTTGCTTTTTCCTGCTAATCCTAGCATGATAAAGAAGATTCAAAGAGAGTGAGATGCCAGCTCCTTTCATTCAGTCAGTAGCTTCAAACATTTCTGGTATATGAAAAACATGTTTTTCAATGGCAAAAATCAATGAATATTGTAAATGCACAAACAGTAATATCTCCACATTGCAAGGTGCAATTCTGAAATTTTTTGCTTTTTCCTGCTAATCCTAGCATGATAAAGAAGATTCAAAGAGAGTGAGATGCCAGCTCCTTTCATTCAGTCAGTAGCTTCAAACATTTCTGGACGTTTTTCAATGGCAAAAATCAATGAATATTGTAAATGCACAAACAGTAATATCTCCACATTGCAAGGTGCAATTCTGAAATTTTTTGCTTTTTCCTGCTAATCCTAGCATGATAAAGAAGATTCAAAGAGAGTGATATGCCAGCTCCTTTCATTCAGTCAGTAGCTTCAAACATTTCTGGACGTTTTTCAATGCTAAAAATCAATGAATATTGTAAATGCACAAACAGTAATATCTCCACATTGCAAGGTGCAATTCTGAAATTTTTTGCTTTTTCCTGCTAATCCTAGCATGATAAAGAAGATTCAAAGAGAGTGAGATGCCAGCTCCTTTCATTCAGTCAGTAGCTTCAAACATTTCTGGTATATGAAAAACATGTTTTTCAATGGCAAAAATCAATGAATATTGTAAATGCACAAACAGTAATATCTCCACATTGCAAGGTGCAATTCTGAAATTTTTTGCTTTTTCCTGCTAATCCTAGCATGATAAAGAAGATTCAAAGAGAGTGAGATGCCAGCTCCTTTCATTCAGTCAGTAGCTTCAAACATTTCTGGTATATGAAAAACATGTTTTTCAATGGCAAAAATCAATGAATATTGTAAATGCACAAACAGTAATATCTCCACATTGCAAGGTGCAATTCTGAAATTTTTTGCTTTTTCCTGCTAATCCTAGCATGATAAAGAAGATTCAAAGAGAGTGAGATGCCAGCTCCTTTCATTCAGTCAGTAGCTTCAAACATTTCTGGACTTTTTTCAATGGCAAAAATCAATGAATATTGTAAATGCACAAACAGTAATATCTCCACATTGCAAGGTGCAATTCTGAAATTTTTTGCTTTTTCCTGCTAATCCTAGCATGATAAAGAAGATTCAAAGAGAGTGAGATGCCAGCTCCTTTCATTCAATCAGTAGCTTCAAACATTTCTGGACGTTTTTCAATGGCAAAAATCAATGAATATTGTAAATGCACAAACAGTAATATCTCCACATTGCAAGGTGCAATTCTGAAATTTTTTGCTTTTTCCTGCTCCTCTTAGCATGATAAAGAAGATTCAAAGAGAGTGAGATGCCAGCTCTTTTCATTCAATCAGTAGCTTCAAACATTTCTGGTATATGAATAACATGTTTTTCAATGGCAAAAATCAATGAATATTGTAAATGCACAAACAGTAATTTCTCCGCATTGCAAGGTGCAATTCTGAAATTTTTTGCTTTTTCCTGCTAATCCTAGCATGATAAAGAAGATTCAAAGAGAGTGAGATGCCAGCTCCTTTCATTCAGTCAGTAGCTTCAAACATTTCTGGACGTTTTTCAATGGCAAAAATCAATGAATATTGTAAATGCACAAACAGTAATATCTCCACATTGCAAGGTGCAATTCTGAAATTTTTTGCTTTTTCCTGCTAATCCTAGCATGATAAAGAAGATTCAAAGAGAGTGAGATGCCAGCTCCTTTCATTCAGTCAGTAGCTTCAAAGATTTCTGGACGTTTTTCAATGGCAAAAATCAATGAATATTGTAAATGCACAAACAGTAATATCTCCACATTGCAAAGAGCAATTCTGAAATTTTTTGCTTTTTCCTGCTAATCCTAGCATGATAAAGAAGATTCAAAGAGAGTGAGATGCCAGCTCCTTTCATTCAGTCAGTAGCTTCAAACATTTCTGGTATATGAAAAACATGTTTTTCAATGGCAAAAATCAATGAATATTGTAAATGCACAAACAGTAATATCTCCACATTCCAAGGTGCAATTCTGAATTTTTTTGCTTTTTCCTGCTAATCCTAGCATGATAAAGAAGATTCAAAGAGAGTGAGATGCCAGCTCCTTTCATTCAGTCAGTAGCTTCAAACATTTCTGGTATATGAAAAACATGTTTTTCAATGGCAAAAATCAATGAATATTGTAAATGCACAAACAGTAATATCTCCACATTGGAAGGTGCAATTCTGAAATTTTTTGCTTTTTCCTGCTAATCCTAGCATGATAAAGAAGATTCAAAGAGAGTGAGGTGCCAGCTCCTTTCATTCAGTCAGTAGCTTCAAACATTTCTGGTATATGAATAACATGATGTTTTTCAATGGCAAAAATCAATGAATATTGTAAATGCACAAACAGTAATATCTCCACATTGCAAGGTGCAATTCTGAAATTTTTTGCTTTTTACTGCTAATCCTAGCATGATAAAGAAGATTCAAAGAGAGTGAGATGCCAGCTCCTTTCATTCAGTCAGTAGCTTCAAACATTTCTGGACGTTTTTCAATGGCAAAAATCAATGAATATTGTAAATGCACAAACAGTAATATCTCCACATTGCAAGGTGCAATTCTGAAATTTTTTGCTTTTTCCTGCTAATCCTAGCATGATAAAGAAGATTCAAAGAGAGTGAGATGCCAGCTCCTTTTATTCAGTCAGTAGCTTCAAACATTTCTGGTATATGAAAAACATGTTTTTCAATGGCAAAAATCAATGAATATTGTAAATGCACAAACAGTAATATCTCCACATTGCAAGGTGCAATTCTGAAATTTTTTGCTTTTTCCTGCTAATCCTAGCATGATAAAGAAGATTCAAAGAGAGTGAGATGCCAGCTCCTTTCATTCAGTCAGTAGCTTCAAACATTTCTGAACGTTTTTCAATGGCAAAAATCAATGAATATTGTAAATGCACAAACAGTAATATCTCCACATTGCAAGGTGCAATTCTGAAATTTTTTGCTTTTTCCTGTTAATCCTAGCATGATAAAGAAGGTTCAAAGAGAGTGAGATGCCAGCTCCTTTCATTCAGTCAGTAGCTTCAAACATTTCTGGTATATGAAAAACATGTTTTTCAATGGCAAAAATCAATGAATATTGTAAATGCACAAACAGTAATATCTCCACATTGCAAGGTGCAATTCTGAAATTTTTTGCTTTTTCCTGCTAATCCTAGCATGATAAAGAAGATTCAAAGAGAGTGAGATGCCAGCTCCTTTCATTCAGTCAGTAGCTTCAAACATTTCTGGAAGTTTTTCAATGGCAAAAATCAATGAATATTGTAAATGCACAAACAGTAATATCTCCACATTGCAAGGTGCAATTCTGAAATTTTTTGCTTTTTCCTGCTAATCCTAGCATGATAAAGAAGATTCAAAGAGAGTGAGATGCCAGCTCCTTTCATTCAGTCAGTAGCTTCAAACATTTCTGGACGTTTTTCAATGGCAAAAATCAATGAATATTGTAAATGCACAAACAGTAATATCTCCACATTGCAAGGTGCAATTCTGAAATTTTTTGCTTTTTCCTGCTAATCCTAGCATGGTAAAGAAGATTCAAAGAGAGTGAGATGCCAGCTCCTTTCATTCAGTCAGTAGCTTCAAACATTTCTGGACGTTTTTCAATGCTAAAAATCAATGAATATTGTAAATGCACAAACAGTAATATCTCCACATTGCAAGGTGCAATTCTGAAATTTTTTGCTTTTTCCTGCTAATCCTAGCATGATAAAGAAGATTCAAAGAGAGTGAGATGCCAGCTCCTTTCATTCAGTCAGTAGCTTCAAACATTTCTGGTATATGAAAAACATGTTTTTCAATGGCAAAAATCAATGAATATTGTAAATGCACAAACAGTAATATCTCCACATTGCAAGGTGCAATTCTGAAATTTTTTGCTTTTTCCTGCTAATCCTAGCATGATAAAGAAGATTCAAAGAGAGTGAGATGCCATCTCCTTTCATTCAGTCAGTAGCTTCAAACATTTCTGGACGTTTTTCAATGGCAAAAATCAATGAATATTGTAAATGCACAAACAGTAATATCTCCACATTGCAAGGTGCAATTCTGAAATTTTTTGCTTTTTCCTGCTAATCCTAGCATGATAAAGAAGATTCAAAGAGAGTGAGATGCCAGCTCCTTTCATTCAGTCAGTAGCTTCAAACATTTCTGGACGTTTTTCAATGGCAAAAATCAATGAATATTGTAAATGCACAAACAGTAATATCTCCACATTGCAAGGTGCAATTCTGAAATTTTTTGCTTTTTCCTGCTAATCCTAGCATGATAAAGAAGATTCAAAGAGAGTGAGATGCCAGCTCCTTTCATTCAGTCAGTAGCTTCAAACATTTCTGGTATATGAAAAACATGTTTTTCAATGGCAAAAATCAATGAATATTGTAAATGCACAAACAGTAATATCTCCACATTGCAAGGTGCAATTCTGAATTTTTTTGCTTTTTCCTGCTAATCCTAGCATGATAAAGAAGATTCAAAGAGAGTGAGATGCCAGCTCCTTTCATTCAGTCAGTAGCTTCAAACATTTCTGGTATATGAAAAACATGTTTTTCAATGGCAAAAATCAATGAATATTGTAAATGCACAAACAGTAATATCTCCACATTGGAAGGTGCAATTCTGAAATTTTTTGCTTTTTCCTGCTAATCCTAGCATGATAAAGAAGATTCAAAGAGAGTGAGGTGCCAGCTCCTTTCATTCAGTCAGTAGCTTCAAACATTTCTGGTATATGAATAACATGATGTTTTTCAATGGCAAAAATCAATGAATATTGTAAATGCACAAACAGTAATATCTCCACATTGCAAGGTGCAATTCTGAAATTTTTTGCTTTTTCCTGCTAATCCTAGCATGATAAAGAAGATTCAAAGAGAGTGAGATGCCAGCTCCTTTCATTCAGTCAGTAGCTTCAAACATTTCTGGACGTTTTTCAATGGCAAAAATCAATGAATATTGTAAATGCACAAACAGTAATATCTCCACATTGCAAGGTGCAATTCTGAAATTTTTTGCTTTTTCCTGCTAATCCTAGCATGATAAAGAAGATTCAAAGAGAGTGAGATGCCAGCTCCTTTCATTCAGTCAGTAGCTTCAAACATTTCTGGTATATGAAAAACATGTTTTTCAATGGCAAAAATCAATGAATATTGTAAATGCACAAACAGTAATATCTCCACATTGCAAGGTGCAATTCTGAAATTTTTTGCTTTTTCCTGCTAATCCTAGCATGATAAAGAAGATTCAAAGAGAGTGAGATGCCAGCTCCTTTCATTCAGTCAGTAGCTTCAAACATTTCTGAACGTTTTTCAATGGCAAAAATCAATGAATATTGTAAATGCACAAACAGTAATATCTCCACATTGCAAGGTGCAATTCTGAAATTTTTTGCTTTTTCCTGTTAATCCTAGCATGATAAAGAAGGTTCAAAGAGAGTGAGATGCCAGCTCCTTTCATTCAGTCAGTAGCTTCAAACATTTCTGGTATATGAAAAACATGTTTTTCAATGGCAAAAATCAATGAATATTGTAAATGCACAAACAGTAATATCTCCACATTGCAAGGTGCAATTCTGAAATTTTTTGCTTTTTCCTGCTAATCCTAGCATGATAAAGAAGATTCAAAGAGAGTGAGATGCCAGCTCCTTTCATTCAGTCAGTAGCTTCAAACATTTCTGGAAGTTTTTCAATGGCAAAAATCAATGAATATTGTAAATGCACAAACAGTAATATCTCCACATTGCAAGGTGCAATTCTGAAATTTTTTGCTTTTTCCTGCTAATCCTAGCATGATAAAGAAGATTCAAAGAGAGTGAGATGCCAGCTCCTTTCATTCAGTCAGTAGCTTCAAACATTTCTGGACGTTTTTCAATGGCAAAAATCAATGAATATTGTAAATGCACAAACAGTAATATCTCCACATTGCAAGGTGCAATTCTGAAATTTTTTGCTTTTTCCTGCTAATCCTAGCATGATAAAGAAGATTCAAAGAGAGTGAGATGCCAGCTCCTTTCATTCAGTCAGTAGCTTCAAACATTTCTGGACGTTTTTCAATGCTAAAAATCAATGAATATTGTAAATGCACAAACAGTAATATCTCCACATTGCAAGGTGCAATTCTGAAATTTTTTGCTTTTTCCTGCTAATCCTAGCATGATAAAGAAGATTCAAAGAGAGTGAGATGCCAGCTCCTTTCATTCAGTCAGTAGCTTCAAACATTTCTGGTATATGAAAAACATGTTTTTCAATGGCAAAAATCAATGAATATTGTAAATGCACAAACAGTAATATCTCCACATTGCAAGGTGCAATTCTGAAATTTTTTGCTTTTTCCTGCTAATCCTAGCATGATAAAGAAGATTCAAAGAGAGTGAGATGCCAGCTCCTTTCATTCAGTCAGTAGCTTCAAACATTTCTGGTATATGAAAAACATGTTTTTCAATGGCAAAAATCAATGAATATTGTAAATGCACAAACAGTAATATCTCCACATTGCAAGGTGCAATTCTGAAATTTTTTGCTTTTTCCTGCTAATCCTAGCATGATAAAGAAGATTCAAAGAGAGTGAGATGCCAGCTCCTTTCATTCAGTCAGTAGCTTCAAACATTTCTGGACGTTTTTCAATGGCAAAAATCAATGAATATTGTAAATGCACAAACAGTAATATCTCCACATTGCAAGGTGCAATTCTGAAATTTTTTGCTTTTTCCTGCTAATCCTAGCATGATAAAGAAGATTCAAAGAGAGTGAGATGCCAGCTCCTTCCATTCAGTCAGTAGCTTCAAACATTTCTGGACGTTTTTCAATGGCAAAAATCAATGAATATTGTAAATGCACAAACAGTAATATCTCCACATTGCAAGGTGCAATTCTGAAATTTTTTGCTTTTTCCTGCTAATCCTAGCATGATAAAGAAGATTCAAAGAGAGTGAGATGCCAGCTCCTTTCATTCAGTCAGTAGCTTCAAACATTTCTGGACGTTTTTCAATGCTAAAAATCAATGAATATTGTAAATGCACAAACAGTAATATCTCCACATTGCAAGGTGCAATTCTGAAATTTTTTGCTTTTTCCTGCTAATCCTAGCATGATAAAGAAGATTCAAAGAGAGTGAGATGCCAGCTCCTTTCATTCAGTCAGTAGCTTCAAACATTTCTGGTATATGAAAAACATGTTTTTCAATGGCAAAAATCAATGAATATTGTAAATGCACAAACAGTAATATCTCCACATTGCAAGGTGCAATTCTGAAATTTTTTGCTTTTTCCTGCTAATCCTAGCATGATAAAGAAGATTCAAAGAGAGTGAGATGCCAGCTCCTTTCATTCAGTCAGTAGCTTCAAACATTTCTGGTATATGAAAAACATGTTTTTCAATGGCAAAAATCAATGAATATTGTAAATGCACAAACAGTAATATCTCCACATTGCAAGGTGCAATTCTGAAATTTTTTGCTTTTTCCTGCTAATCCTAGCATGATAAAGAAGATTCAAAGAGAGTGAGATGCCAGCTCCTTTCATTCAGTCAGTAGCTTCAAACATTTCTGGACGTTTTTCAATGGCAAAAATCAATGAATATTGTAAATGCACAAACAGTAATATCTCCACATTGCAAGGTGCAATTCTGAAATTTTTTGCTTTTTCCTGCTAATCCTAGCATGATAAAGAAGATTCAAAGAGAGTGAGATGCCAGCTCCTTTCATTCAGTCAGTAGCTTCAAACATTTCTGGACGTTTTTCAATGGCAAAAATCAATGAATATTGTAAATGCACAAACAGTAATATCTCCACATTGCAAGGTGCAATTCTGAAATTTTTTGCTTTTTCCTGCTCCTCTTAGCATGATAAAGAAGATTCAAAGAGAGTGAGATGCCAGCTCCTTTCATTCAGTCAGTAGCTTCAAACATTTCTGGACGTTTTTCAATGGCAAAAATCAATGAATATTGTAAATGCACAAACAGTAATATCTCCACATTGCAAGGTGCAATTCTGAAATTTTTTGCTTTTTCCTGCTCCTCTTAGCATGATAAAGAAGATTCAAAGAGAGTGAGATGCCAGCTCTTTTCATTCAGTCAGTAGCTTCAAACATTTCTGGTATATGAATAACATGTTTTTCAATGGCAAAAATCAATGAATATTGTAAATGCACAAACAGTAATTTCTCCGCATTGCAAGGTGCAATTCTGAAATGTTTTGCTTTTTCCTGCTAATCCTAGCATGATAAAGAAGATTCAAAGAGAGTGAGATGCCAGCTCCTTTCATTCAGTCAGTAGCTTCAAACATTTCTGGTATATGAATAACATGAAGTTTTTCAATGGCAAAAATCAATGAATATTGTAAATGCACAAACAGTAATTTCTCCGCATTGCAAGGTGCAATTCTGAAATTTTTTGCTTTTTCCTGCTAATCCTAGCATGATAAAGAAGATTCAAAGAGAGTGAGATGCCAGCTCCTTTCATTCAGTCAGTAGCTTCAAACATTTCTGGACGTTTTTCAATGGCAAAAATCAATGAATATTGTAAATGCACAAACAGTAATATCTCCGCATTGCAAGGTGCAATTCTGAAATTTTTTGCTTTTTCCTGCTAATCCTAGCATGATAAAGAAGATTCAAAGAGAGTGAGATGCCAGCTCCTTTCATTCAGTCAGTAGCTTCAAACATTTCTGGTATATGAATAACATGATGTTTTTCAATGGCAAAAATCAATGAATATTGTAAATGCACAAACAGTAATTTCTCCGCATTGCAAGGTGCAATTCTGAAATTTTTTCCTTTTTCCTGCTAATCCTAGCATGATAAAGAAGATTCAAAGAGAGTGAGATGCCAGCTCCTTTCATTCAGTCAGTAGCTTCAAACATTTCTGGTATATGAAAAACATGTTTTTCAATGGCAAAAATCAATGAATATTGTAAATGCACAAACAGTAATATCTCCACATTGCAAGGTGCAATTCTGAAATTTTTTGCTTTTTCCTGCTAATCCTAGCATGATAAAGAAGATTCAAAGAGAGTGAGATGCCAGCTCCTTTCATTCAGTCAGTAGCTTCAAACATTTCTGAACGTTTTTCAATGGCAAAAATCAATGAATATTGTAAATGCACAAACAGTAATATCTCCACATTGCAAGGTGCAATTCTGAAATTTTTTGCTTTTTCCTGTTAATCCTAGCATGATAAAGAAGGTTCAAAGAGAGTGAGATGCCAGCTCCTTTCATTCAGTCAGTAGCTTCAAACATTTCTGGTATATGAAAAACATGTTTTTCTATGGCAAAAATCAATGAATATTGTAAATGCACAAACAGTAATATCTCCACATTGCAAGGTGCAATTCTGAAATTTTTTGCTTTTTCCTGCTAATCCTAGCATGATAAAGAAGATTCAAAGAGAGTGAGATGCCAGCTCCTTTCATTCAGTCAGTAGCTTCAAACATTTCTGGAAGTTTTTCAATGGCAAAAATCAATGAATATTGTAAATGCACAAACAGTAATATCTCCACATTGCAAGGTGCAATTCTGAAATTTTTTGCTTTTTCCTGCTAATCCTAGCATGATAAAGAAGATTCAAAGAGAGTGAGATGCCAGCTCCTTTCATTCAGTCAGTAGCTTCAAACATTTCTGGACGTTTTTCAATGGCAAAAATCAATGAATATTGTAAATGCACAAACAGTAATATCTCCACATTGCAAGGTGCAATTCTGAAATTTTTTGCTTTTTCCTGCTAATCCTAGCATGATAAAGAAGATTCAAAGAGAGTGAGATGCCAGCTCCTTTCATTCAGTCAGTAGCTTCAAACATTTCTGGACGTTTTTCAATGCTAAAAATCAATGAATATTGTAAATGCACAAACAGTAATATCTCCACATTGCAAGGTGCAATTCTGAAATTTTTTGCTTTTTCCTGCTAATCCTAGCATGATAAAGAAGATTCAAAGAGAGTGAGATGCCAGCTCCTTTCATTCAGTCAGTAGCTTCAAACATTTCTGGTATATGAAAAACATGTTTTTCAATGGCAAAAATCAATGAATATTGTAAATGCACAAACAGTAATATCTCCACATTGCAAGGTGCAATTCTGAAATTTTTTGCTTTTTCCTGCTAATCCTAGCATGATAAAGAAGATTCAAAGAGAGTGAGATGCCAGCTCCTTTCATTCAGTCAGTAGCTTCAAACATTTCTGGTATATGAAAAACATGTTTTTCAATGGCAAAAATCAATGAATATTGTAAATGCACAAACAGTAATATCTCCACATTGCAAGGTGCAATTCTGAAATTTTTTGCTTTTTCCTGCTAATCCTAGCATGATAAAGAAGATTCAAAGAGAGTGAGATGCCAGCTCCTTTCATTCAGTCAGTAGCTTCAAACATTTCTGGACGTTTTTCAATGGCAAAAATCAATGAATATTGTAAATGCACAAACAGTAATATCTCCACATTGCAAGGTGCAATTCTGAAATTTTTTGCTTTTTCCTGCTAATCCTAGCATGATAAAGAAGATTCAAAGAGAGTGAGATGCCAGCTCCTTTCATTCAGTCAGTAGCTTCAAACATTTCTTTACGTTTTTCAATGGCAAAAATCAATGAATATTGTAAATGCACAAACAGTAATATCTCCACATTGCAAGGTGCAATTCTGAAATTTTTTGCTTTTTCCTGCTAATCCTAGCATGATAAAGAAGATTCAAAGAGAGTGATATGCCAGCTCCTTTCATTCAGTCAGTAGCTTCAAACATTTCTGGACGTTTTTCAATGCTAAAAATCAATGAATATTGTAAATGCACAAACAGTAATATCTCCACATTGCAAGGTGCAATTCTGAAATTTTTTGCTTTTTCCTGCTAATCCTAGCATGATAAAGAAGATTCAAAGAGAGTGAGATGCCAGCTCCTTTCATTCAGTCAGTAGCTTCAAACATTTCTGGTATATGAAAAACATGTTTTTCAATGGCAAAAATCAATGAATATTGTAAATGCACAAACAGTAATATCTCCACATTGCAAGGTGCAATTCTGAAATTTTTTGCTTTTTCCTGCTCCTCTTAGCATGATAAAGAAGATTCAAAGAGAGTGAGATGCCAGCTCTTTTCATTCAATCAGTAGCTTCAAACATTTCTGGTATATGAATAACATGTTTTTCAATGGCAAAAATCAATGAATATTGTAAATGCACAAACAGTAATTTCTCCGCATTGCAAGGTGCAATTCTGAAATTTTTTGCTTTTTCCTGCTAATCCTAGCATGATAAAGAAGATTCAAAGAGAGTGAGATGCCAGCTCCTTTCATTCAGTCAGTAGCTTCAAACATTTCTGGACGTTTTTCAATGGCAAAAATCAATGAATATTGTAAATGCACAAACAGTAATATCTCCACATTGCAAGGTGCAATTCTGAAATTTTTTGCTTTTTCCTGCTAATCCTAGCATGATAAAGAAGATTCAAAGAGAGTGAGATGCCAGCTCCTTTCATTCAGTCAGTAGCTTCAAAGATTTCTGGACGTTTTTCAATGGCAAAAATCAATGAATATTGTAAATGCACAAACAGTAATATCTCCACATTGCAAGGTGCAATTCTGAAATTTTTTGCTTTTTCCTGCTAATCCTAGCATGATAAAGAAGATTCAAAGAGAGTGAGATGCCAGCTCCTTTCATTCAGTCAGTAGCTTCAAACATTTCTGGTATATGAAAAACATGTTTTTCAATGGCAAAAATCAATGAATATTGTAAATGCACAAACAGTAATATCTCCACATTGCAAGGTGCAATTCTGAAATTTTTTGCTTTTTCCTGCTAATCCTAGCATGATAAAGAAGATTCAAAGAGAGTGAGATGCCAGCTCCTTTCATTCAGTCAGTAGCTTCAAACATTTCTGAACGTTTTTCAATGGCAAAAATCAATGAATATTGTAAATGCACAAACAGTAATATCTCCACATTGCAAGGTGCAATTCTGAAATTTTTTGCTTTTTCCTGTTAATCCTAGCATGATAAAGAAGGTTCAAAGAGAGTGAGATGCCAGCTCCTTTCATTCAGTCAGTAGCTTCAAACATTTCTGGTATATGAAAAACATGTTTTTCAATGGCAAAAATCAATGAATATTGTAAATGCACAAACAGTAATATCTCCACATTGCAAGGTGCAATTCTGAAATTTTTTGCTTTTTCCTGCTAATCCTAGCATGATAAAGAAGATTCAAAGAGAGTGAGATGCCAGCTCCTTTCATTCAGTCAGTAGCTTCAAACATTTCTGGAAGTTTTTCAAAGGCAAAAATCAATGAATATTGTAAATGCACAAACAGTAATATCTCCACATTGCAAGGTGCAATTCTGAAATTTTTTGCTTTTTCCTGCTAATCCTAGCATGATAAAGAAGATTCAAAGAGAGTGAGATGCCAGCTCCTTTCATTCAGTCAGTAGCTTCAAACATTTCTGGACATTTTTCAATGGCAAAAATCAATGAATATTGTAAATGCACAAACAGTAATATCTCCACATTGCAAGGTGCAATTCTGAAATTTTTTGCTTTTTCCTGCTAATCCTAGCATGATAAAGAAGATTCAAAGAGAGTGAGATGCCAGCTCCTTTCATTCAGTCAGTAGCTTCAAACATTTCTGGACGTTTTTCAATGCTAAAAATCAATGAATATTGTAAATGCACAAACAGTAATATCTCCACATTGCAAGGTGCAATTCTGAAATTTTTTGCTTTTTCCTGCTAATCCTAGCATGATAAAGAAGATTCAAAGAGAGTGAGATGCCAGCTCCTTTCATTCAGTCAGTAGCTTCAAACATTTCTGGTATATGAAAAACATGTTTTTCAATGGCAAAAATCAATGAATATTGTAAATGCACAAACAGTAATATCTCCACATTGCAAGGTGCAATTCTGAAATTTTTTGCTTTTTCCTGCTAATCCTAGCATGATAAAGAAGATTCAAAGAGAGTGAGATGCCAGCTCCTTTCATTCAGTCAGTAGCTTCAAACATTTCTGGTATATGAAAAACATGTTTTTCAATGGCAAAAATCAATGAATATTGTAAATGCACAAACAGTAATATCTCCACATTGCAAGGTGCAATTCTGAAATTTTTTGCTTTTTCCTGCTAATCCTAGCATGATAAAGAAGATTCAAAGAGAGTGAGATGCCAGCTCCTTTCATTCAGTCAGTAGCTTCAAACATTTCTGGACGTTTTTCAATGGCAAAAATCAATGAATATTGTAAATGCACAAACAGTAATATCTCCACATTGCAAGGTGCAATTCTGAAATTTTTTGCTTTTTCCTGCTAATCCTAGCATGATAAAGAAGATTCAAAGAGAGTGAGATGCCAGCTCCTTTCATTCAGTCAGTAGCTTCAAACATTTCTGGACGTTTTTCAATGGCAAAAATCAATGAATATTGTAAATGCACAAACAGTAATATCTCCACATTGCAAGGTGCAATTCTGAAATTTTTTGCTTTTTCCTGCTCCTCTTAGCATGATAAAGAAGATTCAAAGAGAGTGAGATGCCAGCTCTTTTCATTCAATCAGTAGCTTCAAACATTTCTGGTATATGAATAACATGTTTTTCAATGGCAAAAATCAATGAATATTGTAAATGCACAAACAGTAATTTCTCCGCATTGCAAGGTGCAATTCTGAAATTTTTTGCTTTTTCCTGCTAATCCTAGCATGATAAAGAAGATTCAAAGAGAGTGAGATGCCAGCTCCTTTCATTCAGTCAGTAGCTTCAAACATTTCTGGACGTTTTTCAATGGCAAAACTCAATGAATATTGTAAATGCACAAACAGTAATATCTCCACATTGCAAGGTGCAATTCTGAACTTTTTTGCTTTTTCCTGCTCCTCTTAGCATGATAAAGAAGATTCAAAGAGAGTGAGATGCCAGCTCTTTTCATTCAGTCAGTAGCTTCAAACATTTCTGGTATATGAATAACATGATGTATTTCAATGGCAAAAATCAATGAATATTGTAAATGCACAAACAGTAATTTCTCCGCATTGCAAGGTGCAATTCTGAAATTTTTTGCTTTTTCCTGCTAATCCTAGCATGATAAAGAAGATTCAAAGAGAGTGAGATGCCAGCTCCTTTCATTCAGTCAGTAGCTTCAAACATTTCTGGACGTTTTTCAATGGCAAAAATCAATGAATATTGTAAATGCACAAACAGTAATATCTCCACATTGCAAGGTGCAATTCTGAAATTTTTTGCTTTTTCCTGCTCCTCTTAGCATGATAAAGAAGATTCAAAGAGAGTGAGATGCCAGCTCTTTTCATTCAGTCATTAGCTTCAAACATTTCTGGTATATGAATAACATGTTTTTCAATGGCAAAAATCAATGAATATTGTAAATGCACAAACAGTAATTTCTCCGCATTGCAAGGTGCAATTCTGAAATGTTTTGCTTTTTCCTGCTAATGCTAGCATGATAAAGAAGATTCAAAGAGAGTGAGATGCCAGCTCCTTTCATTCAGTCAGTAGCTTCAAACATTTCTGGTATATGAATAACATGAAGTTTTTCAATGGCAAAAATCAATGAATATTGTAAATGCACAAACAGTAATTTCTCCGCATTGCAAGGTGCAATTCTGAAATTTTTTGCTTTTTCCTGCTAATCCTAGCATGATAAAGAAGATTCAAAGAGAGTGAGATGCCAGCTCCTTTCATTCAGTCAGTAGCTTCAAACATTTCTGGACGTTTTTCAATGGCAAAAATCAATGAATATTGTAAATGCACAAACAGTAATATCTCCACATTGCAAGGTGCAATTCTGAAATTTTTTGCTTTTTCCTGCTCCTCTTAGCATGATAAAGAAGATTCAAAGAGAGTGAGATGCCAGCTCTTTTCATTCAGTCAGTAGCTTCAAACATTTCTGGTACATGAATAACATGATGTTTTTCAATGGCAAAAATCAATGAATATTGTAAATGCACAAACAGTAATTTCTCCGCATTGCAAGGTGCAATTCTGAAATTTTTTGCTTTTTCCTGCTAATCCTAGCATGATAAAGAAGATTCAAAGAGAGTGAGATGCCAGCTCCTTTCATTCAGTTAGTAGCTTCAAACATTTCTGGACGTTTTTCAATGGCAAAAATCAATGAATATTGTAAATGCACAAACAGTAATATCTCCACATTGCAAGGTGCAATTCTGAAATTTTTTGCTTTTTCCTTCTCCTCTTAGCATGATAAAGAAGATTCAAAGAGAGTGAGATGCCAGCTCTTTTTATTCAGTCAGTAGCTTCAAACATTTCTGGTATATGAATAACATGATGTTTTTCAATTGCAAAAATCAATGAATATTGTAAATGCACAAACAGTAATTTCTCCGCATTGCAAGGTGCAATTCTGAAATTTTTTGCTTTTTCCTGCTAATCCTAGCATGATAAAGAAGATTCAAAGAGAGTGAGATGTCAGCTCCTTTCATTCAGTCAGTAGCTTCAAACATTTCTGGACGTTTTTCAATGGCAAAAATCAATGAATATTGTAAATGCACAAACAGTAATATCTCCACATTGCAAGGTGCAATTCTGAAATTTTTTGCTTTTTCCTGCTCCTCTTAGCATGATAAAGAAGATTCAAAGAGAGT
Source organism: Phyllobates terribilis (assembly GCF_046119375.1). Taxonomy (NCBI): domain Eukaryota; kingdom Metazoa; phylum Chordata; class Amphibia; order Anura; family Dendrobatidae; genus Phyllobates; species Phyllobates terribilis. The sequence continues at coordinate 159,426 of NW_027363167.1, read as the reverse complement.
GAGATGCCAGCTCTTTTCATTCAGTCATTAGCTTCAAACATTTCTGGTATATGAATAACATGTTTTTCAATGGCAAAAATCAATGAATATTGTAAATGCACAAACAGTAATTTCTCCGCATTGCAAGGTGCAATTCTGAAATGTTTTGCTTTTTCCTGCTAATGCTAGCATGATAAAGAAGATTCAAAGAGAGTGAGATGCCAGCTCCTTTCATTCAGTCAGTAGCTTCAAACATTTCTGGTATATGAATAACATGAAGTTTTTCAATGGCAAAAATCAATGAATATTGTAAATGCACAAACAGTAATTTCTCCGCATTGCAAGGTGCAATTCTGAAATTTTTTGCTTTTTCCTGCTAATCCTAGCATGATAAAGAAGATTCAAAGAGAGTGAGATGCCAGCTCCTTTCATTCAGTCAGTAGCTTCAAACATTTCTGGACGTTTTTCAATGGCAAAAATCAATGAATATTGTAAATGCACAAACAGTAATATCTCCACATTGCAAGGTGCAATTCTGAAATTTTTTGCTTTTTCCTGCTCCTCTTAGCATGATAAAGAAGATTCAAAGAGAGTGAGATGCCAGCTCTTTTCATTCAGTCAGTAGCTTCAAACATTTCTGGTACATGAATAACATGATGTTTTTCAATGGCAAAAATCAATGAATATTGTAAATGCACAAACAGTAATTTCTCCGCATTGCAAGGTGCAATTCTGAAATTTTTTGCTTTTTCCTGCTAATCCTAGCATGATAAAGAAGATTCAAAGAGAGTGAGATGCCAGCTCCTTTCATTCAGTTAGTAGCTTCAAACATTTCTGGACGTTTTTCAATGGCAAAAATCAATGAATATTGTAAATGCACAAACAGTAATATCTCCACATTGCAAGGTGCAATTCTGAAATTTTTTGCTTTTTCCTTCTCCTCTTAGCATGATAAAGAAGATTCAAAGAGAGTGAGATGCCAGCTCTTTTCATTCAGTCAGTAGCTTCAAACATTTCTGGTATATGAATAACATGATGTTTTTCAATTGCAAAAATCAATGAATATTGTAAATGCACAAACAGTAATTTCTCCGCATTGCAAGGTGCAATTCTGAAATTTTTTGCTTTTTCCTGCTAATCCTAGCATGATAAAGAAGATTCAAAGAGAGTGAGATGTCAGCTCCTTTCATTCAGTCAGTAGCTTCAAACATTTCTGGACGTTTTTCAATGGCAAAAATCAATGAATATTGTAAATGCACAAACAGTAATATCTCCACATTGCAAGGTGCAATTCTGAAATTTTTTGCTTTTTCCTGCTAATCCTAGCATGATAAAGAAGATTCAAAGAGAGTGAGATGCCAGCTCCTTTCATTCAGTCAGTAGCTTCAAACATTTCTGGACGTTTTTCAATATCAAAAATCAATGAATATTATAAATGCACAAACAGTAATATCTCCACATTGCAAGGTGCAATTCTGAAATTTTTTGCTTTTTCCTGCTCCTCTTAGCATGATAAAGAAGATTCAAAGAGAGTGAGATGCCAGCTCTTTTCATTCAGTCAGTAGCTTCAAACATTTCTGGTATATGAATAACATGATGTTTTTCAATGGCAAAAATCAATGAATATTGTAAATGCACAAACAGTAATTTCTCCGCATTGCAAGGTGCAATTCTGAAATTTTTTGCTTTTTCCTGCTAATCCTAGCATGATAAAGAAGATTCAAAGAGAGTGAGATGCCAGCTCCTTTCATTCAGTCAGTAGCTTCAAACATTTCTGGACGTTTTTCAATGGCAAAAATCAATGAATATTGTAAATGCACAAACAGTAATATCTCCGCATTGCAAGGTGCAATTCTGAAATTTTTTGCTTTTTCCTGCTAATCCTAGCATGATAAAGAAGATTCAAAGAGAGTGAGATGCCAGCTCTTTTCATTCAGTCAGTAGCTTCAAACATTTCTGGACGTTTTTCAATGGCAAAAATCAATGAATATTGTAAATGCACAAACAGTAATATCTCCACATTGCAAGGTGCAATTCTGAAATTTTTTGCTTTTTCCTGCTCCTCTTAGCATGATAAAGAAGATTCAAAGAGAGTGAGATGCCAGCTCTTTTCATTCAGTCAGTAGCTTCAAACATTTCTGGTATATGAATAACATGTTTTTCAATGGCAAAAATCAATGAATATTGTAAATGCACAAACAGTAATTTCTCCGCATTGCAAGGTGCAATTCTGAAATTTTTTGCTTTTTCCTGCTAATCCTAGCATGATAAAGAAGATTCAAAGAGAGTGAGATGCCAGCTCCTTTCATTCAGTCAGTAGCTTCAAACATTTCTGGATGTTTTTCAATGGCAAAACTCAATGAATATTGTAAATGCACAAACAGTAATATCTCCACATTGCAAGGTGCAATTCTGAACTTTTTTGCTTTTTCCTGCTCCTCTTAGCATGATAAAGAAGATTCAAAGAGAGTGAGATGCCAGCTCTTTTCATTCAGTCAGTAGCTTCAAACATTTCTGGTATATGAATAACATGATGTTTTTCAATGGCAAAAATCAATGAATATTGTAAATGCACAAACAGTAATTTCTCCGCATTGCAAGGTGCAATTCTGAAATGTTTTGCTTTTTCCTGCTAATCCTAGCATGATAAAGAAGATTCAAAGAGAGTGAGATGCCAGCTCCTTTCATTCAGTCAGTAGCTTCAAACATTTCTGGTATATGAATAACATGAAGTTTTTCAATGGCAAAAATCAATGAATATTGTAAATGCACAAACAGTAATTTCTCCGCATTGCAAGGTGCAATTCTGAAATTTTTTGCTTTTTCCTGCTAATCCTAGCATGATAAAGAAGATTCAAAGAGAGTGAGATGCCAGCTCCTTTCATTCAGTCAGTAGCTTCAAACATTTCTGGACGTTTTTCAATGGCAAAAATCAATGAATATTGTAAATGCACAAACAGTAATATCTCCGCATTGCAAGGTGCAATTCTGAAATTTTTTGCTTTTTCCTGCTAATCCTAGCATGATAAAGAAGATTCAAAGAGAGTGAGATGCCAGCTCCTTTCATTCAGTCAGTAGCTTCAAACATTTCTGGACGTTTTTCAATGGCAAAAATCAATGAATATTGTAAATGCACAAACAGTAATATCTCCACATTGCAAGGTGCAATTCTGAAATTTTTTGCTTTTTCCTGCTCCTCTTAGCATGATAAAGAAGATTCAAAGAGAGTGAGATGCCAGCTCTTTTCATTCAGTCAGTAGCTTCAAACATTTCTGGTATATGAATAACATGATGTTTTTCAATGGCAAAAATCAATGAATATTGTAAATGCACAAACAGTAATTTCTCCGCATTGCAAGGTGCAATTCTGAAATTTTTTGCTTTTTCCTGCTAATCCTAGCATGATAAAGAAGATTCAAAGAGAGTGAGATGCCAGCTCCTTTCATTCAGTTAGTAGCTTCAAACATTTCTGGACGTTTTTCAATGGCAAAAATCAATGAATATTGTAAATGCACAAACAGTAATATCTCCACATTGCAAGGTGCAATTCTGAAATTTTTTGCTTTTTCCTGCTCCTATTAGCATGATAAAGAAGATTCAAAGAGAGTGAGATGCCAGCTCTTTTCATTCAGTCAGTAGCTTCAAACATTTCTGGTATATGAATAACATGATGTTTTTCAATTGCAAAAATCAATGAATATTGTAAATGCACAAACAGTAATTTCTCCGCATTGCAAGGTGCAATTCTGAAATTTTTTGCTTTTTCCTGCTAATCCTAGCATGATAAAGAAGATTCAAAGAGAGTGAGATGCCAGCTCCTTTCATTCAGTCAGTAGCTTCAAACATTTCTGGACGTTTTTCAATGGCAAAAATCAATGAATATTGTAAATGCACAAACAGTAATATCTCCACATTGCAAGGTGCAATTCTGAAATTTTTTGCTTTTTCCTGCTAATCCTAGCATGATAAAGAAGATTCAAAGAGAGTGATATGCCAGCTCCTTTCATTCAGTCAGTAGCTTCAAACATTTCTGGACGTTTTTCAATGGCAAAAATCAATGAATATTGTAAATGCACAAACAGTAATATCTCCACATTGCAAGGTGCAATTCTGAAATTTTTTGCTTTTTCCTGCTAATCCTAGCATGATAAAGAAGATTCAAAGAGAGTGAGATGCCAGCTCCTTTCATTCAGTCAGTAGCTTCAAACATTTCTGGACGTTTTTCAATATCAAAAATCAATGAATATTATAAATGCACAAACAGTAATATCTCCACATTGCAAGGTGCAATTCTGAAATTTTTGGCTTTTTCCTGCTCCTCTTAGCATGATAAAGAAGATTCAAAGAGAGTGAGATGCCAGCTCTTTTCATTCAGTCAGTAGCTTCAAACATTTCTGGTATATGAATAACATGATGTTTTTCAATGGCAAAAATCAATGAATATTGTAAATGCACAAACAGTAATTTCTCCGCATTGCAAGGTGCAATTCTGAAATTTTTTGCTTTTTCCTGCTAATCCTAGCATGATAAAGAAGATTCAAAGAGAGTGAGATGCCAGCTCCTTTCATTCAGTCAGTAGCTTCAAACATTTCTGGACGTTTTTCAATGGCAAAAATCAATGAATATTGTAAATGCACAAACAGTAATATCTCCGCATTGCAAGGTGCAATTCTGAAATTTTTTGCTTTTTCCTGCTAATCCTAGCATGATAAAGAAGATTCAAAGAGAGTGAGATGCCAGCTCCTTTCATTCAGTCAGTAGCTTCAAACATTTCTGGATGTTTTTCAATGGCAAAAATCAATGAATATTGTAAATGCACAAACAGTAATATCTCCGCATTGCAAGGTGCAATTCTGAAATTTTTTGCTTTTTCCTGCTCCTCTTAGCATGATAAAGAAGATTCAAAGAGAGTGAGATGCCAGCTCTTTTCATTCAGTCAGTAGCTTCAAACATTTCTGGTATATGAATAACATGATGTTTTTCAATGGCAAAAATCAATGAATATTGTAAATGCACAAACAGTAATATCTCCACATTGCAAGGTGCAATTCTGAAATTTTTTGCTTTTTCCTGCTCCTCTTAGCATGATAAAGAAGATTCAAAGAGAGTGAGATGCCAGCTCTTTTCATTCAGTCAATAGCTTCAAACATTTCTGGTATATGAATAACATGATGTTTTTCAATGGCAAAAATCAATGAATATTGTAAATGCACAAACAGTAATTTCTCCGCATTGCAAGGTGCAATTCTGAAATTTTTTGCTTTTTCCTGCTAATCCTAGCATGATAAAGAAGATTCAAAGAGAGTGAGATGCCAGCTCCTTTCATTCAGTCAGTAGCTTCAAACATTTCTGGACGTTTTTCAATGGCAAAAATCAATGAATATTGTAAATGCACAAACAGTAATATCTCCGCATTGCAAGGTGCAATTCTGAAATTTTTTGCTTTTTCCTGCTAATCCTAGCATGATAAAGAAGATTCAAAGAGAGTGAGATGCCAGCTCCTTTCATTCAGTCAGTAGCTTCAAACATTTCTGGACGTTTTTCAATGGCAAAAATCAATGAATATTGTAAATGCACAAACAGTAATATCTCCACATTGCAAGGTGCAATTCTGACATTTTTTGCTTTTTCCTGCTCCTCTTAGCATGATAAAGAAGATTCAAAGAGAGTGAGATGCCAGCTCTTTTCATTCAGTCAGTAGCTTCAAACATTTCTGGTATATGAATAACATGATGTTTTTCAATGGCAAAAATCAATGAATATTGTAAATGCACAAACAGTAATTTCTCCGCATTGCAAGGTGCAATTCTGAAATTTTTTGCTTTTTCCTGCTAATCCTAGCATGATAAAGAAGATTCAAAGAGAGTGAGATGCCAGCTCCTTTCATTCAGTCAGTAGCTTCAAACATTTCTGGACGTTTTTCAATGGCAAAAATCAATGAATATTGTAAATGCACAAACAGTAATATCTCCACATTGCAAGGTGCAATTCTGAAATTTTTTGCTTTTTCCTGCTCCTCTTAGCATGATAAAGAAAATTCAAAGAGAGTGAGATGCCAGCTCTTTTCATTCAGTCAGTAGCTTCAAACATTTCTGGTATATGAATAACATGTTTTTCAATGGCAAAAATCAATGAATATTGTAAATGCACAAACAGTAATTTCTCCGCATTGCAAGGTGCAATTCTGAAATTTTTTGCTTTTTCCTGCTAATCCTAGCATGATAAAGAAGATTCAAAGAGAGTGAGATGCCAGCTCCTTTCATTCAGTCAGTAGCTTCAAACATTTCTGGACGTTTTTCAATGGCAAAAGTCAATGAATATTGTAAATGCACAAACAGTAATATCTCCACATTGCAAGGTGCAATTCTGAAATTTTTTGCTTTTTCCTGCTCCTCTTAGCATGATAAAGAAGATTCAAAGACAGTGAGATGCCAGCTCTTTTCATTCAGTCAGTAGCTTCAAACATTTCTGGTATATGAATAACATGATGTTTTTCAATGGCAAAAATCAATGAATATTGTAAATGCACAAACAGTAATTTCTCCGCATTGCAAGGTGCAATTCTGAAATTTTTTGCTTTTTCCTGCTAATCCTAGCATGATAAAGAAGATTCAAAGAGAGTGAGATGCCAGCTCCTTTCATTCAGTCAATAGCTTCAAACATTTCTGGACGTTTTTCAATGGCAAAAATCAATGAATATTGTAAATGCACAAACAGTAATATCTCCACATTGCAAGGTGCAATTCTGAAATTTTTTGCTTTTTCCTGCTCCTCTTAGCATGATAAAGAAGATTCAAAGAGAGTGAGATGCCAGCTCTTTTCATTCAGTCAGTAGCTTCAAACATTTCTGGTATATGAATAACATGAGGTTTTTCAATATCAAAAATCAATGAATATTGTAAATGCACAAACAGTAATTTCTCCGCATTGCAAGGTGCAATTCTGAAATTTTTTGCTTTTTCCTGCTAATCCTAGCATGATAAAGAAGATTCAAAGAGAGTGAGATGCCAGCTCCTTTCATTCAGTCAGTAGCTTCAAACATTTCTGAACGTTTTTCAATGGCAAAAATCAATGAATATTGTAAATGCACAAACAGTAATATCTCCACATTGCAAGGTGCAATTCTGCATTTTTTTGCTTTTTCCTGCTCCTCTTAGCATGATAAAGAAGATTCAAAGAGAGTGAGATGCCAGCTCTTTTCATTCAGTCAGTAGCTTCAAACATTTCTGGTATATGAATAACATGATGTTTTTCAATGGCAAAAATCAATGAATATTGTAAATGCACAAACAGTAATTTCTCCGCATTGCAAGGTGCAATTCTGAAATTTTTTGCTTTTTCCTGCTAATCCTAGCATGATAAAGAAGATTCAAAGAGAGTGAGATGCCAGCTCCTTTCATTCAGTCAGTAGCTTCAAACATTTCTGGACGTTTTTCAATGGCAAAAATCAATGAATATTGTAAATGCACAAACAGTAATATCTCCGCATTGCAAGGTGCAATTCTGAAATTTTTTGCTTTTTCCTGCTAATCCTAGCATGATAAAGAAGATTCAAAGAGAGTGAGATGCCAGCTCCTTTCATTCAGTCAGTAGCTTCAAACATTTCTGGACGTTTTTCAATGGCAAAAATCAATGAATATTGTAAATGCACAAACAGTAATATCTCCGCATTGCAAGGTGCAATTCTGAAATTTTTTGCTTTTTCCTGCTCCTCTTAGCATGATAAAGAAGATTCAAAGAGAGTGAGATGCCAGCTCTTTTCATTCAGTCAGTAGCTTCAAACATTTCTGGTATATGAATAACATGATGTTTTTCAATGGCAAAAATCAATGAATATTGTAAATGCACAAACAGTAATATCTCCACATTGCAAGGTGCAATTCTGAAATTTTTTGCTTTTTCCTGCTCCTCTTAGCATGATAAAGAAGATTCAAAGAGAGTGAGATGCCAGCTCTTTTCATTCAGTCAATAGCTTCAAACATTTCTGGTATATGAATAACATGATGTTTTTCAATGGCAAAAATCAATGAATATTGTAAATGCACAAACAGTAATTTCTCCGCATTGCAAGGTGCAATTCTGAAATTTTTTGCTTTTTCCTGCTAATCCTAGCATGATAAAGAAGATTCAAAGAGAGTGAGATTCCAGCTCCTTTCATTCAGTCAGTAGCTTCAAACATTTCTGGACGTTTTTCAATGGCAAAAATCAATGAATATTGTAAATGCACAAACAGTAATATCTCCGCATTGCAAGGTGCAATTCTGAAATTTTTTGCTTTTTCCTGCTAATCCTAGCATGATAAAGAAGATTCAAAGAGAGTGAGATGCCAGCTCCTTTCATTCAGTCAGTAGCTTCAAACATTTCTGGACGTTTTTCAATGGCAAAAATCAATGAATATTGTAAATGCACAAACAGTAATATCTCCACATTGCAAGGTGCAATTCTGACATTTTTTGCTTTTTCCTGCTCCTCTTAGCATGATAAAGAAGATTCAAAGAGAGTGAGATGCCAGCTCTTTTCATTCAGTCAGTAGCTTCAAACATTTCTGGTATATGAATAACATGATGTTTTTCAATGGCAAAAATCAATGAATATTGTAAATGCACAAACAGTAATTTCTCCGCATTGCAAGGTGCAATTCTGAAATTTTTTGCTTTTTCCTGCTAATCCTAGCATGATAAAGAAGATTCAAAGAGAGTGAGATGCCAGCTCCTTTCATTCAGTCAGTAGCTTCAAACATTTCTGGACGTTTTTCAATGGCAAAAATCAATGAATATTGTAAATGCACAAACAGTAATATCTCCACATTGCAAGGTGCAATTCTGAAATTTTTTGCTTTTTCCTGCTCCTCTTAGCATGATAAAGAAGATTCAAAGAGAGTGAGATGCCAGCTCTTTTCATTCAGTCAGTAGCTTCAAACATTTCTGGTATATGAATAACATGTTTTTCAATGGCAAAAATCAATGAATATTGTAAATGCACAAACAGTAATTTCTCCGCATTGCAAGGTGCAATTCTGAAATTTTTTGCTTTTTCCTGCTAATCCTAGCATGATAAAGAAGATTCAAAGAGAGTGAGATGCCAGCTCCTTTCATTCAGTCAGTAGCTTCAAACATTTCTGGACGTTTTTCAATGGCAAAAATCAATGAATATTGTAAATGCACAAACAGTAATATCTCCACATTGCAAGGTGCAATTCTGAAATTTTTTGCTTTTTCTTGCTCCTCTTAGCATGATAAAGAAGATTCAAAGACAGTGAGATGCCAGCTCTTTTCATTCAGTCAGTAGCTTCAAACATTTCTGGTATATGAATAACATGATGTTTTTCAATGGCAAAAATCAATGAATATTGTAAATGCACAAACAGTAATTTCTCCGCATTGCAAGGTGCAATTCTGAAATTTTTTGCTTTTTCCTGCTAATCCTAGCATGATAAAGAAGATTCAAAGAGAGTGAGATGCCAGCTCCTTTCATTCAGTCAATAGCTTCAAACATTTCTGGACGTTTTTCAATGGCAAAAATCAATGAATATTGTAAATGCACAAACAGTAATATCTCCACATTGCAAGGTGCAATTCTGAAATTTTTTGCTTTTTCCTGCTCCTCTTAGCATGATAAAGAAGATTCAAAGAGAGTGAGATGCCAGCTCTTTTCATTCAGTCAGTAGCTTCAAACATTTCTGGTATATGAATAACATGATGTTTTTCAATATCAAAAATCAATGAATATTGTAAATGCACAAACAGTAATTTCTCCGCATTGCAAGGTGCAATTCTGAAATTTTTTGCTTTTTCCTGCTAATCCTAGCATGATAAAGAAGATTCAAAGAGAGTGAGATGCCAGCTCCTTTCATTCAGTCAGTAGCTTCAAACATTTCTGAACGTTTTTCAATGGCAAAAATCAATGAATATTGTAAATGCACAAACAGTAATATCTCCACATTGCAAGGTGCAATTCTGAAATTTTTTGCTTTTTCCTGCTCCTCTTAGCATGATAAAGAAGATTCAAAGAGAGTGAGATGCCAGCTCTTTTCATTCAGTCAGTAGCTTCAAACATTTCTGGTATATGAATAACATGATGTTTTTCAATGGCAAAAATCAATGAATATTGTAAATGCACAAACAGTAATTTCTCCGCATTGCAAGGTGCAATTCTGAAATTTTTTGCTTTTTCCTGCTAATCCTAGCATGATAAAGAAGATTCAAAGAGAGTGAGATGCCAGCTCCTTTCATTCAGTCAGTAGCTTCAAACATTTCTGGACGTTTTTCAATGGCAAAAATCAGTGAATATTGTAAATGCACAAACAGTAATATCTCCGCATTGCAAGGTGCAATTCTGAAATTTTTTGCTTTTTCCTGCTAATCCTAGCATGATAAAGAAGATTCAAAGAGAGTGAGATGCCAGCTCCTTTCATTCAGTCAGTAGCTTCAAACATTTCTGGACGTTTTTCAATGGCAAAAATCAATGAATATTGTAACTGCACAAACAGTAATATCTCCACATTGCAAGATGCAATTCTGAAATTTTTTGCTTTTTCCTGCTCCTCTTAGCATGATAAAGAAGATTCAAAGAGAGTGAGATGCCAGCTCTTTTCATTCAGTCAGTAGCTTCAAACATTTCTGGACGTTTTTCAATGGCAAAAATCAATGAATATTGTAAATGCACAAACAGTAATATCTCCACATTGCAAGATGCAATTCTGAAATTTTTTGCTTTTTCCTGCTCCTCTTAGCATGATAAAGAAGATTCAAAGAGAGTGAGATGCCAGCTCTTTTCATTCAGTCAGTAGCTTCAACCATTTCTGGTATATGAATAACATGATGCTTTTCAATGGCAAAAATCAATGAATATTGTAAATGCACAAATAGTAATTTCTCCGCATTGCAAGGTGCAATTCTGAAATTTTTTGCTTTTTCCTGCTAATCCTAGCATGATAAAGAAGATTCAAAGAGAGTGAGATGCCAGCTCCTTTCATTCAGTCAGTAGCTTCAAACATTTCTGGACGTTTTTCAATGGCAAAAATCAATGAATATTGTAAATGTAGAAACAGTAATATCTCCACATTGCAAGGTGCAATTCTGAAAAGTTTTGCTTTTTCCTGCTCCTCTTAGCATGATAAAGAAGATTCAAAGAGAGTGAGATGCCAGCTCTTTTCATTCAGTCAGTAGCTTCAAACATTTCTGGTATATGAATAACGATGTTTTTCAATGGCAAAAATCAATGAATATTGTAAATGCACAAACAGTAATTTCTCCGCATTGCAAGGTGCAATTCTGAAATTTTTTGCTTTTTCCTGCTAACCCTAGCATGATAATGAAGATTCAAAGAGCGTGAGATGCCAGCTCCTTTCATTCAGTCAGTAGCTTCAAACATTTCTGGACGTTTTTCAATGGCAAAAAATCAGTGAATATTGTAAATGCACAAACAGTAATATCTCCGCATTGCAAGGTGCAATTCTGAAATTTTTTGCTTTTTCCTGCTAATCCTAGCATGATAAAGAAGATTCAAAGAGAGTGAGATGCCAGCTCCTTTCATTCAGTCAGTAGCTTCAAACATTTCTGGACGTTTTTCAATGGCAAAAATCAATGAATATTGTAAATGCACAAACAGTAATATCTCCACATTGCAAGGTGCAATTCTGAAATTTTTTGCTTTTTCCTGCTCCTCTTAGCATGATAAAGAAGATTCAAAGAGAGTGAGATGCCAGCTCTTTTCATTCAGTCAGTAGCTTCAAACATTTCTGGTATATGAATAACATGATGTTTTTCAATGGCAAAAATCAATGAATATTGTAAATGCACAAACAGTAATTTCTCCGCATTGCAAGGTGCAATTCTGAAATTTTTTGCTTTTTCCTGCTAATCCTAGCATGATAAAGAAGATTCAAAGAGAGTGAGATGCCAGCTCCTTTCATTCAGTCAGTAGCTTCAAACATTTCTGGACGTTTTTCAATGGCAAAAATCAATGAATATTGTAAATGCACAAACAGTAATATCTCCACATTGCAAGGTGCAATTCTGAAATTTTTTGCTTTTTCCTGCTCCTCTTACCATGATAAAGAAGATTCAAAGAGAGTGAGATGCCAGCTCTTTTCATTCAGTCAGTAGCTTCAAACATTTCTGGTATATGAATAACATGATGTTTTTCAATGGCAAAAATCAATGAATATTGTAAATGCACAAACAGTAATTTCTCCGCATTGCAAGGTGCAATTCTGAAATTTTTTGCTTTTTCCTGCTAATCCTAGCATGATAATGAAGATTCAAAGAGAGTGAGATGCCAGCTCCTTTCATTCAGTCAGTAGCTTCAAACATTTCTGGACGTTTTTCAATGGCAAAAATCAATGAATATTGTAAATGCACAAACAGTAATATCTCCGCATTGCAAGGTGCAATTCTGAAATTTTTTGCTTTTTCCTGCTCCTCTTAGAATGATAAAGAAGATTCAAAGAGAGTGAGATGCCAGCTCTTTTCATTCAGTCAGTAGCTTCAAACATTTCTGGTATATGAATAACATGATGTTTTTCAATGGCAAAAATCAATGAATATTGTAAATGCACAAACAGTAATATCTCCACATTGCAAGGTGCAATTCTGAAATTTTTTGCTTTTTCCTGCTCCTCTTAGCATGATAAAGAAGATTCAAAGAGAGTGAGATGCCAGCTCTTTTCATTCAGTCAGTAGCTTCAAACATTTCTGGTATATGAATAACATGAAGTTTTTCAATGGCAAAAATCAATGAATATTGTAAATGCACAAACAGTAATTTCTCCGCATTGCAAGGTGCAATTCTGAAATTTTTTGCTTTTTCCTGCTAATCCTAGCATGATAAAGAAGATTCAAAGAGAGTGAGATGCCAGCTCCTTTCATTCAGTCAGTAGCTTCAAACATTTCTGGACGTTTTTCAATGGCAAAAATCAGTGAATATTGTAAATGCACAAACAGTAATATCTCCGCATTGCAAGGTGCAATTCTGAAATTTTTTGCTTTTTCCTGCTCCTCTTAGCATGATAAAGAAGATTCAAAGAGAGTGAGATGCCAGCTCTTTTCATTCAGTCAGTAGCTTCAAACATTTCTGGTATATGAATAACGATGTTTTTCAATGGCAAAAATCAATGAATATTGTAAATGCACAAACAGTAATTTCTCCGCATTGCAAGGTGCAATTCTGAAATTTTTTGCTTTTTCCTGCTAACCCTAGCATGATAATGAAGATTCAAAGAGCGTGAGATGCCAGCTCCTTTCATTCAGTCAGTAGCTTCAAACATTTCTGGACGTTTTTCAATGGCAAAAAATCAGTGAATATTGTAAATGCACAAACAGTAATATCTCCGCATTGCAAGGTGCAATTCTGAAATTTTTTGCTTTTTCCTGCTAATCCTAGCATGATAAAGAAGATTCAAAGAGAGTGAGATGCCAGCTCCTTTCATTCAGTCAGTAGCTTCAAACATTTCTGGACGTTTTTCAATGGCAAAAATCAATGAATATTGTAAATGCACAAACAGTAATATCTCCACATTGCAAGGTGCAATTCTGAAATTTTTTGCTTTTTCCTGCTACTCTTAGCATGATAAAGAAGATTCAAAGAGAGTGAGATGCCAGCTCTTTTCATTCAGTCAGTAGCTTCAAACATTTCTGGTATATGAATAACATGATGTTTTTCAATGGCAAAAATCAATGAATATTGTAAATGCACAAACAGTAATTTCTCCGCATTGCAAGGTGCAATTCTGAAATTTTTTGCTTTTTCCTGCTAATCCTAGCATGATAAAGAAGATTCAAAGAGAGTGAGATGCCAGCTCCTTTCATTCAGTCAGTAGCTTCAAACATTTCTGGACGTTTTTCAATGGCAAAAATCAATGAATATTGTAAATGCACAAACAGTAATATCTCCACATTGCAAGGTGCAATTCTGAAATTTTTTGCTTTTTCCTGCTCCTCTTAGCATGATAAAGAAGATTCAAAGAGAGTGAGATGCCAGCTCTTTTCATTCAGTCAGTAGCTTCAAACATTTCTGGTATATGAATAACATGATGTTTTTCAATGGCAAAAATCAATGAATATTGTAAATGCACAAACAGTAATTTCTCCGCATTGCAAGGTGCAATTCTGAAATTTTTTGCTTTTTCCTCCTAATCCTAGCATGATAAAGAAGATTCAAAGAGAGTGAGATGCCAGCTCCTTTCATTCAGTCAGTAGCTTCAAACATTTCTGGACGTTTTTCAATGGCAAAAATCAATGAATATTGTAAATGCACAAACAGTAATATCTCCACATTGCAAGGTGCAATTCTGAAATTTTTTGCTTTTTCCTGCTCCTCTTAGCATGATAAAGAAGATTCAAAGAGAGTGAGATGCCAGCTCTTTTCATTCAGTCAGTAGCTTCAAACATTTCTGGTATATGAATAACATGATGTTTTTCAATGGCAAAAATCAATGAATATTGTAAATGCACAAACAGTAATTTCTCCGCATTGCAAGGTGCAATTCTGAAATTTTTTGCTTTTTCCTGCTAATCCTAGCATGATAATGAAGATTCAAAGAGACTGAGATGCCAGCTCTTTTCATTCAGTCAGTAGCTTCAAACATTTCTGGTATATGAATAACATGAAGTTTTTCAATGGCAAAAATCAATGAATATTGTAAATGCACAAACAGTAATTTCTCCGCATTGCAAGGTGCAATTCTGAAATTTTTTGCTTTTTCCTGCTAATCCTAGCATGATAAAGAAGATTCAAAGAGAGTGAGATGCCAGCTCCTTTCATTCAGTCAGTAGCTTAAAACATTTCTGGACGTTTTTCAATGGCAAAAATCAATGAATATTGTAAATGCACAAACAGTAATATCTCCGCATTGCAAGGTGCAATTCTGAAATTTTTTGCTTTTTCCTGCTAATCCTAGCATGATAAAGAAGATTCAAAGAGAGTGAGATGCCAGCTCCTTTCATTCAGTCAGTAGCTTCAAACATTTCTGGACGTTTTTCAATGGCAAAAATCAATGAATATTGTAAATGCACAAACAGTAATATCTCCGCATTGCAAGGTGCAATTCTGAAATTTTTTGCTTTTTCCTGCTCCTCTTAGCATGATAAAGAAGATTCAAAGAGAGTGAGATGCCAGCTCTTTTCATTCAGTCAGTAGCTTCAAACATTTCTGGTATATGAATAACATGATGTTTTTCAATGGCAAAAATCAATGAATATTGTAAATGCACAAACAGTAATTTCTCCGCATTGCAAGGTGCAATTCTAAAATTTTTTGCTTTTTCCTGCTAATCCTAGCATGATAAAGAAGATTCAAAGAGAGTGAGATGCCAGCTCCTTTCATTCAGTCAGTAGCTTCAAACATTTCTGGACGTTTTTCAATGGCAAAAATCAATGAATATTGTAAATGCACAAACAGTAATATCTCCACATTGCAAGGTGCAATTCTGAAATTTTTTGCTTTTTCCTGCTCCTCTTAGCATGATAAAGAAGATTCAAAGAGAGTGAGATGCCAGCTCTTTTCATTCAGTCAGTAGCTTCAAACATTTCTGGTATATGAATAACGATGTTTTTCAATGGCAAAAATCAATGAATATTGTAAATGCACAAACAGTAATTTCTCCGCATTGCAAGGTGCAATTCTGAAATTTTTTGCTTTTTCCTGCTAATCCTAGCATGATAATGAAGATTCAAAGAGAGTGAGATGCCAGCTCCTTTCATTCAGTCAGTAGCTTCAAACATTTCTGGATGTTTTTCAATGGCAAAAATCAGTGAATATTGTAAATGCACAAACAGAAATATCTCCGCATTGCAAGGTGCAATTCTGAAATTTTTTGCTTTTTCCTGCTAATCCTAGCATGATAAAGAAGATTCAAAGAGAGTGAGATGCCAGCTCTTTTCATTCAGTCAGTAGCTTCAAACATTTCTGGTATATGAATAACATGATGTTTTTCAATGGCAAAAATCAATGAATATTGTAAATGCACAAACAGTAATTTCTCCGCATTGCAAGGTGCAATTCTGAAATTTTTTGCTTTTTCCTGCTAATCCTAGCATGATAAAGAAGATTCAAAGAGAGTGAGATGCCAGCTCCTTTCATTCAGTCAGTAGCTTCAAACATTTCTGGACGTTTTTCAATGGCAAAAATCAATGAATATTGTAAATGCACAAACAGTAATATCTCCACATTGCAAGGTGCAATTCTGAAATTTTTTGCTTTTTCCTGCTAATCCTAGCATGATAAAGAAGATTCAAAGAGAGTGAGATGCCAGCTCCTTTCATTCAGTCAGTAGCTTCAAACATTTCTGGACGTTTTTCAATGGCAAAAATCAATGAATATTGTAAATGCACAAACAGTAATATCTCCACATTGCAAGGTGCAATTCTGAAATTTTTTGCTTTTTCCTGCTAATCCTAGCATGATAAAGAAGATTCAAAGAGAGTGAGATGCCAGCTCCTTTCATTCAGTCAGTAGCTTCAAACATTTCTGGATGTTTTTCAATATGAAAAATCAATGAATATTGTAAATGCACAAACAGTAATATCTCCACATTGCAAGGTGCAATTCTGAAATTTTTTGCTTTTTCCTGCTCCTCTTAGCATGATAAAGAAGATTCAAAGAGAGTGAGATGCCAGCTCTTTTCATTCAGTCAGTAGCTTCAAACATTTCTGGTATATGAATAACATGATGTTTTTCAATGGCAAAAATCAATGAATATTGTAAATGCACAAACAGTAATTTCTCCGCATTGCAAGGTGCAATTCTGAAATTTTTTGCTTTTTCCTGCTAATCCTAGCATGATAAAGAAGATTCAAAGAGAGTGAGATGCCAGCTCCTTTCATTCAGTCAGTAGCTTCAAACATTTCTGGACGTTTTTCAATGGCAAAAATCAATGAATATTGTAAATGCACAAACAGTAATATCTCCACATTGCAAGGTGCAATTCTGAAATTTTTTGCTTTTTCCTGCTCCTCTTAGCATGATAAAGAAGATTCAAAGAGAGTGAGATGCCAGCTCTTTTCATTCAGTCAGTAGCTTCAAACATTTCTGGTATATGAATAACATGATGTTTTTCAATGGCAAAAATCAATGAATATTGTAAATGCACAAACAGTAATTTCTCCGCATTGCAAGGTGCAATTCTGAAATTTTTTGCTTTTTCCTGCTAATCCTAGCATGATAAAGAAGATTCAAAGAGAGTGAGATGCCAGCTCCTTTCATTCAGTCAGTAGCTTCAAACATTTCTGGAAGTTTTTCAATGGCAAAAATCAATGAATATTGTAAATGCACATACAGTAATATCTCCGCATTGCAAGGTGCAATTCTGAAATTTTTTGCTTTTTCCTGCTCCTCTTAGCATGATAAAGAAGATTCAAAGAGATTGAAATGCCAGCTCTTTTCATTCAGTCAGTAGCTTCAAACATTTCTGGTATATGAATAACATGATGTTTTTCAATGGCAAAAATCAATGAATATTGTAAATGCACAAACAGTAATATCTCCACATTGCAAGGTGCAATTCTGAAATTTTTTGCTTTTTCCTGCTCCTCTTAGCATGATAAAGAAGATTCAAAGAGAGTGAGATGCCAGCTCTTTTCATTCAGTTAGTAGCTTCAAACATTTCTGGTATATGAAAAACATGATGTTTTTCAATGCCAAAAATCAATGAATATTGTAAATGCACAAACAGTAATTTCTCCGCATTGCAAGGTGCAATTCTG
Organism: Phyllobates terribilis; assembly: GCF_046119375.1. Taxonomy (NCBI): domain Eukaryota; kingdom Metazoa; phylum Chordata; class Amphibia; order Anura; family Dendrobatidae; genus Phyllobates; species Phyllobates terribilis. Next base: position 141,745 of record NW_027363167.1, on the reverse strand, counting down.
AAATTTTTTGCTTTTTCCTGCTAATCCTAGCATGATAAAGAAGATTCAAAGAGAGTGAGATGCCAGCTCCTTTCATTCAGTCAGTAGCTTCAAACATTTCTGGATGTTTTTCAAAGGCAAAAATCAATGAATATTGTAAATGCACAAACAGTAATATCTCCGCATTGCAAGGTGCAATTCTGAAATTTTTTGCTTTTTCCTGCTAATCCTAGCATGATAAAGAAGATTCAAAGAGAGTGAGATGCCAGCTCCTTTCATTCAGTCAGTAGCTTCAAACATTTCTGGACGTTTTTCAATGGCAAAAATCAATGAATATTGTAAATGCACAAACAGTAATATCTCCACATTGCAAGGTGCAATTCTGAAATTTTTTGCTTTTTCCTGCTCCTCTTAGCATGATAAAGAAGATTCAAAGAGAGTGAGATGCCAGCTCTTTTCATTCAGTCAGTAGCTTCAAACATTTCTGGTATATGAATAACATGATGTTTTTCAATGGCAAAAATCAATGAATATTGTAAATGCACAAACAGTAATTTCTCCGCATTGCAAGGTGCAATTCTGAAATTTTTTGCTTTTTCCTGCTAATCCTAGCATGATAAAGAAGATTCAAAGAGAGTGAGATGCCAGCTCCTTTCATTCAGTCAGTAGCTTCAAACATTTCTGGACGTTTTTCAATGGCAAAAATCAATGAATATTGTAAATGCACAAACAGTAATATCTCCACATTGCAAGGTGCAATTCTGAAATTTTTTGCTTTTTCCTGCTCCTCTTAGCATGATAAAGAAGATTCAAAGAGAGTGAGATGCCAGCTCTTTTCATTCAGTCAGTAGCTTCAAACATTTCTGGTATATGAATAACATGATGTTTTTCAATGGCAAAAATCAATGAATATTGTAAATGCACAAACAGTAATTTCTCCGCATTGCAAGGTGCAATTCTGAAATTTTTTGCTTTTTCCTGCTAATCCTAGCATGATAAAGAAGATTCAAAGAGAGTGAGATGCCAGCTCCTTTCATTCAGTCAGTAGCTTCACACATTTCTGGACGTTTTTCAATGGCAAAAATCAATGAATATTGTAAATGCACAAACAGTAATATCTCCACATTGCAAGGTGCAATTCTGAAATTTTTTGCTTTTTCCTGCTCCTCTTAGCATGATAAAGAAGATTCAAAGAGAGTGAGATGCCAGCTCTTTTCATTCAGTCAGTAGCTTCAAACATTTCTGGTATATGAATAACATGTTTTTCAATGGCAAAAATCAATGAATATTGTAAATGCACAAACGGTAATTTCTCCGCATTGCAAGGTGCAATTCTGAAATTTTTTGCTTTTTCCTGCTAATCCTAGCATGATAAAGAAGATTCAAAGAGAGTGAGATGCCAGCTCCTTTCATTCAGTCAGTAGCTTCAAACATTTCTGGTATATGAATAACATGAAGTTTTTCAATGGCAAAAATCAATGAATATTGTAAATGCACAAACAGTAATTTCTCCGCATTGCAAGGTGCAATTCTGAAATTTTTTGCTTTTTCCTGCTAATCCTAGCATGATAAAGAAGATTCAAAGAGAGTGAGATGCCAGCTCCTTTCATTCAGTCAGTAGCTTCAAACATTTCTGGACGTTTTTCAATGGCAAAAATCAATGAATATTGTAAATGCACAAACAGTAATATCTCCGCATTGCAAGGTGCAATTCTGAAATTTTTTGCTTTTTCCTGCTCCTCTTAGCATGATAAAGAAGATTCAAAGAGAGTGAGATGCCAGCTCTTTTCATTCAGTCAGTAGCTTCAAACATTTCTGGTATATGAATAACATGATGTTTTTCAATGGCAAAAATCAATGAATATTGTAAATGCACAAACAGTAATTTCTCCGCATTGCAAGTTGCAATTCTGAAATTTTTTGCTTTTTCCTGCTAATCCTAGCATGATAAAGAAGATTCAAAGAGAGTGAGATGCCAGCTCCTTTCATTCAGTCAGTAGCTTCAAACATTTCTGGACGTTTTTCAATGGCAAAAATCAATGAATATTGTAAATGCACAAACAGTAATATCTCCACATTGCAAGGTGCAATTCTGAAATTTTTTGCTTTTTCCTGCTCCTCTTAGCATGATAAAGAAGATTCAAAGAGAGTGAGATGCCAGCTCTTTTCATTCAGTCAGTAGCTTCAAACATTTCTGGTATATGAATAACATGATGTTTTTCAATGGCAAAAATCAATGAATATTGTAAATGCACAAACAGTAATTTCTCCGCATTGCAAGGTGCAATTCTGAAATTATTTGCTTTTTCCTGCTAATCCTAGCATGATAAAGAAGATTCAAAGAGAGTGAGATGCCAGCTCCTTTCATTCAGTCAGTAGCTTCAAACATTTCTGGACATTTTTCAATGGCAAAAATCAATGAATATTGTAAATGCACAAACAGTAATATCTCCACATTGCAAGGTGCAATTCTGAAATTTTTTGCTTTTTCCTGCTCCTCTTAGCATGATAAAGAAGATTCAAAGAGAGTGAGATGCCAGCTCTTTTCATTCAGTCAGTAGCTTCAAACATTTCTGGTATATGAATAACATGATGTTTTTCAATGGCAAAAATCAATGAATATTGTAAATGCACAAACAGTAATTTCTCCGCATTGCAAGGTGCAATTCTGAAATTTTTTGCTTTTTCCTGCTAATCCTAGCATGATAAAGAAGATGCAAAGAGAGTGAGATGCCAGCTCCTTTCATTCAGTCAGTAGCTTCAAACATTTCTGGACTATTTTCAATGGCAAAAATCAATGAATATTGTAAATGCACAAACAGTAATATCTCCACATTGCAAGGTGCAATTCTGAAATTTTTTGCTTTTTCCTGCTCCTCTTAGCATGATAAAGAAGATTCAAAGAGAGTGAGATGCCAGCTCTTTTCATTCAGTCAGTAGCTTCAAACATTTCTGGTATATGAATAACATGTTTTTAAATGGCAAAAATCAATGAATATTGTAAATGCACAAACAGTAATTTCTCCGCATTGCAAGGTGCAATTCTGAAATTTTTTGCTTTTTCCTGCTAATCCTAGCATGATAAAGAAGATTCAAAGAGAGTGAGATGCCAGCTCCTTTCATTCAGTCAGTAGCTTCAAACATTTCTGGACGTTTTTCAATGGCAAAAATCAATGAATATTGTAAATGCACAAACAGTAATATCTCCACATTGCAAGGTGCAATTCTGAAATTTTTTGCTTTTTCCTGCTCCTCTTAGCATGATAAAGAAGATTCAAAGAGAGTGAGATGCCAGCTCTTTTCATTCAGTCAGTAGCTTCAAACATTTCTGGTATATGAATAACATGATGTTTTTCAATGGCAAAAATCAATGAATATTGTAAATGCACAAACAGTAATTTCTCCGCATTGCAAGGTGCAATTCTGAATTTTTTTGCTTTTTCCTGCTAATCCTAGCATGATAAAGAAGATTCAAAGAGAGTGAGATGCCAGCTCCTTTCATTCAGTCAGTAGCTTCAAACATTTCTGGACGTTTTTCAATGGCAAAAATCAATGAATATTGTAAATGCACAAACAGTAATATCTCCACATTGCAAGGTGCAAATCTGAAATTTTTTGCTTTTTCCTGCTAATCCTAGCATGATAAAGAAGATTCAAAGAGAGTGAGATGCCAGCTCTTTTCATTCAGTCAGTAGCTTCAAACATTTCTGGTATATGAATAACATGAAGTTTTTCAATGGCAAAAATCAATGAATATTGTAAATGCACAAACAGTAATTTCTCCGCATTGCAAGGTGCAATTCTGAAATTTTTTGCTTTTTCCTGCTAATCCTAGCATGATAAAGAAGATTCAAAGAGAGTGAGATGCCAGCTCCTTTCATTCAGTCAGTAGCTTCAAACATTTCTGGACGTTTTTCAATGGCAAAAATCAATGAATATTGTAAATGCACAAACAGTAATATCTCCGCATTGCAAGGTGCAATTCTGAAATTTTTTGCTTTTTCCTGCTAATCCTAGCATGATAAAGAAGATTCAAAGAGAGTGAGATGCCAGCTCTTTTCATTCAGTCAGTAGCTTCAAACATTTCTGGACGTTTTTCAATGGCAAAAATCAATGAATATTGTAAATGCACAGACAGTAATATCTCCACATTGCAAGGTGCAATTCTGAAATTTTTTGCTTTATCCTGCTCCTCTTAGCATGATAAAGAAGATTCAAAGAGAGTGAGATGCCAGCTCCTTTCATTCAGTCAGTAGCTTCAAACATTTCTGGTATATGAATAACATGAAGTTTTTCAATGGCAAAAATCAATGAATATTGTAAATGCACAAACAGTAATTTCTCCGCATTGCAGGGTGCAATTCTGAAATTTTTTGCTTTTTCCTGCTAATCCTAGCATGATAAAGAAGATTCAAAGAGAGTGAGATGCCAGCTCCTTTCATTCAGTCAGTAGCTTCAAACATTTCTGGACGTTTTTCAATGGCAAAAATCAATGAATATTGTAAATGCACAAACAGTAATATCTCCACATTGCAAGGTGCAATTCTGAAATTTTTTGATTTTTCCTGCTCCTCTTAGCATGATAAAGAAGATTCAAAGAGAGTGAGATGCCAGCTCTTTTCATTCAGTCAGTAGCTTCAAACATTTCTGGTATATGAATAACATGTTTTTCAATGGCAAAAATCAATGAATATTGTAAATGCACAAACAGTAATTTCTCCGCATTGCAAGGTGCAATTCTGAAATTTTTTGCTTTTTCCTGCTAATCCTAGCATGATAAAGAAGATTCAAAGAGAGTGAGATGCCAGCTCCTTTCATTCAGTCAGTAGCTTCAAACATTTCTGGTATATGAATAACATGAAGTTTTTCAATGGCAAAAATCAATGAATATTGTAAATGCACAAACAGTAATTTCTCCGCATTGCAAGGTGCAATTCTGAAATTTTTTGCTTTTTCCTGCTAATCCTAGCATGATAAAGAAGATTCAAAGAGAGTGAGATGCCAGCTCCTTTCATTCAGTCAGTAGCTTCAAACATTTCTGGACGTTTTTCAATGGCAAAAATCAATGAATATTGTAAATGCACAAACAGTAATATCTCCACATTGCAAGGTGCAATTCTGAAATTTTTTGCTTTTTCCTGCTAATCCTAGCATGATAAAGAAGATTCAAAGAGAGTGAGATGCCAGCTCCTTTCATTCAGTCAGTAGCTTCAAACATTTCTGGACGTTTTTCAATGGCAAAAATCAATGAATATTGTAAATGCACAAACAGTAATATCTCCACATTGCAAGGTGCAATTCTGAAATTTTTTGCTTTTTCCTGCTACTCTTAGCATGATAAAGAAGATTCAAAGAGAGTGAGATGCCAGCTCTTTTCATTCAGTCAGTAGCTTCAAACATTTCTGGTATATGAATAACATGATGTTTTTCAATGGCAAAAATCAATGAATATTGTAAATGCACAAACAGTAATTTCTCCGCATTGCAAGGTGCAATTCTGAAATTTTTTGCTTTTTCCTGCTAATCCTAGCATGATAAAGAAGATTCAAAGAGAGTGAGATGCCAGCTCCTTTCATTCAGTCAGTAACTTCAAACATTTCAGGACGTTTTTCAATGGCAAAAATCAATGAATATTGTAAATGCACAAACAGTAATATCTCCACATTGCAAGGTGCAATTCTGAATTTTTTTGCTTTTTCCTGCTCCTCTTAGCATGATAAAGAAGATTCAAAGAGAGTGAGATGCCAGCTCTTTTCATTCAGTCAGTAGCTTCAAACATTTCTGGTATATGAATAACATCATGTTTTTCAATGGCAAAAATCAATGAATATTGTAAATGCACAAACAGTAATTTCTCCGCATTGCAAGGTGCAATTCTGAAATTTTTTGCTTTTTCCTGCTAATCCTAGCATGATAAAGAAGATTCAAAGAGAGTGAGATGCCAGCTCCTTTCAGTCAGTAGCTTCAAACATTTCTGGTATATGAATAACATGAAGTTTTTCAATGGCAAAAATCAATGAATATTGTAAATGCACAAACAGTAATTTCTCCGCATTGCAAGGTGCAATTCTGAAATTTTTTGCTTTTTCCTGCTAATCCTAGCATGATAAAGAAGATTCAAAGAGAGTGAGATGCCAGCTCCTTTCATTCAGTCAGTAGCTTCAAACATTTCTGGACGTTTTTCAATGGCAAAAATCAATGAATATTGTAAATGCACAAACAGTAATATCTCCGCATTGCAAGGTGCAATTCTGAAATTTTTTGCTTTTTCCTGCTCCTCTTAGCATGATAAAGAAGATTCAAAGAGAATGAGATGCCAGCTCTTTTCATTCAGTCAGTAGCTTCAAACATTTCTGGTATATGAATAACATGATGTTTTTCAATGGCAAAAATCAATGAATATTGTAAATGCACAAACAGTAATTTCTCCGCATTGCAAGGTACAATTCTGAAATTTTTTGCTTTTTCCTGCTAATCCTAGCATGATAAAGAAGATTCAAAGAGAGTGAGATGCCAGCTCCTTTCATTCAGTCAGTAGCTTCAAACATTTCTGGACGTTTTTCAATGGCAAAAATCAATGAATATTGTAAATGCACAAACAGTAATATCTCCACATTGCAAGGTGCAATTCTGAAATTTTTTGCTTTTTCCTGCTCCTCTTAGCATGATAAAGAAGATTCAAAGAGAGTGAGATGCCAGCTCTTTTCATTCAGTCAGTAGCTTCAAACATTTCTGGTATATGAATAACATGATGTTTTTCAATGGCAAAAATCAATGAATATTGTAAATGCACAAACAGTAATTTCTCCGCATTGCAAGGTGCAATTCTGAAATTTTTTGCTTTTTCCTGCTAATCCTAGCATGATAAAGAAGATTCAAAGAGAGTGAGATGCCAGCTCCTTTCATTCAGTCAGTAGCTTCAAACATTTCTGGACGTTTTTCAATGGCAAAAATCAATGAATATTGTAAATGCACAAACAGTAATATCTCCACTTTGCAAGGTGCAATTCTGAAATTTTTTGCTTTTTCCTGCTCCTCTTAGCATGATAAAGAAGATTCAAAGAGAGTGAGATGCCAGCTCTTTTCATTCAGTCAGTAGCTTCAAACATTTCTGGTATATGAATAACATGTTTTTCAATGGCAAAAATCAATGAATATTGTAAATGCACAAACAGTAATTTCTCCGCATTGCAAGGTGCAATTCTGAAATTTTTTGCTTTTTCCTGCTAATCCTAGCATGATAAAGAAGATTCAAAGAGAGTGAGATGCCAGCTCCTTTCATTCAGTCAGTAGTTTCAAACATTTCTGGACGTTTTTCAATGGCAAAAATCAATGAATATTGTAAATGCACAAACAGTAATATCTCCACATTGCAAGGTGCAATTCTCAAATTTTTTGCTTTTTCCTGCTCCTCTTAGCATGATAAAGAAGATTCAAAGAGAGTGAGATGCCAGCTCTTTTCATTCAGTCAGTAGCTTCAAACATTTCTGGTATATGAATAACATGATGTTTTTCAATGGCAAAAATCAATGAATATTGTAAATGCACAAACAGTAATTTCTCCGCATTGCAAGGTGCAATTCTGAAATTTTTTGCTTTTTCCTGCTAATCCTAGCATGATAAAGAAGATTCAAAGAGAGTGAGATGCCAGCTCCTTTCATTCAGTCAGTAGCTTCAAACATTTCTGGACGTTTTTCAATGGCAAAAATCAATGAATATTGTAAATGCACAAACAGTAATATCTCCACATTGCAAGGTGCAATTCTGAAATTTTTTGCTTTTTCCTGCTAATCCTAGCATGATAAAGAAGATTCAAAGAGAGTGAGATGCCAGCTCCTTTCATTCAGTCAGTAGCTTCAAACATTTCTGGACGTTTTTCAATGGCAAAAATCAATGAATATTGTAAATGCACAAACAGTAATATCTCCACATTGCAAGGTGCAATTCTGAAATTTTTTGCTTTTTCCTGCTAATCCTAGCATGATAAAGAAGATTCAAAGAGAGTGAGATGCCAGCTCCTTTCATTCAGTCAGTAGCTTCAAACATTTCTGGATGTTTTTCAATATCAAAAATCAATGAATATTGTAAATGCACAAACAGTAATATCTCCACATTGCAAGGTGCAATTCTGAAATTTTTTGCTTTTTCCTGCTCCTCTTAGCATGATAAAGAAGATTCAAAGAGAGTGAGATGCCAGCTCTTTTCATTCAGTCAGTAGCTTCAAACATTTCTGGTATATGAATAACATGATGTTTTTCAATGGCAAAAATCAATGAATATTGTAAATGCACAAACAGTAATTTCTCCGCATTGCAAGGTGCAATTCTGAAATTTTTTGCTTTTTCCTGCTAATCCTAGCATGATAAAGAAGATTCAAAGAGAGTGAGATGCCAGCTCCTTTCATTCAGTCAGTAGCTTCAAACATTTCTGGACGTTTTTCAATGGCAAAAATCAATGAATATTGTAAATGCACAAACAGTAATATCTCCACATTGCAAGGTGCAATTCTGAAATTTTTTGCTTTTTCCTGCTCCTCTTAGCATGATAAAGAAGATTCAAAGAGAGTGAGATGCCAGCTCTTTTCATTCAGTCAGTAGCTTCAAACATTTCTGGTATATGAATAACATGATGTTTTTCAATGGCAAAAATCAATGAATATTGTAAATGCACAAACAGTAATTTCTCCGCATTGCAAGGTGCAATTCTGAAATTTTTTGCTTTTTCCTGCTAATCCTAGCATGATAAAGAAGATTCAAAGAGAGTGAGATGCCAGCTCCTTTCATTCAGTCAGTAGCTTCAAACATTTCTGGAAGTTTTTCAATGGCAAAAATCAATGAATATTGTAAATGCACATACAGTAATATCTCCGCATTGCAAGGTGCAATTCTGAAATTTTTTGCTTTTTCCTGCTCCTCTTAGCATGATAAAGAAGATTCAAAGAGAGTGAAATGCCAGCTCTTTTCATTCAGTCAGTAGCTTCAAACATTTCTGGTATATGAATAACATGATGTTTTTCAATGGCAAAAATCAATGAATATTGTAAATGCACAAACAGTAATATCTCCACATTGCAAGGTGCAATTCTGAAATTTTTTGCTTTTTCCTGCTCCTCTTAGCATGATAAAGAAGATTCAAAGAGAGTGAGATGACAGCTCTTTTCATTCAGTTAGTAGCTTCAAACATTTCTGGTATATGAAAAACATGATGTTTTTCAATGCCAAAAATCAATGAATATTGTAAATGCACAAACAGTAATTTCTCCGCATTGCAAGGTGCAATTCTGAAATTTTTTGCTTTTTCCTGCTAATCCTAGCATGATAAAGAAGATTCAAAGAGAGTGAGATGCCAGCTCCTTTCATTCAGTCAGTAGCTTCAAACATTTCTGGATGTTTTTCAAAGGCAAAAATCAATGAATATTGTAAATGCACAAACAGTAATATCTCCGCATTGCAAGGTGCAATTCTGAAATTTTTTGCTTTTTCCTGCTAATCCTAGCATGATAAAGAAGATTCAAAGAGAGTGAGATGCCAGCTCCTTTCATTCAGTCAGTAGCTTCAAACATTTCTGGACGTTTTTCAATGGCAAAAATCAATGAATATTGTAAATGCACAAACAGTAATATCTCCACATTGCAAGGTGCAATTCTGAAATTTTTTGCTTTTTCCTGCTCCTCTTAGCATGATAAAGAAGATTCAAAGAGAGTGAGATGCCAGCTCTTTTCATTCAGTCAGTAGCTTCAAACATTTCTGGTATATGAATAACATGATGTTTTTCAATGGCAAAAATCAATGAATATTGTAAATGCACAAACAGTAATTTCTCCGCATTGCAAGGTGCAATTCTGAAATTTTTTGCTTTTTCCTGCTAATCCTAGCATGATAAAGAAGATTCAAAGAGAGTGAGATGCCAGCTCCTTTCATTCAGTCAGTAGCTTCAAACATTTCTGGACGTTTTTCAATGGCAAAAATCAATGAATATTGTAAATGCACAAACAGTAATATCTCCACATTGCAAGGTGCAATTCTGAAATTTTTTGCTTTTTCCTGCTCCTCTTAGCATGATAAAGAAGATTCAAAGAGAGTGAGATGCCAGCTCTTTTCATTCAGTCAGTAGCTTCAAACATTTCTGGTATATGAATAACATGATGTTTTTCAATGGCAAAAATCAATGAATATTGTAAATGCACAAACAGTAATTTCTCCGCATTGCAAGGTGCAATTCTGAAATTTTTTGCTTTTTCCTGCTAATCCTAGCATGATAAAGAAGATTCAAAGAGAGTGAGATGCCAGCTCCTTTCATTCAGTCAGTAGCTTCACACATTTCTGGACGTTTTTCAATGGCAAAAATCAATGAATATTGTAAATGCACAAACAGTAATATCTCCACATTGCAAGGTGCAATTCTGAAATTTTTTGCTTTTTCCTGCTCCTCTTAGCATGATAAAGAAGATTCAAAGAGAGTGAGATGCCAGCTCTTTTCATTCAGTCAGTAGCTTCAAACATTTCTGGTATATGAATAACATGTTTTTCAATTTCAAAAATCAATGAATATTGTAAATGCACAAACGGTAATTTCTCCGCATTGCAAGGTGCAATTCTGAAATTTTTTGCTTTTTCCTGCTAATCCTAGCATGATAAAGAAGATTCAAAGAGAGTGAGATGCCAGCTCCTTTCATTCAGTCAGTAGCTTCAAACATTTCTGGTATATGAATAACATGAAGTTTTTCAATGGCAAAAATCAATGAATATTGTAAATGCACAAACAGTAATTTCTCCGCATTGCAAGGTGCAATTCTGAAATTTTTTGCTTTTTCCTGCTAATCCTAGCATGATAAAGAAGATTCAAAGAGAGTGAGATGCCAGCTCCTTTCATTCAGTCAGTAGCTTCAAACATTTCTGGACGTTTTTCAATGGCAAAAATCAATGAATATTGTAAATGCACAAACAGTAATATCTCCGCATTGCAAGGTGCAATTCTGAAATTTTTTGCTTTTTCCTGCTCCTCTTAGCATGATAAAGAAGATTCAAAGAGAGTGAGATGCCAGCTCTTTTCATTCAGTCAGTAGCTTCAAACATTTCTGGTATATGAATAACATGATGTTTTTCAATGGCAAAAATCAATGAATATTGTAAATGCACAAACAGTAATTTCTCCGCATTGCAAGTTGCAATTCTGAAATTTTTTGCTTTTTCCTGCTAATCCTAGCATGATAAAGAAGATTCAAAGAGAGTGAGATGCCAGCTCCTTTCATTCAGTCAGTAGCTTCAAACATTTCTGGACGTTTTTCAATGGCAAAAATCAATGAATATTGTAAATGCACAAACAGTAATATCTCCACATTGCAAGGTGCAATTCTGAAATTTTTTGCTTTTTCCTGCTCCTCTTAGCATGATAAAGAAGATTCAAAGAGAGTGAGATGCCAGCTCTTTTCATTCAGTCAGTAGCTTCAAACATTTCTGGTATATGAATAACATGATGTTTTTCAATGGCAAAAATCAATGAATATTGTAAATGCACAAACAGTAATTTCTCCGCATTGCAAGGTGCAATTCTGAAATTTTTTGCTTTTTCCTGCTAATCCTAGCATGATAAAGAAGATTCAAAGAGAGTGAGATGCCAGCTCCTTTCATTCAGTCAGTAGCTTCAAACATTTCTGGACATTTTTCAATGGCAAAAATCAATGAATATTGTAAATGCACAAACAGTAATATCTCCACATTGCAAGGTGCAATTCTGAAATTTTTTGCTTTTTCCTGCTCCTCTTAGCATGATAAAGAAGATTCAAAGAGAGTGAGATGCCAGCTCTTTTCATTCAGTCAGTAGCTTCAAACATTTCTGGTATATGAATAACATGATGTTTTTCAATGGCAAAAATCAATGAATATTGTAAATGCACAAACAGTAATTTCTCCGCATTGCAAGGTGCAATTCTGAAATTTTTTGCTTTTTCCTGCTAATCCTAGCATGATAAAGAAGATGCAAAGAGAGTGAGATGCCAGCTCCTTTCATTCAGTCAGTAGCTTCAAACATTTCTGGACTATTTTCAATGGCAAAAATCAATGAATATTGTAAATGCACAAACAGTAATATCTCCACATTGCAAGGTGCAATTCTGAAATTTTTTGCTTTTTCCTGCTCCTCTTAGCATGATAAAGAAGATTCAAAGAGAGTGAGATGCCAGCTCTTTTCATTCAGTCAGTAGCTTCAAACATTTCTGGTATATGAATAACATGTTTTTAAATGGCAAAAATCAATGAATATTGTAAATGCACAAACAGTAATTTCTCCGCATTGCAAGGTGCAATTCTGAAATTTTTCGCTTTTTCCTGCTAATCCTAGCATGATAAAGAAGATTCAAAGAGAGTGAGATGCCAGCTCCTTTCATTCAGTCAGTAGCTTCAAACATTTCTGGACATTTTTCAATGGCAAAAATCAATGAATATTGTAAATGCACAAACAGTAATATCTCCACATTGCAAGGTGCAATTCTGAAATTTTTTGCTTTTTCCTGCTCCTCTTAGCATGATAAAGAAGATTCAAAGAGAGTGAGATGCCAGCTCTTTTCATTCAGTCAGTAGCTTCAAACATTTCTGGTATATGAATAACATGATGTTTTTCAATGGCAAAAATCAATGAATATTGTAAATGCACAAACAGTAATTTCTCCGCATTGCAAGGTGCAATTCTGAATTTTTTTGCTTTTTCCTGCTAATCCTAGCATGATAAAGAAGATTCAAAGAGAGTGAGATGCCAGCTCCTTTCATTCAGTCAGTAGCTTCAAACATTTCTGGACGTTTTTCAATGGCAAAAATCAATGAATATTGTAAATGCACAAACAGTAATATCTCCACATTGCAAGGTGCAATTCTGAAATTTTTTGCTTTTTCCTGCTAATCCTAGCATGATAAAGAAGATTCAAAGAGAGTGAGATGGCAGCTCTTTTCATTCAGTCAGTAGCTTCAAACATTTCTGGTATATTAATAACATGAAGTTTTTCAATGGCAAAAATCAATAAATATTGTAAATGCACAAACAGTAATTTCTCCGCATTGCAAGGTGCAATTCTGAAATTTTTTGCTTTTTCCTGCTAATCCTAGCATGATAAAGAAGATTCAAAGAGAGTGAGATGCCAGCTCCTTTCATTCAGTCAGTAGCTTCAAACATTTCTGGACGTTTTTCAATGGCAAAAATCAATGAATATTGTAAATGCACAAACAGTAATTTCTCCGCATTGCAAGGTGCAATTCTGAAATTTTTTGCTTTTTCCTGCTAATCCTAGCATGATAAAGAAGATTCAAAGAGAGTGAGATGCCAGCTCCTTTCATTCAGTCAGTAGCTTCAAACATTTCTGGATGTTTCTCAATGGCAAAAATCAATGAATATTGTAAATGCACAAACAGTAATATCTCCACATTGCAAGGTGCAATTCTGAAATTTTTTGCTTTTTCCTGCTCCTCTTAGCATGATAAAGAAGATTCAAAGAGAGTGAGATGCCAGCTCTTTTCATTCAGTCAGTAGCTTCAAACATTTCTGGTATATGAATAACATGTTTTTCAATGGCAAAAATCAATGAATATTGTAAATGCACAAACAGTAATTTCTCCGCATTGCAAGGTGCAATTCTGAAATTTTTTGCTTTTTCCTGCTAATCCTAGCATGATAAAGAAGATTCAAAGAGAGTGAGATGCCAGCTCCTTTCATTCAGTCAGTAGTTTCAAACATTTCTGGACGTTTTTCAATGGCAAAAATCAATGAATATTGTAAATGCACAAACAGTAATATCTCCACATTGCAAGGTGCAATTCTGAAATTTTTTGCTTTTTCCTGCTCCTCTTAGCATGATAAAGAAGATTCAAAGAGAGTGAGATGCCAGCTCTTTTCATTCAGTCAGTAGCTTCAAACATTTCTGGTATATGAATAACATGATGTTTTTCAATGGCAAAAATCAATGAATATTGTAAATGCACAAACAGTAATTTCTCCGCATTGCAAGGTGCAATTCTGAAATTTTTTGCTTTTTCCTGCTAATCCTAGCATGATAAAGAAGATTCAAAGAGAGTGAGATGCCAGCTCCTTTCATTCAGTCAGTAGCTTCAAACATTTCTGGACGTTTTTCAATGGCAAAAATCAATGAATATTGTAAATGCACAAACAGTAATATCTCCACATTGCAAGGTGCAATTCTGAAATTTTTTGCTTTTTCCTGCTCCTCTTAGCATGATAAAGAAGATGCAAAGAGAGTGAGATGCCAGCTCTTTTCATTCAGTCAGTAGCTTCAAACATTTCTGGTATATGAATAACATGTTTTTAAATGGCAAAAATCAATGAATATTGTAAATGCACAAACAGTAATTTCTCCGCATTGCAAGGTGCAATTCTGAAATTTTTCGCTTTTTCCTGCTAATCCTAGCATGATAAAGAAGATTCAAAGAGAGTGAGATGCCAGCTCCTTTCATTCAGTCAGTAGCTTCAAACATTTCTGGACGTTTTTCAATGGCAAAAATCAATGAATATTGTAAATGCACAAACAGTAATATCTCCACATTGCAAGGTGCAATTCTGAAATTTTTTGCTTTTTCCTGCTCCTCTTAGCATGATAAAGAAGATTCAAAGAGAGTGAGATGCCAGCTCTTTTCATTCAGTCAGTAGCTTCAAACATTTCTGGTATATGAATAACATGATGTTTTTCAATGGCAAAAATCAATGAATATTGTAAATGCACAAACAGTAATTTCTCCGCATTGCAAGGTGCAATTCTGAATTTTTTTGCTTTTTCCTGCTAATCCTAGCATGATAAAGAAGATTCAAAGAGAGTGAGATGCCAGCTCCTTTCATTCAGTCAGTAGCTTCAAACATTTCTGGACGTTTTTCAATGGCAAAAATCAATGAATATTGTAAATGCACAAACAGTAATATCTCCACATTGCAAGGTGCAAATCTGAAATTTTTTGCTTTTTCCTGCTAATCCTAGCATGATAAAGAAGATTCAAAGAGAGTGAGATGCCAGCTCTTTTCATTCAGTCAGTAGCTTCAAACATTTCTGGTATATGAATAACATGAAGTTTTTCAATGGCAAAAATCAATGAATATTGTAAATGCACAAACAGTAATTTCTCCGCATTGCAAGGTGCAATTCTGAAATTTTTTGCTTTTTCCTGCTAATCCTAGCATGATAAAGAAGATTCAAAGAGAGTGAGATGCCAGCTCCTTTCATTCAGTCAGTAGCTTCAAACATTTCTGGACGTTTTTCAATGGCAAAAATCAATGAATATTGTAAATGCACAAACAGTAATATCTCCGCATTGCAAGGTGCAATTCTGAAATTTTTTGCTTTTTCCTGCTAATCCTAGCATGATAAAGAAGATTCAAAGAGAGTGAGATGCCAGCTCTTTTCATTCAGTCAGTAGCTTCAAACATTTCTGGACGTTTTTCAATGGCAAAAATCAATGAATATTGTAAATGCACAGACAGTAATATCTCCACATTGCAAGGTGCAATTCTGAAATTTTTTGCTTTATCCTGCTCCTCTTAGCATGATAAAGAAGATTCAAAGAGAGTGAGATGCCAGCTCCTTTCATTCAGTCAGTAGCTTCAAACATTTCTGGTATATGAATAACATGAAGTTTTTCAATGGCAAAAATCAATGAATATTGTAAATGCACAAACAGTAATTTCTCCGCATTGCAGGGTGCAATTCTGAAATTTTTTGCTTTTTCCTGCTAATCCTAGCATGATAAAGAAGATTCAAAGAGAGTGAGATGCCAGCTCCTTTCATTCAGTCAGTAGCTTCAAACATTTCTGGACGTTTTTCAATGGCAAAAATCAATGAATATTGTAAATGCACAAACAGTAATATCTCCACATTGCAAGGTGCAATTCTGAAATTTTTTGATTTTTCCTGCTCCTCTTAGCATGATAAAGAAGATTCAAAGAGAGTGAGATGCCAGCTCTTTTCATTCAGTCAGTAGCTTCAAACATTTCTGGTATATGAATAACATGTTTTTCAATGGCAAAAATCAATGAATATTGTAAATGCACAAACAGTAATTTCTCCGCATTGCAAGGTGCAATTCTGAAATTTTTTGCTTTTTCCTGCTAATCCTAGCATGATAAAGAAGATTCAAAGAGAGTGAGATGCCAGCTCCTTTCATTCAGTCAGTAGCTTCAAACATTTCTGGTATATGAATAACATGAAGTTTTTCAATGGCAAAAATCAATGAATATTGTAAATGCACAAACAGTAATTTCTCCGCATTGCAAGGTGCAATTCTGAAATTTTTTGCTTTTTCCTGCTAATCCTAGCATGATAAAGAAGATTCAAAGAGAGTGAGATGCCAGCTCCTTTCATTCAGTCAGTAGCTTCAAACATTTCTGGACGTTTTTCAATGGCAAAAATCAATGAATATTGTAAATGCACAAACAGTAATATCTCCACATTGCAAGGTGCAATTCTGAAATTTTTTGCTTTTTCCTGCTAATCCTAGCATGATAAAGAAGATTCAAAGAGAGTGAGATGCCAGCTCCTTTCATTCAGTCAGTAGCTTCAAACATTTCTGGACGTTTTTCAATGGCAAAAATCAATGAATATTGTAAATGCACAAACAGTAATATCTCCACATTGCAAGGTGCAATTCTGAAATTTTTTGCTTTTTCCTGCTCCTCTTAGCATGATAAAGAAGATTCAAAGAGAGTGAGATGCCAGCTCTTTTCATTCAGTCAGTAGCTTCAAACATTTCTGGTATATGAATAACATGATGTTTTTCAATGGCAAAAATCAATGAATATTGTAAATGCACAAACAGTAATATCTCCACATTGCAAGGTGCAATTCTGAAATTTTTTGCTTTTTCCTGCTCCTCTTAGCATGATAAAGAAGATTCAAAGAGAGTGAGATGCCAGCTCTTTTCATTCAGTCAGTAGCTTCAAACATTTCTGGTATATGAATAACATGTTTTTAAATGGCAAAAATCAATGAATATTGTAAATGCACAAACAGTAATTTCTCCGCATTGCAAGGTGCAATTCTGAAATTTTTCGCTTTTTCCTGCTAATCCTAGCATGATAAAGAAGATTCAAAGAGAGTGAGATGCCAGCTCCTTTCATTCAGTCAGTAGCTTCAAACATTTCTGGACGTTTTTCAATGGCAAAAATCAATGAATATTGTAAATGCACAAACAGTAATATCTCCACATTGCAAGGTGCAATTCTGAAATTTTTTGCTTTTTCCTGCTCCTCTTAGCATGATAAAGAAGATTCAAAGAGAGTGAGATGCCAGCTCTTTTCATTCAGTCAGTAGCTTCAAACATTTCTGGTATATGAATAACATGATGTTTTTCAATGGCAAAAATCAATGAATATTGTAAATGCACAAACAGTAATTTCTCCGCATTGCAAGGTGCAATTCTGAATTTTTTTGCTTTTTCCTGCTAATCCTAGCATGATAAAGAAGATTCAAAGAGAGTGAGATGCCAGCTCCTTTCATTCAGTCAGTAGCTTCAAACATTTCTGGACGTTTTTCAATGGCAAAAATCAATGAATATTGTAAATGCACAAACAGTAATATCTCCACATTGCAAGGTGCAAATCTGAAATTTTTTGCTTTTTCCTGCTAATCCTAGCATGATAAAGAAGATTCAAAGAGAGTGAGATGCCAGCTCTTTTCATTCAGTCAGTAGCTTCAAACATTTCTGGTATATGAATAACATGAAGTTTTTCAATGGCAAAAATCAATGAATATTGTAAATGCACAAACAGTAATTTCTCCGCATTGCAAGGTGCAATTCTGAAATTTTTTGCTTTTTCCTGCTAATCCTAGCATGATAAAGAAGATTCAAAGAGAGTGAGATGCCAGCTCCTTTCATTCAGTCAGTAGCTTCAAACATTTCTGGACGTTTTTCAATGGCAAAAATCAATGAATATTGTAAATGCACAAACAGTAATATCTCCGCATTGCAAGGTGCAATTCTGAAATTTTTTGCTTTTTCCTGCTAATCCTAGCATGATAAAGAAGATTCAAAGAGAGTGAGATGCCAGCTCTTTTCATTCAGTCAGTAGCTTCAAACATTTCTGGACGTTTTTCAATGGCAAAAATCAATGAATATTGTAAATGCACAGACAGTAATATCTCCACATTGCAAGGTGCAATTCTGAAATTTTTTGCTTTATCCTGCTCCTCTTAGCATGATAAAGAAGATTCAAAGAGAGTGAGATGCCAGCTCCTTTCATTCAGTCAGTAGCTTCAAACATTTCTGGTATATGAATAACATGAAGTTTTTCAATGGCAAAAATCAATGAATATTGTAAATGCACAAACAGTAATTTCTCCGCATTGCAGGGTGCAATTCTGAAATTTTTTGCTTTTTCCTGCTAATCCTAGCATGATAAAGAAGATTCAAAGAGAGTGAGATGCCAGCTCCTTTCATTCAGTCAGTAGCTTCAAACATTTCTGGACGTTTTTCAATGGCAAAAATCAATGAATATTGTAAATGCACAAACAGTAATATCTCCACATTGCAAGGTGCAATTCTGAAATTTTTTGATTTTTCCTGCTCCTCTTAGCATGATAAAGAAGATTCAAAGAGAGTGAGATGCCAGCTCTTTTCATTCAGTCAGTAGCTTCAAACATTTCTGGTATATGAATAACATGTTTTTCAATGGCAAAAATCAATGAATATTGTAAATGCACAAACAGTAATTTCTCCGCATTGCAAGGTGCAATTCTGAAATTTTTTGCTTTTTCCTGCTAATCCTAGCATGATAAAGAAGATTCAAAGAGAGTGAGATGCCAGCTCCTTTCATTCAGTCAGTAGCTTCAAACATTTCTGGTATATGAATAACATGAAGTTTTTCAATGGCAAAAATCAATGAATATTGTAAATGCACAAACAGTAATTTCTCCGCATTGCAAGGTGCAATTCTGAAATTTTTTGCTTTTTCCTGCTAATCCTAGCATGATAAAGAAGATTCAAAGAGAGTGAGATGCCAGCTCCTTTCATTCAGTCAGTAGCTTCAAACATTTCTGGACGTTTTTCAATGGCAAAAATCAATGAATATTGTAAATGCACAAACAGTAATATCTCCACATTGCAAGGTGCAATTCTGAAATTTTTTGCTTTTTCCTGCTAATCCTAGCATGATAAAGAAGATTCAAAGAGAGTGAGATGCCAGCTCCTTTCATTCAGTCAGTAGCTTCAAACATTTCTGGACGTTTTTCAATGGCAAAAATCAATGAATATTGTAAATGCACAAACAGTAATATCTCCACATTGCAAGGTGCAATTCTGAAATTTTTTGCTTTTTCCTGCTCCTCTTAGCATGATAAAGAAGATTCAAAGAGAGTGAGATGCCAGCTCTTTTCATTCAGTCAGTAGCTTCAAACATTTCTGGTATATGAATAACATGATGTTTTTCAATGGCAAAAATCAATGAATATTGTAAATGCACAAACAGTAATTTCTCCGCATTGCAAGGTGCAATTCTGAAATTTTTTGCTTTTTCCTGCTAATCCTAGCATGATAAAGAAGATTCAAAGAGAGTGAGATGCCAGCTCCTTTCATTCAGTCAGTAACTTCAAACATTTCAGGACGTTTTTCAATGGCAAAAATCAATGAATATTGTAAATGCACAAACAGTAATATCTCCACATTGCAAGGTGCAATTCTGAATTTTTTTGCTTTTTCCTGCTCCTCTTAGCATGATAAAGAAGATTCAAAGAGAGTGAGATGCCAGCTCTTTTCATTCAGTCAGTAGCTTCAAACATTTCTGGTATATGAATAACATCATGTTTTTCAATGGCAAAAATCAATGAATATTGTAAATGCACAAACAGTAATTTCTCCGCATTGCAAGGTGCAATTCTGAAATTTTTTGCTTTTTCCTGCTAATCCTAGCATGATAAAGAAGATTCAAAGAGAGTGAGATGCCAGCTCCTTTCAGTCAGTAGCTTCAAACATTTCTGGTATATGAATAACATGAAGTTTTTCAATGGCAAAAATCAATGAATATTGTAAATGCACAAACAGTAATTTCTCCGCATTGCAAGGTGCAATTCTGAAATTTTTTGCTTTTTCCTGCTAATCCTAGCATGATAAAGAAGATTCAAAGAGAGTGAGATGCCAGCTCCTTTCATTCAGTCAGTAGCTTCAAACATTTCTGGACGTTTTTCAATGGCAAAAATCAATGAATATTGTAAATGCACAAACAGTAATATCTCCGCATTGCAAGGTGCAATTCTGAAATTTTTTGCTTTTTCCTGCTCCTCTTAGCATGATAAAGAAGATTCAAAGAGAGTGAGATGCCAGCTCTTTTCATTCAGTCAGTAGCTTCAAACATTTCTGGTATATGAATAACATGATGTTTTTCAATGGCAAAAATCAATGAATATTGTAAATGCACAAACAGTAATTTCTCCGCATTGCAAGGTACAATTCTGAAATTTTTTGCTTTTTCCTGCTAATCCTAGCATGATAAAGAAGATTCAAAGAGAGTGAGATGCCAGCTCCTTTCATTCAGTCAGTAGCTTCAAACATTTCTGGACGTTTTTCAATGGCAAAAATCAATGAATATTGTAAATGCACAAACAGTAATATCTCCACATTGCAAGGTGCAATTCTGAAATTTTTTGCTTTTTCCTGCTCCTCTTAGCATGATAAAGAAGATTCAAAGAGAGTGAGATGCCAGCTCTTTTCATTCAGTCAGTAGCTTCAAACATTTCTGGTATATGAATAACATGATGTTTTTCAATGGCAAAAATCAATGAATATTGTAAATGCACAAACAGTAATTTCTCCGCATTGCAAGGTGCAATTCTGAAATTTTTTGCTTTTTCCTGCTAATCCTAGCATGATAAAGAAGATTCAAAGAGAGTGAGATGCCAGCTCCTTTCATTCAGTCGGTAGCTTCAAACATTTCTGGACGTTTTTCAATGGCAAAAATCAATGAATATTGTAAATGCACAAACAGTAATATCTCCACATTGCAAGGTGCAATTCTGAAATTTTTTGCTTTTTCCTGCTCCTCTTAGCATGATAAAGAAGATTCAAAGAGAGTGAGATGCCAGCTCTTTTCATTCAGTCAGTAGCTTCAAACATTTCTGGTATATGAATAACATGTTTTTCAATGGCAAAAATCAATGAATATTGTAAATGCACAAACAGTAATTTCTCCGCATTGCAAGGTGCAATTCTGAAATTTTTTGCTTTTTCCTGCTAAGCCTAGCATGATAAAGAAGATTCAAAGAGAGTGAGATGCCAGCTCCTTTCATTCAGTCAGTAGCTTCAAACATTTCTGGACGTTTTTCAATGGCAAAAATCAATGAATATTGTAAATGCACAAACAGCAATATCTCCACATTGCAAGGTGCAATTCTGAAATTTTTTGCTTTTTCCTGCTCCTCTTAGCATGATAAAGAAGATTCAAAGAGAGTGAGATGCCAGCTCCTTTCATTCAGTCAGTAGCTTCAAACATTTCTGGACGTTTTTCAATGGCAAAAATCAATGAATATTGTAAATGCACAAACAGCAATATCTCCACATTGCAAGGTGCAATTCTGAAATTTTTTGCTTTTTCCTGCTAATCCTAGCATGATAAAGAAGATTCAAAGAGAGTGAGATGCCAGCTCCTTTCATTCAGTCAGTAGCTTCAAACATTTCTGGACGTTTTTCAATGGCAAAAATCAATGAATATTGTAAATGCACAAACAGTAATATCTCCACATTGCAAGGTGCAATTCTGAAATTTTTTGCTTTTTCCTGCTCCTCTTAGCATGATAAAGAAGATACAAAGAGAGTGAGATGCCAGCTCTTTTCATTCAGTCAGTAGCTTCAAACATTTCTGGTATATGAATAACATAATGTTTTTCAATGGCAAAAATCAATGAATATTGTAAATGCACAAACAGTAATTTCTCCGCATTGCAAGGTGCAATTCTGAAATTTTTTGCTTTTTCCTGCTAATCCTAGCATGATAAAGAAGATTCAAAGAGAGTGAGATGCCAGCTCCTTTCATTCAGTCAGTAGCTTCAAACATTTCTGGACGTTTTTCAATGGCAAAAATCAATGAATATTGTAAATGCACAAACAGTAATATCTCCACATTGCAAGGTGCAATTCTGAAATTTTTTGCTTTTTCCTGCTCCTCTTAGCATGATAAAGAAGATTCAAAGAGAGTGAGATGCCAGCTCTTTTCATTCAGTCAGTAGCTTCAAACATTTCTGGTATATGAATAACATGATGTTTTTCAATGGCAAAAATCAATGAATATTGTAAATGCACAAACAGTAATTTCTCCGCATTGCAAGGTGCAATTCTGAAATTTTTTGCTTTTTCCTGCTAATCCTAGCATGATAAAGAAGATTCAAAGAGAGTGAGATGCCAGCTCCTTTCATTCAGTCAGTAGCTTCAAACATTTCTGGACGTTTTTCAATGGCAAAAATCAATGAATATTGTAAATGCACAAACAGTAATATCTCCACATTGCAAGGTGCAATTCTGAAATTTTTTGCTTTTTCCTGCTAAGCCTAGCATGATAAAGAAGATTCAAAGAGAGTGAGATGCCAGCTCCTTTCATTCAGTCAGTAGCTTCAAACATTTCTGGACGTTTTTCAATGGCAAAAATCAATGAATATTGTAAATGCACAAACAGCAATATCTCCACATTGCAAGGTGCAATTCTGAAATTTTTTGCTTTTTCCTGCTCCTCTTAGCATGATAAAGAAGATTCAAAGAGAGTGAGATGCCAGCTCCTTTCATTCAGTCAGTAGCTTCAAACATTTCTGGACGTTTTTCAATGGCAAAAATCAATGAATATTGTAAATGCACAAACAGCAATATCTCCACATTGCAAGGTGCAATTCTGAAATTTTTTGCTTTTTCCTGCTAATCCTAGCATGATAAAGAAGATTCAAAGAGAGTGAGATGCCAGCTCCTTTCATTCAGTCAGTAGCTTCAAACATTTCTGGACGTTTTTCAATGGCAAAAATCAATGAATATTGTAAATGCACAAACAGTAATATCTCCACATTGCAAGGTGCAATTCTGAAATTTTTTGCTTTTTCCTGCTCCTCTTAGCATGATAAAGAAGATACAAAGAGAGTGAGATGCCAGCTCTTTTCATTCAGTCAGTAGCTTCAAACATTTCTGGTATATGAATAACATAATGTTTTTCAATGGCAAAAATCAATGAATATTGTAAATGCACAAACAGTAATTTCTCCGCATTGCAAGGTGCAATTCTGAAATTTTTTGCTTTTTCCTGCTAATCCTAGCATGATAAAGAAGATTCAAAGAGAGTGAGATGCCAGCTCCTTTCATTCAGTCAGTAGCTTCAAACATTTCTGGACATTTTTCAATGGCAAAAATCAATGAATATTGTAAATGCACAAACAGTAATATCTCCACATTGCAAGGTGCAATTCTGAAATTTTTTGCTTTTTCCTGCTCCTCTTAGCATGATAAAGAAGATTCAAAGAGAGTGAGATGCCAGCTCTTTTCATTCACTCAGTAGCTTCAAACATTTCTGGTATATGAATAACATGTTTTTCAATGGCAAAAATCAATGAATATTGTAAATGCACAAACAGTAATTTCTCCACATTGCAAGGTGCAATTCTGAAATTTTTTGCTTTTTCCTGCTAATCCTAGCATGATAAAGAAGATTCAAAGAGAGTGAGATGCCAGCTCCTTTCATTCAGTCAGTAGCTTCAAACATTTCTGGACGTTTTTCAATGGCAAAAATCAATGAATATTGTAAATGCACAAACAGTAATATCTCCACATTGCAAGGTGCAATTCTGAAATTTTTTGCTTTTTCCTGCTCCTCTTAGCATGATAAAGAAGATTCAAAGAGAGTGAGATGCCAGCTCTTTTCATTCAGTCAGTAGCTTCAAACATTTCTGGTATATGAATAACATGTTTTTCAATGGCAAAAATCAATGAATATTGTAAATGCACAAACAGTAATTTCTCCGCATTGCAAGGTGCAATTCTGAAATTTTTTGCTTTTTCCTGCTAAGCCTAGCATGATAAAGAAGATTCAAAGAGAGTGAGATGCCAGCTCCTTTCATTCAGTCAGTAGCTTCAAACATTTCTGGACGTTTTTCAATGGCAAAAATCAATGAATATTGTAAATGCACAAACAGCAATATCTCCACATTGCAAGGTGCAATTCTGAAATTTTTTGCTTTTTCCTGCTAATCCTAGCATGATAAAGAAGATTCAAAGAGAGTGAGATGCCAGCTCCTTTCATTCAGTCAGTAGCTTCAAACATTTCTGGACGTTTTTCAATGGCAAAAATCAATGAATATTGTAAATGCACAAACAGTAATATCTCCACATTGCAAGGTGCAATTCTGAAATTTTTTGCTTTTTCCTGCTCCTCTTAGCATGATAAAGAAGATTCAAAGAGAGTGAGATGCCAGCTCTTTTCATTCAGTCAGTAGCTTCAAACATTTCTGGTATATGAATAACATGATGTTTTTCAATGGCAAAAATCAATGAATATTGTAAATGCACAAACAGTAATTTCTCCGCATTGCAAGGTGCAATTCTGAAATTTTTTGCTTTTTCCTGCTAATCCTAGCATGATAAAGAAGATTCAAAGAGAGTGAGATGCCAGCTCCTTTCATTCAGTCAGTAGCTTCAAACATTTCTGGACATTTTTCAATGGCAAAAATCAATGAATATTGTAAATGCACAAACAGTAATATCTCCACATTGCAAGGTGCAATTCTGAAATTTTTTGCTTTTTCCTGCTCCTCTTAGCATGATAAAGAAGATTCAAAGAGAGTGAGATGCCAGCTCTTTTCATTCAGTCAGTAGCTTCAATCATTTCTGGTATATGAATAACATGATGTTTTTCAATTGCAAAAATCAATGAATATTGTAAATGCACAAACAGTAATTTCTCCGCATTGCAAGGTGCAATTCTGAAATTTTTTGCTTTTTCCTGCTAATCCTAGCATGATAAAGAAGATTCAAAGAGAGTGAGATGCCAGCTCCTTTCATTCAGTCAGTAGCTTCAAACATTTCTGGACGTTTTTCAATGGCAAAAATCAATGAATATTGTAAATGCACAAACAGTAATATCTCCACATTGCAAGGTGCAATTCTGAAATTTTTTGCTTTTTCCTGCTCCTCTTAGCATGATAAAGAAGATTCAAAGAGAGTGAGATGCCAGCTCTTTTCATTCAGTCAGTAGCTTCAAACATTTCTGGTATATGAATAACATGATGTTTTTCAATGGCAAAAATCAATGAATATTGTAAATGCACAAACAGTAATTTCTCCGCATTGCAAGGTGCAATTCTGAAATTTTTTGCTTTTTCCTGCTAATCCTAGCATGATAAAGAAGATTCAAAGAGAGTGAGATGCCAGCTCCTTTCATTCAGTCAGTAGCTTCAAACATTTCTGGACGTTTTTCAATGGCAAAAATCAATGAATATTGTAAATGCACAAACAGTAATATCTCCACATTGCAAGGTGCAATTCTGAAATTTTTTGCTTTTTCCTGCTCCTCTTAGCATGATAAAGAAGATTCAAAGAGAGTGAGATGCCAGCTCCTTTCATTCAGTCAGTAGCTTCAAACATTTCTGGACGTTTTTCAATGGCAAAAATCAATGAATATTGTAAATGCACAAACAGCAATATCTCCACATTGCAAGGTGCAATTCTGAAATTTTTTGCTTTTTCCTGCTAATCCTAGCATGATAAAGAAGATTCAAAGAGAGTGAGATGCCAGCTCCTTTCATTCAGTCAGTAGCTTCAAACATTTCTGGACGTTTTTCAATGGCAAAAATCAATGAATATTGTAAATGCACAAACAGTAATATCTCCACATTGCAAGGTGCAATTCTGAAATTTTTTGCTTTTTCCTGCTCCTCTTAGCATGATAAAGAAGATACAAAGAGAGTGAGATGCCAGCTCTTTTCATTCAGTCAGTAGCTTCAAACATTTCTGGTATATGAATAACATAATGTTTTTCAATGGCAAAAATCAATGAATATTGTAAATGCACAAACAGTAATTTCTCCGCATTGCAAGGTGCAATTCTGAAATTTTTTGCTTTTTCCTGCTAATCCTAGCATGATAAAGAAGATTCAAAGAGAGTGAGATGCCAGCTCCTTTCATTCAGTCAGTAGCTTCAAACATTTCTGGACATTTTTCAATGGCAAAAATCAATGAATATTGTAAATGCACAAACAGTAATATCTCCACATTGCAAGGTGCAATTCTGAAATTTTTTGCTTTTTCCTGCTCCTCTTAGCATGATAAAGAAGATTCAAAGAGAGTGAGATGCCAGCTCTTTTCATTCACTCAGTAGCTTCAAACATTTCTGGTATATGAATAACATGTTTTTCAATGGCAAAAATCAATGAATATTGTAAATGCACAAACAGTAATTTCTCCGCATTGCAAGGTGCAATTCTGAAATTTTTTGCTTTTTCCTGCTAATCCTAGCATGATAAAGAAGATTCAAAGAGAGTGAGATGCCAGCTCCTTTCATTCAGTCAGTAGCTTCAAACATTTCTGGACGTTTTTCAATGGCAAAAATCAATGAATATTGTAAATGCACAAAACAGTAATATCTCCACATTGCAAGGTGCAATTCTGAAATTTTTTGCTTTTTCCTGCTCCTCTTAGCATGATAAAGAAGATTCAAAGAGAGTGAGATGCCAGCTCTTTTCATTCAGTCAGTAGCTTCAAACATTTCTGGTATATGAATAACATGTTTTTCAATGGCAAAAATCAATGAATATTGTAAATGCACAAACAGTAATTTCTCCGCATTGCAAGGTGCAATTCTGAAATTTTTTGCTTTTTCCTGCTAAGCCTAGCATGATAAAGAAGATTCAAAGAGAGTGAGATGCCAGCTCCTTTCATTCAGTCAGTAGCTTCAAACATTTCTGGACGTTTTTCAATGGCAAAAATCAATGAATATTGTAAATGCACAAACAGCAATATCTCCACATTGCAAGGTGCAATTCTGAAATTTTTTGCTTTTTCCTGCTAATCCTAGCATGATAAAGAAGATTCAAAGAGAGTGAGATGCCAGCTCCTTTCATTCAGTCAGTAGCTTCAAACATTTCTGGACGTTTTTCAATGGCAAAAATCAATGAATATTGTAAATGCACAAACAGTAATATCTCCACATTGCAAGGTGCAATTCTGAAATTTTTTGCTTTTTCCTGCTCCTCTTAGCATGATAAAGAAGATTCAAAGAGAGTGAGATGCCAGCTCTTTTCATTCAGTCAGTAGCTTCAAACATTTCTGGTATATGAATAACATGATGTTTTTCAATGGCAAAAATCAATGAATATTGTAAATGCACAAACAGTAATTTCTCCGCATTGCAAGGTGCAATTCTGAAATTTTTTGCTTTTTCCTGCTAATCCTAGCATGATAAAGAAGATTCAAAGAGAGTGAGATGCCAGCTCCTTTCATTCAGTCAGTAGCTTCAAACATTTCTGGACATTTTTCAATGGCAAAAATCAATGAATATTGTAAATGCACAAACAGTAATATCTCCACATTGCAAGGTGCAATTCTGAAATTTTTTGCTTTTTCCTGCTCCTCTTAGCATGATAAAGAAGATTCAAAGAGAGTGAGATGCCAGCTCTTTTCATTCAGTCAGTAGCTTCAAACATTTCTGGTATATGAATAACATGTTTTTCAATGGCAAAAATCAATGAATATTGTAAATGCACAAACAGTAATTTCTCCGCATTGCAAGGTGCAATTCTGAAATTTTTTGCTTTTTCCTGCTAATCCTAGCATGATAAAGAAGATTCAAAGAGAGTGAGATGCCAGCTCCTTTCATTCAGTCAGTAGCTTCAAACATTTCTGGACGTTTTTCAATGGCAAAAATCAATGAATATTGTAAATGCACAAACAGTAATATCTCCACATTGCAAGGTGCAATTCTGAAATTTTTTGCTTTTTCCTGCTCCTCTTAGCATGATAAAGAAGATTCAAAGAGAGTGAGATGCCAGCTCTTTTCATTCAGTCAGTAGCTTCAAACATTTCTGGTATATGAAAAACATGATGTTTTTCAATGGCAAAAATCAATGAATATTGTAAATGCACAAACAGTAATTTCTCCGCATTGCAAGGTGCAATTCTGAAATTTTTTGCTTTTTCCTGCTAATCCTAGCATGATAAAGAAGATTCAAAAAGAGTGAGATGCCAGCTCATTTCATTCAGTCAGTAGCTTCAAACATTTCTGGACGTTTTTCAATGGCAAAAATCAATGAATATTGTAAATGCACAAAGAGTAATATCTCCACATTGCAAGGTGCAATTCTGAAATTTTTTGCTTTTTCCTGCTCCTCTTAGCATGATAAAGAAGATTCAAAGAGAGTGAGATGCCAGCTCTTTTCATTCAGTCAGTAGCTTCAAACATTTCTGGTATATGAATAACATGTTTTTCAATGGCAAAAATCAATGAATATTGTAAATGCACAAACAGTAATTTCTCCGCATTGCAAGGTGCAATTCTGAAATTTTTTGCTTTTTCCTGCTAATCCTAGCATGATAAAGAAGATTCAAAGAGAGTGAGATGCCAGCTCCTTTCATTCAGTCAGTAGCTTCAAACATTTCTGGACGTTTTTCAATGGCAAAAATCAATGAATATTGTAAATGCACAAACAGTAATATCTCCGCATTGCAAGGTGCAATTCTGAAATTTTTTGCTTTTTCCTGCTAATCCTAGCATGATAAAGAAGATTCAAAGAGAGTGAGATGCCAGCTCCTTTCATTCAGTCAGTAGCTTCAAACATTTCTGGACGTTTTTCAATGGCAAAAATCAATGAATATTGTAAATGCACAAACAGTAATATCTCCACATTGCAAGGTGCAATTCTGAAATTTTTTGCTTTTTCCTGCTCCTCGTAGCATGATAAAGAAGATTCAAAGAGAGTGAGATGCCAGCTCTTTTCATTCAGTCAGTAGCTTCAAACATTTCTGGTATATGAATAACATGATGTTTTTCAATGGCAAAAATCAATGAATATTGTAAATGCACAAACAGTAATTTCTCCGCATTGCAAGGTGCAATTCTGAAATTTTTTGCTTT
This sequence comes from Phyllobates terribilis, assembly GCF_046119375.1. NCBI lineage: Eukaryota > Metazoa > Chordata > Amphibia > Anura > Dendrobatidae > Phyllobates > Phyllobates terribilis. Next base: position 112,699 of record NW_027363167.1, on the reverse strand, counting down.
TTCCTGCTAATCCTAGCATGATAAAGAAGGTTCAAAGAGAGTGAGATGCCAGCTCCTTTCATTCAGTCAGTAGCTTCAAACATTTCTGGTATATGAATAACATGAAGTTTTTCAATGGCAAAAATCAATGAATATTGTAAATTCACAAACAGTAATTTCTCCGCATTGCAAGGTGCAATTCTGAAATTTTTTGCTTTTTCCTGCTAAACCTAGCATGATAAAGAAGATTCAAAGAGAGGGAGATGCCAGCTCCTTTCATTCAGTCAGTAGCTTCAAACATTTCTGGACGTTTTTCAATAGCAAAAATCAATGAATATTGTAAATGCACAAACAGTAATTTCTCCGCATTGCAAGGTGCAATTCTGAAATTTTTTGCTTTTTCCTGCTAATCCTAGCATGATAAAGAAGATTCAAAGAGAGTGAGATGCCAGCTCCTTTCATTCAGTCAGTAGCTTCAAACATTTCTGGACGTTTTTCAATGGCAAAAATCAATGAATATTGTAAATGCACAAACAGTAATATCTCCACATTGCAAGGTGCAATTCTGAAATTTTTTGCTTTTTACTGCTCCTCTTAGCATGATAAAGAAGATTCAAAGAGAGTGAGATGCCAGCTCTTTTCATTCAGTCAGTAGCTTCAAACATTTCTGGTATATGAATAACATGATGTTTTTCAATGGCAAAAATCAATGAATATTGTAAATGCACAAACAGTAATTTCTCCGCATTGCAAGGTGCAATTCTGAAATTTTTTGCTTTTTCCTGCTAATCCTAGCATGATAAAGAAGATTCAAAGAGAGTGAGATGCCAGCTCCTTTCATTCAGTCAGTAGCTTCAAACATTTCTGGTATATGAATAACATGAAGTTTTTCAATTGCAAAAATCAATGAATATTGTAAATGCACATACAGTAATATCTCCACATTGCAAGGTGCAATTCTGAAATTTTTTGCTTTTTCCTGCTCCTCTTAGCATGATAAAGAAGATTCAAAGAGAGTGAGATGCCAGCTCTTTTCATTCAGTCAGTAGCTTCAAACATTTCTGGTATATGAATAACATGTTTTTCAATGGCAAAAATCAATGAATATTGTAAATGCACAAACAGTAATTTCTCCGCATTGCAAGGTGCAATTCTGAAATTTTTTGCTTTTTCCTGCTAATCCTAGCATGATAAAGAAGATTCAAAGAGAGTGAGATGCCAGCTCCTTTCATTCAGTCAGTAGCTTCAAACATTTCTGGACGTTTTTCAATGGCAAAAATCAATGAATATTGTAAATGCACAAACAGTAATATCTCCGCATTGCAAGGTGCAATTCTGAAATTTTTTGCTTTTTCCTGCTAATCCTAGCATGATAAAGAAGATTCAAAAAGAGTGAGATGCCAGCTCCTTTCATTCAGTCAGTAGCTTCAAACATTTCTGGACGTTTTTCAATGGCAAAAATCAATGAATATTGTAAATGCACAAACAGTAATATCTCCACATTGCAAGGTGCAATTCTGAAATTTTTTGCTTTTTCCTGCTCCTCTTAGCATGATAAAGAAAATTCAAAGAGTGTGAGATGCCAGCTCTTTTCATTCAGTCAGTAGCTTCAAACATTTCTGGTATATGAATAACATGATGTTTTTCAATGGCAAAAATCAATGAATATTGTAAATGCACAAACTGTAATTTCTCCGCATTGCAAGGTGCAATTCTGAAATTTTTTGCTTTTTCCTGCTAATCCTAGCATGATAAAGAAGATTCAAAGAGAGTGAGATGCCAGCTCCTTTCATTCAGTCAGTAGCTTCAAACATTTCTGGACGTTTTTCAATGGCAAAAATCAATGAATATTGTAAATGCACAAACAGTAATATCTCCACATTGCAAGGTGCAATTCTGAAATTTTTTGCTTTTTCCTGCTCCTCTTAGCATCATAAAGAAGATTCAAAGAGAGTGAGATGCCAGCTCTTTTCATTCAGTCAGTAGCTTCAAACATTTCTGGTATATGAATAACATGATGTTTTTCAATGGCAAAAATCAATGAATATTGTAAATGCACAAACAGTAATTTCTCCGCATTGCAAGGTGCAATTCTGAAATTTTTTGCTTTTTCCTGCTAATCCTAGCATGATAAAGAAGATTCAAAGAGAGTGAGATGCCAGCTCCTTTCATTCATTCAGTAGCTTCAAACATTTCTGGACGTTTTTCAATGGCAAAAATCAATGAATATTGTAAATGCACAAACAGTAATATCTCCACATTGCAAGGTGCAATTCTGAAATTTTTTGCTTTTTCCTGCTCCTCTTAGCATGATAAAGAAGATTCAAAGAGAGTGAGATGCCAGCTCTTTTCATTCAGTCAGTAGCTTCAAACATTTCTGGTATATGAATAACATGATGTTTTTCAATGGCAAAAATCAATGAATATTGTAAATGCACAAACAGTAATTTCTCCACATTGCAAGGTGCAATTCTGAAATTTTTTGCTTTTTCCTGCTAATCCTAGCATGATAAAGAAGATTCAAAGAGAGTGAGATGCCAGCTCATTTCATTCAGTCAGTAGCTTCAAACATTTCTGGACGTTTTTCAATGGAAAAAATCAATGAATATTGTAAATGCACAAAGAGTAATATCTCCACATTGCAAGGTGCAATTCTGAAATTTTTTGCTTTTTCCTGCTCCTCTTAGCATGATAAAGAAGATTCAAAGAGAGTGAGATGCCAGCTCTTTTCATTCAGTCAGTAGCTTCAAACATTTCTGGTATATGAATAACATGTTTTTCAATGGCAAAAATCAATGAATATTGTAAATGCACAAACAGTAATTTCTCCGCATTGCAAGGTGCAATTCTGAAATTTTTTGCTTTTTCCTGCTAATCCTAGCATGATAAAGAAGATTCAAAGAGAGTGAGATGCCAGCTCCTTTCATTCAGTCAGTAGCTTCAAACATTTCTGGACGTTTTTCAATGGCAAAAATCAATGAATATTGTAAATGCACAAACAGTAATATCTCCGCATTGCAAGGTGCAATTCTGAAATTTTTTGCTTTTTCCTGCTAATCCTAGCATGATAAAGAAGATTCAAAGAGAGTGAGATGCCAGCTCCTTTCATTCAGTCAGTAGCTTCAAACATTTCTGGACGTTTTTCAATGGCAAAAATCAATGAATATTGTAAATGCACAAACAGTAATATCTCCACATTGCAAGGTGCAATTCTGAAATTTTTTGCTTTTTCCTGCTCCTCTTAGCATGGTAAAGAAGATTCAAAGAGAGTGAGATGCCAGCTCTTTTCATTCAGTCAGTAGCTTCAAACATTTCTGGTATATGAATAACATGATGTTTTTCAATGGCAAAAATCAATGAATATTGTAATTGCACAAACAGTAATTTCTCCGCATTGCAAGGTGCAATTCTGAAATTTTTTGCTTTTTCCTGCTAATCCTAGCATGATAAAGAAGATTCAAAGAGAGTGAGATGCCAGCTCCTTTCATTCAGTCAGTAGCTTCAAACATTTCTGGACGTTTTTCAATGGCAAAAATCAATGAATATTGTAAATGCACAAACAGTAATATCTCCACATTGCAAGGTGCAATTCTGAAATTTTTTGCTTTTTCCTGCTCCTCGTAGCATGATAAAGAAGATTCAAAGAGAGTGAGATGCCAGCTCTTTTCATTCAGTCAGTAGCTTCAAACATTTCTGGTATATGAATAACATGATGTTTTTCAATGGCAAAAATCAATGAATATTGTAAATGCACAAACAGTAATTTCTCCGCATTGCAAGGTGCAATTCTGAAATTTTTTGTTTTTTCCTGCTAATCCTAGCATGATAAAGAAGGTTCAAAGAGAGTGAGATGCCAGCTCCTTTCATTCAGTCAGTAGCTTCAAACATTTCTGGTATATGAATAACATGAAGTTTTTCAATGGCAAAAATCAATGAATATTGTAAATTCACAAACAGTAATTTCTCCGCATTGCAAGGTGCAATTCTGAAATTTTTTGCTTTTTCCTGCTAATCCTAGCATGATAAAGAAGATTCAAAGAGAGGGAGATGCCAGCTCCTTTCATTCAGTCAGTAGCTTCAAACATTTCTGGACGTTTTTCAATAGCAAAAATCAATGAATATTGTAAATGCACAAACAGTAATTTCTCCGCATTGCAAGGTGCAATTCTGAAATTTTTTGCTTTTTCCTGCTAATCCTAGCATGATAAAGAAGATTCAAAGAGAGTGAGATGCCAGCTCCTTTCATTCAGTCAGTAGCTTCAAACATTTCTGGACGTTTTTCAATGGCAAAAATCAATGAATATTGTAAATGCACAAACAGTAATATCTCCACATTGCAAGGTGCAATTCTGAAATTTTTTGCTTTTTACTGCTCCTCTTAGCATGATAAAGAAGATTCAAAGAGAGTGAGATGCCAGCTCTTTTCATTCAGTCAGTAGCTTCAAACATTTCTGGTATATGAATAACATGATGTTTTTCAATGGCAAAAATCAATGAATATTGTAAATGCACAAACAGTAATTTCTCCGCATTGCAAGGTGCAATTCTGAAATTTTTTGCTTTTTCCTGCTAATCCTAGCATGATAAAGAAGATTCAAAGAGAGTGAGATGCCAGCTCCTTTCATTCAGTCAGTAGCTTCAAACATTTCTGGTATATGAATAACATGAAGTTTTTCAATGGCAAAAATCAATGAATATTGTAAATGCACAAACAGTAATTTCTCCGCATTGCAAGGTGCAATTCTGAAATTTTTTGCTTTTTCCTGCTAATCCTAGCATGATAAAGAAGATTCAAAGAGAGTGAGATGCCAGCTCCTTTCATTCAGTCAGTAGCTTCAAACATTTCTGGACGTTTTTCAATGGCAAAAATCAATGAATATTGTAAATGCACAAACAGTAATATCTCCGCATTTCAAGGTGCAATTCTGAAATTTTTTGCTTTTTCCTGCTAATCCTAGCATGATAAAGAAGATTCAAAGAGAGTGAGATGCCAGCTCCTTTCATTCAGTCAGTAGCTTCAAACATTTCTGGACGTTTTTAAATGGCAAAAATCAATGAATATTGTAAATGCACAAACAGTAATATCTCCACATTGCAAGGTGCAATTCTGAAATTTTTTGCTTTTTCCTGCTCCTCTTAGCATGATAAAGAAGATTCAAAGAGTGTGAGTTGCCAGCTCTTTTCTTTCAGTCAGTAGCTTCAAACATTTCTGGTATATGAATAACACTATGTTTTTCAATGGCAAAAATCAATGAATATTGTAAATGCACAAACAGTAATTTCTCCGCATTGCAAGGTGCAATTTCGAAATTTTTTGCTTTTTCCTGCTAATCCTAGCATGATAAAGAAGATTCAAAGAGAGTGAGATGCCAGCTCCTTTCATTCAGTCAGTAGCTTCAAACATTTCTGGACGTTTTTCAATGGCAAAAATCAATGAATATTGTAAATGCACAAACAGTAATATCTCCACATTGCAAGGTGCAATTCTGAAATTTTTTGCTTTTTCCTGCTCCTCTTAGCATGATAAAGATTCAAAGAGAGTGAGATGCCAGCTCCTTTCATTCAGTCAGTAGCTTCAAACATTTCTGGTATATGAATAACATGAAGTTTTTCAATTGCAAAAATCAATGAATATTGTAAATGCACATACAGTAATATCTCCACATTGCAAGGTGCAATTCTGAAATTTTTTGCTTTTTCCTGCTCCTCTTAGCATGATAAAGAAGATTCAAAGAGAGTGAGATGCCAGCTCTTTTCATTCAGTCAGTAGCTTCAAACATTTCTGGTATATGAATAACATGTTTTTCAATGGCAAAAATCAATGAATATTGTAAATGCACAAACAGTAATTTCTCCGCATTGCAAGGTGCAATTCTGAAATTTTTTGCTTTTTCCTGCTAATCCTAGCATGATAAAGAAGATTCAAAGAGAGTGAGATGCCAGCTCCTTTCATTCAGTCAGTAGCTTCAAACATTTCTGGACGTTTTTCAATGGCAAAAATCAATGAATATTGTAAATGCACAAACAGTAATATCTCCGCATTGCAAGGTGCAATTCTGAAATTTTTTGCTTTTTCCTGCTAATCCTAGCATGATAAAGAAGATTCAAAGAGAGTGAGATGCCAGCTCCTTTCATTCAGTCAGTAGCTTCAAACATTTCTGGACGTTTTTCAATGGCAAAAATCAATGAATATTGTAAATGCACAAACAGTAATATCTCCACATTGCAAGGTGCAATTCTGAAATTTTTTGCTTTTTCCTGCTCCTCTTAGCATGATAAAGAAAATTCAAAGAGTGTGAGATGCCAGCTCTTTTCATTCAGTCAGTAGCTTCAAACATTTCTGGTATATGAATAACATGATGTTTTTCAATGGCAAAAATCAATGAATATTGTAAATGCACAAACAGTAATTTCTCCGCATTGCAAGGTGCAATTCTGAAATTTTTTGCTTTTTCCTGCTAATCCTAGCATGATAAAGAAGATTCAAAGAGAGTGAGATGCCAGCTCCTTTCATTCAGTCAGTAGCTTCAAACATTTCTGGACGTTTTTCAATGGCAAAAATCAATGAATATTGTAAATGCACAAACAGTAATATCTCCACATTGCAAGGTGCAATTCTGAAATTTTTTGCTTTTTCCTGCTCCTATTAGCATGATAAAGAAGATTCAAAGAGAGTGAGATGCCAGCTCTTTTCATTCAGTCAGTAGCTTCAAACATTTCTGGTATATGAATAACATGATGTTTTTCAATGGCAAAAATCAATGAATATTGTAAATGCACAAACAGTAATTTCTCCGCATTGCAAGGTGCAATTCTGAAATTTTTTGCTTTTTCCTGCTAATCCTAGCATGATAAAGAAGATTCAAAGAGAGTGAGATGCCAGCTCCTTTCATTCAGTCAGTAGCTTCAAACATTTCTGGACGTTTTTCAATGGCAAAAATCAATGAATATTGTAAATGCACAAACAGTAATATCTCCACATTGCAAGGTGCAATTCTGAAATTTTTTGCTTTTTCCTGCTCCTCTTAGCATCATAAAGAAGATTCAAAGAGAGTGAGATGCCAGCTCTTTTCATTCAGTCAGTAGCTTCAAACATTTCTGGTATATGAATAACATGATGTTTTTCAATGGCAAAAATCAATGAATATTGTAAATGCACAAACAGTAATTTCTCCGCATTGCAAGGTGCAATTCTGAAATTTTTTGCTTTTTCCTGCTAATCCTAGCATGATAAAGAAGATTCAAAGAGAGTGAGATGCCAGCTCCTTTCATTCATTCAGTAGCTTCAAACATTTCTGGACGTTTTTCAATGGCAAAAATCAATGAATATTGTAAATGCACAAACAGTAATATCTCCACATTGCAAGGTGCAATTCTGAAATTTTTTGCTTTTTCCTGCTCCTCTTAGCATGATAAAGAAGATTCAAAGAGAGTGAGATGCCAGCTCTTTTCATTCAGTCAGTAGCTTCAAACATTTCTGGTATATGAATAACATGATGTTTTTCAATGGCAAAAATCAATGAATATTGTAAATGCACAAACAGTAAATTCTCCACATTGCAAGGTGCAATTCTGAAATTTTTTGCTTTTTCCTGCTAATCCTAGCATGATAAAGAAGATTTAAAGAGAGTGAGATGCCAGCTCCTTTCATTCAGTCAGTAGCTTCAAACATTTCTGGATGTTTTTCAATGGCAAAAATCAATGAATATTGTAAATGCACAAACAGTAATATCTCCACATTGCAAGGTGCAATTCTGAAATTTTTTGCTTTTTCCTGCTAATCCTAGCATGATAAAGAAGATTCAAAGAGAGTGAGATGCCAGCTCCTTTCATTCAGTCAGTAGCTTCAAACATTTCTGGACGTTTTTCAATGGCAAAAATCAATGAATATTGTAAATGCACAAACAGTAATATCTCCACATTGCAAGGTGCAATTCTGAAATTTTTTGCTTTTTCCTGCTAATCCTAGCATGATAAAGAAGATTCAAAGAGAGTGAGATGCCAGCTCCTTTCATTCAGTCAGTAGCTTCAAACATTTCTGGACGTTTTTCAATGGCAAAAATCAATGAATATTGTAAATGCACAAACAGTAATATCTCCACATTGCAAGGTGCAATTCTGAAATTTTTTGCTTTTTCCTGCTCCTCTTAGCATGATAAAGAAGATTCAAAGAGAGTGAGATGCCAGCTCTTTTCATTCAGTCAGTAGCTTCAAACATTTCTGGTATATGAATAACATGATGTTTTTCAATTGCAAAAATCAATGAATATTGCAAATGCACAAACAGTAATTTCTCCGCATTGCAAGGTGCAATTCTGAAATTTTTTGCTTTTTCCTGCTAATCCTAGCATGATAAAGAAGATTCAAAGAGAGTGAGATGCCAGCTCCTTTCATTCAGTCAGTAGCTTCAAACATTTCTGGACGTTTTTCAATGGCAAAAATCAATGTATATTGTAAATGCACAAACAGTAATATCTCCGCATTGCAAGGTGCAATTCTGAAATTTTTTGCTTTTTCCTGCTAATCCTAGCATGATAAAGAAGATTCAAAGAGAGTGAGATGCCAGCTCCTTTCATTCAGTCAGTAGCTTCAAACATTTCTGGACGTTTTTCAATGGCAAAAATCAATGAATATTGTAAATGCACAAACAGTAATATCTCCGCATTGCAAGGTGCAATTCTGAAATTTTTTGCTTTTTCCTGCTCCTCTTAGCATGATAAAGAAGATTCAAAGAGAGTGAGATGCCAGCTCTTTTCATTCAGTCAGTAGCTTCAAACATTTCTGGTATATGAATAACATGATGTTTTTCAATGGCAAAAATCAATGAATATTGTAAATGCACAAACAGTAATATCTCCACATTGCAAGGTGCAATTCTGAAATTTTTTGCTTTTTCCTGCTCCTCTTAGCATGATAAAGAAGATTCAAAGAGAGTGAGATGCCAGCTCTTTTCATTCAGTCAGTAGCTTCAAACATTTCTGGTATATGAATAACATGATGTTTTTCAATGGCAAAAATCAATGAATATTGTAAATGCACAAACAGTAATTTCTCCGCATTGCAAGGTGCAATTCTGAAATTTTTTGCTTTTTCCTGCTAATCCTAGCATGATAAAGAAGATTCAAAGAGAGTGAGATGCCAGCTCCTTTCATTCAGTCAGTAGCTTCAAACATTTCTGGACGTTTTTCAATGGCAAAAATCAATGAATATTGTAAATGCACAAACAGTAATATCTCCACATTGCAAGGTGCAATTCTGAAATTTTTTGCTTTTTCCTGCTCCTCTTAGCATGATAAAGAAGATTCAAAGAGAGTGAGATGCCAGCTCTTTTCATTCAGTCAGTAGCTTCAAACATTTCTGGTATATGAATAACATGATGTTTTTCAATGGCAAAAATCAATGAATATTGTAAATGCACAAACAGTAATTTCTCCGCATTGCAAGGTGCAATTCTGAAATTTTTTGCTTTTTCCTGCTAATCCTAGCATGATAAAGAAGATTCAAAGAGAGTGAGATGCCAGCTCCTTTCATTCAGTCAGTAGCTTCAAACATTTCTGGACGTTTTTCAATGGCAAAAATCAATGAATATTGTAAATGCACAAACAGTAATATCTCCACATTGCAAGGTGCAATTCTGAAATTTTTTGCTTTTTCCTGCTCCTCTTAGCATGATAAAGAAGATTCAAAGAGAGTGAGATGCCAGCTCTTTTCATTCAGTCAGTAGCTTCAAACATTTCTGGACGTTTTTCAATGGCAAAAATCAATGAATATTGTAAATGCACAAACAGTAATATCTCCACATTGCAAGGTGCAATTCTGAAATTTTTTGCTTTTTACTGCTCCTCTTAGCATGATAAAGAAGATTCAAAGAGAGTGAGATGCCAGCTCTTTTCATTCAGTCAGTAGCTTCAAACATTTCTGGTATATGAATAACATGATGTTTTTCAATGGCAAAAATCAATGAATATTGTAAATGCACAAACAGTAATTTCTCCGCATTGCAAGGTGCAATTCTGAAATTTTTTGCTTTTTCCTGCTAATCCTAGCATGATAAAGAAGATTCAAAGAGAGTGAGATGCCAGCTCCTTTCATTCAGTCAGTAGCTTCAAACATTTCTGGTATATGAATAACATGAAGTTTTTCAATGGCAAAAATCAATGAATATTGTAAATGCACAAACAGTAATTTCTCCGCATTGCAAGGTGCAATTCTGAAATTTTTTGCTTTTTCCTGCTAATCCTAGCATGATAAAGAAGATTCAAAGAGAGTGAGATGCCAGCTCCTTTCATTCAGTCAGTAGCTTCAAACATTTCTGGACGTTTTTCAATGGCAAAAATCAATGAATATTGTAAATGCACAAACAGTAATATCTCCGCATTGCAAGGTGCAATTCTGAAATTTTTTGCTTTTTCCTGCTAATCCTAGCATGATAAAGAAGATTCAAAGAGAGTGAGATGCCAGCTCCTTTCATTCAGTCAGTAGCTTCAAACATTTCTGGACGTTTTTAAATGGCAAAAATCAATGAATATTGTAAATGCACAAACAGTAATATCTCCACATTGCAAGGTGCAATTCTGAAATTTTTTGCTTTTTCCTGCTCCTCTTAGCATGATAAAGAAGATTCAAAGAGTGTGAGTTGCCAGCTCTTTTCTTTCAGTCAGTAGCTTCAAACATTTCTGGTATATGAATAACATGATGTTTTTCAATGGCAAAAATCAATGAATATTGTAAATGCACAAACAGTAATTTCTCCGCATTGCAAGGTGCAATTTCGAAATTTTTTGCTTTTTCCTGCTAATCCTAGCATGATAAAGAAGATTCAAAGAGAGTGAGATGCCAGCTCCTTTCATTCAGTCAGTAGCTTCAAACATTTCTGGACGTTTTTCAATGGCAAAAATCAATGAATATTGTAAATGCACAAACAGTAATATCTCCACATTGCAAGGTGCAATTCTGAAATTTTTTGCTTTTTCCTGCTCCTCTTAGCATGATAAAGAAGATTCAAAGAGAGTGAGATGCCAGCTCCTTTCATTCAGTCAGTAGCTTCAAACATTTCTGGTATATGAATAACATGAAGTTTTTCAATTGCAAAAATCAATGAATATTGTAAATGCACAAACAGTAATATCTCCACATTGCAAGGTGCAATTCTGAAATTTTTTGCTTTTTCCTGCTCCTCTTAGCATGATAAAGAAGATTCAAAGAGAGTGAGATGCCAGCTCTTTTCATTCAGTCACTAGCTTCAAACATTTCTGGTATATGAATAACATGTTTTTCAATGGCTAAAATCAATGAATATTGTAAATGCACAAACAGTAATTTCTCCGCATTGCAAGGTGCAATTCTGAAATTTTTTGCTTTTTCCTGCTAATCCTAGCATGATAAAGAAGATTCAAAGAGAGTGAGATGCCAGCTCCTTTCATTCAGTCAGTAGCTTCAAACATTTCTGGACGTTTTTCAATGGCAAAAATCAATGAATATTGTAAATGCACAAACAGTAATATCTCCGCATTGCAAGGTGCAATTCTGAAATTTTTTGCTTTTTCCTGCTAATCCTAGCATGATAAAGAAGATTCAAAGAGAGTGAGATGCCAGCTCCTTTCATTCAGTCAGTAGCTTCAAACATTTCTGGACGTTTTTCAATGGCAAAAATCAATGAATATTGTAAATGCACAAACAGTAATATCTCCACATTGCAAGGTGCAATTCTGAAATTTTTTGCTTTTTCCTGCTCCTCTTAGCATGATAAAGAAAATTCAAAGAGTGTGAGATGCCAGCTCTTTTCATTCAGTCAGCAGCTTCAAACATTTCTGGTATATGAATAACATGATTTTTTTCAATGGCAAAAATCAATGAATATTGTAAATGCACAAACAGTAATTTCTCCGCATTGCAAGGTGCAATTCTGAAATTTTTTGCTTTTTCCTGCTAATCCTAGCATGATAAAGAAGATTCAAAGAGAGTGAGATGCCAGCTCCTTTCATTCAGTCAGTAGCTTCAAACATTTCTGGACGTTTTTCAATGGCAAAAATCAATGAATATTGTAAATGCACAAACAGTAATATCTCCACATTGCAAGGTGCAATTCTGAAATTTTTTGCTTTTTCCTGCTCCTCTTAGCATGATAAAGAAGATTCAAAGAGAGTGAGATGCCAGCTCTTTTCATTCAGTCAGTAGCTTCAAACATTTCTGGTATATGAATAACATGATGTTTTTCAATGGCAAAAATCAATGAATATTGTAAATGCACAAACAGTAATTTCTCCGCATTGCAAGGTGCAATTCTGAAATTTTTTGCTTTTTCCTGCTAATCCTAGCATGATAAAGAAGATTCAAAGAGAGTGAGATGCCAGCTCCTTTCATTCAGTCAGTAGCTTCAAACATTTCTGGACGTTTTTCAATGGCAAAAATCAATGAATATTGTAAATGCACAAACAGTAATATCTCCACATTGCAAGGTGCAATTCTGAAATTTTTTGCTTTTTCCTGCTCCTCTTAGCATCATAAAGAAAATTCAAAGAGAGTGAGATGCCAGCTCTTTTCATTCAGTCAGTAGCTTCAAACATTTCTGGTATATGAATAACATGATGTTTTTCAATGGCAAAAATCAATGAATATTGTAAATGCACAAACAGTAATTTCTCCGCATTGCAAGGTGCAATTCTGAAATTTTTTGCTTTTTCCTGCTAATCCTAGCATGATAAAGAAGATTCAAAGAGAGTGAGATGCCAGCTCCTTTCATTCATTCAGTAGCTTCAAACATTTCTGGACGTTTTTCAATGGCAAAAATCAATGAATATTGTAAATGCACAAACAGTAATATCTCCACATTGCAAGGTGCAATTCTGAAATTTTTTGCTCTTTCCTGCTCCTCTTAGCATGATAAAGAAGATTCAAAGAGAGTGAGATGCCAGCTCTTTTCATTCAGTCAGTAGCTTCAAACATTTCTGGTATATGAATAACATGATGTTTTTCAATGGCAAAAATCAATGAATATTGTAAATGCACAAACAGTAATTTCTCCACATTGCAAGGTGCAATTCTGAAATTTTTTGCTTTTTCCTGCTAATCCTAGCATGATAAAGAAGATTTAAAGAGAGTGAGATGCCAGCTCCTTTCATTCAGTCAGTAGCTTCAAACATTTCTGGATGTTTTTCAATGGCAAAAATCAATGAATATTGTAAATGCACAAACAGTAATATCTCCACATTGCAAGGTGCAATTCTGAAATTTTTTGCTTTTTCCTGCTAATCCTAGCATGATAAAGAAGATTCAAAGAGAGTGAGATGCCAGCTCCTTTCATTCCGTCAGTAGCTTCAAACATTTCTGGACGTTTTTCAATGGCAAAAATCAATGAATATTGTAAATGCACAAACAGTAATATCTCCACATTGCAAGGTGCAATTCTGAAATTTTTTGCTTTTTCCTGCTAATCCTAGCATGATAAAGAAGATTCAAAGAGAGTGAGATGCCAGCTCCTTTCATTCAGTCAGTAGCTTCAAACATTTCTGGACGTTTTTCAATGGCAAAAATCAATGAATATTGTAAATGCACAAACAGTAATATCTCCACATTGCAAGGTGCAATTCTGAAATTTTTTGCTTTTTCCTGCTCCTCTTAGCATGATAAAGAAGATTCAAAGAGAGTGAGATGCCAGCTCTTTTCATTCAGTCAGTAGCTTCAAACATTTCTGGTATATGAATAACATGATGTTTTTCAATGGCAAAAATCAATGAATATTGTAAATGCACAAACAGTAATTTCTCCGCATTGCAAGGTGCAATTCTGAAATTTTTTGCTTTTTCCTGCTAATCCTAGCATGATAAAGAAGATTCAAAGAGAGTGAGATGCCAGCTCCTTTCATTCAGTCAGTAGCTTCAAACATTTCTGGACGTTTTTCAATGGCAAAAATCAATGAATATTGTAAATGCACAAACAGTAATATCTCCACATTGCAAGGTGCAATTCTGAAATTTTTTGCTTTTTCCTGCTCCTCTTAGCATGATAAAGAAGATTCAAAGAGAGTGAGATGCCAGCTCTTTTCATTCAGTCAGTAGCTTCAAACATTTCTGGTATATGAATAACATGATGTTTTTCAATGGCAAAAATCAATGAATATTGTAAATGCACAAACAGTAATTTCTCCGCATTGCAAGGTGCAATTCTGAAATTTTTTGCTTTTTCCTGCTAATCCTAGCATGATAAAGAAGATTCAAAGAGAGTGAGATGCCAGCTCCTTTCATTCAGTCAGTAGCTTCAAACATTTCTGGACGTTTTTCAATGGCAAAAATCAATGAATATTGTAAATGCACAAACAGTAATATCTCCACATTGCAAGGTGCAATTCTGAAATTTTTTGCTTTTTCCTGCTCCTCTTAGCATGATAAAGAAGATTCAAAGAGAGTGAGATGCCAGCTCTTTTCATTCAGTCAGTAGCTTCAAACATTTCTGGTATATGAATAACATGATGTTTTTCAATGGCAAAAATCAATGATTATTGTAAATGCACAAACAGTAATTTCTCCGCATTGCAATGTGCAATTCTGAAATTTTTTGCTTTTTCCTGCTAATCCTAGCATGATAAAGAAGATTCAAAGAGAGTGAGATGCCAGCTCCTTTCATTCAGTCAGTAGCTTCAAACATTTCTGGACGTTTTTCAATGGCAAAAATCAATGAATATTGTAAATGCACAAACAGTAATATCTCCACATTGCAAGGTGCAATTCTGAAATTTTTTGCTTTTTCCTGCTAATCCTAGCATGATAAAGAAGATTCAAAGAGAGTGAGATGCCAGCTCCTTTCATTCAGTCAGTAGCTTCAAACATTTCTGGACGTTTTTCAATGGCAAAAATCAATGAATATTGTAAATGCACAAACAGTAATATCTCCACATTGCAAGGTGCAATTCTGAAATTTTTTGCTTTTTCCTGCTCCTCTTAGCATGATAAAGAAGATTCAAAGAGAGTGAGATGCCAGCTCTTTTCATTCAGTCAGTAGCTTCAAACATTTCTGGTATATGAATAACATGATGTTTTTCAATGGCAAAAATCAATGAATATTGTAAATGCACAAACAGTAATTTCTCCGCATTGCAAGGTGCAATTCTGAAATTTTTTGCTTTTTCCTGCTAATCCTACCATGATAAAGAAGATTCAAAGAGAGTGAGATGCCAGCTCCTTTCATTCAGTCAGTAGCTTCAAACATTTCTGGACGTTTTTCAATGGCAAAAATCAATGAATATTGTAAATGCACAAACAGTAATATCTCCACATTGCAAGGTGCAATTCTGAAATTTTTTGCTTTTTCTTGCTAATCCTAGCATGATAAAGAAGATTCAAAGAGAGTGAGATGCCAGCTCCTTTCATTCAGTCAGTAGCTTCAAACATTTCTGGACGTTTTTCAATGGCAAAAATCAATGAATATTGTAAATGCACAAACAGTAATATCTCCACATTGCAAGGTGCAATTCTGAAATTTTTTGCTTTTTCCTGCTCCTCTTAGCATGATAAAGAAGATTCAAAGAGAGTGAGATGCCAGCTCTTTTCATTCAGTCAGTAGCTTCAAACATTTCTGGTATATGAATAACATGATGTTTTTCAATGGCAAAAATCAATGAATATTGTAAATGCACAAACAGTAATTTCTCCGCATTGCAAGGTGCAATTCTGAAATTTTTTGCTTTTTCCTGCTAATCCTAGCATGATAAAGAAGATTCAAATAGAGTGAGATGCCAGCTCCTTTCATTCAGTCAGTAGCTTCAAACATTTCTGGACGTTTTTCAATGGCAAAAATCAATGAATATTGTAAATGCACAAACAGTAATATCTCCACATTGCAAGGTGCAATTCTGAAATTTTTTGCTTTTTCCTGCTAATCCTAGCATGATAAAGAAGATTCAAAGAGAGTGAGATGCCAGCTGCTTTCATTCAGTCAGTAGCTACAAACATTTCTGCACGTTTTTCAATATCAAAAATCAATGAATATTGTAAATGCACAAACAGTAATATCTCCACATTGCAATGTGCAATTCTGAAATTTTTTGCTTTTTCCTGCTCCTCTTAGCATGATAAAGAAGATTCAAAGAGAGTGAGATGCCAGCTCTTTTCATTCAGTCAGTAGCTTCAAACATTTCTGGTATATGAATAACATGATGTTTTTCAATGGCAAAAATCAATGAATATTGTAAATGCACAAACAGTAATTTCTCCGCATTGCAAGGTGCAATTCTGAAATTTTTTGCTTTTTCCTGCTAATCCTAGCATGATAAAGAAGATTCAAAGAGAGTGAGATGCCAGCTCCTTTCATTCAGTCAGTAGCTTCAAACATTTCTGGACGTTTTTCAATGGCAAAAATCAATGAATATTGTAAATGCACAAACAGTAATAACTCCACATTGCAAGGTGCTATTCTGAAATTTTTTGCTTTTTCCTGCTCCTCTTAGCATGATAAAGAAGATTCAAAGAGAGTGAGATGCCAGCTCTTTTCATTCAGTCAGTAGCTTCAAACATTTCTGGTATATGAATAACATGATGTTTTTCAATGGCAAAAATCAATGATTATTGTAAATGCACAAACAGTAATTTCTCCGCATTGCAATGTGCAATTCTGAAATTTTTTGCTTTTTCCTGCTAATCCTAGCATGATAAAGAAGATTCAAAGAGAGTGAGATGCCAGCTCCTTTCATTCAGTCAGTAGCTTCAAACATTTCTGGACGTTTTTCAATGGCAAAAATCAATGAATATTGTAAATGCACAAACAGTAATATCTCCACATTGCAAGGTGCAATTCTGAAATTTTTTGCTTTTTCCTGCTAATCCTAGCATGATAAAGAAGATTCAAAGAGAGTGAGATGCCAGCTCCTTTCATTCAGTCAGTAGCTTCAAACATTTCTGGACGTTTTTCAATGGCAAAAATCAATGAATATTGTAAATGCACAAACAGTAATATCTCCACATTGCAAGGTGCAATTCTGAAATTTTTTGCTTTTTCCTGCTCCTCTTAGCATGATAAAGAAGATTCAAAGAGAGTGAGATGCCAGCTCTTTTCATTCAGTCAGTAGCTTCAAACATTTCTGGTATATGAATAACATGATGTTTTTCAATGGCAAAAATCAATGAATATTGTAAATGCACAAACAGTAATTTCTCCGCATTGCAAGGTGCAATTCTGAAATTTTTTGCTTTTTCCTGCTAATCCTACCATGATAAAGAAGATACAAAGAGAGTGAGATGCCAGCTCCTTTCATTCAGTCAGTAGCTTCAAACATTTCTGGACGTTTTTCAATGGCAAAAATCAATGAATATTGTAAATGCACAAACAGTAATATCTCCACATTGCAAGGTGCAATTCTGAAATTTTTTGCTTTTTCTTGCTAATCCTAGCATGATAAAGAAGATTCAAAGAGAGTGAGATGCCAGCTCCTTTCATTCAGTCAGTAGCTTCAAACATTTCTGGACGTTTTTCAATGGCAAAAATCAATGAATATTGTAAATGCACAAACAGTAATATCTCCACATTGCAAGGTGCAATTCTGAAATTTTTTGCTTTTTCCTGCTCCTCTTAGCATGATAAAGAAGATTCAAAGAGAGTGAGATGCCAGCTCTTTTCATTCAGTCAGTAGCTTCAAACATTTCTGGTATATGAATAACATGATGTTTTTCAATGGCAAAAATCAATGAATATTGTAAATGCACAAACAGTAATTTCTCCGCATTGCAAGGTGCAATTCTGAAATTTTTTGCTTTTTCCTGCTAATCCTAGCATGATAAAGAAGATTCAAATAGAGTGAGATGCCAGCTCCTTTCATTCAGTCAGTAGCTTCAAACATTTCTGGACGTTTTTCAATGGCAAAAATCAATGAATATTGTAAATGCACAAACAGTAATATCTCCACATTGCAAGGTGCAATTCTGAAATTTTTTGCTTTTTCCTGCTAATCCTAGCATGATAAAGAAGATTCAAAGAGAGTGAGATGCCAGCTGCTTTCATTCAGTCAGTAGCTACAAACATTTCTGGACGTTTTTCAATATCAAAAATCAATGAATATTGTAAATGCACAAACAGTAATATCTCCACATTGCAATGTGCAATTCTGAAATTTTTTGCTTTTTCCTGCTCCTCTTAGCATGATAAAGAAGATTCAAAGAGAGTGAGATGCCAGCTCTTTTCATTCAGTCAGTAGCTTCAAACATTTCTGGTATATGAATAACATGATGTTTTTCAATGGCAAAAATCAATGAATATTGTAAATGCACAAACAGTAATTTCTCCGCATTGCAAGGTGCAATTCTGAAATTTTTTGCTTTTTCCTGCTAATCCTAGCATGATAAAGAAGATTCAAAGAGAGTGAGATGCCAGCTCCTTTCATTCAGTCAGTAGCTTCAAACATTTCTGGACGTTTTTCAATGGCAAAAATCAATGAATATTGTAAATGCACAAACAGTAATAACTCCACATTGCAAGGTGCAATTCTGAAATTTTTTGCTTTTTCCTGCTCCTCTTAGCATGATAAAGAAGATTCAAAGAGAGTGAGATGCCAGCTCTTTTCATTCAGTCAGTAGCTTCAAACATTTCTGGTATATGAATAACATGATGTTTTTCAATGGCAAAAATCAATGAATATTGTAAATGCACAAACAGTAATTTCTCCGCATTGCAAGGTGCAATTCTGAAATTTTTTGCTTTTTCCTGCTAATCCTAGCATGATAAAGAAGATTCAAAGAGAGTGAGATGCCAGCTCCTTTCATTCAGTCAGTAGCTTCAAACATTTCTGGACGTTTTTCAATGGCAAAAATCAATGAATATTGTAAATGCACAAACAGTAATATCTCCACATTGCAAGGTGCAATTCTGAAATTTTTTGCTTTTTCCTGCTAATCCTAGCATGATAAAGAAGATTCAAAGAGAGTGAGATGCCAGCTCCTTTCATTCAGTCAGTAGCTTCAAACATTTCTGGACGTTTTTCAATGGCAAAAATCAATGAATATTGTAAATGCACAAACAGTAATATCTCCACATTGCAAGGTGCAATTCTGAAATTTTTTGCTTTTTCCTGCTCCTCTTAGCATGATAAAGAAGATTCAAAGAGAGTGACATGCCAGCTCTTTTCATTCAGTCAGTAGCTTCAAACATTTCTGGTATATGAATAACATGATGTTTTTCAATGGCAAAAATCAATGAATATTGTAAATGCACAAACAGTAATTTCTCCGCATTGCAAGGTGCAATTCTGAAATTTTTTGCTTTTTCCTGCTAATCCTAGCATGATAAAGAAGATTCATAGAGAGTGAGATGCCAGCTCCTTTCATTCAGTCAGTAGCTTCAAACATTTCTGGACGTTTTTCAATGGCAATAATCAATGAATATTGTAAATGCACAAACAGTAATATCTCCACATTGCAAGGTGCAATTCTGAAATTTTTTGCTTTTTCCTGCTAATCCTAGCATGATAAAGAATATTCAAAGAGAGTGAGATGCCAGCTCCTTTCATTCAGTCAGTAGCTTCAAACATTTCTGGACGTTTTTCAATGGCAAAAATCAATGAATATTGTAAATGCACAAACAGTAATATCTCCACATTGCAAGGTGCAATTCTGAAATTTTTTGCTTTTTCCTGCTAATCCTAGCATGATAAAGAAGATTCAAAGAGAGTGAGATGCCAGCTCCTTTCATTCAGTCAGTAGCTTCAAACATTTCTGGACGTTTTTCAATATCAAAAATCAATGAATATTGTAAATGCACAAACAGTAATATCTCCACATTGCAATGTGCAATTCTGAAATTTTTTGCTTTTTCCTGCTCCTCTTAGCATGATAAAGAAGATTCAAAGAGAGTGAGATGCCAGCTCTTTTCATTCAGTCAGTAGCTTCAAACATTTCTGGTATATGAATAACATGATGTTTTTCAATGGCAAAAATCAATGAATATTGTAAATGCACAAACAGTAATTTCTCCGCATTGCAAGGTGCAATTCTGAAATTTTTTGCTTTTTCCAGCTAATCCTAGCATGATAAAGAAGATTCAAAGAGAGTGAGATGCCAGCTCCTTTCATTCAGTCAGTAGCTTCAAACATTTCTGGACGTTTTTCAATGGCAAAAATCAATGAATATTGTAAATGCACAAACAGTAATATCTCCACATTGCAAGGTGCAATTCTGAAATTTTTTGCTTTTTCCTGCTCCTCTTAGCATGATAAAGAAGATTCAAAGAGAGTGAGATGCCAGCTCTTTTCATTCAGTCAGTAGCTTCAAACATTTCTGTTATATGAATAACATGATGTTTTTCAATGGCAAAAATCAATGAATATTGTAAATGCACAAACAGTAATTTCTCCGGATTGCAAGGTGCAATTCTGAAATTTTTTGCTTTTTCCTGCTAATCCTAGCATGATAAAGAAGATTCAAAGAGAGTGAGATGCCAGCTCCTTTCATTCAGTCAGTAGCTTCAAACATTTCTGGACGTTTTTCAATGGCAAAAATCAATGAATATTGTAAATGCACAAACAGTAATATCTCCACATTGCAAGGTGCAATTCTGAAATTTTTTGCTTTTTCCTGCTAATCCTAGCATGATAAAGAAGATTCAAAGAGAGTGAGATGCCAGCTCCTTTCATTCAGTCAGTAGCTTCAAACATTTCTGGACGTTTTTCAATGGCAAAAATCAATGAATATTGTAAATGCACAAACAGTAATATCTCCACATTGCAAGGTGCAATTCTGAAATTTTTTGCTTTTTCCTGCTAATCCTAGCATGATAAAGAAGATTCAAAGAGAGTGAGATGCCAGCTCCTTTCATTCAGTCAGTAGCTTCAAACATTTCTGGACGTTTTTCAATATCAAAAATCAATGAATATTGTAAATGCACAAACAGTAATATCTCCACATTGCAAGGTGCAATTCTGAAATTTTTTGCTTTTTCCTGCTCCTCTTAGCATGATAAAGAAGATTCAAAGAGAGTGAGATGCCAGCTCTTTTCATTCAGTCAGTAGCTTCAAACATTTCTGGTATATGAATAACATGATATTTTTCAATGGCAAAAATCAATGAATATTGTAAATGCACAAACAGTAATTTCTCCGCATTGCAAGGTGCAATTCTGAAATTTTTTGCTTTTTCCTGCTAATCCTAGCATGATAAAGAAGATTCAAAGAGAGTGAGATGCCAGCTCCTTTCATTCAGTCAGTAGCTTCAAACATTTCTGGACGTTTTTCAATGGCAAAAATCAATGAATATTGTAAATGCACAAACAGTAATATCTCCACATTGCAAGGTGCAATTCTGAAATTTTTTGCTTTTTCCTGCTCCTCTTAGCATGATAAAGAAGATTCAAAGAGAGTGAGATGACAGCTCTTTTCATTCAGTCAGTAGCTTCAAACATTTCTGGTATATGAATAACATGATGTTTTTCAATGGCAAAAATCAATGAATATTGTAAATGCACAAACAGTAATTTCTCCGCATTGCAAGGTGCAATTCTGAAATTTTTTGCTTTTTCCTGCTAATCCTAGCATGATAAAGAAGATTCAAAGAGAGTGAGATGCCAGCTCCTTCCATTCAGTCAGTAGCTTCAAACATTTCTGGACGTTTTTCAATGGCAAAAATCAATGAATATTGTAAATGCACAAACAGTAATATCTCCACATTGCAAGGTGCAATTCTGAAATTTTTTGCTTTTTCCTGCTCCTCTTAGCATGATAAAGAAGATTCAAAGAGAGTGAGATGCCAGCTCTTTTCATTCAGTCAGTAGCTTCAAACATTTCTGGTATATGAATAACATGATGTTTTTCAATGGCAAAAATCAATGAATATTGTAAATGCACAAACAGTAATTTCTCCGCATTGCAAGGTGCAATTCTGAAATTTTTTGCTTTTTCCTGCTAATCCTAGCATGATAAAGAAGATTCAAAGAGAGTGAGATGCCAGCTCCTTTCATTCAGTCAGTAGCTTCAAACATTTCTGGACGTTTTTCAATGGCAAAAATCAATGAATATTGTAAATGCACAAACAGTAATATCTCCACATTGCAAGGTGCAATTCTAAAATTTTTTGCTTTTTCCTGCTCCTCTTAGCATGATAAAGAAGATTCAAAGAGAGTGAGATGCCAGCTCTTTTCATTCAGTCAGTAGCTTCAAACATTTCTGGTATATGAATAACATGATGTTTTTCAATGGCAAAAATCAATGAATATTGTAAATGCACAAACAGTAATTTCTCCGCATTGCAAGGTGCAATTCTGAAATTTTTTGCTTTTTCCTGCTAATCCTAGCATGATAAAGAAGATTCAAAGAGAGTGAGATGCCAGCTCCTTTCATTCAGTCAGTAGCTTCAAACATTTCTGGACGTTTTTCAATGGCAAAAATCAATGAATATTGTAAATGCACAAACAGTAATATCTCCACATTGCAAGGTGCAATTCTGAAATTTTTTGCTTTTTCCTGCTAATCCTAGCATGATAAAGAAGATTCAAAGAGAGTGAGATGCCAGCTCCTTTCATTCAGTCAGTAGCTTCAAACATTTCTGGACGTTTTTCAATGGCAAAAATCAATGAATATTGTAAATGCACAAACAGTAATATCTCCACATTGCAAGGTGCAATTCTGAAATTTTTTGCTTTTTCCTGCTAATCCTAGCATGATAAAGAAGATTCAAAGAGAGTGAGATGCCAGCTCCTTTCATTCAGTCAGTAGCTTCAAACATTTCTGGACGTTTTTCAATGGCAAAAATCAATGAATATTGTAAATGCACAAACAGTAATATCTCCGCATTGCAAGGTGCAATTCTGAAATTTTTTGCTTTTTCCTGCTCCTCTTAGCATGATAAAGAAGATTCAAAGAGAGTGAGATGCCAGCTCTTTTCATTCAGTCAGTAGCTTCAAACATTTCTGGTATATGAATAACATGATGTTTTTCAATGGCAAAAATCAATGAATATTGTAAATGCACAAACAGTAATATCTCCACATTGCAAGGTGCAATTCTGAAATTTTTTGCTTTTTCCTGCTCCTCTTAGCATGATAAAGAAGATTCAAAGAGAGTGAGATGCCAGCTCTTTTCATTCAGTCAGTAGCTTCAAACATTTCTGGTATATGAATAACATGATGTTTTTCAATGTCAAAAATCAATGAATATTGTAAATGCACAAACAGTAATTTCTCCGCCTTGCAAGGTGCAATTCTGAAATTTTTTGCTTTTTCCTGCTAATCCTAGCATGATAAAGAAGATTCAAAGAGAGTGAGATGCCAGCTCCTTTCATTCAGTCAATAGCTTCAAACATTTCTGGACGTTTTTCAATGGCAAAAATCAATGAATATTGTAAATGCACAAACAGTAATATCTCCACATTGCAAGGTGCAATTCTGAAATTTTTTGCTTTTTCCTGCTCCTCTTAGCATGATAAAGAAGATTCAAAGAGAGTGAGATGCCAGCTCTTTTCATTCAGTCAGTAGCTTCAAACATTTCTGGTATATGAAAAACATGATGTTTTTCAATGGCAAAAATCAATGAATATTGTAAATGCACAAACAGTAATTTCTCCGCATTGCAAGATGCAATTCTGAAATTTTTTGCTTTTTCCTGCTAATCCTAGCATGATAAAGAAGATTCAAAGAGAGTGAGATGCCAGCTCCTTTCATTCAGTCAGTAGCTTCAAATATTTCTGGACGTTTTTCAATGGCAAAAATCAATGAATATTGTAAATGCACAAACAGTAATATCTCCACATTGCAAGGTGCAATTCTGAAATTTTTTGCTTTTTCCTGCTAATCCTAGCATGATAAAGAAGATTCAAAGAGAGTGAGATGCCAGCTCCTTTCATTCAGTCAGTAGCTTCAAACATTTCTGGACGTTTTTCAATATCAAAAATCAATGAATATTGTAAATGCACAAACAGTAATATCTCCACATTGCAAGGTGCAATTCTGAAATTTTTTGCTTTTTCCTGCTCCTCTTAGCATGATAAAGAAGATTCAAAGAGAGTGAGATGCCAGCTCTTTTCATTCAGTCAGTAGCTTCAAACATTTCTGGTATATGAATAACATGATGTTTTTCAATGGCAAAAATCAATGAATATTGTAAATGCACAAACAGTAATTTCTCCGCATTGCAAGGTGCAATTCTGAAATTTTTTGCTTTTTCCTGCTAATCCTAGCATGATAAAGAAGATTCAAAGAGAGTGAGATGCCAGCTCCTTTCATTCAGTCAGTAGCTTCAAACATTTCTGGACGTTTTTCAATGGCAAAAATCAATGAATATTGTAAATGCACAAACAGTAATATCTCCACATTGCAAGGTGCAATTCTGAAATTTTTTGCTTTTTCCTGCTCCTCTTAGCATGATAAAGAAGATTCAAAGAGAGTGAGATGCCAGCTCTTTTCATTCAGTCAGTAGCTTCAAACATTTCTGGTATATGAATAACATGATGTTTTTCAATGGCAAAAATCAATGAATATTGTAAATGCACAAACAGTAATTTCTCCGCATTGCAAGGTGCAATTCTGAAATTTTTTGCTTTTTCCTGCTAATCCTAGCATGATAAAGAAGATTCAAAGAGAGTGAGATGCCAGCTCCTTTCATTCAGTCAGTAGCTTCAAACATTTCTGGACGTTTTTCAATGGCAAAAATCAATGAATATTGTAAATGCACAAACAGTAATATCTCCGCATTGCAAGGTGCAATTCTGAAATTTTTTGCTTTTTCCTGCTAATCCTAGCATGATAAAGAAGATTCAAAGAGAGTGAGATGCCAGCTCCTTTCATTCAGTCAGTAGCTTCAAACATTTCTGGACGTTTTTCAATGGCAAAAATCAATGAATATTGTAAATGCACAAACAGTAATATCTCCGCATTGCAAGGTGCAATTCTGAAATTTTTTGCTTTTTCCTGCTCCTCTTAGCATGATAAAGAAGATTCAAAGAGAGTGAGATGCCAGCTCTTTTCATTCAGTCAGTAGCTTCAAACATTTCTGGTATATGAATAACATGATGTTTTTCAATGGCAAAAATCAATGAATATTGTAAATGCACAAACAGTAATATCTCCACATTGCAAGGTGCAATTCTGAAATTTTTTGCTTTTTCCTGCTCCTCTTAGCATGATAAAGAAGATTCAAAGAGAGTGAGATGCCAGCTCTTTTCATTCAGTCAGTAGCTTCAAACATTTCTGGTATATGAATAACATGATGTTTTTCAATGCCAAAAATCAATGAATATTGTAAATGCACAAACAGTAATTTCTCCGCATTGCAAGGTGCAATTCTGAAATTTTTTGCTTTTTCCTTTTAATCCTAGCATGATAAAGAAGATTCAAAGAGAGTGAGATGCCAGCTCCTTTCATTCAGTCAGTAGCTTCAAACATTTCTGGACGTTTTTCAATGGCAAAAATCAATGAATATTGTAAATGCACAAACAGTAATATCTCCGCATTGCAAGGTGCAATTCTGAAATTTTTTGCTTTTTCCTGCTAATCCTAGCATGATAAAGAAGATTCAAAGAGAGTGAGATGCCAGCTCCTTTCATTCAGTCAGTAGCTTCAAACATTTCTGGACGTTTTTCAATGGCAAAAATCAATGAATATTGTAAATGCACAAACAGTAATATCTCCACATTGCAAGGTGCAATTCTGAAATTTTTTGCTTTTTCCTGCTCCTCTTAGCATGATAAAGAAGATTCAAAGAGAGTGAGATGCCAGCTCTTTTCATTCAGTCAGTAGCTTCAAACATTTCTGGTATATGAATAACATGATGTTTTTCAATGGCAAAAATCAATGAATATTGTAAATGCACAAACAGTAATTTCTCCGCATTGCAAGGTGCAATTCTGAAATTTTTTGCTTTTTCCTGCTAATCCTAGCATGATAAAGAAGATTCAAAGAGAGTGAGATGCCAGCTCCTTTCATTCAGTCAGTAGCTTCAAACATTTCTGGACGTTTTTCAATGGCAAAAATCAATGAATATTGTAAATGCACAAACAGTAATATCTCCGCATTGCAAGGTGCAATTCTGAAATTTTTTGCTTTTTCCTGCTCCTCTTAGCATGATAAAGAAGATTCAAAGAGAGTGAGATGCCAGCTCTTTTCATTTAGTCAGTAGCTTCAAACATTTCTGGTATATGAATAACATGATGTTTTTCAATGGCAAAAATCAATGAATATTGTAAATGCACAAACAGTAATATCTCCACATTGCAAGGTGCAATTCTGAAATTTTTTGCTTTTTCCTGCTCCTCTTAGCATGATAAAGAAGATTCAAAGAGAGTGAGATGCCAGCTCTTTTCATTCAGTCAGTAGCTTCAAACATTTCTGGTATATGAATAACATGATGTTTTTCAATGCCAAAAATCAATGAATATTGTAAATGCACAAACAGTAATTTCTCCGCATTGCAAGGTGCAATTCTGAAATTTTTTGCTTTTTCCTTTTAATCCTAGCATGATAAAGAAGATTCAAAGAGAGTGAGATGCCAGCTCCTTTCATTCAGTCAGTAGCTTCAAACATTTCTGGACGTTTTTCAATGGCAAAAATCAATGAATATTGTAAATGCACAAACAGTAATATCTCCGCATTGCAAGGTGCAATTCTGAAATTTTTTGCTTTTTCCTGCTAATCCTAGCATGATAAAGAAGATTCAAAGAGAGTGAGATGCCAGCTCCTTTCATTCAGTCAGTAGCTTCAAACATTTCTGGACGTTTTTCAATGGCAAAAATCAATGAATATTGTAAATGCACAAACAGTAATATCTCCACATTGCAAGGTGCAATTCTGAAATTTTTTGCTTTTTCCTGCTCCTCTTAGCATGATAAAGAAGATTCAAAGAGAGTGAGATGCCAGCTCTTTTCATTCAGTCAGTAGCTTCAAACATTTCTGGTATATGAATAACATGATGTTTTTCAATGGCAAAAATCAATGAATATTGTAAATGCACAAACAGTAATTTCTCCGCATTGCAAGGTGCAATTCTGAAATTTTTTGCTTTTTCCTGCTAATCCTAGCATGATAAAGAAGATTCAAAGAGAGTGAGATGCCAGCTCCTTTCATTCAGTCAGTAGCTTCAAACATTTCTGGACGTTTTTCAATGGCAAAAATCAATGAATATTGTAAATGCACAAACAGTAATATCTCCACATTGCAAGGTGCAATTCTGAAATTTTTTGCTTTTTCCTGCTCCTCTTAGCATGATAAAGAAGATTCAAAGAGAGTGAGATGCCAGCTCTTTTCATACAGTCAGTAGCTTCAAACATTTCTGGTATATGAATAACATGATGTTTTTCAATGGCAAAAATCAATGAATATTGTAAATGCACAAACAGTAATTTCTCCGCATTGCAAGGTGCAATTCTGAAATTTTTTGCTTTTTCCTGCTAATCCTAGCATGATAAAGAAGATTCAAAGAGAGTGAGATGCCAGCTCCTTTCATTCAGTCAGTAGCTTCAAACATTTCTGGACGTTTTTCAATGGCAAAAATCAATGAATATTGTAAATGCACAAACAGTAATATCTCCACATTGCAAGGTGCAATTCTAAAATTTTTTGCTTTTTCCTGCTCCTCTTAGCATGATAAAGAAGATTCAAAGAGAGTGAGATGCCAGCTCTTTTCATTCAGTCAGTAGCTTCAAACATTTCTGGTATATGAATAACATGATGTTTTTCAATGGCAAAAATCAATGAATATTGTAAATGCACAAACAGTAATTTCTCCGCATTGCAAGGTGCAATTCTGAAATTTTTTGCTTTTTCCTGCTAATCCTAGCATGATAAAGAAGATTCAAAGAGAGTGAGATGCCAGCTCCTTTCATTCAGTCAGTAGCTTCAAACATTTCTGGACGTTTTTCAATGGCAAAAATCAATGAATATTGTAAATGCACAAACAGTAATATCTCCACATTGCAAGGTGCAATTCTGAAATTTTTTGCTTTTTCCTGCTAATCCTAGCATGATAAAGAAGATTCAAAGAGAGTGAGATGCCAGCTCCTTTCATTCAGTCAGTAGCTTCAAACATTTCTGGACGTTTTTCAATGGCAAAAATCAATGAATATTGTAAATGCACAAACAGTAATATCTCCACATTGCAAGGTGCAATTCTGAAATTTTTTGCTTTTTCCTGCTAATCCTAGCATGATAAAGAAGATTCAAAGAGAGTGAGATGCCAGCTCCTTTCATTCAGTCAGTAGCTTCAAACATTTCTGGACGTTTTTCAATGGCAAAAATCAATGAATATTGTAAATGCACAAACAGTAATATCTCCGCATTGCAAGGTGCAATTCTGAAATTTTTTGCTTTTTCCTGCTCCTCTTAGCATGATAAAGAAGATTCAAAGAGAGTGAGATGCCAGCTCTTTTCATTCAGTCAGTAGCTTCAAACATTTCTGGTATATGAATAACATGATGTTTTTCAATGGCAAAAATCAATGAATATTGTAAATGCACAAACAGTAATATCTCCACATTGCAAGGTGCAATTCTGAAATTTTTTGCTTTTTCCTGCTCCTCTTAGCATGATAAAGAAGATTCAAAGAGAGTGAGATGCCAGCTCTTTTCATTCAGTCAGTAGCTTCAAACATTTCTGGTATATGAATAACATGATGTTTTTCAATGTCAAAAATCAATGAATATTGTAAATGCACAAACAGTAATTTCTCCGCCTTGCAAGGTGCAATTCTGAAATTTTTTGCTTTTTCCTGCTAATCCTAGCATGATAAAGAAGATTCAAAGAGAGTGAGATGCCAGCTCCTTTCATTCAGTCAATAGCTTCAAACATTTCTGGACGTTTTTCAATGGCAAAAATCAATGAATATTGTAAATGCACAAACAGTAATATCTCCACATTGCAAGGTGCAATTCTGAAATTTTTTGCTTTTTCCTGCTCCTCTTAGCATGATAAAGAAGATTCAAAGAGAGTGAGATGCCAGCTCTTTTCATTCAGTCAGTAGCTTCAAACATTTCTGGTATATGAAAAACATGATGTTTTTCAATGGCAAAAATCAATGAATATTGTAAATGCACAAACAGTAATTTCTCCGCATTGCAAGATGCAATTCTGAAATTTTTTGCTTTTTCCTGCTAATCCTAGCATGATAAAGAAGATTCAAAGAGAGTGAGATGCCAGCTCCTTTCATTCAGTCAGTAGCTTCAAATATTTCTGGACGTTTTTCAATGGCAAAAATCAATGAATATTGTAAATGCACAAACAGTAATATCTCCACATTGCAAGGTGCAATTCTGAAATTTTTTGCTTTTTCCTGCTAATCCTAGCATGATAAAGAAGATTCAAAGAGAGTGAGATGCCAGCTCCTTTCATTCAGTCAGTAGCTTCAAACATTTCTGGACGTTTTTCAATATCAAAAATCAATGAATATTGTAAATGCACAAACAGTAATATCTCCACATTGCAAGGTGCAATTCTGAAATTTTTTGCTTTTTCCTGCTCCTCTTAGCATGATAAAGAAGATTCAAAGAGAGTGAGATGCCAGCTCTTTTCATTCAGTCAGTAGCTTCAAACATTTCTGGTATATGAATAACATGATGTTTTTCAATGGCAAAAATCAATGAATATTGTAAATGCACAAACAGTAATTTCTCCGCATTGCAAGGTGCAATTCTGAAATTTTTTGCTTTTTCCTGCTAATCCTAGCATGATAAAGAAGATTCAAAGAGAGTGAGATGCCAGCTCCTTTCATTCAGTCAGTAGCTTCAAACATTTCTGGACGTTTTTCAATGGCAAAAATCAATGAATATTGTAAATGCACAAACAGTAATATCTCCACATTGCAAGGTGCAATTCTGAAATTTTTTGCTTTTTCCTGCTCATCTTAGCATGATAAAGAAGATTCAAAGAGAGTGAGATGCCAGCTCTTTTCATTCAGTCAGTAGCTTCAAACATTTCTGGTATATGAATAACATGATGTTTTTCAATGGCAAAAATCAATGAATATTGTAAATGCACAAACAGTAATTTCTCCGCATTGCAAGGTGCAATTCTGAAATTTTTTGCTTTTTCCTGCTAATCCTAGCATGATAAAGAAGATTCAAAGAGAGTGAGATGCCAGCTCCTTTCATTCAGTCAGTAGCTTCAAACATTTCTGGACGTTTTTCAATGGCAAAAATCAATGAATATTGTAAATGCACAAACAGTAATATCTCCGCATTGCAAGGTGCAATTCTGAAATTTTTTGCTTTTTCCTGCTAATCCTAGCATGATAAAGAAGATTCAAAGAGAGTGAGATGCCAGCTCCTTTCATTCAGTCAGTAGCTTCAAACATTTCTGGACGTTTTTCAATGGCAAAAATCAATGAATATTGTAAATGCACAAACAGTAATATCTCCGCATTGCAAGGTGCAATTCTGAAATTTTTTGCTTTTTCCTGCTCCTCTTAGCATGATAAAGAAGATTCAAAGAGAGTGAGATGCCAGCTCTTTTCATTCAGTCAGTAGCTTCAAACATTTCTGGTATATGAATAACATGATGTTTTTCAATGGCAAAAATCAATGAATATTGTAAATGCACAAACAGTAATATCTCCACATTGCAAGGTGCAATTCTGAAATTTTTTGCTTTTTCCTGCTCCTCTTAGCATGATAAAGAAGATTCAAAGAGAGTGAGATGCCAGCTCTTTTCATTCAGTCAGTAGCTTCAAACATTTCTGGTATATGAATAACATGATGTTTTTCAATGCCAAAAATCAATGAATATTGTAAATGCACAAACAGTAATTTCTCCGCATTGCAAGGTGCAATTCTGAAATTTTTTGCTTTTTCCTTTTAATCCTAGCATGATAAAGAAGATTCAAAGAGAGTGAGATGCCAGCTCCTTTCATTCAGTCAGTAGCTTCAAACATTTCTGGACGTTTTTCAATGGCAAAAATCAATGAATATTGTAAATGCACAAACAGTAATATCTCCGCATTGCAAGGTGCAATTCTGAAATTTTTTGCTTTTTCCTGCTAATCCTAGCATGATAAAGAAGATTCAAAGAGAGTGAGATGCCAGCTCCTTTCATTCAGTCAGTAGCTTCAAACATTTCTGGACGTTTTTCAATGGCAAAAATCAATGAATATTGTAAATGCACAAACAGTAATATCTCCACATTGCAAGGTGCAATTCTGAAATTTTTTGCTTTTTCCTGCTCCTCTTAGCATGATAAAGAAGATTCAAAGAGAGTGAGATGCCAGCTCTTTTCATTCAGTCAGTAGCTTCAAACATTTCTGGTATATGAATAACATGATGTTTTTCAATGGCAAAAATCAATGAATATTGTAAATGCACAAACAGTAATTTCTCCGCATTGCAAGGTGCAATTCTGAAATTTTTTGCTTTTTCCTGCTAATCCTAGCATGATAAAGAAGATTCAAAGAGAGTGAGATGCCAGCTCCTTTCATTCAGTCAGTAGCTTCAAACATTTCTGGACGTTTTTCAATGGCAAAAATCAATGAATATTGTAAATGCACAAACAGTAATATCTCCGCATTGCAAGGTGCAATTCTGAAATTTTTTGCTTTTTCCTGCTCCTCTTAGCATGATAAAGAAGATTCAAAGAGAGTGAGATGCCAGCTCTTTTCATTTAGTCAGTAGCTTCAAACATTTCTGGTATATGAATAACATGATGTTTTTCAATGGCAAAAATCAATGAATATTGTAAATGCACAAACAGTAATATCTCCACATTGCAAGGTGCAATTCTGAAATTTTTTGCTTTTTCCTGCTCCTCTTAGCATGATAAAGAAGATTCAAAGAGAGTGAGATGCCAGCTCTTTTCATTCAGTCAGTAGCTTCAAACATTTCTGGTATATGAATAACATGATGTTTTTCAATGCCAAAAATCAATGAATATTGTAAATGCACAAACAGTAATTTCTCCGCATTGCAAGGTGCAATTCTGAAATTTTTTGCTTTTTCCTTTTAATCCTAGCATGATAAAGAAGATTCAAAGAGAGTGAGATGCCAGCTCCTTTCATTCAGTCAGTAGCTTCAAACATTTCTGGACGTTTTTCAATGGCAAAAATCAATGAATATTGTAAATGCACAAACAGTAATATCTCCGCATTGCAAGGTGCAATTCTGAAATTTTTTGCTTTTTCCTGCTAATCCTAGCATGATAAAGAAGATTCAAAGAGAGTGAGATGCCAGCTCCTTTCATTCAGTCAGTAGCTTCAAACATTTCTGGACGTTTTTCAATGGCAAAAATCAATGAATATTGTAAATGCACAAACAGTAATATCTCCACATTGCAAGGTGCAATTCTGAAATTTTTTGCTTTTTCCTGCTCCTCTTAGCATGATAAAGAAGATTCAAAGAGAGTGAGATGCCAGCTCTTTTCATTCAGTCAGTAGCTTCAAACATTTCTGGTATATGAATAACATGATGTTTTTCAATGGCAAAAATCAATGAATATTGTAAATGCACAA
Organism: Phyllobates terribilis; assembly: GCF_046119375.1. NCBI lineage: Eukaryota > Metazoa > Chordata > Amphibia > Anura > Dendrobatidae > Phyllobates > Phyllobates terribilis. The sequence continues at coordinate 80,334 of NW_027363167.1, read as the reverse complement.
ACAGTAATTTCTCCGCATTGCAAGGTGCAATTCTGAAATTTTTTGCTTTTTCCTGCTAATCCTAGCATGATAAAGAAGATTCAAAGAGAGTGAGATGCCAGCTCCTTTCATTCAGTCAGTAGCTTCAAACATTTCTGGACGTTTTTCAATGGCAAAAATCAATGAATATTGTAAATGCACAAACAGTAATATCTCCACATTGCAAGGTGCAATTCTGAAATTTTTTGCTTTTTCCTGCTCCTCTTAGCATGATAAAGAAGATTCAAAGAGAGTGAGATGCCAGCTCTTTTCATTCAGTCAGTAGCTTCAAACATTTCTGGTATATCAATAACATGATGTTTTTCAATGGCAAAAATCAATGAATATTGTAAATGCACAAACAGTAATTTCTCCGCATTGCAAGGTGCAATTCTGAAATTTTTTGCTTTTTCCTGCTAATCCTAGCATGATAAAGAAGATTCAAAGAGAGTGAGATGCCAGCTCCTTTCATTCAGTCAGTAGCTTCAAACATTTCTGGACGTTTTTCAATGGCAAAAATCAATGAATATTGTAAATGCACAAACAGTAATATCTTCACATTGCAAGGTGCAATTCTGAAATTTTTTGCTTTTTCCTGCTCCTCTTAGCATGATAAAGAAGATTCAAAGAGAGTGAGATGCCAGCTCTTTTCATTCAGTCAGTAGCTTCAAACATTTCTGGTATATGAATAACATGATGTTTTTCAATGGCAAAAATCAATGAATATTGTAAATGCACAAACAGTAATTTCTCCGCATTGCAAGGTGCAATTCTGAAATGTTTTGCTTTTTCCTGCTAATACTAGCATGATAAAGAAGATTCAAAGAGAGTGAGATGCCAGCTCCTTTCATTCAGTCAGTAGCTTCAAACATTTCTGGACATTTTTCAATGGCAAAAATCAATGAATATTGTAAATGCACAAACAGTAATATCTCCGCATTGCAAGGTGCAATTCTGAAATTTTTTGCTTTTTCCTGCTAATCCTAGCATGATAAAGAAGATTCAAAGAGAGTGAGATGCCAGCTCCTTTCATTCAGTCAGTAGCTTCAAACATTTCTGGACGTTTTTCAATGGCAAAAATCAATGAATATTGTAAATGCACAAACAGTAATATCTCCGCATTGCAAGGTGCAATTCTGAAATTTTTTGCTTTTTCCTGCTCCTCTTAGCATGATAAAGAAGATTCAAAGAGAGTGAGATGCCAGCTCTTTTCATTCAGTCAGTAGCTTCAAACATTTCTGGTATATGAATAACATGATGTTTTTCAATGGCAAAAATCAATGAATATTGTAAATGCACAAACAGTAATATCTCCACATTGCAAGGTGCAATTGTGAAATTTTTTGCTTTATCCTGCTCCTCTTAGCATGATAAAGAAGATTCAAAGAGAGTGAGATGCCAGCTCTTTTCATTCAGTCAGTAGCTTCAAACATTTCTGGTATATGAATAACATGATGGTTTTCAATGGCAAAAATCAATGAATATTGTAAATGCACAAACAGCAATTTCTCCGCATTGCAAGGTGCAATTCTGAATTTTTTGCTTTTTCCTGCTAATCCTAGCATGATAAAGAAGATTCAAAGAGAGTGAGATGCCAGCTCCTTTCATTCAGTCAGTAGCTTCAAACATTTCTGGACGTTTTTCAATGGCAAAAATCAATGAATATTGTAAATGCACAAACAGTAATATCTCCACATTGCAAGGTGCAATTCTGACATTTTTTGCTTTTTCCTGCTCCTCTTAGCATGACAAAGAAGATTCAAAGAGACTGAGATGCCAGCTCTTTTCATTCAGTCAGTAGCTTCAAACATTTCTGGTATATGAATAACATGATGTTTTTCAATGGCAAAAATCAATGAATATTGTAAATGCACAAACAGTAATATCTCCACATTGCAAGGTGCAATTCTGAAATTTTTTGCTTTTTCCTGCTCCTCTTAGCATGATAAAGAAGATTCAAAGAGAGTGAGATGCCAGCTCTTTTCATTCAGTCAGTAGCTTCAAACATTTCTGGTATATGAATAACATGATGTTTTTCAATGTCAAAAATCAATGAATATTGTAAATGCACAAACAGTAATTTCTCCGCATTGCAAGGTGCAATTCTGAAATTTTTTGCTTTTTCCTGCTAATCCTAGCATGATAAAGAAGATTCAAAGAGAGTGAGATGCCAGCTCCTTTCATTCAGTCAATAGCTTCAAACATTTCTGGACGTTTTTCAATGGCAAAAATCAATGAATATTGTAAATGCACAAACAGTAATATCTCCACATTGCAAGGTGCAATTCTGAAATTTTTTGCTTTTTCCTGCTCCTCTTAGCATGATAAAGAAGATTCAAAGAGAGTGAGATGCCAGCTCTTTTCATTCAGTCAGTAGCTTCAAACATTTCTGGTATATGAAAAACATGATGTTTTTCAATGGCAAAAATCAATGAATATTGTAAATGCACAAACAGTAATTTCTCCGCATTGCAAGGTGCAATTCTGAAATTTTTTGCTTTTTCCTGCTAATCCTAGCATGATAAAGAAGATTCAAAGAGAGTGAGATGCCAGCTCCTTTCATTCAGTCAGTAGCTTCAAATATTTCTGGACGTTTTTCAATGGCAAAAATCAATGAATATTGTAAATGCACAAACAGTAATATCTCCACATTGCAAGGTGCAATTCTGAAATTTTTTGCTTTTTCCTGCTAATCCTAGCATGATAAAGAAGATTCAAAGAGAGTGAGATGCCAGCTCCTTTCATTCAGTCAGTAGCTTCAAACATTTCTGGACGTTTTTCAATATCAAAAATCAATGAATATTGTAAATGCACAAACAGTAATATCTCCACACTGCAAGGTGCAATTCTGAAATTTTTTGCTTTTTCCTGCTCCTCTTAGCATGATAAAGAAGATTCAAAGAGAGTGAGATGCCAGCTCTTTTCATTCAGTCAGTAGCTTCAAACATTTCTGGTATATGAATAACATGATGTTTTTCAATGGCAAAAATCAATGAATATTGTAAATGCACAAACAGTAATTTCTCCGCATTGCAAGGTGCAATTCTGAAATTTTTTGCTTTTTCCTGCTAATCCTAGCATGATAAAGAAGATTCAAAGAGAGTGAGATGCCAGCTCCTTTCATTCAGTCAGTAGCTTCAAACATTTCTGGACGTTTTTCAAAGGCAAAAATCAATGAATATTGTAAATGCACAAACAGTAATATCTCCACATTGCAAGGTGCAATTCTGAAATTTTTTGCTTTTTCCTGCTCCTCTTAGCATGATAAAGAAGATTCAAAGAGAGTGAGATGCCAGCTCTTTTCATTCAGTCAGTAGCTTCAAACATTTCTGGTATATGAATAACATGATGTTTTTCAATGGCAAAAATCAATGAATATTGTAAATGCACAAACAGTAATTTCTCCGCATTGCAAGGTGCAATTCTGAAATTTTTTGCTTTTTCCTGCTAATCCTAGCATGATAAAGAAGATTCAAAGAGAGTGAGATGCCAGCTCCTTTCATTCAGTCAGTAGCTTCAAACATTTCTGGACGTTTTTCAATGGCAAAAATCAATGAATATTGTAAATGCACAAACAGTAATATCTCCGCATTGCAAGGTGCAATTCTGAAATTTTTTGCTTTTTCCTGCTAATCCTAGCAAGAGAAAGAAGATTCAAAGAGAGTGAGATGCCAGCTCCTTTCATTCAGTCAGTAGCTTCAAACATTTCTGGACGTTTTTCAATGGCAAAAATCAATGAATATTGTAAATGCACAAACAGTAATATCTCCACATTGCAAGGTGCAATTCTGAAATTTTTTGCTTTTTCCTGCTCCTCTTAGCATGATAAAGAAGATTCAAAGAGAGTGAGATGCCAGCTCTTTTCATTCAGTCAGTAGCTTCAAACATTTCTGGTATATGAATAACATGATGTTTTTCAATGGCAAAAATCAATGAATATTGTAAATGCACAAACAGTAATTTCTCCGCATTGCAAGGTGCAATTCTGAAATTTTTTGCTTTTTCCTGCTAATCCTAGCATGATAAAGAAGATTCAAAGAGAGTGAGATGCCAGCTCCTTTCATTCAGTCAGTAGCTTCAAACATTTCTGGACGTTTTTCAATGGCAAAAATCAATGAATATTGTAAATGCACAAACAGTAATATCTTCACATTGCAACGTGCAATTCTGAAATTTTTTGCTTTTTCCTGCTCCTCTTAGCATGATAAAGAAGATTCAAAGAGAGTGAGATGCCAGCTCTTTTCATTCAGTCAGTAGCTTCAAACATTTCTGGTATATGAATAACATGATGTTTTTCAATGGCAAAAATCAATGAATATTGTAAATGCACAAACAGTAATTTCTCCGCATTGCAAGGTGCAATTCTGAAATGTTTTGCTTTTTCCTGCTAATACTAGCATGATAAAGAAGATTCAAAGAGAGTGAGATGCCAGCTCCTTTCATTCAGTCAGTAGCTTCAAACATTTCTGGACATTTTTCAATGGCAAAAATCAATGAATATTGTAAATGCACAAACAGTAATATCTCCGCATTGCAAGGTGCAATTCTGAAATTTTTTGCTTTTTCCTGCTAATCCTAGCATGATAAAGAAGATTCAAAGAGAGTGAGATGCCAGCTCCTTTCATTCAGTCAGTAGCTTCAAACATTTCTGGACGTTTTTCAATGGCAAAAATCAATGAATATTGTAAATGCACAAACAGTAATATCTCCGCATTGCAAGGTGCAATTCTGAAATTTTTTGCTTTTTCCTGCTCCTCTTAGCATGATAAAGAAGATTCAAAGAGAGTGAGATGCCAGCTCTTTTCATTCAGTCAGTAGCTTCAAACATTTCTGGTATATGAATAACATGATGTTTTTCAATGGCAAAAATCAATGAATATTGTAAATGCACAAACAGTAATATCTCCACATTGCAAGGTGCAATTGTGAAATTTTTTGCTTTATCCTGCTCCTCTTAGCATGATAAAGAAGATTCAAAGAGAGTGAGATGCCAGCTCTTTTCATTCAGTCAGTAGCTTCAAACATTTCTGGTATATGAATAACATGATGTTTTTCAATGGCAAAAATCAATGAATATTGTAAATGCACAAACAGCAATTTCTCCGCATTGCAAGGTGCAATTTTGAATTTTTTGCTTTTTCCTGCTAATCCTAGCATGATAAAGAAGATTCAAAGAGAGTGAGATGCCAGCTCCTTTCATTCAGTCAGTAGCTTCAAACATTTCTGGACGTTTTTCAATGGCAAAAATCAATGAATATTGTAAATGCACAAACAGTAATATCTCCACATTGCAAGGTGCAATTCTGAAATTTTTTGCTTTTTCCTGCTCCTCTTAGCATGATAAAGAAGATTCAAAGAGAGTGAGATGCCAGCTCCTTTCATTCAGTCAGTAGCTTCAAACATTTCTGGACGTTTTTCAATATCAAAAATCAATGAATATTGTAAATGCACAAACAGTAATATCTCCACATTGCAAGGTGCAATTCTGAAATCTTTTGCTTTTTCCTGCTCCTCTTAGCATGATAAAGAAGATTCAAAGAGAGTGAGATGCCAGCTCTTTTCATTCAGTCAGTAGCTTCAAACATTTCTGGTATATGAATAACATGATGTTTTTCAATGGCAAAAATCAATGAATATTGTAAATGCACAAACAGTAATTTCTCCGCATTGCAAGGTGCAATTCTGAAATTTTTTGCTTTTTCCTGCTAATCCTAGCATGATAAAGAAGATTCAAAGAGAGTGAGATGCCAGCTCCTTTCATTCAGTCAGTAGCTTCAAACATTTCTGGACGTTTTTCAATGGCAAAAGTCAATGAATATTGTAAATGCACAAACAGTAATATCTCCGCATTGCAAGGTGCAATTCTGAAATTTTTTGCTTTTTCCTGCTAATCCTAGCATGATAAAGAAGATTCAAAGAGAGTGAGATGCCAGCTCCTTTCATTCAGTCAGTAGCTTCAAACATTTCTGGACGTTTTTCAATGGCAAAAATCAATGAATATTGTAAATGCACAAACAGTAATATCTCCGCATTGCAAGGTGCAATTCTGTAATTTTTTGCTTTTTCCTGCTCCTCTTAGCATGATAAAGAAGCTTCAAAGAGAGTGAGATGCCAGCTCTTTTCATTCAGTCAGTAGCTACAAACATTTCTGGTATGTGAATAACATGATGTTTTTCAATGGCAAAAATCAATGAATATTGTAAATGCACAAACAGTAATATCTCCACATTGCAAGGTGCAATTCTGAAATTTTTTGCTTTTTCCTGCTCCTCTTAGCATGATAAAGAAGATTCAAAGAGAGTGAGATGCCAGCTCTTTTCATTCAGTCAGTAGCTTCAAACATTTCTGGTATATGAATAACATGGTTTTTCAATTGCAAAAATCAATGAATATTATAAATGCACAAACAGTAATTTCTCCGCATTGCAAGGTGCAATTCTGAAATTTTTTGCTTTTTCCTGCTAATCCTAGCATGATAAAGAAGATTCAAAGAGAGTGAGATGCCAGCTCCTTTCATTCAGTCAGTAGCTTCAAACATTTCTGGACGTTTTTCAATGGCAAAAATCAATGAATATTGTAAATGCACAAACAGTAATATCTCCGCATTGCAAGGTGCAATTCTGAAATTTTTTGCTTTTTCCTGCTAATCCTAGCATGATAAAGAAGATTCAAAGAGAGTGAGATGCCAGCTCCTTTCATTCAGTCAGTAGCTTCAAACATTTCTGGACGTTTTTCAATGGCAAAAATCAATGAATATTGTAAATGCACAAACAGTAATATCTCCACATTGCAAGGTGCAATTCTGAAATTTTTTGCTTTTTCCTGCTCCTCTTAGCATGATAAAGAAGATTCAAAGAGAGTGAGATGCCAGCTCTTTTCATTCAGTCAGTAGCTTCAAACATTTCTGGTATATGAATAACATGATGTTTTTCAATGGCAAAAATCAATGAATATTGTAAATGCACAAACAGTAATTTCTCCGCATTGCAAGGTGCAATTCTGAAATTTTTTGCTTTTTCCTGCTAATCCTAGCATGATAAAGGAGATTCAAAGAGAGTGAGATGCCAGCTCCTTTCATTCAGTCAGTAGCTTCAAACATTTCTGGATGTTTTTCAATGGCAAAAATCAATGAATATTGTAAATGCACAAACAGTAATATCTCCACATTGCAAGGTGCAATTCTGAAATTTTTTGCTTTTTCCTGCTCCTCTTAGCATGATAAAGAAGATTCAAAGAGAGTGAGATGCCAGCTCTTTTCATTCAGTCAGTAGCTTCAAACATTTATGGTATATGAATAACATGATGTTTTTCAATGGCAAAAATCAATGAATATTGTAAATGCACAAACAGTAATTTCTCCGCATTGCAAGGTGCAATTCTGAAATTTTTTGCTTTTTCCTGCTAATCCTAGCATGATAAAGAAGATTCAAAGAGAGTGAGATGCCAGCTCCTTTCATTCAGTCAGTAGCTTCAAACATTTCTGGACGTTTTTCAATGGCAAAAATCAATGAATATTGTAAATGCACAAACAGTAATATCTCCACATTGCAAGGTGCAATTCTGAAATTTTTTGCTTTTTCCTGCTCCTCTTAGCATGATAAAGAAGATTCAAAGAGAGTGAGATGCCAGCTCTTTTCATTCAGTCAGTAGCTTCAAACATTTCTGGTATATGAATAACATGATGTTTTTCAATGGCAAAAATCAATGAATATTGTAAATGCACAAACAGTAATTTCTCCGCATTGCAAGGTGCAATTCTGAAATTTTTTGCTTTTTCCTGCTAATCCTAGCATGATAAAGAAGATTCAAAGAGAGTGAGATGCCATCTCCTTTCATTCAGTCAGTAGCTTCAAACATTTCTGGACGTTTTTCAATGGCAAAAATCAATGAATATTGTAAATGCACAAACAGTAATATCTCCACATTGCAAGGTGCAATTCTGAAATTTTTTGCTTTTTCCTGCTCCTCTTAGCATGATAAAGAAGATTCAAAGAGAGTGAGTTGCCAGCTCTTTTCATTCAGTCAGTAGCTTCAAACATTTCTGTTATATTAATAACATGATGTTTTTCAATGGCAAAAATCAATGAATATTGTAAATGCACAAACAGTAATTTCTCCGCATTGCAAGGTGCAATTCTGAAATTTTTTGCTTTTTCCTGCTAATCCTAGCATGATAAAGAAGATTCAAAGAGAGTGAGATGCCAGCTCCTTTCATTCAGTCAGTAGCTTCAAACATTTCTGGACGTTTTTCAATGGCAAAAATCAATGAATATTGTAAATGCACAAACAGTAATATCTCCACATTGCAAGGTGCAATTCTGAAATTTTTTGCTTTTTCCTGCTCCTCTTAGCATGATAAAGAAGATTCAAAGAGAGTGAGATGCCAGCTCTTTTCATTCAGTCAGTAGCTTCAAACATTTCTGGTATATGAATAACATCATGTTTTTCAATGGCAAAAATCAATGAATATTGTAAATGCACAAACAGTAATTTCTCCGCATTGTAAGGTGCAATTCTGAAATTTTTTGCTTTTTCCTGCTAATCCTAGCATGATAAAGAAGATTCAAAGAGAGTGCGATGCCAGCTCCTTTCATTCAGTCAGTAGCTTCAAACATTTCTGGACGTTTTTCAATGGCAAAAATCAATGAATATTGTAAATGCACAAACAGTAATATCTCCACATTGCAATGTGCAATTCTGAAATTTTTTGCTTTTTCCTGCTAATCCTACCATGATAAAGAAGATTCAAAGAGAGTGAGATGCCAGCTCCTTTCATTCAGTCAGTAGCTTCAAACATTTCTGGACGTTTTTCAATGGCAAAAATCAATGAATATTGTAAATGCACAAACAGTAATATCTCCACATTGCAAGGTGCAATTCTGAAATTTTTTGCTTTTTCCTGCTAATCCTAGCATGATAAATAAGATTCAAAGAGAGTGAGATGCCACCTCCTTTCATTCAGTCAGTAGCTTCAAACATTTCTGGACGTTTTTCAATGGCAAAAATCAATGAATATTGTAAATGCACAAACAGTAATATCTCCACATTGCAAGGTGCAATTCTGAAATTTTTTGCTTTTTCCTGCTCCTCTTAGCATGATAAAGAAGATTCAAAGAGAGTGAGATGCCAGCTCTTTTCATTCAGTCAGTAGCTTCAAACATTTCTGGTATATGAATAACATGATGTTTTTCAATGGCAAAAATCAATGAATATTGTAAATGCACAAACAGTAATTTCTCCGCATTGCAAGGTGCAATTCTGAAATTTTTTGCTTTTTCCTGCTAATCCTAGCAAGATAAAGAAGATTCAAAGAGAGTGAGATGCCAGCTCCTTTCATTCAGTCAGTAGCTTCAAACATTTCTGGACGTTTTTCAATGGCAAAGATCAATGAATATTGTAAATGCACAAACAGTAATATCTCCACATTGCAAGGTGCAATTCTGAATTTTTTGCTTTTTCCTGCTCTTCTTAGCATGATAAAGAAGATTCAAAGAGAGTGAGATGCCAGCTCTTTTCATTCAGTCAGTAGCTTCAAACATTTCTGGTATATGAATAACATGATGTTTTTCAATGGCAAAAATCAATGAATATTGTAAATGCACAAACAGTAATTTCTCCGCATTGCAAGGTGCAATTCTGAAATTTTTTTCTTTTTCCTGCTAATCATAGCATGATAAAGAAGATTCAAAGAGAGTGAGATGCCAGCTCCTTTCATTCAGTCAGTAGCTTCAAACATTTCTGGACGTTTTTCAATGGCGAAAATCAATGAATATTGTAAATGCACAAAGAGTAATATCTCCGCATTGCAAGGTGCAATTCTGAAATTTTTTGCTTTTTCCTGCTAATCCTAGCATGATAAAGAAGATTCAAAGAGAGTGAGATGCCAGCTCCTTTCATTCAGTCAGTAGCTTCAAACATTTCTGGACGTTTTTCAATGGCAAAAATCAATGAATATTGTAAATGCACAAACAGTAATATCTCCGCATTGCAAGGTGCAATTCTGAAATTTTTTGCTTTTTCCTGCTCCTCTTAGCATGATAAAGAAGATTCAAAGAGAGTGAGATGCCAGCTCTTTTCATTCAGTCAGTAGCTTCAAACATTTCTGGTATATGAATAACATGATGTTTTTCAATGGCAAAAATCAATGAATATTGTAAATGCACAAACAGTAATATCTCCACATTGCAAGGTGCAATTCTGAAATTTTTTGCTCTTTCCTGCTCCTCTTAGCATGATAAAGAAGATTCAAAGAGAGTGAGATGCCAGCTCTTTTCATTCAGTCAGTAGCTTCAAACATTTCTGGTATATGAATAACATGAAGTTTTTCAATGGCAAAAATCAATGAATATTGTAAATGCACAAACAGTAATTTCTCCGCATTGCAAGGTGCAATTCTGAAATTTTTTACTTTTTCCTGCTAATCCTAGCATGATAAAGAAGATTCAAAGAGAGTGAGATGCCAGCTCCTTTCATTCAGTCAGTAGCTTCAAACATTTCTGGACGTTTTTCAATGGCAAAAATCAATGAATATTGTAAATTCACAAACAGTAATATCTCCGCATTGCAAGGTGCAATTCTGAAATATTTTGCTTTTTCCTGCTAATCCTAGCATGATAAAGAAGATTCAAAGAGAGTGAGATGCCAGCTCCTTTCATTCAGTCAGTAGCTTCAAACATTTCTGGACGTTTTTCAATGGCAAAAATCAATGAATATTGTAAATGCACAAACAGTAATATCTCCACATTGCAAGGTGCAATTCTGAAATTTTTTGCTTTTTCCTGCTCCTCTTAGCATGATAAAGAAGATTCAAAGAGAGTGAGATGCCAGCTCTTTTCATTCAGTCAGTAGCTTCAATCATTTCTGGTATATGAATAACATGATGTTTTTCAATGGCAAAAATCAATGAATATTGTAAATGCACAAACAGTAATTTCTCCGCATTGCAAGGTGCAATTCTGAAATTTTTTGCTTTTTGCTGCTAATCCTAGCATGATAAAGAAGATTCAAAGAGAGTGAGATGCCAGCTCCTTTCATTCAGTCAGTAGCTTCAAACATTTCTGGACGTTTTTCAATGGCAAAAATCAATGAATATTGTAAATGCACAAACAGTAATATCTCCACATTGCAAGGTGCAATTCTGAAATTTTTTGCTTTTTCCTGCTCCTCTTAGCATGATAAAGAAGATTCAAAGAGAGTGAGATGCCAGCTCTTTTCATTCAGTCAGTAGCTTCAAACATTTCTGGTATATGAATAACATGATGTTTTTCAATGGCAAAAATCAATGAATATTGTAAATGCACAAACAGTAATTTCTCCGCATTGTAAGGTGCAATTCTGAAATTTTTTGCTTTTTCCTGCTAATCCTAGCATGATAAAGAAGATTCAAAGAGAGTGCGATGCCAGCTCCTTTCATTCAGTCAGTAGCTTCAAACATTTCTGGACGTTTTTCAATGGCAAAAATCAATGAATATTGTAAATGCACAAACAGTAATATCTCCACATTGCAAGGTGCAATTCTGAAATTTTTTGCTTTTTCCTGCTAATCCTAGCATGATAAAGAAGATTCAAAGAGAGTGAGATGCCAGCTCCTTTCATTCAGTCAGTAGCTTCAAACATTTCTGGACGTTTTTCAATGGCAAAAATCAATGAATATTGTAAATGCACAAACAGTAATATCTCCACATTGCAAGGTGCAATTCTGAAATTTTTTGCTTTTTCCTGCTAATCCTAGCATGATAAATAAGATTCAAATAGAGTGAGATGCCAGCTCCTTTCATTCAGTCAGTAGCTTCAAACATTTCTGGACGTTTTTCAATGGCAAAAATCAATGAATATTGTAAATGCACAAACAGTAATATCTCCACATTGCAAGGTGCAATTCTGAAATTTTTTGCTTTTTCCTGCTCTTCTTAGCATGATAAAGAAGATTCAAAGAGAGTGAGATGCCAGCTCTTTTCATTCAGTCAGTAGCTTCAAACATTTCTGGTATATGAATAACATGATGTTTTTCAATGGCAAAAATCAATGAATATTGTAAATGCACAAACAGTAATTTCTCCGCATTGCAAGGTGCAATTCTGAAATTTTTTTCTTTTTCCTGCTAATCCTAGCATGATAAAGAAGATTCAAAGAGAGTGAGATGCCAGCTCCTTTCATTCAGTCAGTAGCTTCAAACATTTCTGGACGTTTTTCAATGGCAAAAATCAATGAATATTGTAAATGCACAAACAGTAATATCTCCGCATTGCAAGGTGCAATTCTGAAATTTTTTGCTTTTTCCTGCTCCTCTTAGCATGATAAAGAAGATTCAAAGAGAGTGAGATGCCAGCTCTTTTCATTCAGTCAGTAGCTTCAAACATTTCTGGTATATGAATAACATGATGTTTTTCAATGGCAAAAATCAATGAATATTGTAAATGCACAAACAGTAATATCTCCACATTGCAAGGTGCAATTCTGAAATTTTTTGCTCTTTCCTGCTCCTCTTAGCATGATAAAGAAGATTCAAAGAGAGTGAGATGCCAGCTCTTTTCATTCAGTCAGTAGCTTCAAACATTTCTGGTATATGAATAACATGATGTTTTTCAATGGCAAAAATCAATGAATATTGTAAATGCACAAACAGTAATTTCTCCGCATTGCAAGGTGCAATTCTGAAATTTTTTGCTTTTTCCTGCTAATCCTAGCAAGATAAAGAAGATTCAAAGAGAGTGAGATGCCAGCTCCTTTCATTCAGTCAGTAGCTTCAAACATTTCTGGACGTTTTTCAATGGCAAAAATCAATGAATATTGTAAATGCACAAACAGTAATATCTCCACATTGCAAGGTGCAATTCTGAAATTTTTTGCTTTTTCCTGCTCTTCTTAGCATGATAAAGAAGATTCAAAGAGAGTGAGATGCCAGCTCTTTTCATTCAGTCAGTAGCTTCAAACGTTTCTGGTATATGAATAACATGATGTTTTTCAATGGCAAAAATCAATGAATATTGTAAATGCACAAACAGTAATTTCTCCGCATTGCAAGGTGCAATTCTGAAATTTTTTTCTTTTTCCTGCTAATCCTAGCATGATAAAGAAGATTCAAAGAGAGTGAGATGCCAGCTCCTTTCATTCAGTCAGTAGCTTCAAACATTTCTGGACGTTTTTCAATGGCAAAAATCAATGAATATTGTAAATGCACAAACAGTAATATCTCCGCATTGCAAGGTGCAATTCTGAAATTTTTTGCTTTTTCCTGCTCCTCTTAGCATGATAAAGAAGATTCAAAGAGAGTGAGATGCCAGCTCTTTTCATTCAGTCAGTAGCTTCAAACATTTCTGGTATATGAATAACATGATGTTTTTCAATGGCAAAAATCAATGAATATTGTAAATGCACAAACAGTAATATCTCCACATTGCAAGGTGCAATTCTGAAATTTTTTGCTCTTTCCTGCTCCTCTTAGCATGATAAAGAAGATTCAAAGAGAGTGAGATGCCAGCTCTTTTCATTCAGTCAGTAGCTTCAAACATTTCTGGTATATGAATAACATGAAGTTTTTCAATGGCAAAAATCAATGAATATTGTAAATGCACAAAAAGTAATTTCTCCGCATTGCAAGGTGCAATTCTGAAATTTTTTACTTTTTCCTGCTAATCCTAGCATGATAAAGAAGATTCAAAGAGAGTGAGATGCCAGCTCCTTTCATTCAGTCAGTAGCTTCAAACATTTCTGGACGTTTTTCAATGGCAAAAATCAATGAATATTGTAAATTCACAAACAGTAATATCTCCGCATTGCAAGGTGCAATTCTGAAATATTTTGCTTTTTCCTGCTAATCCTAGCATGATAAAGAAGATTCAAAGAGAGTGAGATGCTAGCTCCTTTCATTCAGTCAGTAGCTTCAAACATTTCTGGACGTTTTTCAATGGCAAAAATCAATGAATATTGTAAATGCACAAACAGTAATATCTCCACATTGCAAGGTGCAATTCTGAAATTTTTTGCTTTTTCCTGCTCCTCTTAGCATGATAAAGAAGATTCAAAGAGAGTGAGATGCCAGCTCTTTTCATTCAGTCAGTAGCTTCAAACATTTCTGGTATATGAATAACATGATGTTTTTCAATGGCAAAAATCAATGAATATTGTAAATGCACAAACAGTAATTTCTCCGCATTGCAAGGTGCAATTCTGAAATTTTTTGCTTTTTCCTGCTAATCCTAGCATGATAAAGAAGATTCAAAGAGAGTGAGATGCCAGCTCCTTTCATTCAGTCAGTAGCTTCAAACATTTCTGGACGTTTTTCAATGGCAAAAATCAATGAATATTGTAAATGCACAAACAGTAATATCTCCACATTGCAAGGTGCAATTCTGAAATTTTTTGCTTTTTCCTGCTAATCCTAGCATGATAAATAAGATTCAAAGAGAGTGAGATGCCAGCTCCTTTCATTCAGTCAGTAGCTTCAAACATTTCTGGACGTTTTTCAATGGCAAAAATCAATGAATATTGTAAATGCACAAACAGTAATATCTCCACATTGCAAGGTGCAATTCTGAAATTTTTTGCTTTTTTATGCTCCTCTTAGCATGATAAAGAAGATTCAAAGAGAGTGAGATGCCAGCTCTTTTCATTCAGTCAGTAGCTTCAAACATTTCTGGTATATGAATAACATGATGTTTTTCAATGGCAAAAATCAATGAATATTGTAAATGCACAAACAGTAATTTCTCCGCATTGCAAGGTGCAATTCTGAAATTTTTTGCTTTTTCCTTCTAATCCTAGCAAGATAAAGAAGATTCAAAGAGAGTGAGATGCCAGCTCCTTTCATTCAGTCAGTAGCTTCAAACATTTCTGGACGTTTTTCAATGGCAAAAATCAATGAATATTGTAAATGCACAAACAGTAATATCTCCACATTGCAAGGTGCAATTCTGAAATTTTTTGCTTTTTCCTGCTCTTCTTAGCATGATAAAGAAGATTCAAAGAGAGTGAGATGCCAGCTCTTTTCATTCAGTCAGTAGCTTCAAACATTTCTGGTATATGAATAACATGATGTTTTTCAATGGCAAAAATCAATGAATATTGTAAATGCACAAACAGTAATTTCTCC
The DNA here is from genome assembly GCF_046119375.1 of Phyllobates terribilis. Lineage (NCBI taxonomy): Eukaryota > Metazoa > Chordata > Amphibia > Anura > Dendrobatidae > Phyllobates > Phyllobates terribilis. Next base: position 65,225 of record NW_027363167.1, on the reverse strand, counting down.
GCATTGCAAGGTGCAATTCTGAAATTTTTTTCTTTTTCCTGCTAATCATAGCATGATAAAGAAGATTCAAAGAGAGTGAGATGCCAGCTCCTTTCATTCAGTCAGTAGCTTCAAACATTTCTGGACGTTTTTCAATGGCGAAAATCAATGATTATTGTAAATGCACAAAGAGTAATATCTCCGCATTGCAAGGTGCAATTCTGAAATTTTTTGCTTTTTCCTGCTAATCCTAGCATGATAAAGAAGATTCAAAGAGAGTGAGATGCCAGCTCCTTTCATTCAGTCAGTAGCTTCAAACATTTCTGGACGTTTTTCAATGGCAAAAATCAATGAATATTGTAAATGCACAAACAGTAATATCTCCGCATTGCAAGGTGCAATTCTGAAATTTTTTGCTTTTTCCTGCTCCTCTTAGCATGATAAAGAAGATTCAAAGAGAGTGAGATGCCAGCTCTTTTCATTCAGTCAGTAGCTTCAATCATTTCTGGTATATGAATAACATGATGTTTTTCAATGGCAAAAATCAATGAATATTGTAAATGCACAAACAGTAATTTCTCCGCATTGCAAGGTGCAATTCTGAAATTTTTTGCTTTTTGCTGCTAATCCTAGCATGATAAAGAAGATTCAAAGAGAGTGAGATGCCAGCTCCTTTCATTCAGTCAGTAGCTTCAAACATTTCTGGACGTTTTTCAATGGCAAAAATCAATGAATATTGTAAATGCACAAACAGTAATATCTCCAAATTGCAAGGTGCAATTCTGAAATTTTTTGCTTTTTCCTGCTCCTCTTAGCATGATAAAGAAGATTCAAAGAGAGTGAGATGCCAGCTCTTTTCATTCAGTCAGTAGCTTCAAACATTTCTGGTATATGAATAACATGATGTTTTTCAATGGCAAAAATCAATGAATATTGTAAATGCACAAACAGTAATTTCTCCACATTGCAAGGTGCAATTCTGAAATTTTTTGCTTTTTCCTGCTCCTCTTAGCATGATAAAGAAGATTCAAAGAGAGTGAGATGCCAGCTCTTTTCATTCAGTCAGTAGCTTCAAACATTTCTGGTATATGAATAACATGATGTTTTTCAATGGCAAAAATCAATGAATATTGTAAATGCACAAACAGTAATTTCTCCGCATTGCAAGGTGCAATTCTGAAATTTTTTGCTTTTTCCTGCTAATCCTAGCATGATAAAGAAGATTCAAAGAGAGTGAGATGCCAGCTCCTTTCATTCAGTCAGTAGCTTCAAACATTTCTGGACGTTTTTCAATGGCAAAAATCAATGAATATTGTAAATGCACAAACAGTAATATCTCCACATTGCAAGGTGCAATTCTGAAATTTTTTGCTTTTTCCTGCTCCTCTTAGCATGATAAAGAAGATTCAAAGAGAGTGAGATGCCAGCTCTTTTCATTCAGTCAGTAGCTTCAAACATTTCTGGTATATGAATAACATGATGTTTTTCAATGGCAAAAATCAATGAATATTGTAAATGCACAAAAAGTAATTTCTCCGCATTGCAAGGTGCAATTCTGAAATTTTTTACTTTTTCCTGCTAATCCTAGCATGATAAAGAAGATTCAAAGAGAGTGAGATGCCAGCTCCTTTCATTCAGTCAGTAGCTTCAAACATTTCTGGACGTTTTTCAATGGCAAAAATCAATGAATATTGTAAATTCACAAACAGTAATATCTCCGCATTGCAAGGTGCAATTCTGAAATATTTTGCTTTTTCCTGCTAATCCTAGCATGATAAAGAAGATTCAAAGAGAGTGAGATGCCAGCTCCTTTCATTCAGTCAGTAGCTTCAAACATTTCTGGACGTTTTTCAATGGCAAAAATCAATGAATATTGTAAATGCACAAACAGTAATATCTCCACATTGCAAGGTGCAATTCTGAAATTTTTTGCTTTTTCCTGCTCCTCTTAGCATGATAAAGAAGATTCAAAGAGAGTGAGATGCCAGCTCTTTTCATTCAGTCAGTAGCTTCAATCATTTCTGGTATATGAATAACATGATGTTTTTCAATGGCAAAAATCAATGAATATTGTAAATGCACAAACAGTAATTTCTCCGCATTGCAAGGTGCAATTCTGAAATTTTTTGCTTTTTGCTGCTAATCCTAGCATGATAAAGAAGATTCAAAGAGAGTGAGATGCCATCTCCTTTCATTCAGTCAGTAGCTTCAAACATTTCTGGACGTTTTTCAATGGCAAAAATCAATGAATATTGTAAATGCACAAACAGTAATATCTCCACATTGCAAGGTGCAATTCTGAAATTTTTTGCTTTTTCCTGCTCCTCTTAGCATGATAAAGAAGATTCAAAGAGAGTGAGATGCCAGCTCTTTTCATTCAGTCAGTAGCTTCAAACATTTCTGGTATATGAATAACATGATGTTTTTCAATGGCAAAAATCAATGAATATTGTAAATGCACAAACAGTAATTTCTCCGCATTGCAAGGTGCAATTCTGAAATTTTTTGCTTTTTCCTGCTAATCCTAGCAAGATAAAGAAGATTCAAAGAGAGTGAGATGCCAGCTCCTTTCATTCAGTCAGTAGCTTCAAACATTTCTGGACGTTTTTCAATGGCAAAAATCAATGAATATTGTAAATGCACAAACAGTAATATCTCCACATTGCAAGGTGCAATTCTGAAATTTTTTGCTTTTTCCTGCTCTTCTTAGCATGATAAAGAAGATTCAAAGAGAGTGAGATGCCAGCTCTTTTCATTCAGTCAGTAGCTTCAAACATTTCTGGTATATGAATAACATGATGTTTTTCAATGGCAAAAATCAATGAATATTGTAAATGCACAAACAGTAATTTCTCCGCATTGCAAGGTGCAATTCTGAAATTTTTTGCTTTTTCCTGCTAATCATAGCATGATAAAGAAGATTCAAAGAGAGTGAGATGCCAGCTCCTTTCATTCAGTCAGTAGCTTCAAACATTTCTGGACGTTTTTCAATGGCGAAAATCAATGAATATTGTAAATGCACAAAGAGTAATATCTCCGCATTGCAAGGTGCAATTCTGAAATTTTTTGCTTTTTCCTGCTAATCCTAGCATGATAAAGAAGATTCAAAGAGAGTGAGATGCCAGCTCCTTTCATTCAGTCAGTAGCTTCAAACATTTCTGGACGTTTTTCAATGGCAAAAATCAATGAATATTGTAAATGCACAAACAGTAATTTCTCCGCATTGCAAGGTGCAATTCTGAAATTTTTTTCTTTTTCCTGCTAATCCTAGCATGATAAAGAAGATTCAAAGAGAGTGAGATGCCAGCTCCTTTCATTCAGTCAGTAGCTTCAAACATTTCTGGACGTTTTTCAATGGCAAAAATCAATGAATATTGTAAATGCACAAACAGTAATATCTCCGCATTGCAAGGTGCAATTCTGAAATTTTTTGCTTTTTCCTGCTCCTCTTAGCATGATAAAGAAGATTCAAAGAGAGTGAGATGCCAGCTCTTTTCATTCAGTCAGTAGCTTCAAACATTTCTGGTATATGAATAACATGATGTTTTTCAATGGCAAAAATCAATGAATATTGTAAATGCACAAACAGTAATATCTCCACATTGCAAGGTGCAATTCTGAAATTTTTTGCTCTTTCCTGCTCCTCTTAGCATGATAAAGAAGATTCAAAGAGAGTGAGATGCCAGCTCTTTTCATTCAGTCAGTAGCTTCAAACATTTCTGGTATATGAATAACATGAAGTTTTTCAATGGCAAAAATCAATGAATATTGTAAATGCACAAAAAGTAATTTCTCCGCATTGCAAGGTGCAATTCTGAAATTTTTTACTTTTTCCTGCTAATCCTAGCATGATAAAGAAGATTCAAAGAGAGTGAGATGCCAGCTCCTTTCATTCAGTCAGTAGCTTCAAACATTTCTGGACGTTTTTCAATGGCAAAAATCAATGAATATTGTAAATTCACAAACAGTAATATCTCCGCATTGCAAGGTGCAATTCTGAAATATTTTGCTTTTTCCTGCTAATCCTAGCATGATAAAGAAGATTCAAAGAGAGTGAGATGCTAGCTCCTTTCATTCAGTCAGTAGCTTCAAACATTTCTGGACGTTTTTCAATGGCAAAAATCAATGAATATTGTAAATGCACAAACAGTAATATCTCCACATTGCAAGGTGCAATTCTGAAATTTTTTGCTTTTTCCTGCTCCTCTTAGCATGATAAAGAAGATTCAAAGAGAGTGAGATGCCAGCTCTTTTCATTCAGTCAGTAGCTTCAAACATTTCTGGTATATGAATAACATGATGTTTTTCAATGGCAAAAATCAATGAATATTGTAAATGCACAAACAGTAATTTCTCCGCATTGCAAGGTGCAATTCTGAAATTTTTTGCTTTTTCCTGCTAATCCTAGCATGATAAAGAAGATTCAAAGAGAGTGAGATGCCAGCTCCTTTCATTCAGTCAGTAGCTTCAAACATTTCTGGACGTTTTTCAATGGCAAAAATCAATGAATATTGTAAATGCACAAACAGTAATATCTCCACATTGCAAGGTGCAATTCTGAAATTTTTTGCTTTTTCCTGCTAATCCTAGCATGATAAATAAGATTCAAAGAGAGTGAGATGCCAGCTCCTTTCATTCAGTCAGTAGCTTCAAACATTTCTGGACGTTTTTCAATGGCAAAAATCAATGAATATTGTAAATGCACAAACAGTAATATCTCCACATTGCAAGGTGCAATTCTGAAATTTTTTGCTTTTTTATGCTCCTCTTAGCATGATAAAGAAGATTCAAAGAGAGTGAGATGCCAGCTCTTTTCATTCAGTCAGTAGCTTCAAACATTTCTGGTATATGAATAACATGATGTTTTTCAATGGCAAAAATCAATGAATATTGTAAATGCACAAACAGTAATTTCTCCGCATTGCAAGGTGCAATTCTGAAATTTTTTGCTTTTTCCTTCTAATCCTAGCAAGATAAAGAAGATTCAAAGAGAGTGAGATGCCAGCTCCTTTCATTCAGTCAGTAGCTTCAAACATTTCTGGACGTTTTTCAATGGCAAAAATCAATGAATATTGTAAATGCACAAACAGTAATATCTCCACATTGCAAGGTGCAATTCTGAAATTTTTTGCTTTTTCCTGCTCTGCTTAGCATGATAAAGAAGATTCAAAGAGAGTGAGATGCCAGCTCTTTTCATTCAGTCAGTAGCTTCAAACATTTCTGGTATATGAATAACATGATGTTTTTCAATGGCAAAAATCAATGAATATTGTAAATGCACAAACAGTAATTTCTCCGCATTGCAAGGTGCAATTCTGAAATTTTTTTCTTTTTCCTGCTAATCATAGCATGATAAAGAAGATTCAAAGAGAGTGAGATGCCAGCTCCTTTCATTCAGTCAGTAGCTTCAAACATTTCTGGACGTTTTTCAATGGCGAAAATCAATGATTATTGTAAATACACAAAGAGTAATATCTCCGCATTGCAAGGTGCAATTCTGAAATTTTTTGCTTTTTCCTGCTAATCCTAGCATGATAAAGAAGATTCAAAGAGAGTGAGATGCCAGCTCCTTTCATTCAGTCAGTAGCTTCAAACATTTCTGGACGTTTTTCAATGGCAAAAATCAATGAATATTGTAAATGCACAAACAGTAATATCTCCGCATTGCAAGGTGCAATTCTGAAATTTTTTGCTTTTTCCTGCTCCTCTTAGCATGATAAAGAAGATTCAAAGAGAGTGAGATGCCAGCTCTTTTCATTCAGTCAGTAGCTTCAATCATTTCTGGTATATGAATAACATGATGTTTTTCAATGGCAAAAATCAATGAATATTGTAAATGCACAAACAGTAATTTCTCCGCATTGCAAGGTGCAATTCTGAAATTTTTTGCTTTTTGCTGCTAATCCTAGCATGATAAAGAAGATTCAAAGAGAGTGAGATGCCAGCTCCTTTCATTCAGTCAGTAGCTTCAAACATTTCTGGACGTTTTTCAATGGCAAAAATCAATGAATATTGTAAATGCACAAACAGTAATATCTCCACATTGCAAGGTGCAATTCTGAAATTTTTTGCTTTTTCCTGCTCCTCTTAGCATGATAAAGAAGATTCAAAGAGAGTGAGATGCCAGCTCTTTTCATTCAGTCAGTAGCTTCAAACATTTCTGGTATATGAATAACATGATGTTTTTCAATGGCAAAAATCAATGAATATTGTAAATGCACAAACAGTAATTTCTCCGCATTGCAAGGTGCAATTCTGAAATTTTTTGCTTTTTCCTGCTAATCCTAGCATGATAAAGAAGATTCAAAGAGAGTGAGATGCCAGCTCCTTTCATTCAGTCAGTAGCTTCAAACATTTCTGGACGTTTTTCAATGGCAAAAATCAATGAATATTGTAAATGCACAAACAGTAATATCTCCAAATTGCAAGGTGCAATTCTGAAATTTTTTGCTTTTTCCTGCTCCTCTTAGCATGATAAAGAAGATTCAAAGAGAGTGAGATGCCAGCTCTTTTCATTCAGTCAGTAGCTTCAAACATTTCTGGTATATGAATAACATGATGTTTTTCAATGGCAAAAATCAATGAATATTGTAAATGCACAAACAGTAATTTCTCCACATTGCAAGGTGCAATTCTGAAATTTTTTGCTTTTTCCTGCTCCTCTTAGCATGATAAAGAAGATTCAAAGAGAGTGAGATGCCAGCTCTTTTCATTCAGTCAGTAGCTTCAAACATTTCTGGTATATGAATAACATGATGTTTTTCAATGGCAAAAATCAATGAATATTGTAAATGCACAAACAGTAATTTCTCCGCATTGCAAGGTGCAATTCTGAAATTTTTTGCTTTTTCCTGCTAATCCTAGCATGATAAAGAAGATTCAAAGAGAGTGAGATGCCAGCTCCTTTCATTCAGTCAGTAGCTTCAAACATTTCTGGACGTTTTTCAATGGCAAAAATCAATGAATATTGTAAATGCACAAACAGTAATATCTCCACATTGCAAGGTGCAATTCTGAAATTTTTTGCTTTTTCCTGCTCCTCTTAGCATGATAAAGAAGATTCAAAGAGAGTGAGATGCCAGCTCTTTTCATTCAGTCAGTAGCTTCAAACATTTCTGGTATATGAATAACATGATGTTTTTCAATGGCAAAAATCAATGAATATTGTAAATGCACAAAAAGTAATTTCTCCGCATTGCAAGGTGCAATTCTGAAATTTTTTACTTTTTCCTGCTAATCCTAGCATGATAAAGAAGATTCAAAGAGAGTGAGATGCCAGCTCCTTTCATTCAGTCAGTAGCTTCAAACATTTCTGGACGTTTTTCAATGGCAAAAATCAATGAATATTGTAAATTCACAAACAGTAATATCTCCGCATTGCAAGGTGCAATTCTGAAATATTTTGCTTTTTCCTGCTAATCCTAGCATGATAAAGAAGATTCAAAGAGAGTGAGATGCCAGCTCCTTTCATTCAGTCAGTAGCTTCAAACATTTCTGGACGTTTTTCAATGGCAAAAATCAATGAATATTGTAAATGCACAAACAGTAATATCTCCACATTGCAAGGTGCAATTCTGAAATTTTTTGCTTTTTCCTGCTCCTCTTAGCATGATAAAGAAGATTCAAAGAGAGTGAGATGCCAGCTCTTTTCATTCAGTCAGTAGCTTCAATCATTTCTGGTATATGAATAACATGATGTTTTTCAATGGCAAAAATCAATGAATATTGTAAATGCACAAACAGTAATTTCTCCGCATTGCAAGGTGCAATTCTGAAATTTTTTGCTTTTTGCTGCTAATCCTAGCATGATAAAGAAGATTCAAAGAGAGTGAGATGCCATCTCCTTTCATTCAGTCAGTAGCTTCAAACATTTCTGGACGTTTTTCAATGGCAAAAATCAATGAATATTGTAAATGCACAAACAGTAATATCTCCACATTGCAAGGTGCAATTCTGAAATTTTTTGCTTTTTCCTGCTCCTCTTAGCATGATAAAGAAGATTCAAAGAGAGTGAGATGCCAGCTCTTTTCATTCAGTCAGTAGCTTCAAACATTTCTGGTATATGAATAACATGATGTTTTTCAATGGCAAAAATCAATGAATATTGTAAATGCACAAACAGTAATTTCTCCGCATTGCAAGGTGCAATTCTGAAATTTTTTGCTTTTTCCTGCTAATCCTAGCAAGATAAAGAAGATTCAAAGAGAGTGAGATGCCAGCTCCTTTCATTCAGTCAGTAGCTTCAAACATTTCTGGACGTTTTTCAATGGCAAAAATCAATGAATATTGTAAATGCACAAACAGTAATATCTCCACATTGCAAGGTGCAATTCTGAAATTTTTTGCTTTTTCCTGCTCTTCTTAGCATGATAAAGAAGATTCAAAGAGAGTGAGATGCCAGCTCTTTTCATTCAGTCAGTAGCTTCAAACATTTCTGGTATATGAATAACATGATGTTTTCAATGGCAAAAATCAATGAATATTGTAAATGCACAAACAGTAATTTCTCCGCATTGCAAGGTGCAATTCTGAAATTTTTTTCTTTTTCCTGCTAATCATAGCATGATAAAGAAGATTCAAAGAGAGTGAGATGCCAGCTCCTTTCATTCAGTCAGTAGCTTCAAACATTTCTGGACGTTTTTCAATGGCGAAAATCAATGAATATTGTAAATGCACAAAGAGTAATATCTCCGCATTGCAAGGTGCAATTCTGAAATTTTTTGCTTTTTCCTGCTAATCCTAGCATGATAAAGAAGATTCAAAGAGAGTGAGATGCCAGCTCCTTTCATTCAGTCAGTAGCTTCAAACATTTCTGGACGTTTTTCAATCCCAAAAATCAATGAATATTGTAAATGCACAAACAGTAATATCTCCGCATTGCAAGGTGCAATTCTGAAATTTTTTGCTTTTTCCTGCTCCTCTTAGCATGATAAAGAAGATTCAAAGAGAGTGAGATGCCAGCTCTTTTCATTCAGTCAGTAGCTTCAAACATTTCTGGTATATGAATAACATGATGTTTTTCAATGGCAAAAATCAATGAATATTGTAAATGCACAAACAGTAATATCTCCACATTGCAAGGTGCAATTCTGAAATTTTTTGCTCTTTCCTGCTCCTCTTAGCATGATAAAGAAGATTCAAAGAGAGTGAGATGCCAGCTCTTTTCATTCAGTCAGTAGCTTCAAACATTTCTGGTATATGAATAACATGAAGTTTTTCAATGGCAAAAATCAATGAATATTGTAAATGCACAAAAAGTAATTTCTCCGCATTGCAAGGTGCAATTCTGAAATTTTTTACTTTTTCCTGCTAATCCTAGCATGATAAAGAAGATTCAAAGAGAGTGAGATGCCAGCACCTTTCATTCAGTCAGTAGCTTCAAACATTTCTGGACGTTTTTCAATGGCAAAAATCAATGAATATTGTAAATTCACAAACAGTAATATCTCCGCATTGCAAGGTGCAATTCTGAAATATTTTGCTTTTTCCTGCTAATCCTAGCATGATAAAGAAGATTCAAAGAGAGTGAGATGCCAGCTCCTTTCATTCAGTCAGTAGCTTCAAACATTTCTGGACGTTTTTCAATGGCAAAAATCAATGAATATTGTAAATGCACAAACAGTAATATCTCCACATTGCAAGGTGCAATTCTGAAATTTTTTGCTTTTTCCTGCTCCTCTTAGCATGATAAAGAAGATTCAAAGAGAGTGAGATGCCAGCTCTTTTCATTCAGTCAGTAGCTTCAATCATTTCTGGTATATGAATAACATGATGTTTTTCAATGGCAAAAATCAATGAATATTGTAAATGCACAAACAGTAATTTCTCCGCATTGCAAGGTGCAATTCTGAAATTTTTTGCTTTTTGCTGCTAATCCTAGCATGATAAAGAAGATTCAAAGAGAGTGAGATGCCAGCTCCTTTCATTCAGTCAGTAGCTTCAAACATTTCTGGACGTTTTTCAATGGCAAAAATCAATGAATATTGTAAATGCACAAACAGTAATATCTCCAAATTGCAAGGTGCAATTCTGAAATTTTTTGCTTTTTCCTGCTCCTCTTAGCATGATAAAGAAGATTCAAAGAGAGTGAGATGCCAGCTCTTTTCATTCAGTCAGTAGCTTCAAACATTTCTGGTATATGAATAACATGATGTTTTTCAATGGCAAAAATCAATTAATATTGTAAATGCACAAACAGTAATTTCTCCGCATTGCAAGGTGCAATTCTGAAATTTTTTGCTTTTTCCTGCTAATCCTAGCATGATAAAGAAGATTCAAAGAGAGTGAGATGCCAGCTCCTTTCATTCAGTCAGTAGCTTCAAACATTTCTGGACGTTTTTCAATGGCAAAAATCAATGAATATTGTAAATGCACAAACAGTAATATCTCCAAATTGCAAGGTGCAATTCTGAAATTTTTTGCTTTTTCCTGCTCCTCTTAGCATGATAAAGAAGATTCAAAGAGAGTGAGATGCCAGCTCTTTTCATTGTCAGTAGCTTCAAACATTTCTGGTATATGAATAACATGATGTTTTTCAATGGCAAAAATCAATGAATATTGTAAATGCACAAACAGTAATTTCTCCACATTGCAAGGTGCAATTCTGAAATTTTTTGCTTTTTCCTGCTCCTCTTAGCATGATAAAGAAGATTCAAAGAGAGTTAGATGCCAGCTCTTTTCATTCAGTCAGTAGCTTCAAACATTTCTGGTATATGAATAACATGATGTTTTTCAATGGCAAAAATCAATGAATATTGTAAATGCACAAACAGTAATTTCTCCGCATTGCAAGGTGCAATTCTGAAATTTTTTGCTTTTTCCTGCTAATCCTAGCATGATAAAGAAGATTCAAAGAGAGTGCGATGCCAGCTCCTTTCATTCAGTCAGTAGCTTCAAACATTTCTGGACGTTTTTCAATGGAAAAATCAATGAATATTGTAAATGCACAAACAGTAATATCTCCACATTGCAAGGTGCAATTCTGAAATTTTTTGCTTTTTCCTGCTCCTCTTAGCATGATAAAGAAGATTCAAAGAGAGTGAGATGCCAGCTCTTTTCATTCAGTCAGTAGCTTCAAACATTTCTGGTATATGAATAACATGATGTTTTTCAATGGCAAAAATCAATGAATATTGTAAATGCACAAACAGTAATTTCTCCACATTGCAAGATGCAATTCTGAAATTTTTTGCTTTTTCCTGCTCCTCTTAGCATGATAAAGAAAATTCAAAGAGAGTGAGATGCCAGCTCTTTTCATTCAAACAGTAGCTTCAAACATTTCTGGTATATGTATAACATGATGTTTTTCAATGGCAAAAATCAATGAATATTGTAAATGCACAAACAGTAATTTCTCCGCATTGCAAGGTGGAATTCTGAAATTTTTTGCTTTTTCCTGCTAATCCTAGCATGATAAAGAAGATTCAAAGAGAGTGAGATGCCAGCTCATTTCATTCAGTCAGTAGCTTCAAACATTTCTGGACGTTTTTCAATGGCAAAAATCAATGAATATTGTAAATGCACAAACAGTAATATCTCCGCATTGCAAGGTGCAATTCTGAAATTTTTTGCTTTTTCCTGCTAATCCTAGCATGATAAAGAAGATTCAAAGAGAGTGAGATGCCAGCTCCTTTCATTCAGTCAGTAGCTTCAAACATTTCTGGACGTTTTTCAATGGCAAAAATCAATGAATATTGTAAATGCACAAACAGTAATATCTCCACATTGCAAGGTGCAATTCTGAAATTTTTTGCTTTTTCCTGCTCCTCTTAGCATGATAAAGAAGATTCAAAGAGAGTGAGATGCCAGCTCTTTTCATTCAGTCAGTAGCTTCAAACATTTCTGGTATATGAATAACATGATGTTTTTCAATGGCAAAAATCAATGAATATTGTAAATGCACAAACAGTAATTTCTCCGCATTGCAAGGTGCAATTCTGAAATTTTTTGCTTTTTCCTGCTAATCCTAGCATGATAAAGAAGATTCAAAGAGAGTGAGATGCCAGCTCCTTTCATTCAGTCAGTAGCTTCAAACATTTCTGGACGTTTTTCAATGGCAAAAATCAATGAATATTGTAAATGCACAAACAGTAATATCTCCACATTGCAAGGTGCAATTCTGAAATTTTTTGCTTTTTCCTGCTCCTCTTAGCATGATAAAGAAGATTCAAAGAGAGTGAGATGCCAGCTCTTTTCATTCAGTCAGTAGCTTCAAACATTTCTGGTATATGAATAACATGATGTTTTCAATGGCAAAAATCAATGAATATTGTAAATGCACAAACAGTAATTTCTCCGCATTGCAAGGTGCAATTCTGAAATTTTTTGCTTTTTCCTGCTAATCCTAGCATGATAAAGAAGATTCAAAGAGAGTGAGATGCCAGCTCCTTTCATTCAGTCAGTAGCTTCAAACATTTCTGGACATTTTTAAATGGCAAAAATCAATGAATATTGTAAATGCACAAACAGTAATATCTCCACATTGCAAGGTGCAATTCTGAAATTTTTTGCTTTTTCCTGCTCCTCTTAGCATGATAAAGAAGATTCAAAGAGAGTGAGATGCCAGCTCTTTTCATTCAGTCAGTAGCTTCAAACATTTCTGGTATATGAATAACAAGATGTTTTTCAATGGCAAAAATCAATGAATATTGTAAATGCACAAACAGTAAATTCTCCGCATTGCAAGGTGCAATTCTGAATTTTTTTGCTTTTTCCTGCTAATCCTAGCATGATAAAGAAGATTCAAAGAGAGTGAGATGCCAGCTCCTTTCATTCAGTCAGTAGCTTCAAACATTTCTGGACGTTTTTCAATGGCAAAAATCAGTGAATATTGTAAATGCACAAACAGTAATATCTCCGCATTGCAATGTGCAATTCTGAAATTTTTTGCTTTTTCCTGCTAATCCTAGCATGATAAAGAAGATTCAAAGAGAGTGAGATGCCAGCTCCTTTCATTCAGTCAGTAGCTTCAAACATTTCTGGACGTTTTTCAATGGCAAAAATCAATGAATATTGTAAATGCACAAACAGTAATTTCTCCGCATTGCAAGGTGCAATTCTGAAATTTTTTGCTTTTTCCTGCTAATCCTAGCATGATAAAGAAGATTCAAAGAGAGTGAGATGCCAGCTCCTTTCATTCAGTCAGTAGCTTCAAACATTTCTGGACGTTTTTCAATGGCAAAAATCAATGAATATTGTAAATGCACAAACTAATATCTCCACATTGCAAGGTGCAATTCTGAAATTTTTTGCTTTTTCCTGCTCCTCTTAGCATGATAAAGAAGATTCAAAGAGAGTGAGATGGCAGCTCTTTTCATTCAGTCAGTAGCTTCAAACATTTCTGGTATATGAATAACATGATGTTTTTCAATGGCAAAAATCAATGAATATTGTAAATGCACAAACAGTAATTTCTCCGCATTGCAAGGTGCAATTCTGAAATTTTTTCCTTTTTCCTGCTAATCCTAGCATGATAAAGAAGATTCTAAGAGAGTGAGATGCCAGCTCCTTTCATTCAGTCAGTAGCTTCAAACATTTCTGGACGTTTTTCAATGGCAAAAATCAATGAATATTGTAAATGCACAAACAGTAATATCTCCACATTGCAAGGTGCAATTCTGAAATTTTTTGCTTTTTCCTGCTCTTCTTAGCATGATAAAGAAGATTTAAAGAGAGTGAGATGCCAGCTCTTTTCATTCAGTCAGTAGCTTCAAACATTTCTGGTATATGAATAACATGATGTTTTTCAATGGCAAAAATCAATGAATATTGTAAATGCACAAACAGTAATTTCTCCGCATTGCAAGGTGCAATTCTGAAATTTTTTGCTTTTTCCTGCTAATCCTAGCATGATAAAGAAGATTCAAAGAGAGTGAGATGCCAGCTCCTTTCATTCAGTCAGTAGCTTCAAACATTTCTGGACGTTTTTCAATGGCAAAAATCAATGAATATTGTAAATGCACAAGCAGTAATTTCTCCGCATTGCAAGGTGCAATTCTGAAATTTTTTGCTTTTTCCTGCTAATCCTAGCATGATAAAGAAGATTCAAAGAGAGTGAGATGCCAGCTCCTTTCATTCAGTCAGTAGCTTCAAACATTTCTGGACGTTTTTAAATGGCAAAAATCAATGAATATTGTAAATGCACAAACAGTAATATCTCCACATTGCAAAGTGCAATTCTGAAATTTTTTGCTTTTTCCTGCTCCTCTTAGCATGATAAAGAAGATTCAAAGAGAGTGAGATGCCAGCTCTTTTCATTCAGTCAGTATCTTCAAACATTTCTGGTATATGAATAACATGATGTTTTTCAATGGCAAAAATCAATGAATATTGTAAATGCACAAACAGTAATTTCTCCGCATTGCAAGGTGCAATTCTGAAATTTTTTGCTTTTTCCTGCTAATCCTAGCATGATAAAGAAGATTCAAAGAGAGTGAGATGCCAGCTCCTTTCATTCAGTCAGTAGCTTCAAACATTTCTGGACGTTTTTCAATGCAAAAATCAGTGAATATTGTAAATGCACAAACAGTAATATCTCCGCATTGCAAGGTGCAATTCTGAAATTTTTTGCTTTCTCCTGCTAATCCTAGCATGATAAAGAAGATTCAAAGAGAGTGAGATGCCAGCTCCTTTCATTCAGTCAGTAGCTTCAAACATTTCTGGACGTTTTTCAATGGCAAAAATCAATGAATATTGTAAATGCACAAACAGTAATATCTCCACATAGCAAGGTGCAATTCTGAAATTTTTTGCTTTTTCCTGCTAATCCTAGCATGATAAAGAAGATTCAAAGAGAGTGAGATGCCAGCTCCTTTCATTCAGTCAGTAGCTTCAAACATTTCTGGACGTTTTTCAATGGCAAAAATCAATGAATATTGTAAATGCACAAACAGTAATATCTCCACATTGCAAGGTGCAATTCTGAAATTTTTTGCTTTTTCCTGCTCCTCTTAGCATGATAAAGAAGATTCAAAGAGAGTGAGATGCCAGCTCTTTTCATTCAGTCAGTAGCTTCAAACATTTCTGGTATATGAATAACATGATGTTTTTCAATGGCAAAAATCAATGAATATTGTAAATGCACAAACAGTAATTTCTCCGCATTGCAAGGTGCAATTCTGAAATTTTTTGCTTTTTCCTGCTAATCCTAGCATGATAAAGAAGATTCAAAGAGAGTGAGATGCCAGCTCCTTTCATTCAGTCAGTAGCTTCAAACATTTCTGGACGTTTTTCAATGGCAAAAATCAATGAATATTGTAAATGCACAAACTAATATCTCCACATTGCAAGGTGCAATTCTGAAATTTTTTGCTTTTTCCTGCTCCTCTTAGCATGATAAAGAAGATTCAAAGAGAGTGAGATGCCAGCTCTTTTCATTCAGTCAGTAGCTTCAAACATTTCTGGTATATGAATAACATGATGTTTTTCAATGGCAAAAATCAATGAATATTGTAAATGCACAAACAGTAATTTCTCCGCATTGCAAGGTGCAATTCTGAAATTTTTTGCTTTTTCCTGCTAATCCTAGCATGATAAAGAAGATTCAAAGAGAGTGAGATGCCAGCTCCTTTCATTCAGTCAGTAGCTTCAAACATTTCTGGACGTTTTTCAATGGCAAAAATCAATGAATATTGTAAATGCACAAACAGTAATATCTCCACATTGCAAGGTGCAATTCTGAAATTTTTTGCTTTTTCCTGCTCCTCTTAGCATGATAAAGAAGATTCAAAGAGAGTGAGATGCCAGCTCTTTTCATTCAGTCAGTAGCTTCAAACATTTCTGGTATATGAATAACATGATGTTTTTCAATGGCAAAAATCAATGAATATTGTAAATGCACAAACAGTAATTTCTCCGCATTGCAAGGTGCAATTCTGAAATTTTTTGCTTTTTCCTGCTAATCCTAGCATGATAAAGAAGATTCAAAGAGAGTGAGATGCCAGCTCCTTTCATTCAGTCAGTAGCTTCAAACATTTCTGGACGTTTTTCAATGGCAAAAATCAATGAATATTGTAAATGCACAAACAGTAATTTCTCCGCATTGCAAGGTGCAATTCTGAAATTTTTTGCTTTTTCCTGCTAATCCTAGCATGATAAAGAAGATTCAAAGAGAGTGAGATGCCAGCTCCTTTCATTCAGTCAGTAGCTTCAAACATTTCTGGACGTTTTTCAAGGGCAAAAATCAATGAATATTGTAAATGCACAAACAGTAATATCTCCACATTGCAAGGTGCAATTCTGAAATTTTTTGCTTTTTCCTGCTAATCCTAGCATGATAAAGAAGATTCAAAGAGAGTGAGATGCCAGCTCCTTTCATTCAGTCAGTAGCTTCAAACATTTCTGGACGTTTTTCAATGGCAAAAATCAATGAATATTGTAAATGCACAAACAGTAATATCTCCACATTGCAAGGTGCAATTCTGAAATTTTTTGCTTTTTCCTGCTCCTCTTAGCATGATAAAGAAGATTCAAAGAGAGTGAGATGCCAGCTCTTTTCATTCAGTCAGTAGCTTCAAACATTTCTGGTATATGAATAACATGATGTTTTTCAATGGCAAAAATCAATGAATATTGTAAATGCACAAACAGTAATTTCTCCGCATTGCAAGGTGCAATTCTGAAATTTTTTGCTTTTTCCTGCTAATCCTAGCATGATAAAGAAGATTCAAAGAGAGTGAGATGCCAGCTCCTTTCATTCAGTCAGTAGCTTCAAACATTTCTGGACGGTTTTCAATGGCAAAAATCAATGAATATTGTAAATGCACAAACTAATATCTCCACATTGCAAGGTGCAATTCTGAAATTTTTTTGCTTTTTCCTGCTCCTCTTAGCATGATAAAGAAGATTCAAAGAGAGTGAGATGCCAGCTCTTTTCATTCAGTCAGTAGCTTCAAACATTTCTGGTATATGAATAACATGATGTTTTTCAATGGCAAAAATCAATGAATATTGTAAATGCACAAACAGTAATTTCTCCGCATTGCAAGGTGCAATTCTGAAATTTTTTGCTTTTTCCTGCTAATCCTAGCATGATAAAGAAGATTCAAAGAGAGTGAGATGCCAGCTCCTTTCATTCAGTCAGTAGCTTCAAACATTTCTGGACGTTTTTCAATGGCAAAAATCAATGAATATTGTAAATGCACAAACAGTAATATCTCCACATTGCAAGGTGCAATTCTGAAATTTTTTGCTTTTTCCTGCTCCTCTTAGCATGATAAAGAAGATTCAAAGAGAGTGAGATGCCAGCTCTTTTCATTCAGTCAGTAGCTTCAAACATTTCTGGTATATGAATAACATGATGTTTTTCAATGGCAAAAATCAATGAATATTGTAAATGCACAAACAGTAATTTCTCCGCATTGCAAGGTGCAATTCTGAAATTTTTTGCTTTTTCCTGCTAATCCTAGCATGATAAAGAAGATTCAAAGAGAGTGAGATGCCAGCTCCTTTCATTCAGTCAGTAGCTTCAAACATTTCTGGACGTTTTTCAATGGCAAAAATCAATGAATATTGTAAATGTACAAACAGTAATATCTCCACATTGCAAGGTGCAATTCTGAAATTTTTTGCTTTTTCCTGCTCCTCTTAGCATGATAAAGAAGATATAAAGAGAGTGAGATGCCAGCTCTTTTCATTCAGTCAGTAGCTTCAAACATTTCTGGTATATGAATAACATGATGTTTTTCAATGGCAAAAATCAATGAATATTGTAAATGCACAAACAGTAATTTCTCCGCATTGCAAGGTGCAATTCTGAAATTTTTTGCTTTTTCCTGCTAATCCTAGCATGATAAAGAAGATTCAAAGAGAGTGAGATGCCAGCTCCTTTCATTCAGTCAGTAGCTTCAAACATTTCTAGACGTTTTTCAATGGCAAAAATCAATGAATATTGTAAATACACAAACAGTAATATCTCCACATTGCAAGGTGCAATTCTGAAATTTTTTGCTTTTTTCCTGCTAATCCTAGCATGATAAAGAAGATTCAAAGAGAGTGAGATGCCAGCTTTTTTCATTCAGTCAGTAGCTTCAAACATTTCTGGACGTTTTTCAATGGCAAAAATCAATGAATATTGTAAATGCACAAACAGTAATATCTCCACATTGCAAGGTGCAATTCTGAAATTTTTTGCTTTTTCCTGCTAATCCTAGCATGATAAAGAAGATTCAAAGAGAGTGAGATGCCAGCTCCTTTCATTCAGTCAGTAGCTTCAAACATTTCTGGACGTTTTTCAATGGCAAAAATCAATGAATATTGTAAATGCACAAACAGTAATATCTCCACATTGCAAGGTGCAATTCTGAAATTTTTTGCTTTTTCCTGCTCCTCTTAGCATGATAAAGAAGATTCAAAGAGAGTGAGATGCCAGCTCTTTTCATTCAGTCAGTAGCTTCAAACATTTCTGGTATATGAATAACATGATGTTTTTCAATGGCAAAAATCAATGAATATTGTAAATGCACAAACAGTAATTTCTCCGCATTGCAAGGTGCAATTCTGAAATTTTTTGCTTTTTCCTGCTAATCCTAGCATGATAAAGAAGATTCAAAGAGAGTGAGATGCCAGCTCCTTTCATTCAGTCAGTAGCTTCAAACATTTCTGGACGTTTTTCAATGGCAAAAATCAATGAATATTGTAAATGCACAAACAGTAATATCTCCGCATTGCAAGGTGCAATTCTGAAATTTTTTGCTTTTTCCTGCTAATCCTAGCATGATAAAGAAGATTCAAAGAGAGTGAGATGCCAGCTCCTTTCATTCAGTCAGTAGCTTCAAACATTTCTGGACGTTTTTCAATATCAAAAATCAATGAATATTGTAAATGCACAAACAGTAATATCTCCACATTGCAAGGTGCAATTCTGAAATTTTTTGCTTTTTCCTGCTCCTCTTAGCATGATAAAGAAGATTCAAAGAGAGTGAGATGCCAGCTCTTTTCATTCAGTCAGTAGCTTCAAACATTTCTGGTATATGAATAACATGATGTTTTTCAATGGCAAAAATCAATGAATATTGTAAATGCACAAACAGTATTTTCTCCGCATTGCAAGGTGCAATTCTGAAATTTTTTGCTTTTTCCTGCTAATCCTAGAATGATAAAGAAGATTCAAAGAGAGTGAGATGCCAGCTCCTTTCATTCAGTCAGTAGCTTCAAACATTTCTGGACGTTTTTCAATGGCAAAAATCAATGAATATTGTAAATGCACAAACAGTAATATCTCCACATTGCAAGGTGCAATTCTGAAATTTTTTGCTTTTTCCTGCTCCTCTTAGCATGATAAAGAAGATTCAAAGAGAGTGAGATGCCAGCTCTTTTCATTCAGTCAGTAGCTTCAAACATTTCTGGTATATGAATAACATGATGTTTTTCAATGGCAAAAATCAATGAATATTGTAAATGCACAAACAGTAATTTCTCCGCATTGCAAGGTGCAATTCTGAAATTTTTTGCTTTTTCCTGCTAATCCTAGCATGATAAAGAAGATTCAAAGAGAGTGAGATGCCAGCTCCTTTCATTCAGTCAGTAGCTTCAAACATTTCTGGACGTTTTTCAATGGCAAAAATCAATGAATATTGTAAATGCACAAACAGTAATATCTCCACATTGCAAGGTGCAATTCTGAAATTTTTTGCTTTTTCCTGCTCCTCTTAGCATGATAAAGAAGATTCAAAGAGAGTGAGATGCCAGCTCTTTTCATTCAGTCAGTAGCTTCAAACATTTCTGGTATATGAATAACATGATGTTTTTCAATGGCAAAAATCAATGAATATTGTAAATGCACAAACAGTAATTTCTCCGCATTGCAAGGTGCAATTCTGAAATTTTTTGCTTTTTCCTGCTAATCCTAGCATGATAAAGAAGATTCAAAGAGAGTGAGATGCCAGCTCCTTTCATTCAGTCAGTAGCTTCAAACATTTCTGGACGTTTTTCAATGGCAAAAATCAATGAATATTGTAAATGTACAAACAGTAATATCTCCACATTGCAAGGTGCAATTCTGAAATTTTTTGCTTTTTCCTGCTCCTCTTAGCATGATAAAGAAGATATAAAGAGAGTGAGATGCCAGCTCTTTTCATTCAGTCAGTAGCTTCAAACATTTCTGGTATATGAATAACATGATGTTTTTCAATGGCAAAAATCAATGAATATTGTAAATGCACAAACAGTAATTTCTCCGCATTGCAAGGTGCAATTCTGAAATTTTTTGCTTTTTCCTGCTAATCCTAGCATGATAAAGAAGATTCAAAGAGAGTGAGATGCCAGCTCCTTTCATTCAGTCAGTAGCTTCAAACATTTCTAGACGTTTTTCAATGGCAAAAATCAATGAATATTGTAAATACACAAACAGTAATATCTCCACATTGCAAGGTGCAATTCTGAAATTTTTTGCTTTTTTCCTGCTAATCCTAGCATGATAAAGAAGATTCAAAGAGAGTGAGATGCCAGCTTTTTTCATTCAGTCAGTAGCTTCAAACATTTCTGGACGTTTTTCAATGGCAAAAATCAATGAATATTGTAAATGCACAAACAGTAATATCTCCACATTGCAAGGTGCAATTCTGAAATTTTTTGCTTTTTCCTGCTAATCCTAGCATGATAAAGAAGATTCAAAGAGAGTGAGATGCCAGCTCCTTTCATTCAGTCAGTAGCTTCAAACATTTCTGGACGTTTTTCAATGGCAAAAATCAATGAATATTGTAAATGCACAAACAGTAATATCTCCACATTGCAAGGTGCAATTCTGAAATTTTTTGCTTTTTCCTGCTCCTCTTAGCATGATAAAGAAGATTCAAAGAGAGTGAGATGCCAGCTCTTTTCATTCAGTCAGTAGCTTCAAACATTTCTGGTATATGAATAACATGATGTTTTTCAATGGCAAAAATCAATGAATATTGTAAATGCACAAACAGTAATTTCTCCGCATTGCAAGGTGCAATTCTGAAATTTTTTGCTTTTTCCTGCTAATCCTAGCATGATAAAGAAGATTCAAAGAGAGTGAGATGCCAGCTCCTTTCATTCAGTCAGTAGCTTCAAACATTTCTGGACGTTTTTCAATGGCAAAAATCAATGAATATTGTAAATGCACAAACAGTAATATCTCCGCATTGCAAGGTGCAATTCTGAAATTTTTTGCTTTTTCCTGCTAATCCTAGCATGATAAAGAAGATTCAAAGAGAGTGAGATGCCAGCTCCTTTCATTCAGTCAGTAGCTTCAAACATTTCTGGACGTTTTTCAATATCAAAAATCAATGAATATTGTAAATGCACAAACAGTAATATCTCCACATTGCAAGGTGCAATTCTGAAATTTTTTGCTTTTTCCTGCTCCTCTTAGCATGATAAAGAAGATTCAAAGAGAGTGAGATGCCAGCTCTTTTCATTCAGTCAGTAGCTTCAAACATTTCTGGTATATGAATAACATGATGTTTTTCAATGGCAAAAATCAATGAATATTGTAAATGCACAAACAGTATTTTCTCCGCATTGCAAGGTGCAATTCTGAAATTTTTTGCTTTTTCCTGCTAATCCTAGAATGATAAAGAAGATTCAAAGAGAGTGAGATGCCAGCTCCTTTCATTCAGTCAGTAGCTTCAAACATTTCTGGACGTTTTTCAATGGCAAAAATCAATGAATATTGTAAATGCACAAACAGTAATATCTCCACATTGCAAGGTGCAATTCTGAAATTTTTTGCTTTTTCCTGCTCCTCTTAGCATGATAAAGAAGATTCAAAGAGAGTGAGATGCCAGCTCTTTTCATTCAGTCAGTAGCTTCAAACATTTCTGGTATATGAATAACATGATGTTTTTCAATGGCAAAAATCAATGAATATTGTAAATGCACAAACAGTAATTTCTCCGCATTGCAAGGTGCAATTCTGAAATTTTTTGCTTTTTCCTGCTAATCCTAGCATGATAAAGAAGATTCAAAGAGAGTGAGATGCCAGCTCCTTTCATTCAGTCAGTAGCTTCAAACATTTCTGGACGTTTTTCAATGGCAAAAATCAATGAATATTGTAAATGCACAAACAGTAATATCTCCGCATTGCAAGGTGCAATTCTGAAATTTTTTGCTTTTTCCTGCTAATCCTAGCATGATAAAGAAGATTCAAAGAGAGTGAGATGCCAGCTCCTTTCATTCAGTCAGTAGCTTCAAACATTTCTGGACGTTTTTCAATGGCAAAAATCAATGAATATTGTAAATGTACAAACAGTAATATCTCCACATTGCAAGGTGCAATTCTGAAATTTTTTGCTTTTTCCTGCTCCTCTTAGCATGATAAAGAAGATTTAAAGAGAGTGAGATGCCAGCTCTTTTCATTCAGTCAGTAGCTTCAAACATTTCTGGTATATGAATAACATGATGTTTTTCAATGGCAAAAATCAATGAATATTGTAAATGTACAAACAGTAATATCTCCACATTGCAAGGTGCAATTCTGAAATTTTTTGCTTTTTCCTGCTCCTCTTAGCATGATAAAGAAGATTTAAAGAGAGTGAGATGCCAGCTCTTTTCATTCAGTCAGTAGCTTCAAACATTTCTGGTATATGAATAACATGATGTTTTTCAATGGCAAAAATCAATGAATATTGTAAATGCACAAACAGTAATTTCTCCGCATTGCAAGGTGCAATTCTGAAATTTTTTGCTTTTTCCTGCTAATCCTAGCATGATAAAGAAGATTCAAAGAGATTGAGATGCCAGCTCCTTTCATTCAGTCAGTAGCTTCAAACATTTCTGGACGTTTTTCAATGGCAAAAATCAATGAATATTGTAAATACACAAACAGTAATATCTCCACATTGCAAGGTGCAATTCTGAAATTTTTTGCTTTTTCCTGCTAATCCTAGCATGATAAAGAAGATTCAAAGAGAGTGAGATGCCAGCTCTTTTCATTCAGTCAGTAGCTTCAAACATTTCTGGACGTTTTTCAATGGCAAAAATCAATGAATATTGTAAATGCACAAACAGTAATATCTCCACATTGCAAGGTGCAATTCTGAAATTTTTTGCTTTTTCCTGCTAATCCTAGCATGATAAAGAAGATTCAAAGAGAGTGAGATGCCAGCTCCTTTCATTCAGTCAGTAGCTTCAAACATTTCTGGACGTTTTTCAATGGCAAAAATCAATGAATATTGTAAATGCACAAACAGTAATATCTCCACATTGCAAGGTGCAATTCTGAAATTTTTTGCTTTTTCCTGTTCCTCTTAGCATGATAAAGAAGATTCAAAGAGAGTGAGATGCCAGCTCTTTTCATTCAGTCAGTAGCTTCAAACATTTCTGGTATATGAATAACATGATGTTTTTCAATGGCAAAAATCAATGAATATTGTAAATGCACAAACAGTAATTTCTCCGCATTGCAAGGTGCAATTCTGAAATTTTTTGCTTTTTCCTGCTAATCCTAGCATGATAAAGAAGATTCAAAGAGAGTGAGATGCCAGCTCCTTTCATTCAGTCAGTAGCTTCAAACATTTCTGGACGTTTTTCAATGGCAAAAATCAATGAATATTGTAAATGCACAAACAGTAATATCTCCACATTGCAAGGTGCAATTCTGAAATTTTTTGCTTTTTCCTGCTCCTCTTAGCATGATAAAGAAGATTCAAAGAGAGTGAGATGCCAGCTCTTTTCATTCAGTCAGTAGCTTCAAACATTTCTGGTATATGAATAACATGATGTTTTTCAATGGCAAAAATCAATGAATATTGTAAATGCACAAACAGTAATTTCTCCGCATTGCAAGGTGCAATTCTGAAATTTTTTGCTTTTTCCTGCTAATCCTAGCATGATAAAGAAGATTCAAAGAGAGTGAGATGCCAGCTCCTTTCATTCAGTCAGTAGCTTCAAACATTTCTGGACGTTTTTCAATGGCAAAAATCAATGAATATTGTAAATGCACAAACAGTAATATCTCCACATTGCAAGGTGCAATTCTGAAATTTTTTGCTTTTTCCTGCTCCTCTTAGCATGATAAAGAAGATTCAAAGAGAGTGAGATGCCAGCTCTTTTCATTCAGTCAGTAGCTTCAAACATTTCTGGTATATGAATAACATGATGTTTTTCAATGGCAAAAATCAATGAATATTGTAAATGCACAAACAGTAATTTCTCCGCATTGCAAGGTGCAATTCTGAAATTTTTTGCTTTTTCCTGCTAATCCTAGCATGATAAAGAAGATTCAAAGAGAGTGAGATGCCAGCTCCTATCATTCAGTCAGTAGCTTCAAACATTTCTGGACGTTTTTCAATGGCAAAAATCAATGAATATTGTAAATGCACAAACAGTAATATCTTCACATTGCAACGTGCAATTCTGAAATTTTTTGCTTTTTCCTGCTCCTCTTAGCATGATAAAGAAGATTCAAAGAGAGTGAGATGCCAGCTCTTTTCATTCAGTCAGTAGCTTCAAACATTTCTGGTATATGAATAACATGATGTTTTTCAATGGCAAAAATCAATGAATATTGTAAATGCACAAACAGTAATTTCTCCGCATTGCAAGGTGCAATTCTGAAATGTTTTGCTTTTTCCTGCTAATACTAGCATGATAAAGAAGATTCAAAGAGAGTGAGATGCCAGCTCCTTTCATTCAGTCAGTAGCTTCAAACATTTCTGGACATTTTTCAATGGCAAAAATCAATGAATATTGTAAATGCACAAACAGTAATATCTCCGCATTGCAAGGTGCAATTCTGAAATTTTTTGCTTTTTCCTGCTAATCCTAGCATGATAAAGAAGATTCAAAGAGAGTGAGATGCCAGCTCCTTTCATTCAGTCAGTAGCTTCAAACATTTCTGGACGTTTTTCAATGGCAAAAATCAATGAATATTGTAAATGCACAAACAGTAATATCTCCGCATTGCAAGGTGCAATTCTGAAATTTTTTGCTTTTTCCTGCTCCTCTTAGCATGATAAAGAAGATTCAAAGAGAGTGAGATGCCAGCTCTTTTCATTCAGTCAGTAGCTTCAAACATTTCTGGTATATGAATAACATAATGTTTTTCAATGGCAAAAATCAATGAATATTGTAAATGCACAAACAGTAATATCTCCACATTGCAAGGTGCAATTGTGAAATTTTTTGCTTTATCCTGCTCCTCTTAGCATGATAAAGAAGATTCAAAGAGAGTGAGATGCCAGCTCTTTTCATTCAGTCAGTAGCTTCAAACATTTCTGATATATGAATAACATGATGTTTTTCAATGGCAAAAATCAATGAATATTGTAAATGCACAAACAGCAATTTCTCCGCATTGCAAGGTGCAATTTTGAATTTTTTGCTTTTTCCTGCTAATCCTAGCATGATAAAGAAGATTCAAAGAGAGTGAGATGCCAGCTCCTTTCATTCAGTCAGTAGCTTCAAACATTTCTGGACGTTTTTCAATGGCAAAAATCAATGAATATTGTAAATGCACAAACAGTAATATCTCCACATTGCAAGGTGCAATTCTGAAATTTTTTGCTTTTTCCTGCTCCTCTTAGCATGATAAAGAAGATTCAAAGAGACTGAGATGCCAGCTCTTTTCATTCAGTCAGTAGCTTCAAACATTTCTGGT
The DNA here is from genome assembly GCF_046119375.1 of Phyllobates terribilis. NCBI lineage: Eukaryota > Metazoa > Chordata > Amphibia > Anura > Dendrobatidae > Phyllobates > Phyllobates terribilis. The sequence continues at coordinate 39,685 of NW_027363167.1, read as the reverse complement.
ATATGAATAACATGATGTTTTTCAATGGCAAAAATCAATGAATATTGTAAATGCACAAACAGTAATTTCTCCGCATTGCAAGGTGCAATTCTGAATTTTTTGCTTTTTCCTGCGAATCCTAGCATGATAAAGAAGATTCAAAGAGAGTGAGATGCCAGCTCCTTTCATTCAGTCAGTAGCTTCAAACATTTCTGGACGTTTTTCAATGGCAAAAATCAATGAATATTGTAAATGCACAAACAGTAATATCTCCACATTGCAAGGTGCAATTCTGAAATTTTTTGCTTTTTCCTGCTCCTCTTAGCATGATAAAGAAGATTCAAAGAGAGTGAGATGCCAGCTCCTTTCATTCAGTCAGTAGCTTCAAACATTTCTGGACGTTTTTCAATATCAAAAATCAATGAATATTGTAAATGCACAAACAGTAATATCTCCACATTGCAAGGTGCAATTCTGAAATTTTTTGCTTTTTCCTGCTCCTCTTAGCATGATAAAGAAGATTCAAAGAGAGTGAGATGCCAGCTCTTTTCATTCAGTCAGTAGCTTCAAACATTTCTGGTATATGAATAACATGATGTTTTTCAATGGCAAAAATCAATGAATATTGTAAATGCACAAACAGTAATTTCTCCGCATTGCAAGGTGCAATTCTGAAATTTTTTGCTTTTTCCTGCTAATCCTAGCATGATAAAGAAGATTCAAAGAGAGTGAGATGCCAGCTCCTTTCATTCAGTCAGTAGCTTCAAACATTTCTGGACGTTTTTCAATGGCAAAAGTCAATGAATATTGTAAATGCACAAACAGTAATATCTCCGCATTGCAAGGTGCAATTCTGAAATTTTTTGCTTTTTCCTGCTAATCCTAGCATGATAAAGAAGATTCAAAGAGAGTGAGATGCCAGCTCCTTTCATTCAGTCAGTAGCTTCAAACATTTCTGGACGTTTTTCAATGGCAAAAATCAATGAATATTGTAAATGCACAAACAGTAATATCTCCGCATTGCAAGGTGCAATTCTGTAATTTTTTGCTTTTTCCTGCTCCTCTTAGCATGATAAAGAAGCTTCAAAGAGAGTGAGATGCCAGCTCTTTTCATTCAGTCAGTAGCTACAAACATTTCTGGTATGTGAATAACATGATGTTTTTCAATGGCAAAAATCAATGAATATTGTAAATGCACAAACAGTAATATCTCCACATTGCAAGGTGCAATTCTGAAATTTTTTGCTTTTTCCTGCTCCTCTTAGCATGATAAAGAAGATTCAAAGAGAGTGAGATGCCAGCTCTTTTCATTCAGTCAGTAGCTTCAAACATTTCTGGTATATGAATAACATGATGTTTTTCAATGGCAAAAATCAATGAATATTGTAAATGCACAAACAGCAATTTCTCCGCATTGCAAGGTGCAATTTTGAATTTTTTGCTTTTTCCTGCTAATCCTAGCATGATAAAGAAGATTCAAAGAGAGTGAGATGCCAGCTCCTTTCATTCAGTCAGTAGCTTCAAACATTTCTGGACGTTTTTCAATGGCAAAAATCAATGAATATTGTAAATGCACAAACAGTAATATCTCCACATTGCAAGGTGCAATTCTGAAATTTTTTGCTTTTTCCTGCTCCTCTTAGCATGATAAAGAAGATTCAAAGAGACTGAGATGCCAGCTCTTTTCATTCAGTCAGTAGCTTCAAACATTTCTGGTATATGAATAACATGATGTTTTTCAATGGCAAAAATCAATGAATATTGTAAATGCACAAACAGTAATTTCTCCGCATTGCAAGGTGCAATTCTGAATTTTTTGCTTTTTCCTGCGAATCCTAGCATGATAAAGAAGATTCAAAGAGAGTGAGATGCCAGCTCCTTTCATTCAGTCAGTAGCTTCAAACATTTCTGGACGTTTTTCAATGGCAAAAATCAATGAATATTGTAAATGCACAAACAGTAATATCTCCACATTGCAAGGTGCAATTCTGAAATTTTTTGCTTTTTCCTGCTCCTCTTAGCATGATAAAGAAGATTCAAAGAGAGTGAGATGCCAGCTCCTTTCATTCAGTCAGTAGCTTCAAACATTTCTGGACGTTTTTCAATATCAAAAATCAATGAATATTGTAAATGCACAAACAGTAATATCTCCACATTGCAAGGTGCAATTCTGAAATTTTTTGCTTTTTCCTGCTCCTCTTAGCATGATAAAGAAGATTCAAAGAGAGTGAGATGCCAGCTCTTTTCATTCAGTCAGTAGCTTCAAACATTTCTGGTATATGAATAACATGATGTTTTTCAATGGCAAAAATCAATGAATATTGTAAATGCACAAACAGTAATTTCTCCGCATTGCAAGGTGCAATTCTGAAATTTTTTGCTTTTTCCTGCTAATCCTAGCATGATAAAGAAGATTCAAAGAGAGTGAGATGCCAGCTCCTTTCATTCAGTCAGTAGCTTCAAACATTTCTGGACGTTTTTCAATGGCAAAAGTCAATGAATATTGTAAATGCACAAACAGTAATATCTCCGCATTGCAAGGTGCAATTCTGAAATTTTTTGCTTTTTCCTGCTAATCCTAGCATGATAAAGAAGATTCAAAGAGAGTGAGATGCCAGCTCCTTTCATTCAGTCAGTAGCTTCAAACATTTCTGGACGTTTTTCAATGGCAAAAATCAATGAATATTGTAAATGCACAAACAGTAATATCTCCGCATTGCAAGGTGCAATTCTGTAATTTTTTGCTTTTTCCTGCTCCTCTTAGCATGATAAAGAAGCTTCAAAGAGAGTGAGATGCCAGCTCTTTTCATTCAGTCAGTAGCTACAAACATTTCTGGTATGTGAATAACATGATGTTTTTCAATGGCAAAAATCAATGAATATTGTAAATGCACAAACAGTAATATCTCCACATTGCAAGGTGCAATTCTGAAATTTTTTGCTTTTTCCTGCTCCTCTTAGCATGATAAAGAAGATTCAAAGAGAGTGAGATGCCAGCTCTTTTCATTCAGTCAGTAGCTTCAAACATTTCTGGTATATGAATAACATGGTTTTTCAATTGCAAAAATCAATGAATATTATAAATGCACAAACAGTAATTTCTCCGCATTGCAAGGTGCAATTCTGAAATTTTTTGCTTTTTCCTGCTAATCCTAGCATGATAAAGAAGATTCAAAGAGAGTGAGATGCCAGCTCCTTTCATTCAGTCAGTAGCTTCAAACATTTCTGGACGTTTTTCAATGGCAAAAATCAATGAATATTGTAAATGCACAAACAGTAATATCTCCGCATTGCAAGGTGCAATTCTGAAATTTTTTGCTTTTTCCTGCTAATCCTAGCATGATAAAGAAGATTCAAAGAGAGTGAGATGCCAGCTCCTTTCATTCAGTCAGTAGCTTCAAACATTTCTGGACGTTTTTCAATGGCAAAAATCAATGAATATTGTAAATGCACAAACAGTAATATCTCCACATTGCAAGGTGCAATTCTGAAATTTTTTGCTTTTTCCTGCTCCTCTTAGCATGATAAAGAAGATTCAAAGAGAGTGAGATGCCAGCTCTTTTCATTCAGTCAGTAGCTTCAAACATTTCTGGTATATGAATAACATGATGTTTTTCAATGGCAAAAATCAATGAATATTGTAAATGCACAAACAGTAATTTCTCCGCATTGCAAGGTGCAATTCTGAAATTTTTTGCTTTTTCCTGCTAATCCTAGCATGATAAAGGAGATTCAAAGAGAGTGAGATGCCAGCTCCTTTCATTCAGTCAGTAGCTTCAAACATTTCTGGATGTTTTTCAATGGCAAAAATCAATGAATATTGTAAATGCACAAACAGTAATATCTCCACATTGCAAGGTGCAATTCTGAAATTTTTTGCTTTTTCCTGCTCCTCTTAGCATGATAAAGAAGATTCAAAGAGAGTGAGATGCCAGCTCTTTTCATTCAGTCAGTAGCTTCAAACATTTATGGTATATGAATAACATGATGTTTTTCAATGGCAAAAATCAATGAATATTGTAAATGCACAAACAGTAATTTCTCCGCATTGCAAGGTGCAATTCTGAAATTTTTTGCTTTTTCCTGCTAATCCTAGCATGATAAAGAAGATTCAAAGAGAGTGAGATGCCAGCTCCTTTCATTCAGTCAGTAGCTTCAAACATTTCTGGACGTTTTTCAATGGCAAAAATCAATGAATATTGTAAATGCACAAACAGTAATATCTCCACATTGCAAGGTGCAATTCTGAAATTTTTTGCTTTTTCCTGCTCCTCTTAGCATGATAAAGAAGATTCAAAGAGAGTGAGATGCCAGCTCTTTTCATTCAGTCAGTAGCTTCAAACATTTCTGGTATATGAATAACATGATGTTTTTCAATGGCAAAAATCAATGAATATTGTAAATGCACAAACAGTAATTTCTCCGCATTGCAAGGTGCAATTCTGAAATTTTTTGCTTTTTCCTGCTAATCCTAGCATGATAAAGAAGATTCAAAGAGAGTGAGATGCCATCTCCTTTCATTCAGTCAGTAGCTTCAAACATTTCTGGACGTTTTTCAATGGCAAAAATCAATGAATATTGTAAATGCACAAACAGTAATATCTCCACATTGCAAGGTGCAATTCTGAAATTTTTTGCTTTTTCCTGTTCCTCTTAGCATGATAAAGAAGATTCAAAGAGAGTGAGTTGCCAGCTCTTTTCATTCAGTCAGTAGCTTCAAACATTTCTGTTATATTAATAACATGATGTTTTTCAATGGCAAAAATCAATGAATATTGTAAATGCACAAACAGTAATTTCTCCGCATTGCAAGGTGCAATTCTGAAATTTTTTGCTTTTTCCTGCTAATCCTAGCATGATAAAGAAGATTCAAAGAGAGTGAGATGCCAGCTCCTTTCATTCAGTCAGTAGCTTCAAACATTTCTGGATGTTTTTCAATGGCAAAAATCAATGAATATTGTAAATGCACAAACAGTAATATCTCCACATTGCAAGGTGCAATTCTGAAATTTTTTGCTTTTTCCTGCTCCTCTTAGCATGATAAAGAAGATTCAAAGAGAGTGAGATGCCAGCTCTTTTCATTCAGTCAGTAGCTTCAAACATTTCTGGTATATGAATAACATCATGTTTTTCAATGGCAAAAATCAATGAATATTGTAAATGCACAAACAGTAATTTCTCCGCATTGTAAGGTGCAATTCTGAAATTTTTTGCTTTTTCCTGCTAATCCTAGCATGATAAAGAAGATTCAAAGAGAGTGCGATGCCAGCTCCTTTCATTCAGTCAGTAGCTTCAAACATTTCTGGACGTTTTTCAATGGCAAAAATCAATGAATATTGTAAATGCACAAACAGTAATATCTCCACATTGCAAGGTGCAATTCTGAAATTTTTTGCTTTTTCCTGCTAATCCTACCATGATAAAGAAGATTCAAAGAGAGTGAGATGCCAGCTCCTTTCATTCAGTCAGTAGCTTCAAACATTTCTGGACGTTTTTCAATGGCAAAAATCAATGAATATTGTAAATGCACAAACAGTAATATCTCCACATTGCAAGGTGCAATTCTGAAATTTTTTGCTTTTTCCTGCTAATCCTAGCATGATAAATAAGATTCAAAGAGAGTGAGATGCCACCTCCTTTCATTCAGTCAGTAGCTTCAAACATTTCTGGACGTTTTTCAATGGCAAAAATCAATGAATATTGTAAATGCACAAACAGTAATATCTCCACATTGCAAGGTGCAATTCTGAAATTTTTTGCTTTTTCCTGCTCCTCTTAGCATGATAAAGAAGATTCAAAGAGAGTGAGATGCCAGCTCTTTTCATTCAGTCAGTAGCTTCAAACATTTCTGGTATATGAATAACATGATGTTTTTCAATGGCAAAAATCAATGAATATTGTAAATGCACAAACAGTAATTTCTCCGCATTGCAAGGTGCAATTCTGAAATTTTTTGCTTTTTCCTGCTAATCCTAGCAAGATAAAGAAGATTCAAAGAGAGTGAGATGCCAGCTCCTTTCATTCAGTCAGTAGCTTCAAACATTTCTGGACGTTTTTCAATGGCAAAGATCAATGAATATTGTAAATGCACAAACAGTAATATCTCCACATTGCAAGGTGCAATTCTGAAATTTTTTGCTTTTTCCTGCTCTTCTTAGCATGATAAAGAAGATTCAAAGAGAGTGAGATGCCAGCTCTTTTCATTCAGTCAGTAGCTTCAAACATTTCTGGTATATGAATAACATGATGTTTTTCAATGGCAAAAATCAATGAATATTGTAAATGCACAAACAGTAATTTCTCCGCATTGCAAGGTGCAATTCTGAAATTTTTTTCTTTTTCCTGCTAATCATAGCATGATAAAGAAGATTCAAAGAGAGTGAGATGCCAGCTCCTTTCATTCAGTCAGTAGCTTCAAACATTTCTGGACGTTTTTCAATGGCGAAAATCAATGAATATTGTAAATGCACAAAGAGTAATATCTCCGCATTGCAAGGTGCAATTCTGAAATTTTTTGCTTTTTCCTGCTAATCCTAGCATGATAAAGAAGATTCAAAGAGAGTGAGATGCCAGCTCCTTTCATTCAGTCAGTAGCTTCAAACATTTCTGGACGTTTTTCAATGGCAAAAATCAATGAATATTGTAAATGCACAAACAGTAATATCTCCGCATTGCAAGGTGCAATTCTGAAATTTTTTGCTTTTTCCTGCTCCTCTTAGCATGATAAAGAAGATTCAAAGAGAGTGAGATGCCAGCTCTTTTCATTCAGTCAGTAGCTTCAAACATTTCTGGTATATGAATAACATGATGTTTTTCAATGGCAAAAATCAATGAATATTGTAAATGCACAAACAGTAATATCTCCACATTGCAAGGTGCAATTCTGAAATTTTTTGCTCTTTCCTGCTCCTCTTAGCATGATAAAGAAGATTCAAAGAGAGTGAGATGCCAGCTCTTTTCATTCAGTCAGTAGCTTCAAACATTTCTGGTATATGAATAACATGAAGTTTTTCAATGGCAAAAATCAATGAATATTGTAAATGCACAAACAGTAATTTCTCCGCATTGCAAGGTGCAATTCTGAAATTTTTTACTTTTTCCTGCTAATCCTAGCATGATAAAGAAGATTCAAAGAGAGTGAGATGCCAGCTCCTTTCATTCAGTCAGTAGCTTCAAACATTTCTGGACGTTTTTCAATGGCAAAAATCAATGAATATTGTAAATTCACAAACAGTAATATCTCCGCATTGCAAGGTGCAATTCTGAAATATTTTGCTTTTTCCTGCTAATCCTAGCATGATAAAGAAGATTCAAAGAGAGTGAGATGCCAGCTCCTTTCATTCAGTCAGTAGCTTCAAACATTTCTGGACGTTTTTCAATGGCAAAAATCAATGAATATTGTAAATGCACAAACAGTAATATCTCCACATTGCAAGGTGCAATTCTGAAATTTTTTGCTTTTTCCTGCTCCTCTTAGCATGATAAAGAAGATTCAAAGAGAGTGAGATGCCAGCTCTTTTCATTCAGTCAGTAGCTTCAATCATTTCTGGTATATGAATAACATGATGTTTTTCAATGGCAAAAATCAATGAATATTGTAAATGCACAAACAGTAATTTCTCCGCATTGCAAGGTGCAATTCTGAAATTTTTTGCTTTTTGCTGCTAATCCTAGCATGATAAAGAAGATTCAAAGAGAGTGAGATGCCAGCTCCTTTCATTCAGTCAGTAGCTTCAAACATTTCTGGACGTTTTTCAATGGCAAAAATCAATGAATATTGTAAATGCACAAACAGTAATATCTCCACATTGCAAGGTGCAATTCTGAAATTTTTTGCTTTTTCCTGCTCCTCTTAGCATGATAAAGAAGATTCAAAGAGAGTGAGATGCCAGCTCTTTTCATTCAGTCAGTAGCTTCAAACATTTCTGGTATATGAATAACATGATGTTTTTCAATGGCAAAAATCAATGAATATTGTAAATGCACAAACAGTAATTTCTCCGCATTGCAAGGTGCAATTCTGAAATTTTTTGCTTTTTCCTGCTAATCCTAGCATGATAAAGAAGATTCAAAGAGAGTGAGATGCCAGCTCCTTTCATTCAGTCAGTAGCTTCAAACATTTCTGGACGTTTTTCAATGGCAAAAATCAATGAATATTGTAAATGCACAAACAGTAATATCTCCAAATTGCAAGGTGCAATTCTGAAATTTTTTGCTTTTTCCTGCTCCTCTTAGCATGATAAAGAAGATTCAAAGAGAGTGAGATGCCAGCTCTTTTCATTCAGTCAGTAGCTTCAAACATTTCTGGTATATGAATAACATGATGTTTTTCAATGGCAAAAATCAATGAATATTGTAAATGCACAAACAGTAATTTCTCCGCATTGCAAGGTGCAATTCTGAAATTTTTTGCTTTTTCCTGCTAATCCTAGCATGATAAAGAAGATTCAAAGAGAGTGAGATGCCAGCTCCTTTCATTCAGTCAGTAGCTTCAAACATTTCTGGACGTTTTTCAATGGCAAAAATCAATGAATATTGTAAATGCACAAACAGTAATATCTCCACATTGCAAGGTGCAATTCTGAAATTTTTTGCTTTTTCCTGCTCCTCTTATCATGATAAAGAAGATTCAAAGAGAGTGAGATGCCAGCTCTTTTCATTCAGTCAGTAGCTTCAAACATTTCTGGTATATGAATAACATCATGTTTTTCAATGGCAAAAATCAATGAATATTGTAAATGCACAAACAGTAATTTCTCCGCATTGTAAGGTGCAATTCTGAAATTTTTTGCTTTTTCCTGCTAATCCTAGCATGATAAAGAAGATTCAAAGAGAGTGCGATGCCAGCTCCTTTCATTCAGTCAGTAGCTTCAAACATTTCTGGACGTTTTTCAATGGCAAAAATCAATGAATATTGTAAATGCACAAACAGTAATATCTCCACATTGCAAGGTGCAATTCTGAAATTTTTTGCTTTTTCCTGCTAATCCTAGCATGATAAAGAAGATTCAAAGAGAGTGAGATGCCAGCTCCTTTCATTCAGTCAGTAGCTTCAAACATTTCTGGACGTTTTTCAATGGCAAAAATCAATGAATATTGTAAATGCACAAACAGTAATATCTCCACATTGCAAGGTGCAATTCTGAAATGTTTTGCTTTTTCCTGCTAATCCTAGCATGATAAATAAGATTCAAAGAGAGTGAGATGCCAGCTCCTTTCATTCAGTCAGTAGCTTCAAACATTTCTGGACGTTTTTCAATGGCAAAAATCAATGAATATTGTAAATGCACAAACAGTAATATCTCCACATTGCAAGGTGCAATTCTGAAATTTTTTGCTTTTTCCTGCTCTTCTTAGCATGATAAAGAAGATTCAAAGAGAGTGAGATGCCAGCTCTTTTCATTCAGTCAGTAGCTTCAAACATTTCTGGTATATGAATAACATGATGTTTTTCAATGGCAAAAATCAATGAATATTGTAAATGCACAAACAGTAATTTCTCCGCATTGCAAGGTGCAATTCTGAAATTTTTTTCTTTTTCCTGCTAATCCTAGCATGATAAAGAAGATTCAAAGAGAGTGAGATGCCAGCTCCTTTCATTCAGTCAGTAGCTTCAAACATTTCTGGACGTTTTTCAATGGCAAAAATCAATGAATATTGTAAATGCACAAACAGTAATATCTCCGCATTGCAAGGTGCAATTCTGAAATTTTTTGCTTTTTCCTGCTCCTCTTAGCATGATAAAGAAGATTCAAAGAGAGTGAGATGCCAGCTCTTTTCATTCAGTCAGTAGCTTCAAACATTTCTGGTATATGAATAACATGATGTTTTTCAATGGCAAAAATCAATGAATATTGTAAATGCACAAACAGTAATATCTCCACATTGCAAGGTGCAATTCTGAAATTTTTTGCTCTTTCCTGCTCCTCTTAGCATGATAAAGAAGATTCAAAGAGAGTGAGATGCCAGCTCTTTTCATTCAGTCAGTAGCTTCAAACATTTCTGGTATATGAATAACATGATGTTTTTCAATGGCAAAAATCAATGAATATTGTAAATGCACAAACAGTAATTTCTCCGCATTGCAAGGTGCAATTCTGAAATTTTTTGCTTTTTCCTGCTAATCCTAGCAAGATAAAGAAGATTCAAAGAGAGTGAGATGCCAGCTCCTTTCATTCAGTCAGTAGCTTCAAACATTTCTGGACGTTTTTCAATGGCAAAAATCAATGAATATTGTAAATGCACAAACAGTAATATCTCCACATTGCAAGGTGCAATTCGGAAATTTTTTGCTTTTTCCTGCTCTTCTTAGCATGATAAAGAAGATTCAAAGAGAGTGAGATGCCAGCTCTTTTCATTCAGTCAGTAGCTTCAAACATTTCTGGTATATGAATAACATGATGTTTTTCAATGGCAAAAATCAATGAATATTGTAAATGCACAAACAGTAATTTCTCCGCATTGCAAGGTGCAATTCTGAAATTTTTTTCTTTTTCCTGCTAATCCTAGCATGATAAAGAAGATTCAAAGAGAGTGAGATGCCAGCTCCTTTCATTCAGTCAGTAGCTTCAAACATTTCTGGACGTTTTTCAATGGCAAAAATCAATGAATATTGTAAATGCACAAACAGTAATATCTCCGCATTGCAAGGTGCAATTCTGAAATTTTTTGCTTTTTCCTGCTCCTCTTAGCATGATAAAGAAGATTCAAAGAGAGTGAGATGCCAGCTCTTTTCATTCAGTCAGTAGCTTCAAACATTTCTGGTATATGAATAACATGATGTTTTTCAATGGCAAAAATCAATGAATATTGTAAATGCACAAACAGTAATATCTCCACATTGCAAGGTGCAATTCTGAAATTTTTTGCTCTTTCCTGCTCCTCTTAGCATGATAAAGAAGATTCAAAGAGAGTGAGATGCCAGCTCTTTTCATTCAGTCAGTAGCTTCAAACATTTCTGGTATATGAATAACATGAAGTTTTTCAATGGCAAAAATCAATGAATATTGTAAATGCACAAAAAGTAATTTCTCCGCATTGCAAGGTGCAATTCTGAAATTTTTTACTTTTTCCTGCTAATCCTAGCATGATAAAGAAGATTCAAAGAGAGTGAGATGCCAGCTCCTTTCATTCAGTCAGTAGCTTCAAACATTTCTGGACGTTTTTCAATGGCAAAAATCAATGAATATTGTAAATTCACAAACAGTAATATCTCCGCATTGCAAGGTGCAATTCTGAAATTTTTTGCTTTTTCCTGCTAATCCTAGCATGATAAATAAGATTCAAAGAGAGTGAGATGCCAGCTCCTTTCATTCAGTCAGTAGCTTCAAACATTTCTGGACGTTTTTCAATGGCAAAAATCAATGAATATTGTAAATGCACAAACAGTAATATCTCCACATTGCAAGGTGCAATTCTGAAATTTTTTGCTTTTTTATGCTCCTCTTAGCATGATAAAGAAGATTCAAAGAGAGTGAGATGCCAGCTCTTTTCATTCAGTCAGTAGCTTCAAACATTTCTGGTATATGAATAACATGATGTTTTTCAATGGCAAAAATCAATGAATATTGTAAATGCACAAACAGTAATTTCTCCGCATTGCAAGGTGCAATTCTGAAATTTTTTGCTTTTTCCTTCTAATCCTAGCAAGATAAAGAAGATTCAAAGAGAGTGAGATGCCAGCTCCTTTCATTCAGTCAGTAGCTTCAAACATTTCTGGACGTTTTTCAATGGCAAAAATCAATGAATATTGTAAATGCACAAACAGTAATATCTCCACATTGCAAGGTGCAATTCTGAAATTTTTTGCTTTTTCCTGCTCTTCTTAGCATGATAAAGAAGATTCAAAGAGAGTGAGATGCCAGCTCTTTTCATTCAGTCAGTAGCTTCAAACATTTCTGGTATATGAATAACATGATGTTTTTCAATGGCAAAAATCAATGAATATTGTAAATGCACAAACAGTAATTTCTCCGCATTGCAAGGTGCAATTCTGAAATTTTTTTCTTTTTCCTGCTAATCATAGCATGATAAAGAAGATTCAAAGAGAGTGAGATGCCAGCTCCTTTCATTCAGTCAGTAGCTTCAAACATTTCTGGACGTTTTTCAATGGCGAAAATCAATGATTATTGTAAATGCACAAAGAGTAATATCTCCGCATTGCAAGGTGCAATTCTGAAATTTTTTGCTTTTTCCTGCTAATCCTAGCATGATAAAGAAGATTCAAAGAGAGTGAGATGCCAGCTCCTTTCATTCAGTCAGTAGCTTCAAACATTTCTGGACGTTTTTCAATGGCAAAAATCAATGAATATTGTAAATGCACAAACAGTAATATCTCCGCATTGCAAGGTGCAATTCTGAAATTTTTTGCTTTTTCCTGCTCCTCTTAGCATGATAAAGAAGATTCAAAGAGAGTGAGATGCCAGCTCTTTTCATTCAGTCAGTAGCTTCAATCATTTCTGGTATATGAATAACATGATGTTTTTCAATGGCAAAAATCAATGAATATTGTAAATGCACAAACAGTAATTTCTCCGCATTGCAAGGTGCAATTCTGAAATTTTTTGCTTTTTGCTGCTAATCCTAGCATGATAAAGAAGATTCAAAGAGAGTGAGATGCCAGCTCCTTTCATTCAGTCAGTAGCTTCAAACATTTCTGGACGTTTTTCAATGGCAAAAATCAATGAATATTGTAAATTCACAAACAGTAATATCTCCACATTGCAAGGTGCAATTCTGAAATTTTTTGCTTTTTCCTGCTCCTCTTAGCATGATAAAGAAGATTCAAAGAGAGTGAGATGCCAGCTCTTTTCATTCAGTCAGTAGCTTCAAACATTTCTGGTATATGAATAACATGATGTTTTTCAATGGCAAAAATCAATGAATATTGTAAATGCACAAACAGTAATTTCTCCGCATTGCAAGGTGCAATTCTGAAATTTTTTGCTTTTTCCTGCTAATCCTAGCATGATAAAGAAGATTCAAAGAGAGTGAGATGCCAGCTCCTTTCATTCAGTCAGTAGCTTCAAACATTTCTGGACGTTTTTCAATGGCAAAAATCAATGAATATTGTAAATGCACAAACAGTAATATCTCCAAATTGCAAGGTGCAATTCTGAAATTTTTTGCTTTTTCCTGCTCCTCTTAGCATGATAAAGAAGATTCAAAGAGAGTGAGATGCCAGCTCTTTTCATTCAGTCAGTAGCTTCAAACATTTCTGGTATATGAATAACATGATGTTTTTCAATGGCAAAAATCAATGAATATTGTAAATGCACAAACAGTAATTTCTCCACATTGCAAGGTGCAATTCTGAAATTTTTTGCTTTTTCCTGCTCCTCTTAGCATGATAAAGAAGATTCAAAGAGAGTAAGATGCCAGCTCTTTTCATTCAGTCAGTTGCTTCAAACATTTCTGGTATATGAATAACATGATGTTTTTCAATGGCAAAAATCAATGAATATTGTAAATGCACAAACAGTAATTTCTCCGCATTGCAAGGTGCAATTCTGAAATTTTTTGCTTTTTCCTGCTAATCCTAGCATGATAAAGAAGATTCAAAGAGAGTGAGATGCCAGCTCCTTTCATTCAGTCAGTAGCTTCAAACATTTCTGGACGTTTTTCAATGGCAAAAATCAATGAATATTGTAAATGCACAAACAGTAATATCTCCACATTGCAAGGTGCAATTCTGAAATTTTTTGCTTTTTCCTGCTCCTCTTAGCATGATAAAGAAGATTCAAAGAGAGTGAGATGCCAGCTCTTTTCATTCAGTCAGTAGCTTCAAACATTTCTGGTATATGAATAACATGATGTTTTTCAATGGCAAAAATCAATGAATATTGTAAATGCACAAAAAGTAATTTCTCCGCATTGCAAGGTGCAATTCTGAAATTTTTTACTTTTTCCTGCTAATCCTAGCATGATAAAGAAGATTCAAAGAGAGTGAGATGCCAGCTCCTTTCATTCAGTCAGTAGCTTCAAACATTTCTGGACGTTTTTCAATGGCAAAAATCAATGAATATTGTAAATTCACAAACAGTAATATCTCCGCATTGCAAGGTGCAATTCTGAAATTTTTTGCTTTTTCCTGCTCCTCTTAGCATGATAAAGAAGATTCAAAGAGAGTGAGATGCCAGCTCTTTTCATTCAGTCAGTAGCTTCAATCATTTCTGGTATATGAATAACATGATGTTTTCCAATGGCAAAAATCAATGAATATTGTAAATGCACAAACAGTAATTTCTCCGCATTGCAAGGTGCAATTCTGAAATTTTTTGCTTTTTGCTGCTAATCCTAGCATGATAAAGAAGATTCAAAGAGAGTGAGATGCCATCTCCTTTCATTCAGTCAGTAGCTTCAAACATTTCTGGACGTTTTTCAATGGCAAAAATCAATGAATATTGTAAATGCACAAACAGTAATATCTCCACATTGCAAGGTGCAATTCTGAAATTTTTTGCTTTTTCCTGCTCCTCTTAGCATGATAAAGAAGATTCAAAGAGAGTGAGATGCCAGCTCTTTTCATTCAGTCAGTAGCTTCAAACATTTCTGGTATATGAATAACATGATGTTTTTCAATGGCAAAAATCAATGAATATTGTAAATGCACAAACAGTAATTTCTCCGCATTGCAAGGTGCAATTCTGAAATTTTTTGCTTTTTCCTGCTAATCCTAGCAAGATAAAGAAGATTCAAAGAGAGTGAGATGCCAGCTCCTTTCATTCAGTCAGTAGCTTCAAACATTTCTGGACGTTTTTCAATGGCAAAAATCAATGAATATTGTAAATGCACAAACAGTAATATCTCCACATTGCAAGGTGCAATTCTGAAATTTTTTGCTTTTTCCTGCTCTTCTTAGCATGATAAAGAAGATTCAAAGAGAGTGAGATGCCAGCTCTTTTCATTCAGTCAGTAGCTTCAAACATTTCTGGTATATGAATAACATGATGTTTTTCAATGGCAAAAATCAATGAATATTGTAAATGCACAAACAGTAATTTCTCCGCATTGCAAGGTGCAATTCTGAAATTTTTTTCTTTTTCCTGCTAATCATAGCATGATAAAGAAGATTCAAAGAGAGTGAGATGCCAGCTCCTTTCATTCAGTCAGTAGCTTCAAACATTTCTGGACGTTTTTCAATGGCGAAAATCAATGAATATTGTAAATGCACAAAGAGTAATATCTCCGCATTGCAAGGTGCAATTCTGAAATTTTTTGCTTTTTCCTGCTAATCCTAGCATGATAAAGAAGATTCAAAGAGAGTGAGATGCCAGCTCCTTTCATTCAGTCAGTAGCTTCAAACATTTCTGGACGTTTTTCAATGGCAAAAATCAATGAATATTGTAAATGCACAAACAGTAATTTCTCCGCATTGCAAGGTGCAATTCTGAAATTTTTTTCTTTTTCCTGCTAATCCTAGCATGATAAAGAAGATTCAAAGAGAGTGAGATGCCAGCTCCTTTCATTCAGTCAGTAGCTTCAAACATTTCTGGACGTTTTTCAATGGCAAAAATCAATGAATATTGTAAATGCACAAACAGTAATATCTCCGCATTGCAAGGTGCAATTCTGAAATTTTTTGCTTTTTCCTGCTCCTCTTAGCATGATAAAGAAGATTCAAAGAGAGTGAGATGCCAGCTCTTTTCATTCAGTCAGTAGCTTCAAACATTTCTGGTATATGAATAACATGATGTTTTTCAATGGCAAAAATCAATGAATATTGTAAATGCACAAACAGTAATATCTCCACATTGCAAGGTGCAATTCTGAAATTTTTTGCTCTTTCCTGCTCCTCTTAGCATGATAAAGAAGATTCAAAGAGAGTGAGATGCCAGCTCTTTTCATTCAGTCAGTAGCTTCAAACATTTCTGGTATATGAATAACATGAAGTTTTTCAATGGCAAAAATCAATGAATATTGTAAATGCACAAAAAGTAATTTCTCCGCATTGCAAGGTGCAATTCTGAAATTTTTTACTTTTTCCTGCTAATCCTAGCATGATAAAGAAGATTCAAAGAGAGTGAGATGCCAGCTCCTTTCATTCAGTCAGTAGCTTCAAACATTTCTGGACGTTTTTCAATGGCAAAAATCAATGAATATTGTAAATTCACAAACAGTAATATCTCCGCATTGCAAGGTGCAATTCTGAAATATTTTGCTTTTTCCTGCTAATCCTAGCATGATAAAGAAGATTCAAAGAGAGTGAGATGCTAGCTCCTTTCATTCAGTCAGTAGCTTCAAACATTTCTGGACGTTTTTCAATTGCAAAAATCAATGAATATTGTAAATGCACAAACAGTAATATCTCCACATTGCAAGGTGCAATTCTGAAATTTTTTGCTTTTTCCTGCTCCTCTTAGCATGATAAAGAAGATTCAAAGAGAGTGAGATGCCAGCTCTTTTCATTCAGTCAGTAGCTTCAAACATTTCTGGTATATGAATAACATGATGTTTTTCAATGGCAAAAATCAATGAATATTGTAAATGCACAAACAGTAATTTCTCCGCATTGCAAGGTGCAATTGTGAAATTTTTTGCTTTTTCCTGCTAATCCTAGCATGATAAAGAAGATTCAAAGAGAGTGAGATGCCAGCTCCTTTCATTCAGTCAGTAGCTTCAAACATTTCTGGACGTTTTTCAATGGCAAAAATCAATGAATATTGTAAATGCACAAACAGTAATATCTCCACATTGCAAGGTGCAATTCTGAAATTTTTTGCTTTTTCCTGCTAATCCTAGCATGATAAATAAGATTCAAAGAGAGTGAGATGCCAGCTCCTTTCATTCAGTCAGTAGCTTCAAACATTTCTGGACGTTTTTCAATGGCAAAAATCAATGAATATTGTAAATGCACAAACAGTAATATCTCCACATTGCAAGGTGCAATTCTGAAATTTTTTGCTTTTTTATGCTCCTCTTAGCATGATAAAGAAGATTCAAAGAGAGTGAGATGCCAGCTCTTTTCATTCAGTCAGTAGCTTCAAACATTTCTGGTATATGAATAACATGATGTTTTTCAATGGCAAAAATCAATGAATATTGTAAATGCACAAACAGTAATTTCTCCGCATTGCAAGGTGCAATTCTGAAATTTTTTGCTTTTTCCTTCTAATCCTAGCAAGATAAAGAAGATTCAAAGAGAGTGAGATGCCAGCTCCTTTCATTCAGTCAGTAGCTTCAAACATTTCTGGACGTTTTTCAATGGCAAAAATCAATGAATATTGTAAATGCACAAACAGTAATATCTCCACATTGCAAGGTGCAATTCTGAAATTTTTTGCTTTTTCCTGCTCTTCTTAGCATGATAAAGAAGATTCAAAGAGAGTGAGATGCCAGCTCTTTTCATTCAGTCAGTAGCTTCAAACATTTCTGGTATATGAATAACATGATGTTTTTCAATGGCAAAAATCAATGAATATTGTAAATGCACAAACAGTAATTTCTCCGCATTGCAAGGTGCAATTCTGAAATTTTTTTCTTTTTCCTGCTAATCATAGCATGATAAAGAAGATTCAAAGAGAGTGAGATGCCAGCTCCTTTCATTCAGTCAGTAGCTTCAAACATTTCTGGACGTTTTTCAATGGCGAAAATCAATGATTATTGTAAATACACAAAGAGTAATATCTCCGCATTGCAAGGTGCAATTCTGAAATTTTTTGCTTTTTCCTGCTAATCCTAGCATGATAAAGAAGATTCAAAGAGAGTGAGATGCCAGCTCCTTTCATTCAGTCAGTAGCTTCAAACATTTCTGGACGTTTTTCAATGGCAAAAATCAATGAATATTGTAAATGCACAAACAGTAATTTCTCCGCATTGCAAGGTGCAATTCTGAAATTTTTTGCTTTTTGCTGCTAATCCTAGCATGATAAAGAAGATTCAAAGAGAGTGAGATGCCAGCTCCTTTCATTCAGTCAGTAGCTTCAAACATTTCTGGACGTTTTTCAATGGCAAAAATCAATGAATATTGTAAATGCACAAACAGTAATATCTCCACATTGCAAGGTGCAATTCTGAAATTTTTTGCTTTTTCCTGCTCCTCTTAGCATGATAAAGAAGATTCAAAGAGAGTGAGATGCCAGCTCTTTTCATTCAGTCAGTAGCTTCAAACATTTCTGGTATATGAATAACATGATGTTTTTCAATGGCAAAAATCAATGAATATTGTAAATGCACAAACAGTAATTTCTCCGCATTGCAAGGTGCAATTCTGAAATTTTTTGCTTTTTCCTGCTAATCCTAGCATGATAAAGAAGATTCAAAGAGAGTGAGATGCCAGCTCCTTTCATTCAGTCAGTAGCTTCAAACATTTCTGGACGTTTTTCAATGGCAAAAATCAATGAATATTGTAAATGCACAAACAGTAATATCTCCAAATTGCAAGGTGCAATTCTGAAATTTTTTGCTTTTTCCTGCTCCTCTTAGCATGATAAAGAAGATTCAAAGAGAGTGAGATGCCAGCTCTTTTCATTCAGTCAGTAGCTTCAAACATTTCTGGTATATGAATAACATGATGTTTTTCAATGGCAAAAATCAATGAATATTGTAAATGCACAAACAGTAATTTCTCCACATTGCAAGGTGCAATTCTGAAATTTTTTGCTTTTTCCTGCTCCTCTTAGCATGATAAAGAAGATTCAAAGAGAGTGAGATGCCAGCTCTTTTCATTCAGTCAGTAGCTTCAAACATTTCTGGTATATGAATAACATGATGTTTTTCAATGGCAAAAATCAATGAATATTGTAAATGCACAAACAGTAATTTCTCCGCATTGCAAGGTGCAATTCTGAAATTTTTTGCTTTTTCCTGCTAATCCTAGCATGATAAAGAAGATTCAAAGAGAGTGAGATGCCAGCTCCTTTCATTCAGTCAGTAGCTTCAAACATTTCTGGACGTTTTTCAATGGCAAAAATCAATGAATATTGTAAATGCACAAACAGTAATATCTCCACATTGCAAGGTGCAATTCTGAAATTTTTTGCTTTTTCCTGCTCCTCTTAGCATGATAAAGAAGATTCAAAGAGAGTGAGATGCCAGCTCTTTTCATTCAGTCAGTAGCTTCAAACATTTCTGGTATATGAATAACATGATGTTTTTCAATGGCAAAAATCAATGAATATTGTAAATGCACAAAAAGTAATTTCTCCGCATTGCAAGGTGCAATTCTGAAATTTTTTACTTTTTCCTGCTAATCCTAGCATGATAAAGAAGATTCAAAGAGAGTGAGATGCCAGCTCCTTTCATTCAGTCAGTAGCTTCAAACATTTCTGGACGTTTTTCAATGGCAAAAATCAATGAATATTGTAAATTCACAAACAGTAATATCTCCGCATTGCAAGGTGCAATTCTGAAATATTTTGCTTTTTCCTGCTAATCCTAGCATGATAAAGAAGATTCAAAGAGAGTGAGATGCCAGCTCCTTTCATTCAGTCAGTAGCTTCAAACATTTCTGGACGTTTTTCAATGGCAAAAATCAATGAATATTGTAAATGCACAAACAGTAATATCTCCACATTGCAAGGTGCAATTCTGAAATTTTTTGCTTTTTCCTGCTCCTCTTAGCATGATAAAGAAGATTCAAAGAGAGTGAGATGCCAGCTCTTTTCATTCAGTCAGTAGCTTCAATCATTTCTGGTATATGAATAACATGATGTTTTTCAATGGCAAAAATCAATGAATATTGTAAATGCACAAACAGTAATTTCTCCGCATTGCAAGGTGCAATTCTGAAATTTTTTGCTTTTTGCTGCTAATCCTAGCATGATAAAGAAGATTCAAAGAGAGTGAGATGCCATCTCCTTTCATTCAGTCAGTAGCTTCAAACATTTCTGGACGTTTTTCAATGGCAAAAATCAATGAATATTGTAAATGCACAAACAGTAATATCTCCACATTGCAAGGTGCAATTCTGAAATTTTTTGCTTTTTCCTGCTCCTCTTAGCATGATAAAGAAGATTCAAAGAGAGTGAGATGCCAGCTCCTTTCATTCAGTCAGTAGCTTCAAACATTTCTGGACGTTTTTCAATGGCAAAAATCAATGAATATTGTAAATGCACAAACAGTAATATCTCCACATTGCAAGGTGCAATACTGAAATTTTTTGCTTTTTCCTGCTCCTCTTATCATGATAAAGAAGATTCAAAGAGAGTGAGATGCCAGCTCTTTTCATTCAGTCAGTAGCTTCAAACATTTCTGGTATATGAATAACATGATGTTTTTCAATGGCAAAAATCAATGAATATTGTAAATGCACAAACAGTAATTTCTCCGCATTGCAAGGTGCAATTCTGAAATTTTTTTGCTTTTTCCTGCTAATCCTAGCAAGATAAAGAAGATTCAAAGAGAGTGAGATGCCAGCTCCTTTCATTCAGTCAGTAGCTTCAAACATTTCTGGACGTTTTTCAATGGCAAAAATCAATGAATATTGTAAATGCACAAACAGTAATATCTCCACATTGCAAGGTGCAATTCTGAAATTTTTTGCTTTTTCCTGCTCTTCTTAGCATGATAAAGAAGATTCAAAGAGAGTGAGATGCCAGCTCTTTTCATTCAGTCAGTAGCTTCAAACATTTCTGGTATATGAATAACATGATGTTTTTCAATGGCAAAAATCAATGAATATTGTAAATGCACAAACAGTAATTTCTCCGCATTGCAAGGTGCAATTCTGAAATTTTTTTCTTTTTCCTGCTAATCATAGCATGATAAAGAAGATTCAAAGAGAGTGAGATGCCAGCTCCTTTCATTCAGTCAGTAGCTTCAAACATTTCTGGACGTTTTTCAATGGCGAAAATCAATGAATATTGTAAATGCACAAAGAGTAATATCTCCGCATTGCAAGGTGCAATTCTGAAATTTTTTGCTTTTTCCTGCTAATCCTAGCATGATAAAGAAGATTCAAAGAGAGTGAGATGCCAGCTCCTTTCATTCAGTCAGTAGCTTCAAACATTTCTGGACGTTTTTCAATCCCAAAAATCAATGAATATTGTAAATGCACAAACAGTAATATCTCCGCATTGCAAGGTGCAATTCTGAAATTTTTTGCTTTTTCCTGCTCCTCTTAGCATGATAAAGAAGATTCAAAGAGAGTGAGATGCCAGCTCTTTTCATTCAGTCAGTAGCTTCAAACATTTCTGGTATATGAATAACATGATGTTTTTCAATGGCAAAAATCAATGAATATTGTAAATGCACAAACAGTAATATCTCCACATTGCAAGGTGCAATTCTGAAATTTTTTGCTCTTTCCTGCTCCTCTTAGCATGATAAAGAAGATTCAAAGAGAGTGAGATGCCAGCTCTTTTCATTCAGTCAGTAGCTTCAAACATTTCTGGTATATGAATAACATGAAGTTTTTCAATGGCAAAAATCAATGAATATTGTAAATGCACAAAAAGTAATTTCTCCGCATTGCAAGGTGCAATTCTGAAATTTTTTACTTTTTCCTGCTAATCCTAGCATGATAAAGAAGATTCAAAGAGAGTGAGATGCCAGCTCCTTTCATTCAGTCAGTAGCTTCAAACATTTCTGGACGTTTTTCAATGGCAAAAATCAATGAATATTGTAAATTCACAAACAGTAATATCTCCGCATTGCAAGGTGCAATTCTGAAATATTTTGCTTTTTCCTGCTAATCCTAGCATGATAAAGAAGATTCAAAGAGAGTGAGATGCCAGCTCCTTTCATTCAGTCAGTAGCTTCAAACATTTCTGGACGTTTTTCAATGGCAAAAATCAATGAATATTGTAAATGCACAAACAGTAATATCTCCACATTGCAAGGTGCAATTCTGAAATTTTTTGCTTTTTCCTGCTCCTCTTAGCATGATAAAGAAGATTCAAAGAGAGTGAGATGCCAGCTCTTTTCATTCAGTCAGTAGCTTCAATCATTTCTGGTATATGAATAACATGATGTTTTTCAATGGCAAAAATCAATGAATATTGTAAATGCACAAACAGTAATTTCTCCGCATTGCAAGGTGCAATTCTGAAATTTTTTGCTTTTTGCTGCTAATCCTAGCATGATAAAGAAGATTCAAAGAGAGTGAGATGCCAGCTCCTTTCATTCAGTCAGTAGCTTCAAACACTTCTGGACGTTTTTCAATGGCAAAAATCAATGAATATTGTAAATGCACAAACAGTAATATCTCCAAATTGCAAGGTGCAATTCTGAAATTTTTTGCTTTTTCCTGCTCCTCTTAGCATGATAAAGAAGATTCAAAGAGAGTGAGATGCCAGCTCTTTTCATTCAGTCAGTAGCTTCAAACATTTCTGGTATATGAATAACATGATGTTTTTCAATGGCAAAAATCAATGAATATTGTAAATGCACAAACAGTAATTTCTCCGCATTGCAAGGTGCAATTCTGAAATTTTTTGCTTTTTCCTGCTAATCCTAGCATGATAAAGAAGATTCAAAGAGAGTGAGATGCCAGCTCCTTTCATTCAGTCAGTAGCTTCAAACATTTCTGGACGTTTTTCAATGGCAAAAATCAATGAATATTGTAAATGCACAAACAGTAATATCTCCAAATTGCAAGGTGCAATTCTGAAATTTTTTGCTTTTTCCTGCTCCTCTTAGCATGATAAAGAAGATTCAAAGAGAGTGAGATGCCAGCTCTTTTCATTGTCAGTAGCTTCAAACATTTCTGGTATATGAATAACATGATGTTTTTCAATGGCAAAAATCAATGAATATTGTAAATGCACAAACAGTAATATCTCCACATTGCAAGGTGCAATTCTGAAATTTTTTGCTTTTTCCTGCTCCTCTTAGCATGATAAAGAAGATTCAAAGAGAGTTAGATGCCAGCTCTTTTCATTCAGTCAGTAGCTTCAAACATTTCTGGTATATGAATAACATGATGTTTTTCAATGGCAAAAATCAATGAATATTGTAAATGCACAAACAGTAATTTCTCCACATTGCAAGATGCAATTCTGAAATTTTTTGCTTTTTCCTGCTCCTCTTAGCATGATAAAGAAAATTCAAAGAGAGTGAGATGCCAGCTCTTTTCATTCAGTCAGTAGCTTCAAACATTTCTGGTATATGTATAACATGATGTTTTTCAATGGCAAAAATCAATGAATATTGTAAATGCACAAACAGTAATTTCTCCGCATTGCAAGGTGGAATTCTGAAATTTTTTGCTTTTTCCTGCTAATCCTAGCATGATAAAGAAGATTCAAAGAGAGTGAGATGCCAGCTCATTTCATTCAGTCAGTAGCTTCAAACATTTCTGGACGTTTTTCAATGGCAAAAATCAATGAATATTGTAAATGCACAAACAGTAATATCTCCGCATTGCAAGGTGCAATTCTGAAATTTTTTGCTTTTTCCTGCTAATCCTAGCATGATAAAGAAGATTCAAAGAGAGTGAGATGCCAGCTCCTTTCATTCAGTCAGTAGCTTCAAACATTTCTGGACGTTTTTCAATGGCAAAAATCAATGAATATTGTAAATGCACAAACAGTAATATCTCCACATTGCAAGGTGCAATTCTGAAATTTTTTGCTTTTTCCTGCTCCTCTTAGCATGATAAAGAAGATTCAAAGAGAGTGAGATGCCAGCTCTTTTCATTCAGTCAGTAGCTTCAAACATTTCTGGTATATGAATAACATGATGTTTTTCAATGGCAAAAATCAATGAATATTGTAAATGCACAAACAGTAATTTCTCCGCATTGCAAGGTGCAATTCTGAAATTTTTTGCTTTTTCCTGCTAATCCTAGCATGATAAAGAAGATTCAAAGAGAGTGAGATGCCAGCTCCTTTCATTCAGTCAGTAGCTTCAAACATTTCTGGACGTTTTTCAATGGCAAAAATCAATGAATATTGTAAATGCACAAACAGTAATATCTCCACATTGCAAGGTGCAATTCTGAAATTTTTTGCTTTTTCCTGCTCCTCTTAGCATGATAAAGAAGATTCAAAGAGAGTGAGATGCCAGCTCTTTTCATTCAGTCAGTAGCTTCAAACATTTCTGGTATATGAATAACATGATGTTTTCAATGGCAAAAATCAATGAATATTGTAAATGCACAAACAGTAATTTCTCCGCATTGCAAGGTGCAATTCTGAAATTTTTTGCTTTTTCCTGCTAATCCTAGCATGATAAAGAAGATTCAAAGAGAGTGAGATGCCAGCTCCTTTCATTCAGTCAGTAGCTTCAAACATTTCTGGACATTTTTAAATGGCAAAAATCAATGAATATTGTAAATGCACAAACAGTAATATCTCCACATTGCAAGGTGCAATTCTGAAATTTTTTGCTTTTTCCTGCTCCTCTTAGCATGATAAAGAAGATTCAAAGAGAGTGAGATGCCAGCTCTTTTCATTCAGTCAGTAGCTTCAAACATTTCTGGTATATGAATAACAAGATGTTTTTCAATGGCAAAAATCAATGAATATTGTAAATGCACAAACAGTAAATTCTCCGCATTGCAAGGTGCAATTCTGAATTTTTTTGCTTTTTCCTGCTAATCCTAGCATGATAAAGAAGATTCAAAGAGAGTGAGATGCCAGCTCCTTTCATTCAGTCAGTAGCTTCAAACATTTCTGGACGTTTTTCAATGGCAAAAATCAGTGAATATTGTAAATGCACAAACAGTAATATCTCCGCATTGCAAGGTGCAATTCTGAAATTTTTTGCTTTTTCCTGCTAATCCTAGCATGATAAAGAAGATTCAAAGAGAGTGAGATGCCAGCTCCTTTCATTCAGTCAGTAGCTTCAAACATTTCTGGACGTTTTTCAATGGCAAAAATCAATGAATATTGTAAATGCACAAACTAATATCTCCACATTGCAAGGTGCAATTCTGAAATTTTTTGCTTTTTCCTGCTCCTCTTAGCATGATAAAGAAGATTCAAAGAGAGTGAGATGGCAGCTCTTTTCATTCAGTCAGTAGCTTCAAACATTTCTGGTATATGAATAACATGATGTTTTTCAATGGCAAAAATCAATGAATATTGTAAATGCACAAACAGTAATTTCTCCGCATTGCAAGGTGCAATTCTGAAATTTTTTCCTTTTTCCTGCTAATCCTAGCATGATAAAGAAGATTCTAAGAGAGTGAGATGCCAGCTCCTTTCATTCAGTCAGTAGCTTCAAACATTTCTGGACGTTTTTCAATGGCAAAAATCAATGAATATTGTAAATGCACAAACAGTAATATCTCCACATTGCAAGGTGCAATTCTGAAATTTTTTGCTTTTTCCTGCTCTTCTTAGCATGATAAAGAAGATTTAAAGAGAGTGAGATGCCAGCTCTTTTCATTCAGTCAGTAGCTTCAAACATTTCTGGTATATGAATAACATGATGTTTTTCAATGGCAAAAATCAATGAATATTGTAAATGCACAAACAGTAATTTCTCCGCATTGCAAGGTGCAATTCTGAAATTTTTTGCTTTTTCCTGCTAATCCTAGCATGATAAAGAAGATTCAAAGAGAGTGAGATGCCAGCTCCTTTCATTCAGTCAGTAGCTTCAAACATTTCTGGACGTTTTTCAATGGCAAAAATCAATGAATATTGTAAATGCACAAACAGTAATTTCTCCGCATTGCAAGGTGCAATTCTGAAATTTTTTGCTTTTTCCTGCTAATCCTAGCATGATAAAGAAGATTCAAAGAGAGTGAGATGCCAGCTCCTTTCATTCAGTCAGTAGCTTCAAACATTTCTGGACGTTTTTAAATGGCAAAAATCAATGAATATTGTAAATGCACAAACAGTAATATCTCCACATTGCAAGGTGCAATTCTGAAATTTTTTGCTTTTTCCTGCTCCTCTTAGCATGATAAAGAAGATTCAAAGAGAGTGAGATGCCAGCTCTTTTCATTCAGTCAGTATCTTCAAACATTTCTGGTATATGAATAACATGATGTTTTTCAATGGCAAAAATCAATGAATATTGTAAATGCACAAACAGTAATTTCTCCGCATTGCAAGGTGCAATTCTGAAATTTTTTGCTTTTTCCTGCTAATCCTAGCATGATAAAGAAGATTCAAAGAGAGTGAGATGCCAGCTCCTTTCATTCAGTCAGTAGCTTCAAACATTTCTGGACGTTTTTCAATGCAAAAATCAGTGAATATTGTAAATGCACAAACAGTAATATCTCCGCATTGCAAGGTGCAATTCTGAAATTTTTTGCTTTCTCCTGCTAATCCTAGCATGATAAAGAAGATTCAAAGAGAGTGAGATGCCAGCTCCTTTCATTCAGTCAGTAGCTTCAAACATTTCTGGACGTTTTTCAATGGCAAAAATCAATGAATATTGTAAATGCACAAACAGTAATATCTCCACATAGCAAGGTGCAATTCTGAAATTTTTTGCTTTTTCCTGCTAATCCTAGCATGATAAAGAAGATTCAAAGAGAGTGAGATGCCAGCTCCTTTCATTCAGTCAGTAGCTTCAAACATTTCTGGACGTTTTTCAATGGCAAAAATCAATGAATATTGTAAATGCACAAACAGTAATATCTCCACATTGCAAGGTGCAATTCTGAAATTTTTTGCTTTTTCCTGCTCCTCTTAGCATGATAAAGAAGATTCAAAGAGAGTGAGATGCCAGCTCTTTTCATTCAGTCAGTAGCTTCAAACATTTCTGGTATATGAATAACATGATGTTTTTCAATGGCAAAAATCAATGAATATTGTAAATGCACAAACAGTAATTTCTCCGCATTGCAAGGTGCAATTCTGAAATTTTTTGCTTTTTCCTGCTAATCCTAGCATGATAAAGAAGATTCAAAGAGAGTGAGATGCCAGCTCCTTTCATTCAGTCAGTAGCTTCAAACATTTCTGGACGTTTTTCAATGGCAAAAATCAATGAATATTGTAAATGCACAAACAGTAATATCTCCACATTGCAAGGTGCAATTCTGAAATTTTTTGCTTTTTCCTGCTCCTCTTAGCATGATAAAGAAGATTCAAAGAGAGTGAGATGCCAGCTCTTTTCATTCAGTCAGTAGCTTCAAACATTTCTGGTATATGAATAACATGATGTTTTTCAATGGCAAAAATCAATGAATATTGTAAATGCACAAACAGTAATTTCTCCGCATTGCAAGGTGCAATTCTGAAATTTTTTGCTTTTTCCTGCTAATCCTAGCATGATAAAGAAGATTCAAAGAGAGTGAGATGCCAGCTCCTTTCATTCAGTCAGTAGCTTCAAACATTTCTGGACGTTTTTCAATGGCAAAAATCAATGAATATTGTAAATGCACAAACAGTAATTTCTCCGCATTGCAAGGTGCAATTCTGAAATTTTTTGCTTTTTCCTGCTAATCCTAGCATGATAAAGAAGATTCAAAGAGAGTGAGATGCCAGCTCCTTTCATTCAGTCAGTAGCTTCAAACATTTCTGGACGTTTTTCAAGGGCAAAAATCAATGAATATTGTAAATGCACAAACAGTAATATCTCCACATTGCAAGGTGCAATTCTGAAATTTTTTGCTTTTTCCTGCTAATCCTAGCATGATAAAGAAGATTCAAAGAGAGTGAGATGCCAGCTCCTTTCATTCAGTCAGTAGCTTCAAACATTTCTGGACGTTTTTCAATGGCAAAAATCAATGAATATTGTAAATGCACAAACAGTAATATCTCCACATTGCAAGGTGCAATTCTGAAATTTTTTGCTTTTTCCTGCTCCTCTTAGCATGATAAAGAAGATTCAAAGAGAGTGAGATGCCAGCTCTTTTCATTCAGTCAGTAGCTTCAAACATTTCTGGTATATGAATAACATGATGTTTTTCAATGGCAAAAATCAATGAATATTGTAAATGCACAAACAGTAATTTCTCCGCATTGCAAGGTGCAATTCTGAAATTTTTTGCTTTTTCCTGCTAATCCTAGCATGATAAAGAAGATTCAAAGAGAGTGAGATGCCAGCTCCTTTCATTCAGTCAGTAGCTTCAAACATTTCTGGACGTTTTTCAATGGCAAAAATCAATGAATATTGTAAATGCACAAACTAATATCTCCACATTGCAAGGTGCAATTCTGAAATTTTTTTGCTTTTTCCTGCTCCTCTTAGCATGATAAAGAAGATTCAAAGAGAGTGAGATGCCAGCTCTTTTCATTCAGTCAGTAGCTTCAAACATTTCTGGTATATGAATAACATGATGTTTTTCAATGGCAAAAATCAATGAATATTGTAAATGCACAAACAGCAATTTCTCCGCATTGCAAGGTGCAATTCTGAAATTTTTTGCTTTTTCCTGCTAATCCTAGCATGATAAAGAAGATTCAAAGAGAGTGAGATGCCAGCTCCTTTCATTCAGTCAGTAGCTTCAAACATTTCTGGACGTTTTTCAATGGCAAAAATCAATGAATATTGTAAATGCACAAACAGTAATATCTCCACATTGCAAGGTGCAATTCTGAAATTTTTTGCTTTTTCCTGCTCCTCTTAGCATGATAAAGAAGATTCAAAGAGAGTGAGATGCCAGCTCTTTTCATTCAGTCAGTAGCTTCAAACATTTCTGGTATATGAATAACATGATGTTTTTCAATGGCAAAAATCAATGAATATTGTAAATGCACAAACAGTAATTTCTCCGCATTGCAAGGTGCAATTCTGAAATTTTTTGCTTTTTCCTGCTAATCCGAGCATGATAAAGAAGATTCAAAGAGAGTGAGATGCCAGCTCCTTTCATTCAGTCAGTAGCTTCAAACATTTCTGGACGTTTTTCAATGGCAAAAATCAATGAATATTGTAAATGTACAAACAGTAATATCTCCACATTGCAAGGTGCAATTCTGAAATTTTTTGCTTTTTCCTGCTCCTCTTAGCATGATAAAGAAGATATAAAGAGAGTGAGATGCCAGCTCTTTTCATTCAGTCAGTAGCTTCAAACATTTCTGGTATATGAATAACATGATGTTTTTCAATGGCAAAAATCAATGAATATTGTAAATGCACAAACAGTAATTTCTCCGCATTGCAAGGTGCAATTCTGAAATTTTTTGCTTTTTCCTGCTAATCCTAGCATGATAAAGAAGATTCAAAGAGAGTGAGATGCCAGCTCCTTTCATTCAGTCAGTAGCTTCAAACATTTCTAGACGTTTTTCAATGGCAAAAATCAATGAATATTGTAAATACACAAACAGTAATATCTCCACATTGCAAGGTGCAATTCTGAAATTTTTTGCTTTTTTCCTGCTAATCCTAGCATGATAAAGAAGATTCAAAGAGAGTGAGATGCCAGCTTTTTTCATTCAGTCAGTAGCTTCAAACATTTCTGGACGTTTTTCAATGGCAAAAATCAATGAATATTGTAAATGCACAAACAGTAATATCTCCACATTGCAAGGTGCAATTCTGAAATTTTTTGCTTTTTCCTGCTAATCCTAGCATGATAAAGAAGATTCAAAGAGAGTGAGATGCCAGCTCCTTTCATTCAGTCAGTAGCTTCAAACATTTCTGGACGTTTTTCAATGGCAAAAATCAATGAATATTGTAAATGCACAAACAGTAATATCTCCACATTGCAAGGTGCAATTCTGAAATTTTTTGCTTTTTCCTGCTCCTCTTAGCATGATAAAGAAGATTCAAAGAGAGTGAGATGCCAGCTCTTTTCATTCAGTCAGTAGCTTCAAACATTTCTGGTATATGAATAACATGATGTTTTTCAATGGCAAAAATCAATGAATATTGTAAATGCACAAACAGTAATTTCTCCGCATTGCAAGGTGCAATTCTGAAATTTTTTGCTTTTTCCTGCTAATCCTAGCATGATAAAGAAGATTCAAAGAGAGTGAGATGCCAGCTCCTTTCATTCAGTCAGTAGCTTCAAACATTTCTGGACGTTTTTCAATGGCAAAAATCAATGAATATTGTAAATGCACAAACAGTAATATCTCCGCATTGCAAGGTGCAATTCTGAAATTTTTTGCTTTTTCCTGCTAATCCTAGCATGATAAAGAAGATTCAAAGAGAGTGAGATGCCAGCTCCTTTCATTCAGTCAGTAGCTTCAAACATTTCTGGACGTTTTTCAATATCAAAAATCAATGAATATTGTAAATGCACAAACAGTAATATCTCCACATTGCAAGGTGCAATTCTGAAATTTTTTGCTTTTTCCTGCTCCTCTTAGCATGATAAAGAAGATTCAAAGAGAGTGAGATGCCAGCTCTTTTCATTCAGTCAGTAGCTTCAAACATTTCTGGTATATGAATAACATGATGTTTTTCAATGGCAAAAATCAATGAATATTGTAAATGCACAAACAGTATTTTCTCCGCATTGCAAGGTGCAATTCTGAAATTTTTTGCTTTTTCCTGCTAATCCTAGAATGATAAAGAAGATTCAAAGAGAGTGAGATGCCAGCTCCTTTCATTCAGTCAGTAGCTTCAAACATTTCTGGACGTTTTTCAATGGCAAAAATCAATGAATATTGTAAATGCACAAACAGTAATATCTCCACATTGCAAGGTGCAATTCTGAAATTTTTTGCTTTTTCCTGCTCCTCTTAGCATGATAAAGAAGATTCAAAGAGAGTGAGATGCCAGCTCTTTTCATTCAGTCAGTAGCTTCAAACATTTCTGGTATATGAATAACATGATGTTTTTCAATGGCAAAAATCAATGAATATTGTAAATGCACAAACAGTAATTTCTCCGCATTGCAAGGTGCAATTCTGAAATTTTTTGCTTTTTCCTGCTAATCCTAGCATGATAAAGAAGATTCAAAGAGAGTGAGATGCCAGCTCCTTTCATTCAGTCAGTAGCTTCAAACATTTCTGGACGTTTTTCAATGGCAAAAATCAATGAATATTGTAAATGCACAAACAGTAATATCTCCGCATTGCAAGGTGCAATTCTGAAATTTTTTGCTTTTTCCTGCTAATCCTAGCATGATAAAGAAGATTCAAAGAGAGTGAGATGCCAGCTCCTTTCATTCAGTCAGTAGCTTCAAACATTTCTGGACGTTTTTCAATGGCAAAAATCAATGAATATTGTAAATGTACAAACAGTAATATCTCCACATTGCAAGGTGCAATTCTGAAATTTTTTGCTTTTTCCTGCTCCTCTTAGCATGATAAAGAAGATTTAAAGAGAGTGAGATGCCAGCTCTTTTCATTCAGTCAGTAGCTTCAAACATTTCTGGTATATGAATAACATGATGTTTTTCAATGGCAAAAATCAATGAATATTGTAAATGCACAAACAGTAATTTCTCCGCATTGCAAGGTGCAATTCTGAAATTTTTTGCTTTTTCCTGCTAATCCTAGCATGATAAAGAAGATTCAAAGAGAGTGAGATGCCAGCTCCTTTCATTCAGTCAGTAGCTTCAAACATTTCTGGACGTTTTTCAATGGCAAAAATCAATGAATATTGTAAATACACAAACAGTAATATCTCCACATTGCAAGGTGCAATTCTGAAATTTTTTGCTTTTTCCTGCTAATCCTAGCATGATAAAGAAGATTCAAAGAGAGTGAGATGCCAGCTCTTTTCATTCAGTCAGTAGCTTCAAACATTTCTGGACGTTTTTCAATGGCAAAAATCAATGAATATTGTAAATGCACAAACAGTAATATCTCCACATTGCAAGGTGCAATTCTGAAATTTTTTGCTTTTTCCTGCTAATCCTAGCATGATAAAGAAGATTCAAAGAGAGTGAGATGCCAGCTCCTTTCATTCAGTCAGTAGCTTCAAACATTTCTGGACGTTTTTCAATGGCAAAAATCAATGAATATTGTAAATGCACAAACAGTAATATCTCCACATTGCAAGGTGCAATTCTGAAATTTTTTGCTTTTTCCTGTTCCTCTTAGCATGATAAAGAAGATTCAAAGAGAGTGAGATGCCAGCTCTTTTCATTCAGTCAGTAGCTTCAAACATTTCTGGTATATGAATAACATGATGTTTTTCAATGGCAAAAATCAATGAATATTGTAAATGCACAAACAGTAATTTCTCCGCATTGCAAGGTGCAATTCTGAAATTTTTTGCTTTTTCCTGCTAATCCTAGCATGATAAAGAAGATTCAAAGAGAGTGAGATGCCAGCTCCTTTCATTCAGTCAGTAGCTTCAAACATTTCTGGACGTTTTTCAATATCAAAAATCAATGAATATTGTAAATGCACAAACAGTAATATCTCCACATTGCAAGGTGCAATTCTGAAATTTTTTGCTTTTTCCTGCTCCTCTTAGCATGATAAAGAAGATTCAAAGAGAGTGAGATGCCAGCTCCTTTCATTCAGTCAGTAGCTTCAAACATTTCTGGACGTTTTTCAATGGCAAAAATCAATGAATATTGTAAATGCACAAGCAGTAATTTCTCCGCATTGCAAGGTGCAATTCTGAAATTTTTTGCTTTTTCCTGCTAAACCTAGCATGATAAAGAAGATTCAAAGAGAGTGAGATGCCAGCTCCTTTCATTCAGTCAGTAGCTTCAAACATTTCTGGACGTTTTTCAATGGCAAAAATCAATGAATATTGTAAATGCACAAACAGTAATATCTCCGCATTGCAAGGTGCAATTCTGAAATTTTTTGCTTTTTCCTGCTAATCCTAGCATGATAAAGAAGATTCGAAGAGAGTGAGATGCCAGCTCCTTTCATTCAGTCAGTAGCTTCAAACATTTCTGGACGTTTTTCAATATCAAAAATCAATGAATATTGTAAATGCACAAACAGTAATATCTCCACATTGCAAGGTGCAATTCTGAAATTTTTTGCTTTTTCCTGCTCCTCTTAGCATGATAAAGAAGATTCAAAGAGAGTGAGATGCCAGCTCCTTTCATTCAGTCAGTAGCTTCAAACATTTCTGGACGTTTTTCAATGGCAAAAATCAATGAATATTGTAAATGCACAAGCAGTAATTTCTCCGCATTGCAAGGTGCAATTCTGAAATTTTTTGCTTTTTCCTGCTAAACCTAGCATGATAAAGAAGATTCAAAGAGAGTGAGATGCCAGCTCCTTTCATTCAGTCAGTAGCTTCAAACATTTCTGGACGTTTTTCAATGGCAAAAATCAATGAATATTGTAAATGCACAAACAGTAATATCTCCGCATTGCAAGGTGCAATTCTGAAATTTTTTGCTTTTTCCTGCTAATCCTAGCATGATAAAGAAGATTCAAAGAGAGTGAGATGCCAGATCCTTTCATTCAGTCAGTAGCTTCAAACATTTCTGGACGTTTTTCAATGGCAAAAATCAATGTATATTGTAATTGCACAAACAGTAATATCTCCGCATTGCAAGGTGCAATTCTGAAATTTTTTGCTTTTTCCTGCTCCTCTTAGCATGATAAAGAAGATTCAGAGAGAGTGAGATGCCAGCTCTTTTCATTTAGTCAGTAGCTTCAAACATTTCTGGTATATGAATAACATGATGTTTTTCAATGGCAAAAATCAATGAATATTGTAAATGCACAAACAGTAATATCTCCACATTGCAAGGTGCAATTCTGAAATTTTTTGCTTTTTCCTGCTCCTCTTAGCATGATAAAGAAGATTCAAAGAGAGTGAGATGCCAGCTCTTTTTTCAGTCAGTAGCTTCAAACATTTCTGGTATATGAATAACATGATGTTTTTCAATGGCAAAAATCAATGAATATTTTAAATGCACAAACAATAATATCTCCGCATTGCAAGGTGCAATTCTGAAATTTTTTGCTTTTTCCTGCTAATCCTAGCATGATAAAGAAGATTCAAAGAGAGTGAGATGCCAGCTCCTTTCATTCAGTCAGTAGCTTCAAACATTTCTGGACGTTTTTCAATATCAAAAATCAATGAATATTGTAAATGCACAAACAGTAATATCTCCACATTGCAAGGTGCAATTCTGAAATTTTTTGCTTTTTCCTGCTCCTCTTAGCATGATAAAGAAGATTCAAAGAGAGTGAGATGCCAGCTCTTTTCATTCAGTCAGTAGCTTCAAACATTTCTGGTATATGAATAACATGATGTTTTTCAATGGCAAAAATCAATGAATATTGTAAATGCACAAACAGTAATTTCTCCGCATTGCAAGGTGCAATTCTGAAATTTTTTTCTTTTTCCTGCTAATCCTAGCATGATAAAGAAGATTCAAAGAGAGTGAGATGCCAGCTCCTTTCATTCAGTCAGTAGCTTCAAACATTTCTGGACGTTTTTCAATGGCAAAAATCAATGAATATTGTAAATGCACAAACAGTAATATCTCCACATTGCAAGGTGCAATTCTGAAATTTTTTGCTTTTTCCTGCTCCTCTTAGCATGATAAAGAAGATTCAAAGAGAGTGAGATGCCAGCTCTTTTCATTCAGTCAGTAGCTTCAAACATTTCTGGACGTTTTTCAATGGCAAAAATCAATGAATATTGTAAATGCACAAACAGTAATATCTCCGTATTGCAAGGTGCAATTCTGAAATTTTTTGCTTTTTCCTGCTAATCCTAGCATGATAAAGAAGATTCAAAGAGAGTGGGATGTCAGCTCCTTTCATTCAGTCAGTAGCTTCAAACATTTCTGGACGTTTTTCAATGGCAAAAATCAATGAATATTGTAATTGCACAAACAGTAATATCTCCGCATTGCAAGGTGCAATTCTGAAATTTTTTGCTTTTTCCTGCTCCTCTTAGCATGATAAAGAAGATTCAGAGAGAGTGAGATGCCAGCTCTTTTCATTCAGTCAGTAGCTTCAAACATTTCTGGTATATGAATAACATGATGTTTTTCAATGGCAAAAATCAATGAATATTGTAAATGCACAAACAGTAATATCTCCACATTGCAAGGTGCAATTCTGAAATTTTTTGCTTTTTCCTGCTCCTCTTAGCATGATAAAGAAGATTCAAAGAGAGTGAGATGCCAGCTCTTTTTTCAGTCAGTAGCTTCAAACATTTCTGGTATATGAATAACATGATGTTTTTCAATGTCAAAAATCAATGAATATTGTAAATGCACAAACAGTAATTTCTCCGCATTGCAAGGTGCAATTCTGAAATTTTTTGCTTTTTCCTGCTAATCCTAGCATGATAAAGAAGATTCAAAGAGAGTGAGATGCCAGCTCCTTTCATTCAGTCAGTAGCTTCAAACATTTCTGGACGTTTTTCAATGGCAAAAATCAATGAATATTGTAAATGCACAAACAGTAATATCTCCGCATTGCAAGGTGCAATTCTGAAATTTTTTGCTTTTTCCTGCTAATCCTAGCATGATAAAGAAGATTCAAAGAGAGTGAGATGCCAGCTCCTTTCATTCAGTCAGTAGCTTCAAACATTTCTGGACGTTTTTCAATGGCAAAAATCAATGAATGTTGTAAATGCACAAACAGTAATATCTCCGCATTGCAAGGTGCAATTCTGAAATTTTTTGCTTTTTCCTGCTCCTCTTAGCATGATAAAGAAGATTCAAAGAGAGTGAGATGCCAGCTCTTTTCATTCAGTCAGTAGCTTCAAACATTTCTGGTATATGAATAACATGATGTTTTTCAATGGCAAAAATCAATGAATATTGTAAATGCACAAACAGTAATATCTCCACATTGCAAGGTGCAATTCTGAAATTTTTTGCTTTTTCCTGCTCCTCTTAGCATGATAAAGAAGATTCAAAGAGAGTGAGATGCCAGCTCTTTTCATTCAGTCAGTAGCTTCAAACATTTCTGGTATATGAATAACATGATGTTTTTCAATGGCAAAAATCAATGAATATTGTAAATGCACAAACAGTAATTTCTCCGCATTGCAAGGTGCAATTCTGAAATTTTTTGCTTTTTCCTGCTAATCCTAGCATGATAAAGAAGATTCAAAGAGAGTGAGATGCCAGCTCCTTTCATTCAGTCAGTAGCTTCAAACATTTCTGGACGTTTTTCAATGGCAAAAATCAATGAATATTGTAAATGCACAAACAGTAATATCTCCGCATTGCAAGGTGCAATTCTGAAATTTTTTGCTTTTTCCTGCTAATCCTAGCATGATAAAGAAGATTCAAAGAGAGTGAGATGCCAGCTCCTTTCATTCAGTCAGTAGCTTCAAACATTTCTGGACGTTTTTCAATGGCAAAAATCAATGAATATTGTAAATGCACAAACAGTAATATCTCCACATTGCAAGGTGCAATTCTGAAATTTTTTGCTTTTTCCTGCTCCTCTTAGCATGATAAAGAAGATTCAAAGAGAGTGAGATGCCAGCTCTTTTCATTCAGTCAGTAGTTTCAAACATTTCTGGTATATGAATAACATGATGTTTTTCAATGGCAAAAATCAATGAATATTGTAAATGCACAAACAGTAATTTCTCCGCATTGCAAGGTGCAATTCTGAAATTTTTTGCTTTTTCCTGCTAATCCTAGCATGATAAAGAAGATTCAAAGAGAGTGAGATGCCAGCTCCTTTCATTCAGTCAGTAGCTTCAAATATTTCTGGACGTTTTTCAATGGCAAAAATCAATGAATATTGTAAATGCACAAACAGTAATATCTCCACATTGCAAGGTGCAATTCTGAAATTTTTTGCTTTTTCCTGCTCCTCTTAGCATGATAAAGAAGATTCAAAGAGAGTGAGATGCCAGCTCTTTTCATTCAGTCAGTAGCTTCAAACATTTCTGGTATATGAATAACATGTTTTTCAATGGCAAAAATCAATGAATATTGTAAATGCACAAACAGTAATTTCTCCGCATTGCAAGGTGCAATTCTGAAATTTTTTGCTTTTTCCTGCTAATCCTAGCATGATAAAGAAGATTCAAAGAGAGTGAGATGCCAGCTCCTTTCATTCAGTCAGTAGCTTCAAACATTTCTGGACGTTTTTCAATGGCAAAAATCAATGAATATTGTAAATGCACAAACAGTAATATCTCCACACTGCAAGGTGCAATTCTGAAATTTTTTGCTTTTTCCTGCTCCTCTTAGCATGATAAAGAAGATTCAAAGAGAGTGAGATGCCAGCTCTTTTCATTCAGTCAGTAGCTTCAAACATTTCTGGTATATGAATAACATGATGTTTTTCAATGGCAAAAATCAATGAATATTGTAAATGCACAAACAGTAATTTCTCCGCATTGCAAGGTGCAATTCTGAAATTTTTTGCTTTTTCCTGCTAATCCTAGCATGATAAAGAAGATTCAAAGAGAGTGAGATGCCAGCTCCTTTCATTCAGTCAGTAGCTTCAAACATTTCTGGACGTTTTTCAATGGCAAAAATCAATGAATATTGTAAATGCACAAACAGTAATATCTCCACATTGCAAGGTGCAATTCTGAAATTTTTTGCTTTTTCCTGCTCCTCTTAGCATGATAAAGAAGATTCAAAGAGAGTGAGATGCCAGCTCTTTTCATTCAGTCAGTAGCTTCAAACATTTCTGGTATATGAATAACATGATGTTTTTCAATGGCAAAAATCAATGAATATTGTAAATGCACAAACAGTAATTTCTCCGCATTGCAAGGTGCAATTCTGAAATTTTTGCTTTTTCCTGCTAATCCTAGCATGATAAAGAAGATTCAAAGAGAGTGAGATGCCAGCTCCTTTCATTCAGTCAGTAGCTTCAAACATTTCTGGACGTTTTTCAATGGCAAAAATCAATGAATATTGTAAATGCACAAACAATATCTCCGCATTGCAAGGTGCAATTCTGAAATTTTTTGCTTTTTCCTGCTCCTCTTAGCATGATAAAGAAGATTCAAAGAGATTGAGATGCCAGCTCTTTTCATTCAGTCAGTAGCTTCAAACATTTCTGGACGTTTTTCAATGGCAAAAATCAATGAATATTGTAAATGCACAAACAGTAATATCTCCACATTGCAAGGTGCAATTCTGAAATTTTTTGCTTTTTCCTGCTCCTCATAGCATGATAAAGAAGATTCAAAGAGAGTGAGATGCCAGCTCTTTTCATTCAGTCAGTAGCTTCAAACATTTCTGGTATATGAATAACATGATGTTTTTCAATGGCAAAAATCAATGAATATTGTAAATGCACAAACAGTAATTTCTCCGCATTGCAAGGTGCAATTCTGAAATTTTTTGCTTTTTCCTGCTAATCCTAGCATGATAAAGAAGATTCAAAGAGAGTGAGATGCCAGCTCCTTTCATTCAGTCAGTAGCTTCAAACATTTCTGGACGTTTTTCAATGGCAAAAATCAATGAATATTGTAAATGCACAAACAGTAATATCTCCACATTGCAAGGTGCAATTCTGAAATTTTTTGCTTTTTTCCTGCTCCTCTTAGCATGATAAAGAAGATTCAAAGAGAGTGAGATGCCAGCTCTTTCATTCAGTCAGTAGCTTCAAACATTTCTGGTATATGAATAACATGATGTTTTTCAATGGCAAAAATCAATGAATATTGTAAATGCACAAACAGTAATTTCTCCTCATTGCAAGGTGCAATTCTGAAATTTTTGCTTTTTCCTGCTAATCCTAGCATGATAAAGAAGATTCAAAGAGAGTGAGATGCCAGCTCCTTTCATTCAGTCAGTAGCTTCAAACATTTCTGGACGTTTTTCAATGGCAAAAATCAATGAATATTGTAAATGCACAAACAGTAATATCTCCGCATTGCAAGGTGCAATTCTGAAATTTTTGCTTTTTCCTGCTAATCCTAGCAAGATAAAGAAGATTCAAAGAGAGTGAAGATGCCAGCTCCTTTCATTCAGTCAGTAGCTTCAAACATTTCTGGACTTTTTCAATGGCAAAAATAAATGAATATTGTAAATGCACAAACAGTAATATCTCCACATTGCAAGGTGCAATTCTGAAATTTTTTGCTTTTCCTGCTCCTCTTAGCATGATACAGAAGATTAAAAGAGAGTGAGATGCCATCTCTTTTCATTCAGTCAGTAGCTTCAACATTTCTGGTATATGAATAACATGATGTTTTTCAATGGCAAAAATCAATGAATATTGTAAATGCACAAACAGTAATTTCTCCGCATTGCAAGGTGCAATTCTGAAATTTTTTGCTTTTCCTGCTATTCCTAGCATGATAAAGAAGATTCAAAGAGAGTGAGATGCCAGCTCCTTTCATTCAGTCAGTAGCTTCAAACATTTTTTTTTCCTGCTGATCCCTGATTATTCCGTCTTTGTTTTTTTTTTAAATCCGTCATATGTTCCAGAGATATGGGCCTTTTATGTAGCCTAATGGGGGGCGTGACTCATCGGTTCCTCGGGGGCATGTCTTTAGGCAGCTCTGCATAATTACCCTTTGAGTCATGCCCCCTAGGGGAAAGACCATAAAAATGAGTGCTAAGGAAAATGTCTCACATCTCTGGAACTGTATGACGGATTTTAAAAAAAAACAATAGCGGAATACTCAGGGGAGCATCGGTAATAAAATAAATACAATAACTAAGCATTGTGACTTGGTAACAGGTCCTATTTAAAGGGGTGACTATTACTTATTATTTTATTGTCTGTTTTAGTTAGTAAAATAAATTGCTTCTGTGAGTGATGAGAATCCAGATAAAGTAACTCACTTTTAATGTTCTGTATCGCTGATTTTTCTTATGGAGATCAAGTCTTAGAAGCAATGCTCCCTGAGAATGCAAATGAACCTCCGGCAGATATAAATGGGCTCTCTAGTGCCACCTGTAGGTTGCTACCGTGTAAGTCAAACATTGTCTTATAGTATAGAGACATTTATTTTCCATCTAAGGAGAGCATGTGTAGTGCTATGGCCGGCGCCCCTGCATGGTGTTCCCTTCTCCTCCATGCAGGGGACGCTGGCTACCCTCACCGCCTCGGCCCTCGGCGTGGTCCCCTCGGCATGCTTCCAGCCCTCTGCTGTA